>NC_063364.1:32681174-32732046 GCF_021869965.1 Rhincodon typus | reverse complement strand
GAGGTGGGAGGAGGGAATAGGTGGGAGGAAGGACAGGTTAGGGAGGCGGGGACGAGCTGGGCTGGTTTTGGGATGCGGTAGAGGGAGGGGAGATTTTGAAGCTTGTGAAGTCCACATTGATACCATTGGGCTGCAGGGTTCCCAAGCGGAATATGAGTTGCTGTTCCTGCAACCTTTGGGTGGCATCGTTGTGGCACTGCAGGAGGCCCAGGATGGACATGTCATCTGAGGAATGGGAGGGGGAGTTGAAATGGTTCGCGACTGGGAGGTGCAGTTGTTTAGTGCGAACCGAGCGTAGGTGTTCCGCTTGGCTCCCTCGATGTAGAGGAGGCCACAACGAAAACAACGGATACAATATACCACATTAGCAGATGTGCAGGTGAACATCTGCTTGATGTGGAAAGTCTTCTTGGGGCCTGGGATGGGGGTGAGGGGGGAGGTGTGGGGCAGGTGTAGCACTTCCTGCGGTTGCAGGGAAAAGTGCCGGGTGTGGTGGGGCTGGAGGGGAGTGTGGAGCTGACCAGGGAGTCACGGAGAGAGTGGTCCCTCCAGAAAGCAGATAAGGGTGGGGAGGGAAAAATGTCTTTGGTGGTGGGGTCGAATTGCAGATGGCGGAAAGTCGCAGGATGATGCGTTGGATCCGGAGGTTGGTGGGGTGGTACGTGAGGACGAGGGAGATTCTGTTTTGGTTGTTATTGTGGGGAGTGGGTGTGAGGGATGAGTTGCGGGAAATGCCGGAGACATGGTCTAAGGCGTTCTCGACCACTGAGGGGGCTAAGTTGCGGTCCTTGAAAAACGAGGACATATGAGATGTTCGGGAGTGTAATGCCTCATCCTGGGAGCAGATGCGGCAGAGGTGAAGGAATTGGGAATAGGGTATGGCATTTTTGCAGGAAGGTGGGTGGGAGGAGGTGTATTCTAGGTAGCTGTGGGAGTCGGTGGGCTTGAAATGGATATCGGTTTCCAGGTGGTTGCCAGAGATGGAGACAGAGAGGTCCAGGAAGGACAGAGAGGTATTGGAGATGGTCCAGGTGAACTTAAGGTTGGGGTGGAAGTTGTTGGTGAAGTGGATAAACTGTTCAAGCTCCTCGTGGGAGCACGAGGCGGCGCCGATACAGTCATCAATGTAACGGAGGAAGAGGTGGGGTTTAGGGCCGGTGTAGGTACGGAAGAGGGATTGTTCCACGTAACCTACAAAGAGGCAGGCGTAGCTTGGGCCCATGCGGGTACCCATGGCTACCCCCTTTGTCTGTAGGAAGTGGGAGGAATTGAAAGAGAAGTTGTTGAGTGTGAGGACGAGTTCGGCTAAGCGGATGAGGGTATCAGTGGAGGGGGACTGGTCGGGCCTGCGGGACAGGAAGAAGCGGAGGGCCTTAAGGCCATCTGCATGGGGAATGCAGGTGTAGAGGGACTGGACGTCCATGGTAAAGATGAGGTGTTGGGGACCGGGGAATTGGAAGTTCTGGAGGAGGTGGAGGGCGTGGGTGGTGTCACGGACATAGGTAGGGAGTTCCTGGACCAAGGGGGAGAAAATGGAGTCTAGATAGTTGGAGATCAGTTCGGTGGGGCAGGAGCAGGCGGAGACAATGGGTCGACCAGGGCATTCAGGTTTGTGGATTTTGGGAAGGAGATAGAAGCGGGCAGTGCAAGGTTGGGGAACGATGAGGTTGGAGGCCGTGGGTGGGAGGTCACCTGAGGTGATGAGGTTGTGGATAGTTTGTGAGATGATGGTTTGGTGTTCAGGGGTGGGGTCATGATCAAGGGGGCGGTAGGAGGAGGTGTCGGAGAGTTGGCGTCTGGCCTCGACGATGTAGAGGTCAGTGCGCCATACTACAACTGCGCCTCCCTTGTCCGCGGGTTTTATGGTGAGGTTGGGATTGGAGCGGAGGGCTGCACGTTCTGCGGGGGAGAGGTTGGAGTGGGTGAGAGGGGTGGAGAGGTTGAGGCGATTGATGTCTCGACGGCAGTTGGAGGTGAAGAGGTCGAGGGAGGGTAGGAGGCCTTGGGGTGGTGTCCAGGAGGAGGGGGTGTGTTGGAAGCGGGAGAAGGGGTCAGTAGAGGGAGGGTTAGGTTCACGGTTAAAGAAGTAAGCGTGGAGGCGGTGCCCTTTGTCTTTCTGAGAATTGGTGGTTGCAGATTGAAAGGTGTTGTCAAAGGAGCAGTGATATGTTGATGCAATGCATTTTGTTGATGATACACACTGCTGCCATTGTGCATTGGTGGCAGTAAATGTGAATACTAAAGGTGGTGGATGGGTGCCAGTCAGGTGGGCTGTTTTGTTCTGGATAGTATCAAGCTCCTTGCTTATTGTTGGACCTTCTCTTATCCAGACAAACACAGAATATTCTATTATGGGTTCCTAACTTGTGCCTTTTAGGTAGTGGAAACACTTTAGGAAGTTGAGATGAGTTATGTGCTGCAGAATTTCCAGTTTCTAAGCTGCTGTGTAGCCATAGTGTTTATATAGCTGGTCCAGTTAGTTTCTGGTCAGTGGTGAGCCCCACAGTGTTTGTCGTTAGGGATTTTGAGATAGTAATGCTGTTAAATGTCAAGATGCAATGTTTGGATCCTTGAGGGCAACCTGAATGGGCTGTAAAGCTGGCTTTCCAAGAATTCCCACATCGTGCAAACAAATTTTCTTTTAAAAAGAGAAGGGAAAGCAAAATGGAAGTAATATCTTGCTTAACCATTTTAAAGTTTACTTAGAATTAATATCATGGAAAATCAGCACTGTTCCAAACAGGATTTACATTTGAATTTATTTCATTATTGACAGGACATTCACGTTTAAAAAGATTCCCCCAGGCACTGTTGGAACACCCAGTTTCCAAGGAGTAAACAGTACCTGTGTGCTGAAGGACAGAGATGTGAATGCTTTCAAAAAAAATGTGACCGTGGGTAAGCCACAATTAAATGTACACTCAACAAAACCTAAGGAGCAGCAACCAAAAATCAATAACATCTTGAAACAAACTGCCAAGCAGTCAGAATTGACCTCACGGACAGCTCTTCCTTTGTTATGCAGTTCCCCAGCTCTGAGGCATGGAGCAATAACCAGTCCTGTTTCTCAGAAGCTTGACCCTGAGCAGTCTGTTATTAACCTGGATGACTGGGACGATCTGGATGATTTTGAAACGCCATGGAAAGAAAGCAGTAGTTTGAAAGCAACTTCATTTTCAACCACAGAGCAACCAGTGCAAAAAACTTGTAATCTTAAGAATATAAATTCCAGTGGACTGACTTCTCCCAAAACTGGGAATGATCAGCATTTGAAAAGTGCTGCTGGTGAAGAGGCCAAGGACAATACAGCTAGACTGTCTCCAAGAGAACCTGGTGCAGAGTTAAAGGATGTGAACAATACTGTCATCTGTCTGGGCAGTTCCCAAAGGGAGTGGCCCCAGAGTGATGATGAAGATTGCATCAAGTCTTTCCCTTCAAGGAGGAAAAGCTCCTCTTCAGCTGCAAGGATCATCTTGAGTGATGATGAGTCAGATGGTAGCAAGAAGGAGGATGGAGAAGAGAAAAGTAAGATTAACTTTATTTTATTGTTTGGAATTGTCAAGAATTAGAAAATTGCTTCAAGGAGGCTAAAAGAACAAGTTAAAGATTGCTAATCTTTAAACTGCTGGGTACTTATTTGCAAGTCCAAAACCAGTGGACATAATATCTACAAACTACCCTTGCCTGTGAAATCAAATTATTGCCTAATTTACATGCAGAGATTTTGTATTTAGTCTTTCTAAAAAAAAAAGAGCTATGCACACTTTTAAATGTTTTAACTGTCTCTGCATCTACCACTTCTTGTGACAGTTTCATTCCACGTACAAACCACCCTCTGTATGAAAAAATTGCCCTATTGTCCCTTTTAAATCTTTCTCCTCTCACCTTAACAATATGCCCCTAGTTTTGCATTCCCTCACTCTAGGGAAAAGCCCTTTGCTACTTCCTTATCTATGCCCCTCCTGATTTTATAAATCTCTATAAGGGTGATCCTCAGTCTCCTATGATCCAGTGAGAAAAGTTCCAGCTTATCCAGCCTCTCCTTATAACTCAAACCCTCCAGTCTCAGCAACATCTTAGTAAATCTTGTCTGAACTCTCTCCAATTAGATAATATCCCCCCTTGAGCAGGGTGACCAGAATTGTACACAGTACTCCAAAAGTGGCCTCACCAATGTAGTGTACAATCTCAACATGACATCCCAATTCCCATACTTGAAGGTATGAGCAATGAAGGCAAGCATGCTAAACCCCTTCTTAACCACCATGCCTGTGATGCAACTTTCAAACAACAATGTACCTGAATCCCCGTGTTTTCATCTGAAGACCCTTCTCTCTGACAAAGCCACTTAATATTGATCTATGGACTATTTCAGCCTCCCACCTTGCATTCTCTTTTGAATTCAAGCTTATACAAAGCTGCTTCCCATATCTTGACACCAAATCCCATCAGCAGTATGTCTGCTGACTCAAACTGGTGCCTGATCAAACAACATGTATATTTTCAAATCCTATTGTGGTTTCGTCTCTCTTTAGCCTCCTCCAGTCCTACAATATTTCTGCGCGCTTTCAATTTTGGCCTCTGCAGCATCCCTAAATTTAATCACTATTGGCTGCCATGCTTTCTGTTATGTGGATCTTAAACTCTAGAACTCATTGCCTTATTCCAACCACTTCACATCTCTTGAAGCAAATTTAATAATCTCTTATGTGACTTGATGTCAAATTTAGTTTTATTACACACTTGTGAAGCTCTTTGAGTTGTTTTTATCCTGTGAAAAGTTGTGGAAATATAAGTTGTTGCCTAGCTGTAACTAGCCTAAAAAAGCCAATGGATTTCACATTAAAGTAGTTTTTTGTAGACACGTTGTAATTATATTCTGTTTATCAGTTGTAACATAAGAAATAAGATTAGACTATATAGTTTATTGATCCTGCTCCATCATTCACTAATCCTAGCTGAGTTTTGAACTGAAATCCACTTTCCTGCCCTATCCTGCTATCCCTTAACTCCCTTAATATCCAAAAATCTATTAATCTCAATCGAGAATATATGCAATGACTGAGCACCCACAGTTGTCTGGAGTGGAGAATTTCAAATATTCACAATAAGTGCTGGAAATGATATGAGAGTAGTTAGGTGCATTATGGACCAGACTGACGCCTTCCCCTCAAAACATTAAGAAAATAGCCTAAACCCTAACTTTTTCTTATTTTAAAGGCAAGTGCCAGGCATTGCATTCCAGATGCAATTCAATGGGTCAAACTGCCAACCTTGGAGCAAGATTCACTTTATTCATACACTTCAGTTAAAATACAACAAAAGAAAGAAGAGACATAACAAGGTGTAGAGCTGGATGAATGCAGCAGGCCAAGCCGCATCAGAGGAGCAGGAAAGCTGACGTTTCGGGCCTAGACCCTTGTTCAGAAATCCTACTACTTCCTACTATCTCCAAAAGAAAGAAGAAATTGGAATAATTTAGCTCTATTGAAAAACTTAATAGATTATTTAACTACTAAACAGCAACTGTTCCAATATAGTAACATCTCATAAACACACCCTTGGCAAAGGCAAATTCTGAAAAAGAGATTGTCTCACATGCAATTCTAGCAGCAGGAAGAGAACTCCAGCTTTTAGCTGTAACAGAGATAGGAAGAACAGCTTCCACACCCAGCTTCAAGACCTCAGCAGCAACTGGTACTGAAAAACTAAAATTAAAAATCTTAGCCTCTCTGCTCCTATGATGCTGCTTGGCCTGCTGAGTTCATCCAGCTCTGCACCTTGTTGTCTCTCATTAAAAATCTTGGTTCTGTGGGAGCTTGACCCCATCTATTCAGGCTGCTTCTATTCCAATTTTTTTTTAAAAACCCAAGGCCTCACAAGCTGTTTACCTTATTGGCTTTGGAACAGACTGCTTTTCACCTCTGACTTAACCCTTCTTCATTTAATTAAAAAAACCAGGATAAAATACACCTCTTACAGGCAGAGTATCATCACAGGTGCTTGTTTTTGTCCAGCGCAGACTCGATGGGCTAAAGGGAATTTTTCTGTGTTGTGGACCTCTATGATTTTACTAAGTGAAGAAATTCCTTCTCATCTCAGTCTTAAATGGCCTACCCCTTATGATGCTGTGTTCTAGACGCAACAGCTGGAGAAGTGGTCTTCCTGCATCAATCCTGTCAAAGCCTCCAAGAATCCTACAAATTTCAATGAGAGCATCTCTCGTTCTAGCTAATCATGGAGAATATAGGCCCATTCCATACAATCTCTACTTCTAGTAAAGCTCCCTTGTCCAGGATTCAACTTAATGAACTTTTGTGTTATCCCTGCTAAGGCAAAAATCATTCCTTGAGAAAGGAGACAAAATTACACAGTATTCCAGATGTGGTCTCACCAAAGCCCAATACTATGGCAGCAATGCTTTCTCGTTCTTGTACCAATTCCCTGGTGATAAAGATTACTGTACTATTGATCCTCCTAATTGCTTGCTGTACCTGCATATTAATTTTTTTTTACGATTCATTTAGTTGACCTAACGGATGCTGACAGCTTCCTAAGCAATCAGCCACAGCCGCAGCTGGATACCATTCCCACGGCTTGCACGCAATCCAGAGAGCCGGAGAATGAGGGTTATGAGTCTGATTGTATTCCGCCGTCTCCTGAAAGTGATCAGCTTTCTCTGCCATCGTTCATAAAATGTCTCAGGTTTGCCTGTTATAAGCAATTGTATTTACAGTACAGTATGTGAGGGAAGAGACATCCTGTGGCTAGGAGTGTATTGTTCTGATCGTTTTCACTGAGTGACTTTCCTCAGTTACAGAATGTATCATTTTAAAGTAGAATTAGCTGCCAAAGTGACAGAGTTTAATGGCCTTTGCTGTTGTTACTGTATAAATCACCCAGCAGCTTGTGGCAAGGAGGAGACACCCAATGAGCTAGAATCACCACAAGTTGATGGACAATTTGAGGCACTCCATCAATAGTCTCAAAAATGGCAGCTTGCCCTCAGCTTCCCTGAAGTTTCAAAACCACTTAAAGTTAGTGTAGTATTTAACAAAGTAGGTATTTATATTCCTGCAAAACCAAGCAACCACTTTGGCTCAGAGTGGGAACAATTTAAACCACGGCATCTCGTTTCTGGAGCTAGTGAACTGTTCTTAGAGATTTTAAGCTTTTTTCTTGTTTTTTTCTTTCTGTCACTCTTTTTCTCTTATCCAAACTGCTCCATTTCTTTATGTCATTTTCTGAATGTGATTTGACTTGAATTCACCTGATTTCCTTCACTGTCATTTCCCTCAAATAAAAGCAAAATATCATTGGATATTTTGTTGGATAAACTCAGCAGGTCTGGCAGAATCTGTTGTAATAGAAACAGAGTTAACATTTTGAGTTACATGACTTCTCTTCAGAACTGAATAGGGTTGGAAAATGTTGCTTAAAGGGGAGGAGGATCAAGTGGAGCAGATGGTGCGGGTGCCCAGAGCAAAAGACAAAGGAAGCACTGTTATTAGTGAAGGAGTGTGCCTGATACAAAATAGGTATTAATGACAGTCATGAATAGTCAAATACAGGTTGGCTTTGGTGGGAGGGAAATGGATGTAATCAAAATATAGGACAGTGTTCACAGTCTGAAATTGTTGAACTCAATGCTGAGTCCTGAAGGCTGTAAAGTGTCTAGGTGGCCTATGAGGTGCTGTTCCTCCAGCTTAAATTGGACTTTGTTGGAACACTGCAGCAGGCCTAGGATGGAATTGTTAGTATGGGATATGCAAGTGTATTGGAAGGACAAGCAACCAGAAGGTTGGGGTTGTTCTTACAGAATGGAGATGTTCTGCAAAGCACTCACCCATCTGCATTTGGCCTCACCACTGTAGAGGAGACTGCAGTGTTTGCAGCGAATACAGCAGACTGGATTGAAAGAAGTGCAAGTAAATTGCTGCTTCACCTTGAAGGAGTGATCGGGGCTCTGGACAGTGAGGAAGGAAGAGGTAAAAGGGCAGATTTTATACTTGCAGTTGTATCGGATGGTGTCCTGGGTGTGACGAAGCATTAGGAGTGAACTAGGTTGTCACAGAGGGAATGATTCCTACAGAATGCTGACAAGGTAGGCACAGAAAGATGTGTTTAGTGGTGGTATCCTGCTGAATGTGATGGAGGATGATCCTTTGAATGTGAAGACCGGTAATATAGAAAGTCAGGTGAAGAGGAACCAGAGGTGGTTCTGGGAGGGAGGGGAAGAGGGGCAGGAAATGGGTCAGACACTCCTTGCAAAGTAGCAGCATGACCTTGAACATGTTGAATGGCAGAATGTTGAATGGAAGGTCTTGAATTGTAGCTATGTAAGACCGTGCGCTGGAGTATTGTTTGAAGTTAGAGTCTGAAGTCCTGGCATAAGATTTGAACCCAGCCCAGGCGATAAGCAAATGTTGCTGACTTTTCCAAGCAGCTACTTTCTGTGGTGTATCACCCACCTCCTGCAAGGTGCATTGTGCAAGTTAATTTAACTTCTTGACACATCCTTGGGCTCAGGTACGTCTCCAAGGTCAACCATGTCTTCATCTTCTGGTTTTGAAACAGTATCTTGATCTACCTTTTCTTGAGGGCACCAGCTTTTGTCACAGACAAGACCAGTGCCTGAACCCTTTCAAACATCACCCAAGTATCCATTCTTTATGCATGGAATTTGTAGTAAGTCTTTGCTCTGCTGTGTAACTGCAGGGGGGACTAAAGTTGGGCCCCACTTTGTGTTCTGCATCCCTACATACACAGTGTGGAACTAACAGCAGCAAGAAATCTAGTCCTAGCAGTGCAGAGACCAACTGTTGGTTCTTTCTTTGCTATTCCACTTAAGATCAGGTGACAGATCAGATATTGAACCCAATTATCAAAACTTGAGGTTTTCTAGTATCTATAGCATAATACCATTGTAGACAGTCCAAGAATCTGCCAAATAAACTACATCTCCAGAGATGCAGGGCATTTTCTGAGAATTGGGATCCTGATCTCAAGCTAGATGCTATGAGGCATGCATTGGCTAGGATAAACTGGCCAAGGATACTTAAGAGGTTGACAGTGGATAAACAATGGCAGATGTTTAAAGAATACGTGGATGAACTTCAACAATTGTACATCTCTGTCTGGCATAAGAATAAAACGGGGAAGGTAACTCAACAATGGCTAACAAGGGAAATCAGGGACACTGTTAAAGCCAAAGAGGAGGCATATAAATTGGGCCAGAAAAAGCAACAAACCCAAGGACTGGGAAAAATTTAAAATTCGGCAGAGGAGGACAAAGGATTTAATATGGAAATGGAAAATAGAATATGAAAGTAAGCTTGCAGAAAACATAAAAACTGACTGCAAAAGCTTCTACAGATATGTGAAAAGAAAAAGACCAGTGATGACAAATATAGATCCCTTGCAGTTAGAATCAGGTGAATTCATAATGGACAACAAAGAGATGGCAGGCTAGTTGAACAAATACTTTTGGATCTGTTTTCACTGAGGAGACTAAAAATAACCTTCAAGAAATGTTAGGGAACAGAGGGTCAAGCATGAAGGAGAAACTGAAGGAAATCCTTATTAATCAGGAAATGGTATTAGGGAAATTAATGGGATTTAAACCTGACAAGCCCCCAGGGCCTGGTGCTCTGCATCCCAGAGTACTTAAGGAAGTGGCCCTAGAAAAAGCGGGTGCATTGGTGATCATTTTTCCAGCATTCTGTACAATCTGGAAAAGTTCCAATGGACTGGAGGGTAGCCAACTCCACTCTTTAAAAAAGGAGGGAGAGAGAAAATGGTGAATTATAGGCCGGTTAGCCTGACATCGGTGGTGGGGAAAATGCTGGAGTCAATCATTAAGAATGTAATAACTGAGCATTTGGAAAACGGGGACAGAATCGGTCCTAATCAGCATGGATTCACTAAAGTGAAATCATACTTGACAAATCTTGTGGATTTTTTGAGAATGTGACAGTAGAGTAGACAATGGTGAATCAGTAGATGTTGTGTATCTGCACTTTCAAAAGACTTTTGACAAGGTTCTACACGAGATCAATAAAGAAAATTAAAGCTTATGGTATCAGAGGTAATGTATTCACATGGGTAGAGCACAGGAAGCAGCGAATTGGAATAAACGGGTGCGTTTCAGAGTAGCACGCAGTGACGGTGTCGCAGGGTGCAATGCTGGGACCCCAGCTGTTCACAATATACTTTAACAATTTGGATGAAGGAATTGAACGCCATGCCTCCAAATTTGTAGATGACCCTAAGCTGGGTGGCATTGTGTGCTGTGAGGGGGATGTTAAGAAGCTGCAGGGTAACTTGGACAGACTGGCTGAGTGGGCAAATACTTGGCAAATGCAATATAATGTGGATAAATGTGAGGTTATTCACTTTGGTCACAAAAACAGGAAGGCAGATTATTATCTGAATGGTGGCAGTTTAGGAAAAGGTGAAGTGCAATGAGACCTGGGTGTCACGGTTGAACAGTCACTGAAGATTTGGCATGTAGGTGCAGCAGGCAGTGAGAAAAGCTAATGGCATGCTGGCCTTCATAGCGAGAGGATTTGAGTATCGGAGTAAGTGTGCCTTGCTGCAGTTATACAGGGCCTTGGTGAGGCCACTCCTTGAGTATTGTGCGCAGTTTTGGTCTCCTAGTTTGAGGAAGGACATTCTTACTATTAGGGAGTCCAACAAAGGTTCACCAGACTGATTCCCGGAATGACAGGACTGACATTATGAGGAAAGACTGGATCGACTGGGTGTGTATTCGCTGGAATTTAGAAGAATGAGGGGGATCTCGTAGAAAGAAATAAAATCCTGATGGGACTGAACAGGCTCGATGTGGGAAGAATGTTCCTGATGTTGGGCAAGTCCAGAACAAGGAGTCACAGTCTAATAATAAGGTGTAAGCCATTCAGGACTGAGATGAAGAAGAATTTCTTCATTCAGAGTTGTGAACCTGTGGAATTCCCTCCCACAGGAAGCTGTTAGGGCCAGATCATTAGATATATTCGAGAGGGAGCTGGATGTGGCCTTTACGGCTAAAGGGATCAAGGGACATGGGGAGAGAGGGTGGGAATGGGATATTGAGATTCCATGATCAGCCATGATCGTATTGAATGGTGATGCAGGCTTGAAGGGGCTGAACAGTCTACTCCTGCACCTGTTTTCTATGTTTCTAAATATTGCTACTTTCCTAAATCTCTTCCATCTGTAATGAAGTAAAGAACGGATTTATTTGCCATTTCCTTTTTTATTCATTCGCAGGTTGAGGGCATTGCTGGCTAGGCAGCATTTATTGCCCATCCCTAATTGCCCAGAGGGCAGTTAAGAGTCAACACATTGCTATGGGTCTGGAGTCACATATAGGCCAGACCAGACAAGGATGGCAGTTTCCTTCCGTAAAGGACAGTAATGAACCAGATGGGTTTTTCCCAACAATCAACAATGGATTCACGGTCATCATTAGATTCTTAATGTCAGATATTTATTGAATTCAAATTCCACCATCCGCCATGATGAAATTCGAACCCTGGTCCCCAGAATGTTATCTGGGTCTCTGGATTAACAGTCCAGAGATAATGCCACTAGACCATTGTCTCCCCTCATAGAATGCCTTAGACATAGTGAAAAATCTCAGGGCCCATATCAGAAGTACGACAGGTAGATTATCAATCCTGATTCGCATAAAGAGAATTGTTTTAAGGTGAAGCAGGTGGTGTGGAGCTCCGGAGACTAAATTCCAGCGTGTAAGGTAAGGGAGTAAAGGTCACAGCTACTGATGAAGTATGGGGAGTTATTGATGGAGTAGTTTTGAAAAGTTGCAAATTTTTTTTTAAAAATGAGCACTGTAGCACCATGTCTGAGGGTCATAAGTTGGTGGTACCTGTCTACCCTTGATGGTAGCGGATAATGAATCTATGATTCCTCATCCCAGTTAAGTGAAGTGGAATCAGCTTGTAGGCAGGTTGAGTTAGCTTTTCACAGACCCACAAATGCATGTCAATGGCACAAAAGATGGCTGTCATCCACAAACCCCTTTTCTGTACCATTTGACCTTTAACTGGTTCACAGTCATTGCAAAAATCCTCCACGTTTGCTGGATAATTGTGTACCTGGTGTAAATGTTAAGTTTAGCATTTATTATCTTGCAGCTTATTGCTGCTGCTGGTTTTCCAACATGGATGATTATAGAACTAGGAAAACTTGATCATTTCTGGACAGCTGTGTTCTTCATTATAATCATTTATTGATAAAATCTCTGTCCACAGTGACTCAGCAGAGACTGTGCAGTCCAGAGAAAGATCTATTTCCTTGACTTGTTTACAGCCAGAAGAAAAGGAACACAGCAAAGGACCAGTGCATACATCAAATAATGCAACAGATAAAGGTAAGATGAGCTAGCTGAGACTCTGTCCTTTTGTAGGTTGCGAAAGTGCTTAAAAAGTCTTACAGGATTCTGGGCTTCATAAATCAAGGCATAAGATACCACAGCATGACTGAATAGATTAACAAAGCTAGGTTTATTCTCCTTAGAGAAGATATGATTGTGAGGATATTTGAGAGAGGTGCTCAAAATTATGAGCAGTCTGGGCAGAGTAGATTGAGGAAGCTTGCCATTTGCTGAAAGATCGAGAATCCCAACTTAATACTGGCAGAGAAACAATGGCATCGTGAGGAAAAGTTTTTTCATGGGGCAAGCCATTAGGGTCTGAAATGCTCTGTCTGAGTGTGTGCTGGAGGTAGGTTTATTGTCAATTTCAAAAGGGAATTGAATACTTGTCAGAAGACAACAGTTTGCAGGGCCACAGGAAAGGAGCAAGGGAACAGGACTAGATGAGTTGCTGTTGCAGAGCCAGTGGCGATACAGTGGCCTGAATGGCCTCCTTCTGTAAACATTCTAAGATTCTACATTAAAATGTCTTTATATTCTACATTTCCTTGCTGTTAACATTTTTAATGAATTCCTATGTCCAGTGCCCTTTGTAATAGGAACTGCCATTGGAGGAAGGATGTAATTACAGGGTTACCAGCTAAACGGGCAATTCACATTCCAAATCTCAACACAGAAATTTGTGATAGAAATAGTAAAATAAAGATTTTAAAATGGGTACTGCATTAAGCCTGCATGCTGTACTTCTCATCAACCATTTATATTGGTTATAAAAAGTCATCTAGTCTTGACTCCAATGCTCATTGTCAAAGGATATTGGCTAGTAAGATTATTAATTACTTTTGTATTAAATCCAGTAAGAAATTTAGGAGAAACTGCTTTAGCCAGGGAATAGTGAAAATTACATGTTATTTACAGCTTGTGGACAGGCCATTCAGCCCAACTGTTCAACATGAACTACCTCCCATCCTCAGCTCACCCTATCGTTATATGCTTTCTCTGTTCCTTTCTCCCCTCTAATTGTCAAGCTTCTCCTTAAATGCATCTGTGCTATTTGCCTCGTTTACTCCATGTGAGAGCAAGTTTGACATGAATCCTGAAAAGCAACCTGACAGGTTGAGGTGTAGAGGTTTCCCATACAGTTACCTGTTTGGCATTCCTGGTAGTTTCATGTTTGATCAGATGGGTCCCAAAATGTTTTTTAAAAAAAGCCCTTTTTCTTGGTGACAGATTTCAGATCTGCTGGCTAGATGTTTGAATATTTAAACTTGAGAATTGTGTATATTTAAGACACCAATTTTGCACATTTTGAAATGAAACAGACACACCGGTGGGCTACAGCAAGCAGTTGATTCAAGTAATGGAAAATATCTGTAGCTTGGTTGATCAGATTCCTGTGAGTGAACTGCAGCTTCTGTCCTGTGCAAGTCAACTGCTTCAGCAGAGAGAGCTCAGGTAAGTGTTCATGGCCAGCTTCGCATCTTGCACCTTCTATAAACTTCAAATTGTTCAAAACTCTCCTCCCTATTTGGTAATTTGCACAAAACCCTGATAGCCTATCTTCCATCTGCCAGCTGACCTACATAGACTCCGAACCTGCAAAACGTCTTGATTTTAATGTTCTCATTCTGTTTTTCAAATCCCCAGATGCTCATCCCTTCCTGTTTTGCTCCAGAAAGCCAATCTTTAGATCTGGAGCCAGTCTTTACACACTTTTATATTTATGTACAGAGTTGACCATTATACTCGTATACCTCCTAACCTCATGGCGCAGTTGAGCTAGAAGGTCTGGATTAAGGTCCTATCTGCTCTGGAGGTATGAATGCAAGTGGGTTAACATAGCAACCTAAAGTTTCTCTGTATGTTATTTTTAGGGGTTCAAATGAATTCTCCAGTTAATATCTTATCACCTGCAAACAATAAAATACAAATATACAGTTAACACTTGCTATCTCTGTAACCTTTGCCAGTCTTACAGCCTTTCAAAATCTGTGCATTTCTTTACTCTTATAGATTTCATAGAATCCTGATAGTGTGGAAACAGGCCCTTTGGCACAACAAGTCCACACCGACCCACAGAGCATCCCACCCAGACCCATCCCCCTATAACCCACCTAATCTACACATCCCTGAATACTACAATTTAGCATGGCCAATCCACCTAACCTGCACATCTTTGGACTGCAGGAGGAAACCGGAGCACCCGGAGGAAACCCACACAGACACAGGGAGAATATGCAAACTCCATACAGACAGTCCCCCAAGGAACTGAAATTGAACCCGGGTCCCTGGCACTGTGAGGCAGCAGTGCTAACCACTGAGCCACTGTGCCACCCCTGTTCTGGCTGGTTTCAGATCCCTACTTCCTTTGTTTCACTATTAATGGTTTGGCTTTTTGATGCTTATGCTTTGGGATTTCACCACATGTTTCACTGCAAGCACCTACTTCTTTGATCAAATGATTAGTCACTTATTCCAATATCTCCTTTGCTAATTTGCCAGTTCTTATCTAATGCTCCTGTGAATCACGTGGAATATTTTACAACATTAAAGGTGCTATGTAAATGCACATTGTTAATAATTGCCTTGATGAAATAAAATATTTAGAACCTAAGCTTTTGATGCACTTTTTAGTAACATATTCCATTATAAACATGGGCATGGGAGCTTATAATGGAATGCAAAAGCAATGACAGAATATACTGTTTTAGAATGGGACTGTGCGTTGTCTGTACATCTTGGTCAATGATTTCCTGTCTAGTTGAAACTTACACCATCAAAAATTCATCAAAATCTATCAACGTGTTCAGCCAGTTAAAAATGGAAAGTGAATCATAGAATCCCCGCAGTGTGGAAGCAGGCCATTCAGCCTTTTGAGTCCATGCTGACCCTATGAAGACCCTCCTACCCAGACCCACCTCCCTACCCTATCCTACTCCTGCATTTCTCATGGCTAACCTGCACACCTCCAGACACCATGGGCAATTTAGCATGGCGAACCCACCTAACCTGCACATTTTTGGACTGTGCGAGGAAACCGGAGCACCAGGAGGAAACCCACACAGACACTGGGAGAATGTGCAAACTCAACGCAGACAGTCAGCCAAGAGTGGAATTGAACCTGGGTCCCGTGGTGCTGTGAGGCAGCAGTGCTAACCACTGTGCCACCACAGTGCTGGAGAAGAAACTTAGCAGGTCTGGCAACATCTGTGGATAGAAAAAGCTGAGTTAATGCCTTGAGTTCATTGACGCTTAGTCAGAACTGAAAGCCATAAGATAAAGGAGCTGAATTAGGCTGTTCAGCTCATTGAGTCCGCTCAACCATTCAAACATGACAGATATGTTTCTATTCCTAATTCTCCTGCCTTCTCTCCTTACCAACGAAGAACATATCTATTTCTGTCTTAAATATACTCAATGACTTCCATCCAGAGCTCTTTGCAGCAATGAGTTCCACAGATTAACCACCCTCAGGCTGAAGAAACTCCTCCTTATCTCAGTTCTGAAGAGTCATTCGTTCACTCCGAGGCTGTACCCTTGGGTCCTAGTCTCTCCTACTAGTGGAAACATCTTCTCCATGTCCACTCTATCCAGGCGCCTCCATATTCTGTAAATTTTGATTAGATATCCCCTCATCCTTCTAAACTCCACTGAGTACAGATCCAGCGTCCTCAACTGCTCCTCATATGACAAGGCCTTCTTCCCCAGGATCATTCTTGTAAACCTCTGACCCCTTCCAACACCAGCACATCTTTAGAGTCATAGACATGACAGCACGGAAACAGACCCTTCAGTCCAATGCATACGTGCCGACCAGATAATCTAATCCCACTTGCAGCAATTAGCCCATATCCCTCTAAACCCTTCCTATTCATGTACCCATCCAGATGTCTTTTAAATGTTGTAATTGTACCAGCCTTCACCATCTCCTCTTGCAGCTCATTCCATACACACACTACCTTCTGCATGAAAAAGTTGCTGCTTAGCTCCCTTTTAAATCTTTCCCCTCTCACCTTAAACCTGTGACCTCTAGTTTTGGACTCCCCTACCCTTGGGAAAAGATCTTGGCTATTCACCCTATCCATGCCCCTCATGATTTTACAAACCTCTATAAGGTCACCCCTCAGCCCTCGACGCTTCAATTGAAAATAGCACCAGCCTAACCAGCCTCTCCCTTTAGCTCAAAACCTCCAACCCCGGCAGCATCCTTTTAAGTCTTTTCTGAACCCTTTCATGTTTCACAAATCTTTCTTATAGCTGGGAGACCAGAATTGAATCCTAAAACACAGGGTCCAAAACTGCTCACCATAGTCCAAATGTGGTCTGACCAGAGTCTTTTATAGCTTCAGCACTACATTTCTGCTCTTATGTTGTAGCCATCTTGAAATGAATGCTAACATTGCATTTGCCTTCCTAACTGCCAACTGAATTGGCATGTTAACCTTAAGAGAATCCTGAACTAGGATTCCTAAGTCCCATTGTGCCTCAGATTTCCAAAGTCTTTCCCCATTTCGAAAATAGTCTACGCCTTTATTCTTCCCATCAAAGTGCATAAGCTCACACTTACCCACATTGTACAGTATTCCTTCTTCCATTTCATTGCCCAGTGTCCAAACTTGTCCAAGTCCTCCTTCAGCCTCCCCACTGCCTCAACACCACCTCTCGCTACCTGCAAACTTAGTAGCAATGCTGTCAGTTCCTTCATCCAGATCGTTAATGTATAATGTGAATAGCTGTGGTCCCCAACATGGACCCCTATGGAACTCCACTAGTCACTATCTGCCTGACAAAGACCTCTTTATTCTTACTCTCTGCCTTCTGCTAGTCGGCCAAAACAGCTGGGAAAGTGGGATTTATGCTGGTGGCAAGGAGGAGAAGGAATAAGTTGAGTAGATGGAGATGGTGTCCAGAGAGAGAAAAAAGGGAGAAGCAGACAAAGGGATTGCAGATGATAACTCTGGAGATAAGCACTGAATGGTTGCTAGCAAGAAGTCTGAATAGTTGAAAATGGGTTGGCTGTGCTGGGAGTAACCCATACAGACAGTCGGTCATGCACATGGAGAAAGATGTTCACACTGTGAAAATGTTAAACCCACTCTTGAGTCCTGAGGGCTGTTAGTCACCTATGCAGAAAATGAGGTGTCCCTCCCGATTGCGTTGAGCTTCACTGAACAACTACAGCAGGCCTGTGACAAAAATGTCAATGTGGGAACATGATATGTTGAAGTAGCAGGCATATGGACGCTCGTGGTTATTTTCACAGACAGAGTGGAAATCTTCTGCAACGCGATCACCCAGTCTCTGTTTGCAGATTCCCAGCTCCACATTCTGTACATCTCCCAGTTTATCATCAGCAATTCCTTTTGTCTACTCCTCCCTTTTTTTCTCTCTCTTGAAACTGCTTTCAACTATTCGACTCGTTCCTTCCCCCCCACCATCATCATCAGCAGCAGCAACATAAGTACCATCATTTTCCTAGTTGCTTTCAGTTCTGACAAAGGATCACTGAACTTGAAATATTAACTGTTCTCTCCACAGGTGATGCCAGACCTGTTGAGTTTCTACAGCACTTGTTTTTGTTTCTGATCTCCAGCATCGGGAGTTGTGTTTTATTTTACTGTCCCTGGAACTGTGCAATGACTGGATGTCCCTCCAGTGGTAGAAAGGAATAAGGCAGAAGTTCTACTTATTGTCTGTGCTTTGTGTCTAGAATAACTAAGAGCTATACAGTACTATATTTGGCAACTATTTGCCCTACACACAGACCGTTACTGCTTCGGAGCTCAACAACAGACAGTATAATGAATTTTGATTTTCCTTTCCAGGAGAAAAGTTTTGGCTGATCAGAATGGATCACAGAGCGCACTAAATGGAGGTATCTCAACAGCTGCCACATTATCCAAGCAGAGCAGTGCGATGGGTAATATTTCTACAGATCGTGCTACTCCTCCTATCTCCTTTAACTCATCCCAGGGACCTGGTTCTCCTAAAACGTTTACCTTCAAGAAATCTTCCTTGAAGACCATGGGCATGCCTAGAGATAATATTTTCAGTACTGATGATTTCTTTGCAATGGCTCGGACTTCTGAGAGGAAGAGTGCAACATCTGACAGTTACAAAAGCTTGCTCAGTAAGTCATGTCTCCAAAGAAAGAAGCTGGACTCCTCAATTGGAGGGAACAAGGCCTCCCCACCAAGTGCCCCTCAGTCCAGGTATTCCTCACTCAACTGCATTTCATATGGATCTCCTGATGCTGAAAGCATAAGTGACTTGGACAAACCCACACACGCATCTGCTGCAAGAACACACTCTGCTGCCGATCAGAAGCTGCTCATTGAAAACGGTAGGAGCTGCAGGGTTGAAGAGGATTCGATGTTTGACGAATTTGATATTGATAACTTTGACTTTGACGTTGACGATTTAGATGTAGAGGAAGTCCCAGAATGTTTTCTGAATTCACCATGTCAACCTGCAGTAAACATGTCACACGTAGCAATTCAGCCAATCCGAGAGGGAGGAACTAAGAAGGCCTGGAAAACAGCTCCAGCTCAAGATGACAATGAATGCACATTTCGTCCCTCTGCAACTGCTAATTTCAAAAATCCCCAAGCACTGCAGGACTCCTCAGGTAACTAGTGTTCCAGCTTTAAGTTCTCTTTAAGGTTTCTAATAGAACAAATGACCTTGTTTAAAACACATACCTGATTAAGTAGTTCAGTCATTATATTTCAAACTTAATGTACCCAAAACATTAACTCACACTGTGCCCAGGCCCTCAGTTGCTGACAAGCCCTCTGCTGTTACAACCGTATGCTCCTTAGATGATCCCAATCCTCTGCCGCTCACTATGTGCTCTCACTTCCTTTTAATTCTTTCTTTGAATATGAGCACCGTTAGCAACCGATTGCCCAGCCTATAGCCACTCTGCTTAAACATATGTATTCAGTGTTTGATGTAAACAAGTGTCAAACATGTTTGGTAAGGGTCTGAGTCACAAAGTCCAGAATGGACAGATTGCCATTGCCAAAGGGACATTACTGAACTAGTTGGGTTATTAGTGTGACAATCTAACAGCATCACGCTCACTGTTATCAGATTTTTATTTCTGTATCGTCTGCTGTTTATTCAGTGCTGTCCCTCCTGTAGCTTGACTCTTAAAGATCAACACAAACCTGGGTTCTGAAATCTCACTTGTCCTTTTTTCAAGGTCTTAATATCCTTCCTGAAATCTGCCACTCAAAATATTCTAGCTTGAGGCCTAACCAGTGATTTTTAAAAATCTAACGTGACTTTGTATTCTGTGACCTTCTTAATAATACCAAATATCGAAATGCTTAACTATTTTAGAAGTTTACTGTTTCACTTGATTTCTGAATATGCAGCCCCTCAAAATCATGCCATTTAGATTATACCAGAAGGATCTTTATGTTGTTTTCTCAAAATGCAAGACTTCATGTTATTCAGCATGTGTGGCCTATTCCTTTTAATAGTCATTGCTGGAATGTCAACATTGCAGGCTGGACCAGCAGTTATTGAACTGCTTCAGTCTGTGGTGAACAAATACCCACAGTGCTATGGGGAAAGGAGTTCCTGGAATTTGACCCATCCACAGGGAAGGAACACTGACGTATTTGCAAGCCAGGATGTTGTGTAGCTTGGAGGGGAGCTTGCAGGTGGTGATGTTCCCATGTATTTGCTGCCTTGTCCTTCTGGTTGTTGGACGTTGTTGGTTTTGAAGATGCTGTTGAAAGGGCTGGTGTGTGGCTGCATTGCATCTTGTAGATGATACACAATGCTGCCATGGTGCATCATTGGTGGAAGGAGCATTGAAGATTGTGGATGGGGATCCAATAAGCAGGCTGCTTTGTTCTGGATGTTGTCAAGCTTCTTGAGTGTCATGGGAGCTGCATTCATCCACAATGCATTCCATTACATCCTGGCTTGTGCCTTGCAGGTGGTGGATAGGTTTTGTGGAGTCAGCATGTAAATTACTTGCCACAGAATTCTCAGCCTCTGACCTGCTGATGAGGCCACAGTATTTATATGATTAGTCCAGATCAGTTTCCGTTCCATTGATAACCACCAAAATGTTGATAATGGGGGATTAGCAATAGAAATGTCGAGGGAAGATGATTAGATTTTTTCTTATTGGGCATGGTCATTGTGTGGCATAAATACTACTTCATCAGCTTATCTGTGTCCACCTGTATGCACTATCATGCTCGCTAAGTATTAGACTTCTAAGTGGACCCCTGCAAGAGCTGATGTGTTACTTTTTCATCAGGGGCTTCCCGTGAGCAAGGACATTCTAAAAATCCTGTGCTGGAGCGTTTCCGTGGCTTCCATTTCCCACACTCCAAGGAGATGATGCGTATCTTTCACAAAAAATTTGGACTGCACCAGTTCCGAACAAACCAGCTAGAAGCAATCAATGCCGCCCTGCTGAACGAAGACTGCTTTGTCTTGATGCCCACAGGTAAGTACCCAAGACATCCTGGATTAAGTAGCTCAAATAATTTGGAATTTTTTATTATATCAAAGGCACTAGCTAAATGGAAGTTAATTTTCTTTATTTCTGATTACTGATTTTAAGTCCATAACGGAGTTTATTTTTCTTTCTCTGTTGCCTGCCAACCCAGGCTGATGTAACAGATTCCACAGCTGCTCTTCAAACAAGCCGTGAGGAATTCTGGGCAATATATTTATTTTATTGTTTGTGGAAGTTTGTGCACAATTTGGCTGCTTGAGCTTCCGGCATTACAACAGTAACAGCATTTCGTTGGCTGAAAAGTGCATTGGGAAATTCTGAGGTTATCGAAGGTGCTATGGAAATGCAAGTCCCCTCTCTCTGCTAATCTTGATGATTCATCGCAATCTTCTTTTTGCCCTGCCTTACTCAAATTTTATCCTGTTTCCTCCACGGTGTTGAAATTAAGCCCCATCACACCATCTCTAAGTCTGACCCATTCTTTTGCAGGATCTCTGAGCTAGGGAACTCTTCCCCTTCCACTATCCTCATCTACATGTTCTTGCAAACCTCAATTGAGGGCCACCAAATCATTATCTCCCACTTCTTTCCAGCTATTTCCAATTTTGGTGACTTCACCTTGAATCAGTATTTCAAATTAAATTAAAATATTTAATCGTTATCACTGGAAGTGGCTAATTTAAAGATATTCAGTTTGCTCAAGATCTATTTCCTTAAGGTGGGAGAATCATTTTATGGCAAATTCTAACACAGTTTGTCTAGTGTTCTGTGTGAATGTTGCTACAGACACTCCACTAGGGTGTTTAACCATCTCATTCACAGCTTGTCCTCACATTCATTTATAAGAATTACTTGGATTTTGAAGGTGCCTTTCATGCCTTATGATGACCCAGTGTGTTTCGTATGCATCAGCATGCTTTAAAAGGGTAGTCACTGTTTTCTGCCACATTTCATACATTTCAATGAGCATATAGCAGGGCTCTCAGAAGTACCAATGTGATAATAACCAGGTAATTTGTTTTAGTGTTACCTGGTTGAGAGAGAAATATTTGCTAAAACACTGGGGGAAGGAAAACATGGCCCCAGATTCAATATCTTATCCAAAAGATATGATCAAATAAAATGTTTATTAGATGATTTTATTTAAAGAGCCTTTCTGTCATAAAACATACAAGGATCAAATATAGCTCCAGTTGTAAGTGCCTGTACTATGACAACTGGGCTGCTCCCAGGCGTCTTAGTGTCTTTAGGCATGCTGCCTTACTTGGTATATTGTTCTCCTAAATGTGACAGATATCATTTCAGTGCTTTCCAATGAATGCTGTTGTTTTTCTTCCCTTCATTTGTTGTGTGCATGTATATTCTGTTTGTGGTATCCCTTTATAACAGTTATAATTAAAATATTGCATATCTCCCCCAATAGCTGGTTGATAAAGGCCTTTTGTTTCCCCTGGGTGCCTTGACATGATCATGGTGTGCAGAATGCTTATGGGTCTGAGTCTTGCTCAGTGAGTAATTGAGCCTTCCAGAGCAAAATAGACCCTCCTTTGATCTTGATCTGTTCTGAGTTAGTTAGATGGTGGTGGAAGCACTGCTGTTGACCTCTCTACCTCTGTTATTCAGTGACACCTCTGCATGCTCTCCCTCACAAACCAGCTCCCCATTCCCAATGAACATAACAAGGTAAGATTGAGCCTTTCTTTGAAACGAACAAAGTGCTGGAGCAACTCAGGAAGTCTGGCATCATCTGTGGAGAGAAAAAGAGTTAACATTGCTAGTCCAGTGCTCGTTTGTGGCTTTCTTTGATCTCCCAACATTAAATACACAGTGACACACTATGAAAGTCATTCGTGTGGAGACAATTACTTGGCTGGCATGTTAGAAGTAAAAAAGTTTTGGGACATCCCAAAGCACTTCACAACCAAACAATTGTTTTTATAACTATAGTTACTATTGTTATATAGGCGTATGTGACAGTCAGTTTTCATTTAATAACATTGATGGGCTGTAGGGCCTTTTTCTGTGCTATAGACCTTTATAACTGTATATCCCTATCCCACAAATGGAAAAGTTAAGTGATGACAGGGGTAATCAGTATTATTACTGGTGGTAATAGGAGGTTTAATGTTGGGAGGTCACCATGACCAATCCCTTTTCTATCATCAGTGTTGCAGAGGAAGGTAAACGTGGCAAAAAAAAATGTCAGAAAACCATCTGGTCTTCTGGAAAACAGTCATTACGCAGCAGCCCTTTGTTGCAGATTATTCTCCTAGCCTGTGTTTCTATGTTGTGATTTGTCCTGTCTGTCTGTTTCAGGTGGTGGTAAGAGTTTGTGTTACCAGCTGCCAGCTTGTCTCACCCAAGGAGTCACTGTTGTGATTTCCCCACTCAGGTCACTGATCCTCGATCAGGTGCAGAAGCTGACCTTGTTTAATGTGAGTTTAAGTGTCTCTGTATTCACTTCAGTAATTGAAATGCACCTCCTGTTTCTCATCAGTACTATAGTAATATAACTTTGCAAATAACCAGGAATATTTCAATGCACTTGTTTGATGCTAAAATTGTTTTTCGTGTGGAGAGAAAACTGAGTGGAGACTTAATAATGGGATTCAATGTTGAGTGCTTTAGACAGAGTAAAGAAGGGGAATTTGTTTCCTGGCAAAAAACGCCGTGGTGATTTTAAAAAAAAAAAAAAGGATTTGTCAAAAGTACCAAAGGGAGATGAGTTTTTTTTGTCTGAAACAGCAGTAAAACCAGATACGATAGTAATTTTCAAGAGAATTGAATAAATGTTTTGAGGAAATTTGCATGATATGTGGAGAATGTGGGACTAATTGAAACATTTTTCAAAGAGATGGCACAGACCCAGTGGACAAATGGCCTCTTTCTGTGCTTTATTGTTTAATGCTTTATATTAAAGGTAGCAAAAAGGAGCTGTTTGAGAGGAGAGCTATGGGTCTTTAATTAGATTGAGCAATGTAGGTAGACTAGGGGATTACAGTATTTAATCTGCATTAAACAGGTGAAAGGGAATAGACTCCCCGAATTTAGCACTGACATGATATACTGTTTCTTTATAAGAGATGGATTGAAAGTTTGTGATTACCTGTACGGTGTGCTCTTTCTCGAAACTCCATTCCAATGTTGTTGCTCATTTAAGACGTCAGTCTCACCCCCAAGGGAAGGGAAGAGAGATACAGATTCAGTGGATGATTGTGGACCACTTTGACACCCATCCAAAACACTGACAACCCTGAGCGTGTGAATAGATCTAGTCAGCACAAGCAAACCATTAAGAAACTTTTGTGGAGGGAGAGAAGGCCTGGAGACATGTTTGAAATGTGTACTTTATTTTCCATTAACAGATTCCAGCGACACACCTAACTGCAAATAAGAGTGACTCTGAAGCTGCCAGTATCTATATGCAGCTGTCCAAGAAGGATCCTGTTGTGAAGTTACTCTACTGCACGCCTGAGAAGGTGAGCCTTAAATGTGTGCTTTGATTAGATTAGGGAGTTATTGACCCTCCTGATATTCTGGTTTAATTGGCTAAAATTGTCCTCTTTCTCTCTGGTGAGTCTAAGATTGTGGGCTGTATGTGAGGAGACAGTTTGACAGGCTTAAATTGGGAGTTTCCACTATACCCTCCTATATCCACGTATCAAATGTATAAAGTTGATTGGAAAAGTGTATAAACACAGCTTTCTAATTTTATAGACATGATAGAGAAACGAACTGCTGCGTACAATGTCATAGAAGTGTTCTGAAGCAGTCATACTGGACTCAAACATTGAATCTATTTCTGTCTCTGCAGATGCTGCCAGACTTGCTGAGTTTCACCAGCACATTCTGTGTTGTTTTTCTGAAGAAGGGTCTAGGCCCGAAACGTCAGCCTTCCTGCTCCTCTGATATTGCTTGGCCTGCTGTGTTCATCCAGTGCTACACCTTGTTATCTCTGTGTTGTTTTAGAACCATTTTTGTTTCCTCTGCATTTTTGATTAAATATTTCATCTGAATGGAAGTTTCATCATAAACTCAGATCTCTTTCCTTTTGGAAATAAAAGCTGAACACAGTACTAACTATATTATAACTGAACAAATTAGTAATGATGCTTATAGCCACACACAATGACAGCATGATTTAGTGACTTAAAAAATAGGAATTTACTTACAATGAGGCTGAGGAAAAGTATACCCACATCAGAGGAGCAATCCCTGTGTTGTATGTGCAAGAGTTGTCGGAAACACATATCATTCAGTATTGACCCTGTTCCATAGTTTGTGGAAATATTGAGAGTTTGTTTTTTAGTACCAGAATCACTAGCAGATTTATAATTTAATTGTGGTTGACTCTTAACTGTGCTCCAGCTGGCTAGACGGTTGTACCAAACAACTACAGCAATAGATAGAAAGTGTTTACCATCCTCTTGGGGAACGAGAGAACCGAGTGATGTGCAAATCCTGGAATGAACTTTAATTTGGTCACTTGACACAAAACATTAACTCTGATTTCATTCCACAGATGCTGCTAGACCTGCTGAGCTTCTCCAACAATTTCTGTTTTCATTTAAGTGACATTTCCCTAGCCTAATAATTTTGATTCTCCTTGTTAATTCAGGTCAGTGCCAGTAACCGACTGATTGCTGCATTGGTAAATTTGTACGAGAGGAAACTTTTGTCTCGTTTTGTCATCGACGAGGCTCACTGCGTTAGCCAGGTAACTTGATGCTTCTGTTTCTAGATTTCTTCTTTGACTCTGGTGGCACTCTGGATCACAAGGTATCAGGTTCAAGCCCCATTACGTTGTATAAAATATCAATCACCAATTAGAGTTTTGGATGAGACATTGAACTGAGTTGTCAACAGCTCTTTAGATAGATCAAAAAGACTGCCGGAATCTGAAAAAGAATGAGAGAGTTCTGCCTGGTGTCCTGCTATTATTTATCCCTCAACCAAGATCACTAATAGAAATTATCTGGCCATTTGCACATTGCTGTTTGTGCCACACTTCACTGGCTGTGAAATGCTTCAGAATATAATAAGGTTTTTAATAATATCGTATAAATGTACATTTTCTTTCTATTCGTACACGGAAGGTTGGGTATCGCATGTTGCATGCATGCTAGAATGTGAAATGAAGGGTCTTTCTGTCATATTTGTCACTAATTGAAGTGCTTGCCTCCTCCCTTTGAGTCCATGCTTGCTTACCATGAGTGCGATAACCAAGCTTGAGACTGTTTGCATGCCCACACTCCCATTTCCCATCCAAGTATCACTGAATGAGAAATAGGAAGAGACATACAGGCTGCATTATTTCTATTCCCCAGGGGTTGAAGATACTTGTAACACCCCGGCTGAGAGAAGTTACTTCAGTGCAGACTGAGAACTGGACCCAAAATGTGATGCTTCACTGATAGTGGTGAGCTTCCTCTTGTTTTTCTAAACTGACTCCAGTTCCGCAGTCATCAGGAGGAGTATGTTTTGAGTGGGTGGATGCACACAGCTGACAAACACCCTCAGGAATAGCAGAGAGCAATATCTTTTTCAATATTATACCTGCTGTTCAAAGCCGTGATTCATCTTGTAAATTAGTACCAAATGAGCGTAGGCTGCGGTTTACGATGCATATCACAGCTCACAGCGGCTTGTACAAACAAAAGATCTTTTCCTTGGAGATGCTCCCTATTAAGATCTCAGTGGTGGCTACAACTGAAGACAAGCCTGTCTTGCAAAATGTCATTCTGTGCTGACTGCTCATCTGTTGACGTTTGATGAACAGGGCCAGTGGATGGGGGTTTGATGTCCATTTGGGAGGTAGAGGGGTCTTGGAGACCCTCTGTCATTAAGATCCAGAAGAAGGAATCCATTTTAGCAGCACACCAGGTGAACAGCCAGCCTGTTCCCCAGGCTGTACAAGGGTCAAATGAATACTGAATCCTAATTTTCTTTCCCACTTTTGTCTCTTCCTTCCCTCTTCCTCACTAGAAGCTCTTCCTTCATTCATTATTCCGTAGCTACATTGCAGTAACGATTTTTTTTAACTTTCTTCTTTCGCTTCACTTTATGTTTTCCTAGTTTATGTAAAGTGATCTGAGGCCTTGCTATATATGCACTTATAAGCATTGCTCATGTTGACTGCAGTATTGCAACTGGTTGTCCCCTGTACCCTCATTACTAACACCTTGGTGGCAGTAAATGTTACTGAAGACTTGTTTTTTTCTTACCTCTATGTGCTCATTCCTTAATTACTTCTGAAGTCTTTCGGAAGTTAACTCTTTCTGTTTCTATCTCTATTTAGTGGGGCCATGATTTCCGTCCTGATTACAAGAGACTGAATGAGCTTCGGAGCAAGTTTCCCTCGATCCCAATGATGGCCCTGACGGCCACAGCCACACCCAGGGTCCAGAAAGATATCCTCAACCAGCTCAAGATGTTGAAGCCTCAAGTGTATGTTCCTTCTTTTCTTGGTGGATGAGAGGTGTGATAGAGTATTATGTTTAGATTAATTAACAATGATCAGATATTCACTTGTGCGCTTTTCAAAATGTCACATTTCAGATTTCACACTTTGGTGAGTTTTTAGAGAAAAAGCTGAAACAGTTATTTCCTGATGGTTTTTCTGACATTGGGTAGGAACCAGGGATATGAAAACCTCTGCCTATCTACGAACACAGCTCTCCAGGAATTGAACCTTCGGCCCTAATGATGCCCAGTTGTATCTGAGCAGCAGAATCGTATCATTCTGCAGTATAATGCTTCCATCCTTCTAAGCCATGATCTTCTGCCGTCCTACAAGCAATGCCAAAGGACTATTATAAATATGTTATATTTTAATAATTATTGGTACATTAGTTTATGTCATGCTCTTTCAGTTGGACAAAAATGTTTAGTCATCATCAACAACAATTCTTAAGACCCAGATTTAACTCTGAATCAAAATTTAATTTTATCTACTGCTCCCTGTATATCTCCCATGCACTTATCAATAAAAATTGTAAAGAGAGAGGGGCTTGGATTTATATAACACCTTTCTGATCTCCAGGCATCCCAAAGCACTTTACACCCAATGAAGTGCCTTTTGAAATGTCGTCACCATCATAGGGCATGTGACAACCAATTTGCACATAGCCAGCTCCCACCAACAATGTGAAAATGGTGATATAATCTGAGATTTAGAGATGATATTTGAGGATAAGTGGTAATCCTGGGTCATTGAGTTGCATCTCCGGCTCCTCTGTATTGTGAAAAGCAATTTTCCTTCAAATCAACTTTATTTATTTGATATATGTTATTCTTTTTCCCTCTTCTAAGTGGCACTCAGTCCTTGTGATGGCACTTGTACCTTGGAGTTAGTAGGTTGTGGCCTTGAAGCTCCACCGCAGAAGTTGAGCTCATAAAACAAGCTGATATTGCAGGAGCATTGCACTGATTGGGATGCTGTCTTTTTATCAGAGCTACTTAACCAAATCTTGTTTTCTAACACAGGGGAATATTAAAGATCCCATCCCAATATTTGAAAAGGTGGAGGTATTTTCCCCCAGTGCCCTGGCCAATATTTACGCCTCAACTGACCCAACTGAAAACAGATTAAAATGTAACTTAAAATAAAAGTGACAGTTGCTGGAGAAACTTAGCAGGTCAAACAGCATCTGAGAACAACAGAGTTAATGTTTCAGGTCAATGACCTCCACATAAACTAACAATTTTTTTCAGCTACTTTGGGTTTCTAGCATCTGCAGTTTTTTTACTTTTGTAAAATGTAATATATCTTGCTCAAGGAGACTTGAGATGGTTGGACCATGGTATTCTCACTGGCTAGTAAATGAGCTTAATGCATTGGAGATGTGGGGTTGAATCCCATTTATCATTTAATGAATCCCGGTATCATTTAAGTGTAAGCTGCTGCCTTTTTACCCCTCTTGATCTCGTGCTGTAGCAGTATATCTGGCTGCTAACATAAGGAATAGCCAAGGTACTATGAGCCTACAAATACCTCCCTCATCTCGATGAATAAAGTATCCTGCTTCTGTTCTGTGTGTCCCACAATGAAGTAACTGATTTTGGGAAGTGGGCAATCAATCAAGCTTATTCATTCTGTAGTATTCCTACAGTTCTGTGGATTCTGTACAGGCTAGCGAGAGTAGGCTATCACTTCTGTTCTATGGAGTTCTGGTATTGAGGCTTCATGTTGAAATTCTGCAGGTTCACCATGAGCTTCAACAGACACAACTTGAAGTATGAGGTCCTGCCGAAAAAGCCTAAGAAGATTGCTGAAGACTGCATTGATTGGATCCAGAGGAACTATCCACGTAAGCGTCAATTGAGTAGTGTACTCCTCTCCTTTGGCTCCCCGTATAAAGCTCAACATTTCTGACTTATTGATTATTTAATTGTTTTGTATAATTAGGGATAAATATTTATATGCGTGACATGACACTCTGACGTGGCTGTACTGGATCTAGTAATCTAGTAGATCATCACTGGTCACATCTTTGGAGGGAACATAGTCATAGCCTGTATAAAGTTGGGAACCTGCCAACTTTTGCATAGGTAACTATCTCATGGAAAATGTTAAAAACAGTAACATCCCTCTTTTAGCATCCATCTATGGGAAAATGGGACCTGGGTGTCTTTGTTCACCAATTGCTGAAAGTGAGCATGCAGGGACAGCAGGAGGTGAAGAAGGCAAATGGGATTTCATAGCAAGGAGATTCGAGTACAGGAGCAGGTATGTCTTGCTGCACTTGTACAGGGACTTTGTGAGAACACGCTGGGAGTATTATGCGCAGTTTTGGTCTCCTTATATGAAGAAGGATATTCAGGCTGCAGAGGCACTGCAAAGAAAATTTACCAGACTGATTCCTGGGATAGCAGGACTGGCTTATGAAGAGAAACTGGTTTGGATAGGACTATATTCACTGGAGTTTAGAAGAATGGAGGGGGAATCTCATAGATACCTATAAAATTTGAACAGAGCTAAACAGGGGGACATCCTTTTAGCATTTCCTAATGACTGGGGAGTCTAGAACCAGGAGTTACAGTTTGAGGATATAGGGTAGGCCATTTAGGAATAGGATGAGAGCTTTCTTCACCCAGAGTGTGGTGAGCCTGTGGAATTTTCTGCCGCGGAAAGCCGTTATGGCCAAAACATTGTATGTTTTCAAGAAGAAGTTTGACATATTTCTTCAGGCTAAAGGGATTGGAGAGAAAGTGGTAACAGGGTACTGAATTGGATGGCCAGCCATCATCATAATGAGTGGTGGAGCAGACTTGAAGGGCTGAATAACCTACTCTTATTTTCAATGTTTCTTTGTTTGAGGTTTAAATGTTTAAGTAGTTATCCACTACCATATTTTACTGGTGGAAGTAGTGGCTGTAATTTGCAGTAATTCAATCTCTGTAAGGTTTGTTCATTTTATTGCGTTCTCTCTCTTGTACTGTCTCTGTATCTCTTATAATATTAAACTTATTCATTATTCAGTCAATATTTTTACAATAGGTCACTTTACTATTGATTTTCCGTTAATTTTCAATGTAATGTGAGTCTGTTGTGAAAGCTAGAACTAACTTTATTTCGATTGCAAGTTTGTAAGTAAAATCACTTTTTACTGAACTGGGCAGAGGAATGTGTTCTAAGTTGATAATGTAATGATGAACCAAACCTGTTTCTCACCACTGTGCACAAATGAGTTTCTTTGAAGCACAATAATCATTGTGATGTTGACAAAAATATGGTTTGCATTCTGCTGTACCCCTCCTGTGCATTGTGGTATGTTGACGTGGTTCCCAATGTATAATCACAAAACCTTGGGAATCTTAATCTAATTTTTATTTCCACAATTACCAAGTGTTTAAAACTCAAACTTGATGTTATGGAGAGTTGTTAACCTTTGGTTGAATGTATTCTTGAGGGTTATATCACATCACCACCAGTCTCCATCCACCCCTCCTCCAGATTTCCACTATTGTTTGCATAACCAGTTCATCCTTATGTTGCTGTGCCCCCACCCTCTCTCCATTGGTCACTCTACCAAGCCATTTTCATATAGCTCCACCTTCCATTTTAATAGGAAACAAAACCTACTTGAATGATTCTAGACGTGGTTACTTATTTCCAATATTATTGTAACAATAGACAGAAAATGGAAACAACATGACCTCTTTTTTGTATGACTTTGCATCTGGATTTTATGGACAGCAGGAGGCTGACAAGTTCTGGAGACTCCAGGCCAGCCCTGGAGAGTTGATAACCCTAGTCAAGGCTGAACCTGAGCCAATCAGCTTAAGGTGGAAACTGTCAAGCACAGCATGCAGAAATGTTTTCAAATGCAGCCTTGCAAGAATATTGCTGTTTAACATTCGGTGACATTCCCACTAAGACTCCTGGCTTCTTGGTCAAGCGTTTAGTCTTAAAAATGATCCTTGGGATTTATCATCAAATCTTGGAGGATTGTCAATCCTTGTGTCATATAATGGATACTTTCTGATTTACCTCACTTGTTGATGGTGCTCAGCAAACTAAGGGACTTCATCTTTTTAAAAGATGCTGCACTAACTCCCCATTTCCATCATTAACAGGCGACTCGGGCATTATTTACTGTTTGTCACGGCATGAATGTGACACAGTGGCTGAAACACTGAAGAGAAATGGAATAGCCGCACTGGCCTATCATGCTGGCCTTCAGGATTCCGACAGGGATCTGATACAAAACAAGTGGATTAATCAGGAAGACTGCCAGGTAAGGAGCCCTTAAAACTCAGGTACAGTTATCTTCCTTGATCGGTGGGTTTGGTTCTTCGTGCACGATATCTTCCGTAGCTCAATCCGCCTACGAATGGTAACAGTTTCTCTCTGTCTGACTGTCCATGCCGGTCATGATTTTGAACATCTCTATCAGATCACTTCTCAACCTTGTCTTCTCTGACTAAATAGAATGGAGCAGATTGGAGGAGGCTATTCAGCATACTGTGTTTCTGCTGGACCTATGAGACAGTTGACTAATTAATTCAATTCCTGCAACCATTTTTTTAAAAAAATCCCTTTTGAAAGTTACCATAAAATCTGTTTATATTGCCGTTTCGGGCAGTAGTTCCAGATTATAACTTGCTGTATAAAAATAATTCTCCTCACCTTCCCTCTGGTTCTTCTGCCGATTTCCTCAAATCTGTGTGTCCTGCCTACTGTTTAGTCAAGAAATAGTTTTTCCTTATTTACTCCATCAGAACTCCTTAATTTTGAATATCTCCAAGGAGAACAACCCCAGCATCTCCAGTTTCATATAGCTGAAGTCTTTCAATCCTGCAAAATCTAAGTTGCCAATAATATTATTATTTTAAGTGAGTTCTTCATGTGCAATAAATTTTTTTGTGGAGGCTGAGGATATAACTTTGAAACTTGGTGTAAAATTTGTTTTATCCTATTTTATGTTCATAATTTAACAAATTTTGCTAAGCTGAATAATATGTAAAAGAAAATGATGATGAGAATTGAAGGCGGTTAGAATGAACAGCCCCTCAGGTTATATAGACTCATCCTTAACCTGTGTGTTCCCACCAGGTGATTTGTGCCACCATTGCCTTTGGAATGGGTATTGATAAACCAGATGTTCGATATGTGATCCATGCCACACTGCCCAAGTCGATGGAAGGATACTACCAGGAGTCGGGTCGTGCTGGGAGGGATGGTGAAACGTCCCATTGTGTCCTTTTCTACAGTTACAGTGATGTCACCAGGATTAGGCGCATTATCCAAAGTGAGTGAGCAATCAGTGTGAATGATGTCTCAGAGGATAGCATAATTAAAGCAAGTCAGCAGCGTGTCTGAGTCAAATTTTGTCCAGTATTGTATTCACCTCTCAATGTGTGTTTTATGCTGTGTGATTCCGTCAGTCTGCCTGAAAATTATTAACCACAAATGGGGAAAATGTCTCTTAGAATCTCTGTGCGCTGAGATGAATTGTACCTTTGATACTACTGTGATTGTGACTAAACTCGATCCTTGAGACTCCTTGTGCAAGCTGGTGATTGACAATGATGACATATTGTGTTCCCTACACTGGCCTAGTGCTTCAAGGCACTCGTTTAGCACTGACTTTCAGACATGCAGTGCCAAGGTTCAAATCTGGGTTTATGTGGAATGAACTAATCTCACCGGGGACCTGAGTGGATATGCTCTATTTGGCATCATGCCTTCAGATGTAACAGGTGTACATAACACTGGTGATTTTGCTTTAATTGCATTGGGAAAACTTTACGTTTGAAAAGGCACTTTAAAAATGCCATGTCTTTCTTTTCTATCCATTTTCCAATGAGACTACCCATGTGTTAGGGATGGAGTGTAGAAGTGGGAAAGTCTTGTTGCAAATATGCAAGACATTGGTATTATCACATTTAGGCTAGAGTGTACAGCTTAGTCTCCTTGTTTAAGGAAGACAACACTTTGTTTAGGAGTAGTTCATATGAGTTTCATCAATGGTTCATGGGATGAAAATGTGTCGTATGAGGAAATTTGGAGCAGTTTGGGCCTGGATTCATTGTAATTCTGAAAAAAATGAGAGGTGAGCTGATCAAAACATAAACATTCCAAGGGAGCTTGGCAACTGAATGTGTAGAAGATGTTTCCCCTCAATGGGAATTCTAGAACTAGAGAATGTGGTTTAAAAATAAGGGGTCTCCCATTTATGATGCAAGAAAAAAAGCCATTGAATCAGTGGAATCCCATTCCTGCAGTGTGTAAATTGCTTTTCAAGGTTTTTTAAAGTCAAAAGTTTTTTTAAAAGAAGTTTTTATCTTTTCTGACCTTTCTTTTCCCCTCAATCCAATTTTCCTTTCCCTTTTTATTTTTCTCTCTGCCTGATTTGACTCTAATTCTTCCAAGTTCCATCGCTGCCCTCTCTATTTCTTTGACCTCAATTGGTTATGGAGATAGATAATTGATTCTGTCATTCACTGAAGTCCTGATGATCTCATGCTTATCTGATTTCATCTTACACTTCCAGCAATTTGTGGAGCACATGTTGTTTGAGTTGAAGAATGAGTGAAAAGCTTCAATAAATAGAATAAACTGTGAGATTCTGCACCTTTAGCAAATTCCAAGTCATTGTCTCCTTGATGCAGTGTTGTAATTTCTGTTAAAATAATCTAACAAAGTGCCCTGATTACTACAGTGGAGAAGGACGGGAACCAATTCACCAAACAGACCCACTTCAACAATCTATACAACATGGTCCATTATTGTGAGAATGTGGTGGAATGCCGCAGGATACAGTTGCTGGCATACTTTGGGGAAAATGGCTTTAATCCCCAATTTTGCAAAGAACACCCAGAAGTGGCTTGTGACAATTGCCTCAAGAAGAAAGTAAGTTCAGTTGAAATACTAGTTACACTGTTCCTATCCTGAAATGTTAGTTAGTTACTTTTTTTACAAAAATAACCCTCCTATCTCCTTTTCGGTAGAATTACAAGATCAGGAATGTCACGGATGAAGTGAAGAACATTGTGCGATTTGCTCAAGAGCACTGTGCTAGTGCCAATAGAAGAATACACAATGCAGGCCAGCCATCCAGCAGGCTCACTTTAAACATGCTGGTCGATATCTTCCTCGGTGAGTGTAGATTATTTACAGGGAACTCTCTGACTGGTTGAGTGTGTCATGATGGAGAGAGACGGTATTAGAACACCAAATTATCATTGCTAAGGTGGCATCATTATTACTCTTGTAATATTAATTAAAAAAGAACTCTGCTTTCAACAAAGTTGCTGTATAAATGCAAGTTTTCTTCTTCGTAAGGCAATACTGTGAGGAGATGGGATTAGTGGCATGAGGAGGAGCAAACATTAACTTTCAAACCACTTTGTCAAAAACTCAATGTGGGGCTGTAGTTCTGAATTATGTGGGCATTCCCTTTCTTTCCCTGAATCTGCCACACTGTTAGATCTTTTCAAGAGACATGGTCAGTTGTAAATCCTTTCTGAAAGGCTGCGTTCGAATTTATTCTCTCAAATATGCTGAAAGCTAACTGAACTTGCCCACTAGGTTGCAAAAATGCCAGGATCCAATCTGGTATATTTGGAGCAGGAGCTGCCTATTCCCGTCACAATGTAGAACGCCTGTTTCGAAAGTTGGTGCTGGATAAAATTCTGCGTGAGGATTTGTACATCACGGCCAATGACCAAGCAGTTGCTTATGTAACTGCTGGAGAGAAAGCTCAACAAGTTCTGATGGGTTTGCTCCAGGTATGTTAATTTTTATAAAAACCGAAAGAACTGCAGATGCTATAAATCAGGAACAAAAACAAAGTTGTTGGAAAAGCTCAGCAGGTCTGGCAGCATCTGTGAAGGAGAAAACAGAGTTAACGTTTCGGGTCCGGTGACCCTTCCTCAGAACCTTCCTCACAGGACCCGAAATGTTAACTCTGTTTTCTCCATGTTAATTTTTATCTCAAATTCATGTGTTCAGTCTCCTCCGTTGACATTTACATTCACATTTGTGTTTGGCCACCCTATTATGTCCCAAGAAGTAATTTAGACCATAGAACAGCACAGGAATGGACCCTTTGGCCCATGATGTTGTGCCAAATTAAACTAATCCCTTCTGCTTGTCTTGGTCCATATCCCTTCATGCCTTACATATTCATGTGCTTATCTAAAAGTCCACTAAATGCCCTTATTGTATCTGTCTCCGAGATGGCAGTGTGTTCCAGACTTCTACCACTCTGTGTAAAACAAAAAACCTGACCCTCACATCTACTTTAACTATCCCCCCTCACCTTAAATGCATGCCGCCTAGTATTAGACATTTCCACTCTAATTTATTGACGAAAAAGCCTTGACACTGGTTAACTGCGAGGAATTTGTACTCTAATCGTAGGTGGACTTTCAGGAGACCGATAATGCCAGCAGCATCAGGAAACAGAGGAATTTGATGGCAAAGAATGTTTCTAAACGGGAGGAGATGGTTAAGCAGTGTCTTACTGATCTTACTGAGCTCTGCAAGAAACTGGGCAAAACCTTTGGTGTCCATTACTTTAACATTTTTAACACTGCCACCATCAAAAGGATTGCAGGTATATTTGAAAAACTAATAACTGACGTGACTCATTAGAGAAAGCAAAGATACTTCTTTTGGGATCACAGTATTATGAACTTGACCAGGATTTTACTACCACCTGGAAATACATTGTGCCTGTAAATCTCCTACAGTTCAGTGCAATTCCTGATGAGGGGTCTGATGAAAGAATAATAAAGATTTGTATTTGTGTGGTACGTTTCACCACGTCAGTCTCTGATTCAGCATTTTACAGCCAGTGCAGCACATCTTGAAGCTTAGTTACTGTCCAAGGAGACATGGCAACAAATTAAACACAGCTAGTGCCCATGCAAAGGAAGGTGTTAACAGCCAAAAAGCAGCATTGATTGTGGAATGTACAAGGGGCTAGGGCACCAGGAAAAACTCTCCTATCTTCAAGATAATACCTTAGGATCCTTTACAGCTACCTGATTGAGTAAATTCCTCAGTGAGTCAGCTATGGTTCAAGAGACATCATTGTCACTTCAGAGTCAGAGTTTGTGGTTCAGGCCCCACTCCAGGCTGACACAACAGTGTGGGACTGAGAGAATATTTTATAATATGTTAAACCGAGGTGCTGTCTGCCTTCTCCAATTCTGTGGCAGTGTTTCAAAGAAAAGCAGCTTGGGCAGTTATTCCTGCTGTACTAACCAGAATTAGTGTCACAACGACCTGGTCATTGTTATGTTGCTCTTGTGGAAGCTTGCTGTATACAATGTGGCTGCTGTATTTGTTACATTACAATGGTGACTGTGTTTCAAAAATATTTTACTGGCTGTACAGCAATTTGGGATGTTCTATGACTGTGAAAAATGCGACATAAATATACATTTTTTTAGAACCACGATCCAGGAGGAAGATATTGGCATAACGATACTGTCACTGGGATAGTAAACCAGAGGCCCGGGCAGATGTTCTGAAGATATTGGTTCAAATCCCATCACAGCAATTGCATGTATTGATTATTCAATTAATAAGTTCTAGAATTGAAAGCCAGCATCTGTGATGGTGACCACAAAACCATCATTAATTGTTGTAAAAACCCATGTGATTCACTCATGTCCTTTAGGGAAATCTGCCATCCAGGTCAGGTCTACATGCAAATTCAGACCCACGGCAATGAGAATCTTAACTCTTAACTGCTCTTTGTAAAGGCCTAACAAACTGCTGAATTCAATATCAATTAGTGATAGGGAACCAGTGCTGGCCTTGTGGTGCTGCCTCATTGCATGCAATGACAAATACAAAGTGGGAGTATCGGCTTGGATTTTGTGGTCAATTCTTTTCCATTGTCACAATAATCTATGTTTTAAGAGATAATGAGACAGTACTGACATTCAGCAGATTGAATGTCCTGCAACTCAATATAAAAGCCCTTCACGTTCATATTTCTCTGAATGTTGGTTGAATATTCATCATGCATTCAAAAAGTTGTATTTTATGACAGGGCAGGGTCTGTTCTTAACATTGATCTGAATGATTAGTTTGTTCTCATGCACTTTCACAAAACAGCAGTCAAACCTCCTGTTTATTTTTATGTAAGAAAATGGCTAAGTTGAAGCTGCAACTGAAACAAAGTAAAAAATAATTGGAAGAAAATTATTAACATTCATGTGAGTTGCAATCCTGACAGGAAAATGCGTAGTTCCTATTTTCCAGGCAATTGGTTCAGCACAAAGATCCCAGCTGCTTTTGAGCTTATTAGTACTTAGGCTGGCTTTGAAGCACAACCTGGTCAGCCATGATTGTATTGAATAGTAAAGCAAACTTGAGGGTCCTAATAGCCTACTCAGGTCCCTGTTTCCTGTGCCCATACACGTAAAGGATGTTAACATGTTAAATTTGTTTTCTACAGAGTCGCTGTCTTCAGATCCTGAAGTCCTTCTGCAGATTGATGGAGTCACCGAAGACAAGTTGGATAAATATGGAGGTGAACTTGTCGAGGTTCTCCAGAAGTACTCTGAATGGCAGTTGCCAGGTAAAGACAAGTCTCTCCCACTTATGTATAAAGAATCTTTAATAGAAAGTAGGGTGCTTCGTTACCCCCTCCTCAAATGCAAGAAGACATTGATAAAGTTGCACAATGTACTTAATCGCTAAACTAATTTCAGTCCAGCTGAGGTTTTATTTGGAGAGGAATAATAAGGTTTTGTACTGTTACAAAGGACTCCACTTTTACAGGTATGTAAGTTCACAAAGTCACAATGCAGCATGACAAGGCCATTTTAAAAACAAAAGCAAACCAAACACGCAAATGTATTTATTGAGGGATACAATTGAAAAGCAAGGAAGTTGAGTTTTACCATTCTGAGCATCTAGTCTGTGCTATAACAGCACAGTGGGTGTCTCTACACCCTAAGGAAGCAGCTCACCATCTTCACCGGGACAATTAGGAATGGGCAATAAATGCTGACTTATTCAGTGACACCCACATTCCCATGAATGAATACAAAGAAAAAGACTTAAGATGCTAGAGATTCACAAGGATGACACACAGATATAAGATTATAATCATCAGGATAAACTAAACAGGATGTATTCCTTTCTCAGTGTGACTTGATTTTATCATTGAGATTGTAATATGATTGAATAGAATAGACATAGAGAAATTATTTCCACCCGTGGAGGCGTCTAAAACCAGGGATCATACATAAAAGATATTCACTAATAAATCCAATAAGCTATTCATGAGAAAATTATTCAACTATAGAGTGATGACAATGTAGACTTCGCTACCACTGAGTAACTGAAACAAACAGAATTGATAAAAATGAAGTAGATAGGAACCGAAAGTATTACAGATGCTGGAAATTGGATACAAAAACAGAAGTTGCTAGAAAGGCTCAGCAGGTCTGGCAGCATCTGTGGAGAGAAATCAGAGTTAATGTTTCAGATTCTGTTCTGCGGAAGGGTCGCTGGACCCAAAACATTAACTCTGATTTCTGTTTACAGATGCTACTAGACTTGCTGAGCTTTTCCAGAAATTTTTGTTTTTGTTTATGAAGGAGATAAGACTGTGCAGAAAGATATGTTGATTTTCTCAACCCACTCCCTTCCAGCAAGAGTCACAACTTGCGTTTATTATACACCTTTAATGTTGTGAAACATTCCAAGATGCTTCTTAGAAATGTAATCAGTCAAAAAATGATTGGGATATTCAGGCAGGTGACCAAAAGATTGGTCAAAAAGGTGACTTTTAAACTTTTTCTTAAAAGAGGTGAGAGGTCTTAGAACCTAAGTAGCTGAAGACCATGGCAATAATCAAAATTGGAGATTTGCAAGAGGCCAGAATTGGAGAATTTTTTGATAAGTTGTAGGGCTGGAAGATGTCACGAAGATGGGCGGTATTTGTAAGTAAGGATGAGAATATTTAAAGTTGAGGCATTACCATACTGGGAGCCATTGTAGGTCAGTGCACACTAGGGAGGGTGATGGTGATAGGTCGTACAGGTTTGTATCTAGGCAGCACAGAGTTTTGGATGCACTTGAATTTAAGGCAGATGGGAGATTGAGTTCCTGGTCCTGTTGAGTGGAAGAGATTATGTTGGTGATGTTTGGTCTTTTTCAATATCTTCTCTCCTATTTCCCAATGTGATTACAGAGGAGGAAGCATTTGAAACAAGACCTTCCGACAGTTGGATAGACTGCGGAAAATCCCAGGGTGAGGAGGAGCAGTGTGGGGAAACCTCGGTGTACTTCAATAAAAGCAAAAATACCAACAACAGAAAACGGAAAAAAGGGTCCTATTACAAAAAGACAAAGAGAAGGAAAACTGGATACAACAACCAGCAGTCTTCAAAAAGGTTTGCATCCTGTTGCAGATCATTATTCCTTACTCCACAACCTACTTCTGTTGTTAAATATAGTGTCTTATCAGCTGTGTATGTGTGAGATACTGTTATCTGTTTGAAGTACATTAAAGTCATGCACAGTACCTGAAAAAGGAAAGGTTTGGAGGTTTTGAATAGAGACCATTGCAGTTGTTGTTAAGAATGGTTTGATATTTGAATGGGGGAGTGTGGTTCTAGGGATTCTTGTTTTCTATGATCTTGGTGATAAACAACAAAAGATTTCATGATACAACAGCCGTAACGAGGGGTAATGCAAGATTATGTCCATTGGGATGCCAATTGCCACAAAATCCATCGGAATGCAACATGAAGGGATAAAGAAGGAAACGTGATTTTAAAAAAAGTCAATTGAAGGGGGAAGGAAACAAAACACAAAGAGCAAAATGGAATCAGAAGTCGTGATCTGACGGAGTTGAACTTGATGATGTGGCCAAAAGGCCGTAAAAAGGTGTAACATCTTAGCTTTCAACTCAACTTCTACTCAGCTCAACATTGAGATGAACGACAATCATAATCTCGCCCTCCAATCTTATTCCATATGTTTTTCAAAACAAGGATGAGACATTTAAAATGGAGATGCTGCCAGTTGATGAGGATGGTGAGGGCAGGGAGTAATGGGTGACTGGGACTTGATCCTAGTTAAGACAGTGACAGCAAGTTTTGGATGAGCTCAGGTTTGCACAGGTTAATGTTAGAATAAACTTGCATAGTGAGTAATTCAGTGTTAAAGTCTGACCAATTTATATTCCTATTCTAAAGCAATGTGTTCAGGGACAAATGTTCCTGAGCAATGGGAAGTTTGTTCAGAGGTTCACTGCATTCTAAGTCTAACATTCGCAACTGACACTTAGAAATCCCTTCTCATAAACTCCAGATGCCTTCTGTTGACATGTTCATTGTGGTTCCCTAAGGAATTCCCGTCCCTCAGATCCTGGTTTGTTAACGGTCTCAATGATCTTCTGCAATCGCATGATGTCACCCTTTCAGGATCTGTCTCTAACTGTAAAGGGGAAGTTTCAATCATAAAAGACCCAGGTATTGTCAGATGATGAGTGTCAACACACTGTATGTGACTGAGGCAAATCAGAGCTCTCCAGGTTGATAAACCATCCGTGATTCCAAACTAAATTGGCAAAATGTAAACTGAAGAAATTCCTTCCCTTGTGACCTCTGACTCGTAAAATATTATTAATGAAAGTGCCTAGGGCTGTAGAGTTTGGAGATTTGTTGATGGATTTGAAAAACAGAAATGCCACAGAAAATATCATTAATGTCAGGAGAAGATAAAAGCTTTTCCACAATCTGTCCATCAGGGAATAAACCAAGAGAATGGTAGATGCATGATCTCGAGTTAATCGCAGCTGATGAAAGCTATTCTGCATATCTAGTTTATTGTCCAGAAGAATCTCCACCTGAACATTTACACATATTTTTGAAAACATTTTATCTCACACTCATCAGGACAAATACAAGAACATCAAATTTCAATGTTCCTCCAATGTCTTTGGGTGAAAACCCTGGATCTCCCTCCCGAACAGAACGGTGGGTGTACTCTCATAAATAGATGGCAGAGGTTCAAGAAGGCAGCTCACCACCACCTTCTCAAGGGCAGCTAGGGATGGGCAAGAAATACAGGCCCAGCCGCAACGCTCACATCCCATGAATGAATTAAAGGAAGACAATTTATAGAGCAGTAAAATGCTGCTGATGTTGGAAATCTGAAATGAGATTTTACAAAACAACTGGCTAGCGGTCTAGGGAGAGAAAAACAGAGTTATCATTTCAGGGTAGTGACCGTTCATTAGAATTAAAAAGAAATTAAAATTAGAGTTTTTAAGCTGGTGAATTGAGGAAGGGGCTGGAAGATCAAGGAAGAATGGCAGTGATAAGAAGGAGGGCAGAAGTGATTTAGATCATTAGATGTAGGCAGTAGTAGGTCATTCAGCCCATTGAGTGTGCTCCACCATTCAATGAGTTCACGACTCCCGTTATATGTTTGAAATTTTGTGTTGTTTGCATTTTCTGTGCTGAGTGGTGGTGAGTGTTTTAGTTCCACAGCCACAGGTGGGCCCATTCACGTTTGTACCCGAATTCAACTCCCGAAGATTGTGTAATTGTCCTCCTGATCTTTCATTCCCATTGCCTCAAAACTGGAATGGCCGGATGTATAAAAGTCAAACCTTTGCCACATAACCCTTATTTCTTTAATTTTCTCGTCCCTCTCTTTCCAAACTTATTCCTGCTCTGGTGACCGGGCCACTTCACCCAGAGTAATAGTATGAACAGGACATATTTTCGAAACAAACAACAAGATCACAATCACTGCTTTCGTATTCCTAGGCACAGTTTAGGGGTGCTGGGGCTATCTTCTCTGCTCCCAGTTGACCAGGCCTCAACCTGGGACCTTGAGTCCGTTGTGCGCTAATCTGTATTGTACCAAAATAGCCACTGGAGGGCGCCATTTCACAACATTCTGAATTTGGATGTGCTTTATAAAAGCAACATCCGGGCAAAAACATATATTTCTGGGGATGGGTAATAAATGCTGGCCAACGCCCACATCTTGTGAATGAATAAAGAAAATAAATTCTACTGCACAATGTTATAATCTCATCAGTCAGATCTGGGCAGCACAGGAAAACATCCAGCCCTGCACCTTGTTGTTCTCCAGTATCTGCAGTTCCTACTATCTCTGATTCAATTTTAACCCCACTGCGAAGCCTCTTCTAAGGAAGCTTTTCTGATGAAGGGTCTAGGCCCGAAACGTCAGCCTCTCTGCTCCTATGATGCTGCTTGGCCTGCTGTGTTCATCCAGCCCTGCACCTTGTTGTCACAGGAAAATATTGTTGGCCACAGAGGGAGTGCAATGCAGATCCACCAGAATGACACCAGAGCTAAAAGGATTAAATAATGAGAGCTGGTTCCAAAGGTCAGACTTTTATTCGCTTCAGTGTAGAAAGTTGAGGGGCGATGAGATTGACATGTTTGAAGGATTAGATAAAGAAAACAGAGAGAGACTATTTCCTCTAGTGGTGGCAGGGAGAGTGCACATCAAGAGGCTGAACCTTAATGTTAGAGCCAGGCTGTTCTAGGGTGATGTCAGGAAGCACTTCCTCACACATGGGATCTAAAGTCCAGACATTTTTCACCAAAAAGCTGTTCTCGACTGCATATCAGTTGTACACGTTAAAAAAAAGTTTGATAAATCTTTGTTAGACAAATGTATTAAGGGTTACAGATCCAAGAGCAGGTGAATTGAGTTAGGATGTAAATCAGTCATTATCTCATTGAATGGTGATACAGGTTCAAGGGATTGAGTGGCCTCTTCCTGCTCCTACACACCATGATGCAGCAAAATGCAGTTAAAGCCCAAAACCAGCAACTGAGATCGAACATTGAACAGTACAGCGCAGGAACAGGCCCTTTGGTCACCATGATGCCATTCTAAACTAATCCCACCTGCCTGCACATAGTCTGTATCCCTCCATTCCCTGTCTGTTCATGTGTCTATCTAAATGCCATCGGTACTAATGCTCTGACAATGCAGTATTCCCTTCACACTGATCCTCCAACAGTGTACCTCTCCCTTAGTACTGACCCAACACTGCCACGCCTCTTCATTTCTGAAATTCCAGTACTGTTGCACCCCTTCAATAATGACTGTCCGACAGTGTAGTGCTCCCTCAGTTCTGACCTTCTATCAGCGCAGGACTCTCAGTACTGACCTTCTAACAGTATGACACTGGAAGAGGAGTGAGCCGAGTTGGAATTGAGATAAAGAATGTGTGTCTGTGTCTTCATGTGCGGTGTGGAGGGCTTGTGTATATGGGTAGTTGCATGTGTGTGTCTGGGTGGGGGTGTGCATGGATATGTTTACCTGTGTGTAAGCGGATGAGTGTGCATGTGTAGATGTGTGTTATGAATGACTAGTGATTTTTTTGCGAGGATCAGATGTTTTCCAGGGTGCCAGCAGAATTCCTTACTCCTCTTTGAATATTGCCTTGGAATCTTTTTCATCCACCTGAGTTAACTTACAGTGCATCAACTTATTGTTATCTGGACAATGTTGTATATTATTCCTTTATGAATATATTTAAGTCTATTCTGTTGACGTAGGGTAGGTCTATATAATGATTGTTCTTATTTGTTTTAATGTAGCTCTGACACAAAGTTTGCAACAACTTCAAAACATTTCAACCCCAGACCAGCCACAGGTAACAGGCGACCTGGGGTAATGCCGCTACCTGTTCCTCGCAGCAACATCAGCCAAAGGCCCTTCCTCAAACCATCATTCGCATTTGGCTGACCTTTGCTGCAACCTCTGGAATGTGTACAATCTTCAGAACATTTCTGTGATCTCAGCTGATGGATGTTACCCAGGCATCGTTTAAGAAGGAAATTAAATCCAAAGCATTTCATCGAATTTTGAGTTCTAAGACAGCTGAATGAGGAAGGAGAAAGATGCTGCAGATTTAAGTTGCTCTTCTCTGCTGATTTCAATCTACATCGTCCCACTGAACAGAGTCTAGCTACATTGCTGCAGACTCTATGGAAGCCTGGTGGGATCTTGCTCCTCCAGCATGTTGCCTTGCTCAGTAATCTTCCAGTTATAGTACTGCTGCAGTGATCAGTACCGCAAAGCACTTTGCATTGGCACAAAGGTGACAACGGAGGATGCAACATTTTATTTAGGAAAGGAATTAATTTGTAAGCTATGGTGGGTCCACAAAATATTTGCCTTTGTGAGACCATGCTGGAATTATTGTATAGTAAAATATTGTTTTTGCACTCACTAGATATCTGATCTCCAAAAAATTACTTTATTGAATAGACCTGTTCCTCTAACTGTCAGTAATTACACTTTGGATAGATTCAGCAATCAGCTTAGATTAATTTGTTACTAATACCTATTTTTTAACATTGCACATAACTGCATTTCATCTTAAGTATACATAAATTATTCTCAAATTATATTTCAGTCTTGAAGTCTGATTCACATATTTAGAAATTGCATTTCTGCTGCAAACTTCAGTCAGATCTCATGTTTTATTTTGGTTTTGAATGTAATAATTTCCCTGATCTTCAGTCCTTAACTAGAATAGTATTCTGCAACTTCACTCTCATTCAGCATCTCAGATACTATTACTTCACCGTGTTAGCAGGACCCTGTAAGCGTAGCTGAAATATGTGATGGCTACAACTTCTGCAGGTTAATCAGCTCATTTGCCTCTCCTTATATCTTCTCACCCACTCGTCTCCTCTGGTCTTCCCACATCCATCTCCCCCATAAAACTGCACCATGAGAAATCCAGTCTTGGATCTGTCATTCTACACAGTGCCAGTGTATATCTGTTTCATTAATGTAATGTATTACCGTTCACAAGGCATTTTGTGTTTTAAATTATGCAATAAATGTAAGGTTTCATTTTTTCCAATCCCCTGGACTATGTTTAAATAGTAAAGGACCTCTGGGCGCTGTGACTTGTTGTAAAAGTGGATTAAGTTTGTCTTAGAGTTTTATTGTAATAGCATTTATTATCTTGTGCATCATTGTACACACTTGTGACAGCTATTCTGTGTCCATAAAGAGTAATACCCAATGATGTATATTTAATATGCCTCACCTGTTCTGTACATACTTTTAAAAACAAAGAATCAACTGAAATGTAAAGAGATGATGTGGATTGTAGAATGAATTTTGCGTGACAGGATCAGTGTTATTTGAAGCTGCCATTTAAATCTTTTGCTGTTGCATCTTATTCATAAGCTCAGTGAAAAATTGTTTTAATTTTTTTTGTAGACAAATTGAGTTTAATTTAGTGATATTTAAAGTACACAAAATATATCTTTCTAATTGGGTTTCTGTAATTCAAGGAATTTAAAACTGGTTTTGCAATTTGGTTCATGTTCTGAAACAACAACATTCATGATCTGAAAGTCTATTTTACATTTATAGTGAATCCTTACAAAACATGCTTGTTCCAACCAATGATTTGAGATCACTTACACCCCGCGTGTGACAGAGAAAGAGTTTACAGGATGAGTTTGAACGTAAGCGTGTAATTAGTGGTAAATCAGAGGATTGGCAAAGTTATAAAAACAAACTGAAGATGCCAAAAAAGGGATAATTAACACAAAGGGCAAACTAGCGAGTATCATAAACAGACCCTGAGAGCTGCTTTAAGTATATAAAAAGGAAGAGAGAGGCAACAATTGATGTAGGTACCTTGGAGAATGAGGCTGTAGAAATGATAGTAGGGAGCCAAGAAATGGCAAAAGAATTAAGCAAATACTTTACATTTGTCTTTACAAGTGCTAAAAATTAGGAGATGGAGGGGGTAATATGCAATATAACTTCCACTAGAGAAAAGTTACAAGGGAAATAAAATGGGTTTTAGGTTGATCAGTCCCTAGCACCTATTGGGATGCCTCCTACAATTTTAAAGGAAGTAGCTGCAGAGATGGTGAATGCACTGGTAGTAACCTTCCGACATAACACCCGTATTGAAAAAGTGAGACAAAAAGAAGGTGGCTTGTAGTATAGTTACTGTCTACTGTTAGGAAAATATGAGAGTCTATTATAAAGGATACAATAGCAAAGCATTTAAAAACACACAAATCAAGTTGAGTCAGCATGGTGGCATGAAGGAAAAAACATGCCTCACAATTTTATTACAGATTTTTGAGGTAATAAGCAGGGTAGATAACATAGAACCAGTAGATGTGGATTTCCAAAAAGGTATTTGATAGGGAACCATACAAGGCTACTTAACACCGAGCCTGTGGTGTTACACTTGATCTGTTAGCATATGCAGACAGTTGGTATAAAGTGGGGGATATTCATGATGGCAGCCTGTAACTAGTGGAATGACACAGGGTTCAATTATTTATTTATTTAAATAAGAAGCGTGAATGCACTATAGCTAAGTTTGCAAGCATCAGAAATGAGCAGGAAGGCAATTAGTGAGGATAACTCAAGGAGGCCACAGAGAGATATAGACAAGTTCAAGCTTTTTTTAATATTCATTTGTGGGATGTGGGCATCCCTGGCTGGCCAGCATTTCTTGTCCATCCCTATTTGCCCTTGAGAAGGTGGTAGTGAGCTGCCTTCTTGAACCGCTGCAGACCTCCTGCTGTGGGTTGACCATAATGCAATTAGGGAGGGAATTGCTGGGTCAAAATCTTGGGACAGTGAGGAAATGGTGATATATTTCCAAATCAGGATAGTGAGTGACTTGGAGGTGGTAGTGTTCCCATATGTCTGGTGCCCTTGTCCTTCCAGATGGAAGTGGTTGTGGGTTTGGAAGGTGCTGTCTGAGGATCTTTGGTGAATTTCTGCAGTGCACCTTGTAGATAGTACACATTTCTGTTACTGAGCATTGGTGGTGGAGGGAGTGAATGTTTGTGGATGTGGTGCTAATCAAGCGGGGGCTGCTTTGCACCGGATGGTGTCCAGTTTCTTGAGTGTTGTTGGGGCTGCACTCATCCAGGCAAGTGGGGAGTATTCCATCACACTCCTGACTTGTGCCTTGTAGATGGCGGTCAGGCTTTGAGGAGTCAGAAGGTGAGTTACTTGCTGCAGTATTCTTAGCTTCTGGCCTGCTCTTGTAGCAACTGTGTTAATGTGGTGAGTGCAGTTGAGTTTCTGGTCGATGGTAACCCCCAGGATGTTGATAGTGGGGATTCAGTGACAGTAACACCATTGAATATCAAGGGATGGTGCTTAGATTATCCCTCGTTGGTGATGGTCATAGCCTGGTATTTGTGTGGCGTGAATGTCACATGCCACTTGTCAGCCCAAGCCTGGATATCGTCCAGATCTTGTTGCGTGTGAACATGGACTGCTTCAGTATCTGAGGAGTCACAAATAGTGCTGAACATTGTGCAGTCATCGGTGAACATTCCCACTTCTGACCTTATGATGGAGAGAAGGTCATTGATGAAGCAGCTGAAGTTGGTTGGGCCTAGGACACTACCCTGAGGAACTCCTGCAGAGATGTCCTGGACCTGAGATGATTGACCTCCCACAACCATGACTGTTTTCCTATGTGTCAGGAATGACTCTAACCAGCAGAGCGTTTGCCCCCTGATACTCATTGATTCCAGTTTTGCTAGAGCTCCTTGATGCCTACACTCAGTCGAATGCAGCCTTGATATCAAGGGCTGTCACTCTCACCTCACTTCTGGAATTCGGCTCTTTTGTCCATGTCTGAACCGAGGCTGTAATGAGATCAGGAGCTGAGTGGCCCTGGCAGAACCCAAACTGGGCATCACTGAGCAGGTGCTGCTTGATAGCACTGTTGATGACACCTTCCATCACTTTACTGATGATCGAGAGTAGACTGATGGGGCGGTAATTGGCCGGGTTGCATTTGTCCCACTTTTTGTGTACAGGACATACCTGGGCAATTTTTCACATTGTCGGGTAGATACCAGTGTTGTAACTGTACTGGAACAGCTTAGCAAGGGGAGAGGCAAGTTCTGGAGCACAAGTCTTCAGTACTATTTCTGGAATGTTGTCAGGGCCCGTAGCCTTTGCAGTATCCAGTATCTCTAACCATTTCTTGATGTCATGTGGAGTGAATCGAATTGGCTGATGACTGGTATCTGTGATGCTGGGGACCACTGGAGGAAGCCAAGATGGATCATCCAGTCAGCACTTCTGGCTGAAGATTGCTGCAAATGCTTCAGCCTTATCTTTCGCACTGATGTGCTGAGCTCTTCCATCATTGAGGATGGGGATATTTGTGGAGCCTCCTCCTCCAGTGAGTTGTCTAATTGTTCACCACCATTCACGACTGGATGTGGCAGGACTGCAGAGCTTAGATCTGATCCATTGGTTGTGGGATCGCTTAGCTCTGTCTATCACTTGCTGCTTTTGCTGTTTGGCATGCAAGCTTCACCAGGTTGATACCTTAAGATGAGGTATGCCTGGTGCTGCTCCTGGCATGCCCTCCTGCACTCTTCATTGAACCAGGGTTGATCCCCTGGCTTGATAGTAATGGTTGAGTGGGGGATATGCCAGGCCATGAGGTTACAGATTGCGCTGGAGTACAATTCTGCTGCTGTTGATGGCCCGCAGTGCCTCATGGATGCCCAGTCTTGAGTTGCTAGATCTGTGCGAAGTCTGTCCTATTTAGAATGGTAATAGTGCCACACAACATGATGGAGGTTGTTCTCAGTGTGAAGGTGGGACTTTGTCTCCACAAGGACTGTGCAATGGTCACTCTTACCGATACTGTCATGGAGAGACGCAACTGCAGTTGGCAGATTAGTAAAGATGAGATCAAGTATGTTTTTCCCTCTTGTTGGTTCCCTAGTTAGTGGTCAGAAACAGGACAGTGAAATATAATGTGAGGAAATGTAAGGTTATACATTTTGGCAGGAAAAATAGAGCTGAATATTTGAAAAATAGTGAAAGACAAGAGGAAGTTCAGCGTGGAAGGGATTCGGGGTCCTAGTGCATGAATCTCAAAATGATAGCATCCAGTTTCTAATGGGAAGAGGGAATGTGAATGTAGTGGTGACTTTTATTTCAAAGGGAAAAAAGGTGTAATTTTTGTGTTTGGTCATCGGCAAACATCCCCATTTCTGACCTCATCAGACTATAGCTGGAATACTGTGAACAGTTTTGGGTCTTTTATCTGAGGAAAGATATACTGACAGTGGAGGTAGTCCAGAGAAGATCGACTTGATGCTGGGGTAGAGGGATTTTGAGGAGAGGTTAAGTAGGTTGGGCTTATACTTATTGGGTGTAGAAAATTGAGGGGAGACCTCATTGAAACTCAAGAATCTTAGGAGATGACAGACTAGATGCTGAGTGATTGTTTCCCCTTAATAAGGGACTCTATGAATACAGCACAAGATTTGAGAGTAAGGATTTGCCCATTTAGCACATGAGGATTTTTTCTTGGAGGATAATGCATCAATGGAATTCTTTATCACACAGTGCTGTAGAAGATGTTTCACGAAATATATCAAGGCTGAGAGAGACGGCTTTATAATCATAAGGGGCATCTAGATTTATGGCTAGAAGACAAGAAAGTGGAGTTAAAGATTATCGGATCAATCATGATTTCATTGATTGGTGGAATGGACCCAATGGGCTGAATGGCCTACTTCTGGTCTTACAACTTAGGTTAAGAGGAAAGTGAGTCCAAATGCTGCCACGATGACACACACTGAAGGCAGAGAATGACAGAAAAGGGAGCAAATCCTGAAACTGTGCTTCCGTTACTGTGGTACATCTTGCTCTGTACCCAAACATCAGAATTGGCCTGTTCGGTCTCACCCAAGATTCATGACAAAAACCTGCAACCTTGAGTAAGCATCATCCTCAAATCAAAGAACAGCAGATTATGACAACTAAATTAATCCTTTCTATGAATTTAATAAAGACAACTCATGATTATACCTCGATACCAAGACTGAATAGAATGGATGATAACATTAAGTTTTTCTGAAAATTAGAAGTTTTAGCTGTCTTTGTGACAGCTAACATTATCCAACTGTATTTTAAACATTGAACACAAATGGATTGTTGAGGACTGATTTATTTGTCCCAACCAGTGTAGAATATCCTACAACTACAAAAGCACAGAAGGAGCTGATTCACACCACCCCTTGTTCTGCCTCTTAAAAAGGGCTATCAAACAAGTTTCACTCCCTTTTTCTCTTAACTGGTGTGCAAATTATTTCCTATAAAGTAACTTCCATTTAAAAGTTTCTTTACAACCTGCTTTCCATTGGTTTTTGGGGCAGTGCGTGCCAGATCTGAACAAGGCTCACCGGACTTGAAACGTTAACTCTTTCTCTCTGCAGATGCCGCCAGACCTGCTGAGTTTCTCCAACAAGTTTTGTTTCTGTTTCAGATCTTCATTCGCACTTCTATTTTCTGTTTTATTTCACTGTTAATTGCAGAGTTTGGTCGTTTTAATGAGAGACAACAAGGTGCAGGGCTGGATGAACGCAGCAGGCCAAGCAGCATCAGAGGAGCAGAAAGGCTGGCGTTTCGGGTCTAGACCCTTCCCCTTCCCCTCCCCCATTTCTGAAGAAGGGTCCAGACCCAA
>NC_063364.1:32654600-32680774 GCF_021869965.1 Rhincodon typus | reverse complement strand
TTGGGTCTGGACCCTTCTTCAGAAATGGGGGAGGGGAAGGGGAAGGGTCTAGACCCGAAACGCCAGCCTTTCTGCTCCTCTGATGCTGCTTGGCCTGCTGCGTTCATCCAGCCCTGCACCTTGTTGTCTCGGATTCTCCAGCATCTGCAGTTCCTACTATCTCTTGGTCGTTTTAATCTTCTCCAGCCGCTTTTCAGCAGAGCTAGGTATCCCGGGAGGCATTGCGGTTTCCAAGATGGCGGATGTGAAAGTGTCCTATCTCCGGCAGGAGGAAGCGGAGCGCGGGAAATGTGACAATTTATGTAACAATTCATGTAAGGACTGAAAAGTTACAGCATCCCCCCCACCTCCTCCCCGCCGGAAGTGCCCGCTCGGTGCAGACTGTCGGAGTGTTTGCCTTTTTTCATTTGAAACGAGAAAATTGATCGCATTTCCCTCCAGGCCATGAAGCCCGGAGTTGAGGACACGGCACTTGGGCGGCAGCCGCTAGCGGCGGCCTCGGGAAACCGAAAGCGGCGGCTCGAAGCGGCCTTCCCCGGGCCCGGAGGTGGAGAGGATCCGGACAAGGAGCCCCCGTCCCGGCGATCAAACACGACGATGACCCAGGCCCGGCCTGACCAGCAGCGGATGCCAGCCGCTGAGGAGGGCACCTCTTCTGGGCCAACAAGCCCTGCAGAGACGGGCATGAGCACCTCCGACCAGAGGGACTCGGATGGTTTCAGCACTGACGATGAGTTTCCTCTGGCGGTAAGAAATTAGAAGTTGTTAATTGTTAGTTTGAAATCCCTCTTGTAGCTATATATGTTTTCACTTCTCCACTTTTCTTTTTAAGACATAATAGTAACCTACAGCTTTAACCAAGTTCATCTGGCCTTTTATACAAATGCAAGTTATTTTTGTACTTGGACAATTAATTGTAGGGTATGATGAGTGGGACGAATATTTAATGAGATTTTACCTATAATTTTGCGTTTAGTCACCATTTGTTGACTCCCAGGACTCTGTTCACTATGTCGCCGATAGTGAGCAGGAGGCTCCCACCTCTGCTGGTCCTGTATGTTTGGTGTTTGTGCACAGTGCGGTCACAGTCGATGTGAGGGCGGTGGGGAAGAGAGGGGCTTCGCTGTGGTTTGCCTTTAACCAACCATCTGCAATGGAAAGTGTGTCATAGTTTATAGATATTTTAAAGCAACCTGTACAGACCTGTTATGAAACATGTCTGGGGAAGATGGCGCTTTATCCTGGACTTTCTAACCCGGAGGTAGAGACACAACCGCTTCTCTACCTGAGCCAAGTCTTCCTTATTTGTATCCTGAGAGTTGATCACTCAACTAATTACCTCAGTCTAATTAATAATTCAAAGAATCTGTTCAGGTACAAAGTCCCAAATAACCATCTGTGCCATTAGATTCTATAATTTTACTCTATTGAGGATAATTGGAGTAACATCAAACAAGACTTTAAACTTCAACAGGGGATGCTGGAAATCCAAAACGGAAATAGGTGGAGAAACTCGGCAGGTCTGGCAGCATCTGACTTCTGAAGAAGGGTCACTGGACCTGAAATATTAACTGTGCTTTCTCTCCACATATGCTACCAGACCTGCTGAGTTTCTCCAGCAGTTTGTTTTTGTTAAGTCTTTAAGCTTTCTGATTTTTGTTTTATTCCTATTACACAATGGGTTTTGGTATTGTGATTTGCTTTGCCTTTTTTAAATGTACAACTGATGATCCAAGTTTGACCAGCTTCCATAAATGGGAAAACTGAGAGGTTAGTTCATTGATGTACAAAAGTATTTCTGCAGAGCATCTTGTCTTTCTCTTTAGAACAACTGCTTTTGTCTGAGAGGACCATGCTTTCCAACTCCTTGCCATTTTCCCTCTAATGGCATTGAGTTGTTGCTGTTGAACAGATGGGCCAAGATTGTTGAGATAGGAATCTGTTCAATGAGGAGTTTGCACCTGTCAATGTTATGTTTTTTGTTTTAGTTTCATCGAAAATCTGAGGAGCTGTCAGTGTACGAGAAGAAGCGACTGAAAAACATTCAGGAAAATGCCCGGTTCTTTGCATCTTTGAATATGCTGCAGGTAAATTAATGGACAGCACAGTTCAAGACCAACTAGTGTCTGCCACCACCCTCTGTCTCATTATTGCTGTTTATCACCAAGCTGTTGAGCTGAGTTGGTTCTGCTTATGATTTAAGTCAATCGAACACCAGATTTATTGTCTTTCGGGAAGTGGTTCAGCCAACATGACTGCTGAAAGCCACAATTGGGTGACTGATGGTTTTCTAGGATTTGGAGCAATGCTTCAGGCACTTTGCTCTCCTTGATAGAGGTGTACCACATCTCAAAGATTGACGTAGAGTAAATGAAGGAAAACTATTTCCAGTGGGAGGGATGTCAATATACCGAGACGTCAAGGTACTTGACGAAAGAACACAAGACGGTATGAGGAAACTTTTCTTTTTAAGCAGCAAACTGTTGTGATTAAGACCACCCTGTCCTAAAAGGTGATGGAAGCAGATTGAATAGAGACTGTCGAAAGTTATTGCATAAGATACAGGAGCAAACCATTAAGCCTTTGAGCCTTTTACCATTTTGTTCAATCTTTTACCTTGTCCTTACCTTCCTGCTCACTCCTTTCGTTCCCAGAATAAGACGATTAAAGGGAACATACTGAGCAGGTCTGTGTGAAAATAGAAGGGGAGTGGAATGAATTTGATAGGTTTACGAAAGAATGAGGACATGATGGGCCCCGTGGTCCTCTGTGCTGGATTACTCTGATTTTTTTTTGGATCGAGCACATCTGAAGATAGTTTCAGCTCACATATTTTCACAGTGGTCAGGATAAAAAGAGATAATAGAATTGTACTTGCTGTGTTTTACCCTGGTCAAGGCTCGGACAGTGTGCTGGGGATACACCAGGCTAATGCAGATGTTGCTGTCCTTGTCTGGACAGTTACATGGAGAGAATGTTCAGCAATCCTTGCCACAGTCCTTCCTCTCACCTGGTCTGTCTTGAAATATTTGGCACATCAAAGTAAATTGTTCTCCACTGATCCACAAAGGAATTTGCTCTCCTTATTTTACAGACTGCTGAAAAACTCAGAGAAATCAGTAAAAAGCGGCAAGTAAAAAGACCGAATGCATCTAAAAGGTATGATTTAGTGCGATGCAGTTAGAGGATCTGTGAAGTTTAGTATTATGTATTTTTGAATTGTGTCATGTCTGATTATCTCTTGTGTAAGGTGGCCACTCAGTCCCTCGAGCCTAGTCTGCTTTTACACAAGGTCATGGCTGTTTTTCTACTTTTATTTCCTTTATTCGTTCATGGGATGTGGGTGTAGCTGGCAAGGCCAGCATTTATTGCCCATCCCTAATTGCCCAGAGGGCAGTTAAAGGTCAACCACATTGCTGTGGATCTGGAGTCACATGTAGGCCAGACCAGGTAAGGATGGCAGTTTCCTTCCCTGAAGGACATCAGTGAACCAGATTGATTTTTCCAACAATCGATAATGGATTCATGGTCATCATTAGATTCTTAATTCCAGATATTTGTTGAATTCAAATTCCACCTTCTGTCGTGGCAGGATTCGAACCCAGGTCCCCAGAACATTGTCTGGGTCTCTGGTTTAACTGTCAGCGATAATACCACATGGCCATCACCTCCCCAACTTCAGCTTCACTTCGACTCCACATGGCTGCACTGTTCCTGTATTCCTTCACAATGTCAGCACATACTGAGAGAGTAACATTAATAGGGATATGCTGATAGTGGAGCTTCTGAAATTTCAAAGGGAAAAAAATAGTTCATAGTTGTAAGAGTCTGATGATAAATTGTGGGATTGGATAACTGATAACTTCTGTAACAAGCAATTTTTATGTAGTGAGGAGCTGCCACAAAAATCAGTATTGGAGCTTCTAAGTCTAATTAATAAGTTGAGATTCAGAAATTCATGACATTTCAGATGATGTCAAACTAGGAGGGAAACTAATTGTTATAAGCCAGTCAAGAAAATTGAAAATTAATCTGACACATGGCTTAGCAGCAGAAGTTTCACAAGAAAAGTTAATTATCGGTCTCCTGTTGTTTAGGTGTATTTGTTTTATTCTTATTGTCCTATCATATGCAGCTTTAGTACAAGTTTGATCCTTTATCTGACTTTCAGAAAGAAACTGCAAAGCTCTGTACAGCAGCCTATAGTTCGCCGATCGATGCGTTTACTGAGATTAGACCCAGGAGGTGCCCCACTCCCAGAAACACCAATAGAAGTACAAGAGAAGGTGGAAGAGAGGGTAAGTCTCACTGTTTACATGTCTATGAATCCAGGATATGTAACAGATTCAACATTTCTTTTGCACTTGTCAGGTTTTAGCTGGACAGATGAGGTTAGTGCTGGGATGATCATCATAAAGTAGATACACATTAGAGGTCACATGGCTCTGTCTCATTTGTGCACCTTAACCAGAGCTGTAGGATTTTGTACTTTGGCATGATATTTCCAATTCTAACACCATCTGTCTGCATGAGGAAACACCAGGGAGGGTGTTGGAGGGGGTTTAGGCAAGTATGTGTCTGAGGGAGATAGGCAGAAAGCACCTGAGTGTGAGGGATGCAGAAAGGGAGTGCATGCATGTGAGGGAGACAACACAGTGAGATTGACTGACTGATGGACAACATGGGGCGCACACGTGCATGTGGGAAGGAGGCAGAGAGTTCCTTAGTGTCCGATAGGGAGCGTGTTTGAGAGAGGGGGAGGAAAGGGAGCCCACGTGCACTAACATAACCGAATGTACACCTCTATGTGGGGCAGGGAGGGAGGGAGAGAGAAAGAAAGAGAGAGATTACCCAAGTGTGACACAGGGAGTGTAATTACATGTGTTTGGGAAGCATACAGTGTGTGGGAGGAAGTGTTGTGCGCTTTGGGTTGGAGGGCGGGCATGGTAAAGGAGGGAGGGAGAGAGAGAATACCTGTGTGTGTGTGTGTGTGTGAGAGAGAGAGAATAATATAGATTCATTTAAGGTGCGGCCAGACAAGTACATGAGGGAGAAAGGAATACAATGAAGCTGAATGTGAGAATGCTCAATTGCAGAATAAACACTAGCATGGATTGGTTAGGTTGAATTGCTTATTTCTGTGCCATATATTCTGTATTGGTTATATTGTTTTCTTTTGTTTGCTCCTCTTCCCCAGATTTCTGGACCACTGAAAATGGTTCGAGATGATGAAGAAGACAGCAAAGTAACAGAGAATCTGATGAAGACATGGCTGGAGATAAGCCAGGTATTCCATGTTCTAACCGAACGGGGAGACGGATTGAATCACATGCTCTTTTTGATTAACTCAACGCTGAACTGTTGCATACCACCCACCGTTTAGGGGGCTGCGAGTACAGACTGATTCTTGTGGAAGAATTCTGAAAGCTTTAGCAAGCTTTTTAATGTAATGTTGTGGAAGGTGATGATGTTTGTCCTTTTAAGAGACAGTTGCTTTATATTATGTTGTGTTGGGTACATGTCTGAACAAGAGCTCTTTCCAAAGATGCCTAAAATGTTTGAATAAATTGGCCTTTGGTAGGTGTTTTTAATCATGTGGAATATGTAGAGACAAATGTTTAAAGTGTGATGATTAAAATAAGCCATTTTAGGAGATCTTATGAATGCCAATATTTTTTTCTGAATCTTAAACTTCGGTTAATGTTGCCTCTTGTTTCCTCCCATTCTAGCCTTCATCCCCATCAGTCCAAAATGATATTAACATTAAGAGCTTGATTTCGGCGTTTTGGTTAAAATTGAGAATGCAAATAAGTGAAATGTAAAGGTGGATCCTGGTGTAATCATTAGCTGAATATTTATACATGTTTTCCCAGGGGGAGACGTATACCGAAGAAAAACAGTCGGTTGAACTAAAAATGTAAGTTCCTTTTCAGCATGATTCTCCATGACAACACCTCTGCCAATCAATTAACACTCTTCCTCTCATCATATAAATGTTGATTTTTTTTCTCTCTATTTATTGATATTCTTGCAACTTGCCCTGATGAAAAGTTTTGACAAAATGTGTATTTTTTCCAGCAATACTCAATTTCTGTACTACAAAGCAACTGTTTTTAGTCTAGGGTTGACTTTCAATTTTAAAATAAAAGCTACATTTGTTTGTTGTTTACTTAACTTTGTATAAATCACTTCCATCGCCGTTAATGCTCTGACCAGGTACAAGTCCAGTTTGCACAGGATGACCATGCAAGAAGGTCTTGTTGCTAAAGTGACACCAACCCGGGTCAGCTCGTTGGCCTTTCATCCCTCTCCATGCACCTTTCTGGTTGCTGCCGGGAGCACCTATGGATACATTGGACTGTGGGATCTGGTCAGTGAACCATTCTCTTTATTCTGGACGTAAGAAAGAAAGACTTGCATTTCCTTAGCACCTTTCACACCTTCAGGACATTACAGAGCTCTTTACAGCCAGTGAAGTATTTCTGAAACAGTTACTGTTGTAGGAAACAGAGCAACGGCTCCCATTAATGGTAAGTATTCCTTTTGAGTGATGTTGCTGAGGGATAAAAAAATTGGACACTGGGGAGAGTTCTCCTGCTCTTGGAGAAAAGCCCCTGATTTTATTCAGTCCACCTAAGACAACATCAGTCTGTAAGACATGCATCTTTTATGGAATTTCCTGGTTGTTAACAGATGGTGAAACTTAAGAGACTACTGTGAGCTGTGTGAAGAGGAAGTTTTTCCTCCTTACTACATTCATGAGAAGAAATTATTTTAATCCACATTTGTTTACTGCTGTATAAATAATTTTGATTGTATAGAAATACCCCCTTTACCACAACCAACCTGTGTCATGGGAGAACTTTGAACTGAATTTGTGTCTGTGACCTCCTGCAAGTTGGATTTATAAGCAGCATCAGACCATGCTTTAAGTAAGCATTGGGCAGTTTCTTAAGAGACTTGTAGATGTGAGTGATTCCGATTTACTCTGTATTGAGGAGACTGTTTACATTTGTAATGTAATGCTGTGTCAGCTGTGGCTGAAAGGCAGCACTGTCTCCTCACGGATTCACGTTCCACTGCAAAGACTTATTGCAGTATTGAGGCGGACAACTCATTGCAGGAGTGAGGGAGTGCTGCGTTGCTCCAGGTACTATCCTTTAGGTGAGACTGGACGTAAAACATCACAGAGAACTTGAGGAAGAGCTGCAGTTTCTTCCTCGCGTGCCAGCTGCTTCTTATCCCTCCAACAATATCACAAAAATAGATTATCTGATCATTGTCACACTGCTGTTTGTGGGAGCTTACTGTGCATAAACTGCCTGTTTCCTACTTTACAATAGTGACTGCTTCAGAAAGAGCTACATTGGCTGTAAAGGAATGCAGATGGCCTGAAGTCAGGAAAGGTGTCACAGAAATGTAATCTATTTATTTCTTAGTGACCCAACTCTGTAATCTTTTGCTCTTCTCTCTACTTCATTGCAGAGTTCCCAGGAGGGTACAGTCCATCAGTTCAAGCCTCACTGCAACACTGTTAACTGTTTGCATTTTTCACCTTCGAACTCGGCTGAGCTCTTGTCGCTAAGCAATGAAGGGAGTATTCGTTGTGGAAATGTAGCTGCTGCTGTCTTCGATGAGGTAAAATGCACTAAAGGTCTTTGAGCCGTCTTATAGGTTTTACATTATTAGAATGTGTGAAATGCGTTGGTGGTTTTCTGTGACAAGAAACGCACTGTGTGCCTTCTCTAAATGAAGATTGTTGAAATTCTGTTGTACTTTAACACTTTCTGCACTGAGCCAAGAAAATAGCAAAGGGAAATTAATTCTCCAGTTGCAGTTACACTGGAAACTCGAATGTTACTTTGGTTGGAGTGTTGCTTCTTGCATTTGGTGTTAAGGCTTGTGAGAGCTCAGAGGTGGGAAGGAGAGAGTGTCGTGAGTCCTGTGCAATCCTCCTGCTTCCTCAATCATTCACATTTTTATATATTTCAGAAAAGGCAACACATTTGGTGTAGGTGAGTGTGTGAAATGTAAGGAAAATGTTCTTTAGGAGTTTAACTTGCATGTACTTTCATAATTATGTCTACTGTTTTTAATTCACTTTTTATTGTGCTTAAAAATGTTTATTTATCCTGTACGTAATAATACTACAGCCCAAGATGTCATTAATAGGGGCATAACATAGAAAAGCAAGGTTATACTGCACTTAGGTAAAACAGTGGTTCAGCCTTAGCTACAGAATTGTGTCAAGTTCCAGTTATCCTTTAGAAAGGATGTGAAAGCTTCAGAGAGCGTGCAGAAGAGATTAATTAGTATAATTGCAAGGATGAAGAATTTTAGTTATAAAAAAGTTAGAGAAGTTGGAACTTGAAGAAGAAAAGGTACTGAGAAGATTTGTTCGAAGTACTCAAAATCACAAAGGCTGCAGCGATTAAACAATGAGAAATTGTTCCCTTAGCTGGAAGGCCCACTATCCGGAGGACGTAGATTTAAGGTCATTAAAAGAAGGAATTGAGACATGAAGATAAACAGTTTTACACAGCGAGTGGTTAGGATTTGGAATGCACTGTGTGAGGCACTGGATGCTTTCAGAAGAGAATTGGAGAGTTATGAGGAGAAAACAATTTCGGATTTGCAGGAGATTGGAGGGGGTGCAAAGGAGGTTCACTAGGTTGATTCTGGAGTTGAGGGGATTGGCTGATGAGGAGAGACTGAGTAGATTGGGATTATATTCATTGGAATTCAGAAGATTGAGGGGGGATCTTCTAGAAACATATAAAATTATGAAGGGAATAGATAAGATAGAAGTAGAGAGGATGTTTCCACTGGCAGGTGAAACTAGAACAAGAGGGCATAGCCTCAAGATTAGAGGGAGCAGATTTAGGACTGAATTGAGAAGGAACTTCTTCACCCAGAGGGTTGTTAATCTATGGAATTCCTTGCTCAGTGAAGTAGTTGATGCTACTTCAGTAAACGTTTTTAAAGATAAGGTAGATTTTTTTTGAACAATGAAGGAATTAAGGGATATGGTGAGAACGCGGGTAAGTGGATCTGAGTCCACGAAAAGATCAGCCATGATCTTATTGAATGGCGGAGCAGGCTCGAAGGGCGGGACGGCCTACTCCTGCTCCTAGTTCTTATGTTCTTATTACTGCTTCAAAGAATCAGCACGAACACAATGGGCTGAATGACCATCTCCTGGTGTTATGATAATTCTGGTTCTGGTTTAAATTAATAGCAGACTACACCTCACCTGAGCCATTCCTGACTGTAGTCTCCTCCTTTCTGCTGTAGCGATCTGTAGCACAGTCTTCACAGAAACTGTCTGAAGTCATCTTTTTCCTTTGGAGTCTCTCACTCAATTCCAACCAATGATTTCTGAGTTTGTTTTATCTCATTGCTCAATGATGCATGGACTCTACTGATTAAAGAGACTTTTCCAATTAAAATGATATCTGAGGAAATTGGTTTCTAATAAATTTGGGGCTGTGCAACTCCGGATATTATAGCCAGTTACATTCAACATTTACATTTCTGAGGAAGGGTCACCGGACCCGAAACGTTAACTCTGATTTTTTTTCTCCACAGATGCTGCCAGACCTGCTGAGCTTTTCCAGCAACTTTTGTTTTTGTTCCTGATTTACAGCATCCGCAATTCTTTTGGTTTTTACATTCAACGTTTAATCTGTTCCTAGGTCTATACATCCGACACGTGGGATACATCTTCCTTTGACTTCTTGGCTGAAGATGGTTCCAGATTGATTGTCAGTCACTGGGATGGGAATGTGGCTGTTGTTGACAGACGGACCCCAAGGTCAGTACCTGTCTGTAAGGGTGTGCACTCACTTTGTAAGCCCTCGTGTAAACAACAGTTCTCTTAGTTAAAGTCAACAATCAGGGCTATTTATGTTCCTTGCTTTTGAAAGTTACAACTTTTGTTTCGCTCACTATTGGGGATGTGCTGGAAACAATATTTTTGAGTTCCTGTTGCTTGTTGCTCTTGTGAATTTGGTGGTTTCTCACTATTTCCCTGAGCTGCTGCAGTCCTTGTGGCAATGGTGTTAATCTGGAACAGTGGTGAGGTGAGGATAGTGACTGACAGTGACAGTTAATCAGGGAAACAGCCTGAATAGCTGTTTGAGTGGATTTTAAAAAGGAGCAGAATTGGTGGACCCAGTGTTCTGGGCAACATGAAGCTTTTAACTAACCAGCAGAACAAATTCGTTTGCAGTTTGTCTCATTGCTGTTTGTATCTGCGATTTATGAGCAGGAGTAGGCCATTCGGCCCCTCTAGCTTGCTCCACCATACCATTAGATCTGGTTAGTTCTTCAACTCCACAGCCCCATCTACCCTGAGAACCAGTGACTCTCTTGTTAGTCCGGAATTATCGATCCCTGCATTAAAACTGGTCAATGGCCCTATCTTTGCCCCTCTCTGTCCAAACTGAAATACTTGGTATGAAACCTGCTTAAATAAACACACCATCTATTTATTCAGTGCAGTTATTTAGCACCTGTTTATCTGAATGGGACTTTTTCTGTGTTGCACCACAGTGTTGAGCAGTGGAGTTGGGGTAGTGAGGTTTCAGGGTGGGTTTCACTGGAGGGCTCAGCAATGTAGCCAAATGGATACATTCAAGTGTACACTGCAAATGCTCAGACCACAGGGTGAGTCTGCAGTTAGCACCATCACTGCTGCATTACCTGCTACACCCGATCTCACATTTCTCAAAGTGAAAAAGCCTTAATGAAAGTAAAGACTGAAAAAAAAAGCAAGTCATGTTATTCCAAAACCTATATGTTATTCCCCAAGGACTGTTACCAATTTTTGTAGATGCAGTATAGAAAGCATCCTATCTGGATGCATCATGGCTTGGTACAGCAATTGCTCTGCCCAAGGCCACAAAAAATTGGCATTGTGAATGCAGCCCAATTCACCACGAAAACCAGCCTTCTTTCCATTGACTCTGCCTATGCTTCCTGCTACCTTTGGAATAGCAACAAACATAAAGACTCCTCCCACCCAGGTTATACTCTCTTCCACCCTCTTCCATTGGGCAGTAGTTTCAAAAATTTGAAAATACATACCAACAGATTTAAAACCGCTTCACCCCCCTGTTATCAGACTAACAAATGGATCTCTCAATATATGAGAGTTTATCTTTCTCTGCATCTTCTCTGTAGCTGTAACACTATAGTCTGCATTCTGTTCTATTACCCTGATGTACTTATGTAAAGTATGATTTGTCTGGTTAGCACGCAAAGCAATCCTTTTTCACTGTATCTCAGTACATGTGGCAATAATAAATCAAACCAAAACGATTTGAATATTTTCATTTTGTAAAAAAACTTGTATTTAACTTCAGGTCAATAATCTGTTAAAACTTGCTTTGGATTTGTTTTTGTGTGAAGATATTTATGTATGCACATACACATTACTTAATTGAAAGCAGTTTTTCTTATTTTTTTTTCCCTTGTGCAACTTTCCACAGCACTTCAGGGGAACTGAATGCATTTCTGGGCGTAAACCAGTTTCGGACAGTCAGTGTTCACCCAGTGCATCGTCAGTATTTTGTAGCTGCTGGAACACGGTAAGCTCGCTCTGTTGCTGGTGTTCCTGTTTTCTCAACGCACCTTCATTACATTGTCTTTGCAGTGTAGCACGTACTGTGTGGCTGCCTCCAAAATGTTCGTTCTATAACCTGGCATTCGATTTAATACAAAACGTTTTTATACCAGACTGGAAAGAGGAGATCTCTTTTCCCAGATAGTAGGGGCGGTTAAGGTTGGCAGTCGGTTGAACATTTATAAATTGAATCTGATGTTTTTTTTTTGTCAGGAAAGATTATTGAGGGATTTGGGGACGTGAGGGGGAGGAAGGCAAATAGATGAAATTTAAGAATGAAGCTGATCTAACTAAATGAGGGGCAGAAGTTCGAGAATGAAATTAAGAAAGACATTGACAGACAATATTGAAATAAGTTCAGAATTCCTGTAGACTCTGATTACACGTGAGTATATATTCATGATTGACTGAATGGTGGAACAGGTTCAGCTGGTTATGTAGCCATCTCTTGACCTAATGAATGGCCTCCTCCTGATTCTGTCATCACTGGTTGGGTATTTCTGCTCCAGTGTCACTAATGAATGAATTTTTGATTTTTAGAGAAAGATCTGACCTAAATCCTTCTGTTTCTGACAGATGTGTAGCTATCTATGATGTTCGGAATCTAAAAACATCACCCAAAAAGGCTGTAGCTTCCCTCGAGGAACACACAAAGAATGTAAACTCTGCCTACTTCTCACCAGTTACTGGTAATAATGTGGTGACCGTCTGCATGGATGACAGGATCAGGTAATGAGTGTATTTGAATAGTTGTTGCAAAATTAAATTGTGCAATTCAGAGAACTGAAACCTAGAGGTAGGGTTTGTGATTTGATGGGATTTTGCTGATGATCGTCAATCCCAGATCAGTCTGTCCACATTCTGTCGCTCTAGTCTGTCTTGATAATGTTGCTTCCAGTTCATAGAATCATGGAGTTGTACAGCATGGAAACAGACCCTTAGGTGCAACTCATCCATGCTGAGCGGTTATTCTAAATTAATCTAGTCCCATTTGCTAGCGTTTGGCCCATATCCTTCTAACCCCTTCCTATTCATGTACCCAGCCAGATGCCTTTTAAATGTTGTAATTGTACCAGCCTCCACCTCTTCCTGTATCAACTCATCCCATACACACACCTCCGTCTTAAATCTTTCTCCTCTCACCTTAAACCTATGCCCTCTAGTTTTGGTCTGCTCTACCCTGAGGAAAAGACCTTGGCTATTCATCCTATCCCATGCCGTTCATGATTTTATAAATCTCTATAAGGTCACCCCTCAGCCTTTGAAGCTCCAGGGAAAACAGCCCCAGCCTATTCAGCCTCTCCCTATTGCTGAAACCCTGGCAACATCCTTGTAAGTCTTTTCTGAACCCTTTCAAGTTTCACAACATTGTTCCGAGAGCAGGGCGGCCATAAGTGAATGCAGTATTCCAAAAGTGGCCTAACCAATGTCCTGTATAGCCACAACATGACCTCCCAACTCCTATAGTCAATGCACTGACCAATAAAGACAAACACCAAACGCTACCTTCACTATCCTGTCTACCTATGACTCTGCTTTCAAAGAGCTATGAATGTGCACTCCAAGGTCATTTCCTTTACCTGCCAATGTCCTAAGCTGACTCAAGGTGGGAAACCACATTATAGACACTTACCATTGTTGGTTTGAGAAACTGGGGGTTGGTGATTGCGTTGTTGACATCCTATGGTCATGCTTTGTCTTTCTTAAGGCACACTTTTTGGGTTAGAACACAGAAACTTGAACAACCAAGGAACTGTTTTGGAGAGGTACTGACTGTAAATGGGTTATTTTGTTGTCATTCTTTACAGTAAGAGTCATGAGGGTAGAATTACACAGCACAAATCTGGATTTTTCAGCACCACTGATGTTCTGTGTGTCTCCTTACCAGCTCCCTCCATCAAGAGTGAGATTTGTTTATTCTTTGGGATGTAGGCATCACTGCCAAGATGGTGCTCATCACTATTAATTTTCCTTGATCTGGCCAAACTGAAGGGCAGTAAAGAGTCAGCTGCATTGTTGGAATGACATGTCAGTTCAGGTGGTTCCTTCCTAAAGGCCATCAGTGAACCAGGTGGTTTTTTACAAGAATTGATCATTTCTTGGTCACTGCAGATTTATTAATTGAATTTAAATAACACCAGTGGCTGTGGTGGGATTTGAACCCATGTCCTCAGAGATTACCAATCCACAGCCATTACCATTTCACCAATCCTCCCTGCATTGGACATACTGTGCTGTCCTGATTGACAATGAATTTACTAGGAGCCCCTGTTTTAATGAAGGCCATTTCCGTTTGCTTGAATTAAGAAAGTAATTTCCATTTAAAATGCCTTTTTTTTTAGGACCGTGGGGTTCATGTTGGTTTGTATCTTTTTAATTGTTTTTAAATAATTTATTGCAGAATATTTGACACCAGTGCCATAATTCCCAGGATTCCAGTTGTGACATCAATAATGTAAGTGAAAAAATTTCCAAGTAACACATTAACTTGATGTTTTGCCATCAGATGTTGAAGTTGAAATGAGCCTTTTCTGAAGTTCGCCCAAGCTGCTGAGATGTTTGGTGTCCTGTGGTTTACTTTTGTACACCCACTGCTGCACTGATCAGTACTGTGGTCCAGTCTTACAGCTGTGTAAGCGAAGACAGCGAGTGCTAACAGACTGTTAGATTCTCCTGTCACTTCTGTTCTTGCTTAGCCCCCCTTTGCTTGCAGTCTCTGATAGACCTTTATGGGTCAGAACTCGGAAATGCAATCCCTGGTTCAGTTTTCACTCTGTGACTAGGGAAGGCTAGATGTCTGAAGTTCAATTCCAGAAAATGGGAGCTGGACGTTCCTCCTAGGGACTCCAGGTGAAAGTTTGAAAAGGATGATGTCAGTGGACAATTGGCCAATTGTGGTAGATGGATGAAAACCCCCCTAATACAGTGGTGAACACCTGAAATAGAGCTGGCACATTGTCATAACTCACTGCAATAGGGCAGTGAAATCAACCCCCTCCCCTCCCCAATATTCCCTGAGTTGTCACAAAAGTTAGTTTTTAAAGGAAGCGCGCAAAACCCCCAAACTGCTGGGCATTCACACCCAGGGTCCTGGAGCATGGACCAAGTTTCTGCACTTAACATGAATTACATTCTAGCTGCAGGTAAACAATTAACCTAAGTTAAAGGAACCTCTACAAATTAAAACTCTAAAACCCTTTAAACTCTCCCTTACACAAAGAGGCAAACACAAACAGGGGGAAAAGAAATCTCTCGCATGGGCAGAGGGGGAACTGGAAAATCACAGTTCTGTAGTATTTTTGAATGGAAGGCTTCACCTTGACCTTTTTCCAGATACTCCCACTGGTTAGCAAGAGGCACAGGGTGGCTGATTGACTTTGGAAAGGTCTGTGACTTATCTCATTTAAAGTCACTACTTGCAGCATCTGCTGAAGGAATGATAAGCTGGTTTTCATCTGGTTTAAAGTGGCTTTATGCAGACAACAGAGAGAGAGAGAGAATTTTTTTTGGCTGCTGCAGACCTGCTGGTTTCTCTTCTGGTCTGAATAGCTTCTCGGGCCAAGCTGTTCAGATACCTGACAACCAATCACACAGTTGGCAGGTAGAGGATCTTTGTCATTGATAACTGGCCTCTTGTCCACAAACCACTCCATTTCAGTGCTAAACTACTTCTTTGTCTGTATGTTGCTGGAACTCGGATCTACACAAACAGGGAGTCACGATAGGTATCCAGTTCCTTATTTTCAATACACTCAGTCATCAATACATATCCCTGGTTTTCAACACAGCTCTCACTTTCCTTCACAGTTTTTAAAAAGCACAAAAATAAAAAGACATAATCTTTACGACGTGTTAATTCCTTCAGGAAAGTTCATGTAGTACATTGGGGACAGGAGGAAGGAAGCAGGAACTCGTTGCTATCGTGCACAACTTTGAAGATAGTGACACAGAGAGTGGCTCAAAGTGTGAAGGAGTCACTATGTTGCCTTATTCCTTGTCAATTTCATTCCGTGTCATTGTGTTCAGGTTATTCCAGCTAATAGCGTGGATGCTTTTAAGGGGAAACTGAATAAACCTGAGAGAAAGGAAGAGAAGATTATGCTGTTTGGGTGAGGTGATGGTGATGGTGATGGTAGCCGAGGTGCAGACTAAGAAGGATAGTTGGGCCGATTGGCTCTTTCTGTGCAACAAATGCTTTGTAATTGGACTGTTAACCATTTTTTATTTTCTCTGTTTTAAAACAGACATAACAATTTCACTGGGCGCTGGCTGACTAAATTCCGGGCAGTGTGGGACCCCAAAAGGGACGACTGCTTCATTGTGGGTAGTATGGCCAGGCCGAGGCAGATTGAAGTGTTCCATGTTACAGGGTCCAAAGTGCGAGAATTCAGGGACGCAGAATGGCTGGGGTCTATCTGCTCCATAAATGTCATGCACCCGACAAGGAATATACTGGTCGGTGGAAACTCCAGTGGACGCCTTCACGTTTTCGTCGATGGCCCATTGAGTGGGTAATAGTGGAACTTCCTACAGAATCTGAGGACCAATGCTCAGTCACTGCAACATTGAAGACAGGAGTCTAACTGGGTTATGTGCTGTATGTTGAGGAGAAAAGCCTCTGGAAGTTTGGTGTTTTGTCTGCCCTGTTCAGTATAAATTTTAATTGATATATAAACTGCTTAAGTGAAATGGTATACAGTTGAGATCCAGTAACATGTACAAACTAGAAATCACCACAGATCTGCTGGGTTAAAAGGGTAAAGGCATGTGCAATTAGGAGGCACTTTCAAACTGTACTTTTGTCTTAAAAATCCCCACTGAATGGATCAGAACGACCTTTTTTTTTCCTGCTGGAGAGAAGAAATATCTCATGGTAAATGAGAAAAGTGTCTGTAATAAAATTAGAACAATGTTGGGCTGTATTAAAATATCATTGAGTAATTCAGATTGGAAATATGAGTCAAATAGACAAGGGTGTAGATCTCATTTACTGCTGATGTCATGTTCTGTGGAACCTGATCATTTTGGTAAATCAGACTCTTAAGAGATCTGTTCAGATGATTCAGGGCATCTTTACTGAACACTGTTACACTTTCAGAGTTTCCAAAGCAATCAGGAAAAGAGCTTGACCCCTTCGGATCAGGACCGTGAGCTAAAATGTCAGAATTGGTGCTCACTTCACTTGTAGGAAGTCTGTCTCGACAGATCCATCACTGTGCTCCAAAACAATGTTTACCTGTTGAGGAAGTATTTTCTGTCTCTCCCACTGCCTCAGAAAACAAAACCGCTGAAAATGCGATGATTTTATTTCTTCTATGCCCCAGCATTGGTGATATTATCCAGTGTATCTCAGTTGTAAGGTCAAATAGAGTTCTGCTCAAAAATAACAGCAACTGAGTTATTGTCTGTTTGATTCTGTATTTTCAGAAAAAAAATTTATAGTTACTCATTCTGAGATTTTAATATTACCCATTTGAATTTCTCGTGTATCTGCCATCAGTGGTGCCATTATTCCCTCTCTCTTTCCTCCTCCCTAATGACGCTGATCACTGCTATATTTCTTAATGACATCCCAGACTTTAGCTCAGATTCGTGGGAGAAAACGCACACAAATGCAAGAAAAATGCAGTGATCAGCAGGTGGAGCATGGTTACTCAAGGTCTTGAAAGTGGGTCGTGGAGCATACGCCTACTGCAGAGCCCACTCATCAGAATGTTTATATTTTCTTTCTAAAGAGAGTTGAATCTTATAGAGACAGTATAAATTTTAATACCCCTCCAGAATGTAGGAGCAGTGTTTCATTTATGAGGCACAGACTTCAAGTATTCTTAGTGCAGAGCTGTTTTGTATTTTTATCAGTAGAGTAGCAGCAATCTATTAACAATTTTAAAGAGATGTTTCAGATAAACTTACTTTTTCATATAGTTTACATGCATTATTTGAATGGCTGTCCTGTAAAGTAATCTTAAACTAATGTTTAGTGGCAATGATTAATATTCAAAAGAATGAAACCGCACTGTGGCTGTTTAAGGATCTGAATTCAGTCATTTTCTTTTGAGAAAATAAGCAGTGGAAATCTGTAAACGTGATCAGAAACTGTCAGATTATGAATAAAACCTCATCTCGTTTACTTGTTTCCCTTTTCAGGAAATAAACCTGTCCTTTCTTACCCTTAGCCTGTGTGTGGCTCTTGTCCTGTTGCAGGCATTTATTGCCCAGAGCGCACAAACACATATTTGCCACATATTCTAATGACTTGGAAGTGAATGTACTGTAGCCAAGTTTGTGGATGACACAACAATAGGTGGAAGGTGAGTGGTGAAGGTGACATAGGCAGGTTGTGTGTGTTAAAACTTGGCAGATGGAATATAATGTGGGAAAATGACGTTATGCACGTCAGCAAGAAGAATAAAAGATGTGCATATTATTTAAGCGAAGAGAATCTGTAGAAAGCCACAGCTTGAAGTGATTTGGGAGCGCAGGGTCCTTGCACATGAATTACAAAAATTAAATGTACAAGTACAGAAAGTGAGCAGGAATGAATTATGAAAGTAGGCTAGTTTTGCTAAAACTTACAAGGCACAACTGGAATACTGTGAGCAGTTTGGGTCCCTTTAACAACAAAAGGTACACTGGAATTGGAGGCCTTCCGGAGAGGGTTCATTAGACTGATATTGGGTATGGAGGGGTTTTCTTAGGAGAAGCGGAGGAGGTTGGGCCTGTACTCATCAGGATTTAGAAGAAATTTTTTAAAAATGAAACATGCAAGATTCTTAGGGAGCTGGACAGGGTAGGTTGTTTCTCAGGGTAGGTGTATGGAACCAGAAAAGGAAACAATTGAGTAACCTGTCTTCCCATTAGCAGTAACAGAAAGTTTCACTGCTGTTTGTTGGAACATTTCTATTGTATCAGAACCCTTCTGTATAGTACATTTTTTATAAAGTGTGAACGGCTGCATTGAGGAGTTAATCTCACATTTTATGGGGCTCTGACATACAGAACACTTGCAGTGGATTGAAACAGTTCAATGAAGGCTTGGTAACCCCAACCATTGACCTGGTTTAACTTGTGAGGAGGTGATTTTGACAAGAGTCTGAGCAAACTGTGGTAAAATGGAGTGATACTTAAGGAGATATTCAACCAAGCAAGACTCAACCTCCAGTATTTAACAAAGACACTGGGCACAATTAGTGCCTGTTAAATAGAAAAAGTAAATATTTCTTCAAATTAAATGTTAATATATTCACTTTCCATTTATTTATTTGTTTTTGAATTATTTAAATACCTGCCAAGCTGAACGTACTGGAAAATATTTTATACCCCATGCTATAAATGACAGGTTTTGTTCTGTGGATAGTGAGCAAAGATCTCTCTACAACACCTAGCCCTGTGTCTCACTAGCAGTGACTCATAGGGATCATATGTATAATTACGTAGTGTATGCAAGGGCCTTTCAGCCCAAGTGTTTTTCACGGAGTGGCTCGGGTTAGCACTGCTGCCGCACAGTACCAGGGACCCGGTTCAATTCCACTTTCGGGCGACTGTCTGTGTGGAGTTTGCACATTCTCCCTGTCCCTGGGTTTCCTCCCACAGTGCAAAGGTGTGCAGGGTTACAGGGACAGGGTAAAGGGTGGGTCTGGGGGATTGCTCTTCGGCAGGTCGGTGTGGGTTCGATGGGCTGAATGGCCTGCTTCCACACTGTAAGGATTCTATTATGCTAGATCCTTGTTGCCTGATGGAGTCATGAATGACCCTTCCTTACTGTTTTTAAAAATTCAGATCCCAACCCACAGAACCCACCTTACCTGTCAGACACGTGTCTGCATGTTTGTACACACAAGGCAAGTGCTGCTTTTATCTGGTACCTCCGTGGTTTCATTGCTGTTGTGGGAGTTGTTTGTGCAATAAAGTGAGGCTAGACTTCCTGAGAAAGGTCATTTTGCTAATAACAGTTTCTTAGGTGCACAGTCTGAGCTTGTTGTACCCATAGGAACAGGAGTAGGCCATTCAGCCCTTCGAGCCTAATCTGTCATTCAATATGGTCACAACTGCTCATCTGACTCAGTCTCCTGTTCCTGCTTTCTCCCCATACCCTTTTACCTCTTAAGAACTATGTCAAACTCCTTGAAAACATTCAATGCTTTGGTCTCAGCCACAGAATTCCACAGACTCCCCAATCTCTGGGTGAAGAAATTTCTTCTCATCTCAGTTGTAGACGGCCTGCCCTGTATCCATCGACTGACGTCTCTGGTTCTGGTCTCCCCGGTCATCGGGGACATCCTTCCTGTATCCAGTTGCTTTCCCCCCCCACCCCCAACTATTCTTCTAAACTCCAGTGAAAATACTTCTAACCAATGGAGTCTGTTTTACTGATGTGAGGTACTTGTGATGTCTGTGCTGGTTCTACTGTTGTGCAGCAGTGTATTCAACAAAAATCACTCAGCATTGCTCCCTGTCTTCTCTTTATTGCAATCTTAAAAACCACTTGAACAGTCTGCATCCTCAAACAATGCTTCCATTTCCTGTTTTGCAGATCTATTGCCCTATCTGTATGGATAAATCTTTCCAGGGAAATTGTCGAGGGATGTGTAGGGACGTCCCATAAGCTGTACAGCTTTCAATAAACAAAATAAGTTTTTTTTTGTCAAATTGTTAAAATATTACATGAAATGATTAACAAACATTAAAAGTCTAACAGTTCTGGGAGAAAGTCTCTTGCTACTAACCTGGAGTACTGGATATATTTAAACATGGGAGTTGGTTGTTACGATTAATAATATCATGGTCTCTGTACTTTTAATAAAGTCAGAAGGCAGGATAACTCTTGAACATCACAATAACAGAACTCCACTCTTTGTTACTCAGTTCCTGGAGGCTACTAATAGTTAATCACTTATTCTAACAGACTTATGAAGTACAACAGTCTCAAGAGCTTCATATTGGTTATGGTGGAAGGGATGGGAGGTTGAATGTAGATTTTCCTCCTTGTTTAAAAAATTCCTTCTTGAAATCTTGATGATTCACAAAGTCTCCCAGCAGTGGTTGAGTTCATCCATTATAAGTGGCTTTACATGCCTGATGGTACCACCCAGAGGGGAGAAGGGGTGCCCAGACTGTTGGTGACTTGGTGCCATCTGTTGATTCAGTGTCCCTGGGTGGACAGCTCAGGTTGGTTGGTATCAGGTGTCAATGAGAAGGCTTAGCAGGGACCGCACCTTGCAGGCAAACCATCGCCTGAGGGGACAAAAGTATTCATAATGGAACTGTTCAAATTCAGGGGTCTGCCGTATATCACGTAAAAAAGTAATGTCAATATCTGACTCTGTAAGCCCTATCAGGAGCAGGAGCAAGGCAAAGAGGAGGCCTATTGTCACAAGCAGCAAACGGATCACACTTAAAACAAACGTATTCACCTGTTCCCTCTCGGCCCTGTCATTAACACCTTCTGGTAAGGCACTTGCCCCCCTTCCTGGTTCCTCAGGCTCTGATGGGGCACTGATATCCCACTCCTTCTCCTCTTCGATGCCACAATTGCCAGTGCTGCTATTGGTTTGCTGCGGGAGGATTGATTCCAGAGCGGGGTCAGACACTGGAGTGGGCAGGACACTGTTTGCTGGACTGTAAAACTCATCTGCGATCACGGAGCTCACTTCAGTGCCCTGTGCAGGGGCGCTCTTGCCTGGGCGGGCACCAAACGTGTCGGTGTGTGAGGTCGATCGCACCGGGGTCGAATGGGCACTGTCTCGAAGAGATTCTAACCCTGGAGGAGAGAGAATCAGAAACTGAGAGACAAATGAGACATAAAATAAAAAAGAGAACTACAGATCAAGACATGATCCAGTATGGGGTTGGTGAAATACAAGGCAACACAGGCTGCAAAGGAATCCTGATCAGATATGTGGGATCTTTTTTCACACTCATTTACACAGAATGTAACTGGATTGATTCAACTTAAAGGATTTCATTGTTGTCTCAGGTGACAATATCTACAGGTCACAGAACCCAAAGATAATTTCTGGGAACAGAAGCCTAACTTGTTGGGTAAATGTGATATAATTTCACTCATTTAAATGTGCAAAATTGCAGTTTGAATATTTCAGGGAGAATTATTTCTGAGTTATACTGACTTGCCCTGGAAATAAACAGTCAGTTTGCACCAATAACAATCTGTAAACAGGAACTGGGTCAAAGACTGAAAAACATGGCCATTATTTGATGCATTTATTGAGGAAGGTTGCAAAGAAGAAACAAGTCCCACTTCTCCACTGTCAGAAAACTGCCCCCAACTTTCAGGGTATAAATACCAAAGCCAATCATAGGGAGAAGCAGCAGATGGTCTACGGTTCCCAATCAGTCAGATATTGTTGTGCCTGGAAATTTCAAATAATTTTATTGAGTCTTTCAGTTGGAGTACAATTCTGCAACATACTGTTTTAATTCCAGATCTTTTTAGCGTTTGATGAATTAACAGGAACTTCTGCTTTCATACAATCCCTATAGTGTGGAAGCAGGCCCTTCAGCCCAACAAGTCCACACTGACCCTCAGAGTATCCCACCCAGATCCATTCCCCTATAACCCACCTAATCTACACAATCCCTGAACATTATGGACAATTTAGCATAGCCAATCCACCTGCCCTGCACATCTTTGGACTGTGGGAGGAAACCAGAGCACCAGGAGGAAACCCATGCAGACACGGGGAGAATGTGCAAACTCCACACAGACAGTTGCCCGAGGGTGGAATCAAACCAGGGTCCCCGGCGCTGTGAGGCAGCAGTGCTAACCACTGAGCCACCGTGTTTTGTTGTCAGATTTATACCACAAGCTCACAAATTTGAGTAATTTACATGATTTGCCAAGGTCAGCTGTGGAATGCAGCCCAGTTCCTGGTTTGAATGAGTATTGGTGAGGATGTACATTTGCGTGTTTAACTGTGAGTGTACGTCTGTCTGTGTGTTTATGGGACTCTCACTGTCTGTTAAACTCTGAGCAGGAGTAGACCATTTGGCCCTTTGAGCCTACTCCACCATTCAATATGATCATGGTTCATCCTCTATCTCAATATCATTATTCCTGCTTTCTCCCTGTATCACTTGATGCCTTTAAAATCCAAAAAAAAAGCAATCTCTCAGTATATTCAGTGAGTCTCTGAATGGAAGGGTCTATGTGTAGCTCAGTATTGATGGAAATATCTTCCTGTTGGGCACAGTGGTGCTGTACTGTAGTAAGGTACAAGGTCTGCAGAGGGCATGTTTGAGCCATTTTGTGTGAAGTTGTTTGCTTTTGAATTCTCCCACATGTTGCTAGAAATCACTACAACTTCTCTAAAGAAGCTGAGAACATACATTTCTGAATTTTTCATCATACATTTCTCCTGTTCAATCTGTTCTGTTAACAAACAGCTCTGATCCTGCAGCAGGGTGTTCTCAGAAGCTGAAACATACACTGCGACCATACACTCCCCCAGCAAAAAGCTACAGCTTTAAACCAAATGGTGCTCTTCCTGATGCAGATGCAAACTTCCTGATGGCACTGAGAGCTCTCGGCCCAGGGAATGCTGCCTGGAAAGGTCCCAGTTAATGTGCTGAGGGACTGCATGTATGTGAAGAACAGTGAACAGAAATGGTGCATGGACAGAGGCAATAGATGGAAGACAAGGAGATCCGAGGCATTCAGTCAGTGGAGAAATTTGATGAATTCAGCAGAAACAGCACATCCAAACTGAAATAATTCCACAGAGGCTGGTATCCCCTCACCAAGTCATGCTTTATGTACAAGATAAAGGTACATGGAATTATGGGCAATGTATTAGCATGGAAAGAGGATTGGTTAGCTAGCAGGAAACAAAGAGTGAGGATGAAAGAGTGTTTTTCTGGTTGGCGAACAGTGACTAGTGGTGTGCCTCAGGGATTAGTGCTGGGACCGCAATTATTTATAATTTACATAGATGATTTGGAGTTGGGGACCACATGTGGTGTGTCAAAGTTTGCGGACGACACTAAGATGAGTGGTAGAACAAAGTGTGCAGAGGACTCTGAAAGTCTGCAGAGGGATATAGATAGTTTAAGTGAGTGGGCAAAGGTCTGGCAGATGGAGTACAATGTTGATAAATGTGAAGTCATCCATTTTGGTAGGAATAACAGTAAAAGAGACTGTTACTTGAACGGTAAAACATTGCAGCATGCTGCTATGCAGAGGGACCTGGGTGTCACACAGAGGGACCTGGGTGTTCTTGTGCATGAATTGCAGAAGGTTGGTTTGCAGGTACAACAGCTAATTAAGAGGGTAAATGGAATTTTGTCCTTCATTGCTAGAGGGATTGAGTTTAAAAGCAGGGGGGTTATGTTACAGCTGTATAGGGTGCTGCTGAGGCCATACCTGGAATACTGTGTACAGTTTTGGTCTCCTCAATTGAGAAAGGATGTACTGGCACTGGAGAGGGTGCAGAGGAGATTCACTAGGTTGGTTCCAGAGTTGAGAGTTTGACTTACAAGGAGAAAATGAATAGACTGGGATTATATTCATTGGAATTTAGAAGAATGAAGGGCGATCTTTTGAAACATACAAAATTATGAAGGGAATAGATAGCAGGGAGGTTGTTTCCACTGGCGGGTGAAACTAGAACAAGAGGGCATAGCCTCAAAATAAGGGGGAGCAGATTTAGGACTGAATTGAGGACGAACTTCTTCACCCAAAGAGTTGTGAATCTGTGGAATTCCCTGCCCAGTGAAGTGGTTGAGGCGTCCTCATTGAATGTTTTTGAAGCTAAGATAGATAATTTTTTGAGCAGTAAAGGAATTAAGGGTTATGGTGAGCGGGCAGGTAAGTGGTGCTAAGGCCATGAAAAGACCAGCCATGATCTTATTGGACGGCAGAGCAGGCTCGAAGGACCAGATGGCCTACTCCTGCTCCTGGTTCTTCTGTTCTTACATGTGCTTAGTACTGCACTGACACTGGTCTGGCTTCCTCAGAGCCAGATCTCAGAGTGAGCAGGACATTTGATACACCTGTTCTTATCTGTCAGCCAGGGCTCCCGGATTGGACCTGATTAACAGAATATGAGTTCCCTGACTGGGACTGGCTGACCTCATTACAATCACTACACAAACAGCTCCCTGAGACACATTTACTCATAGTTCAAGATTCCACCTTCCTACCCACTCCTGCTAACTTGCACATGCTGTATCCTGCACAGGGGAGCTTTCTGAGTGGGAGACTTGATGATGAACATCGTGAATGTTTATCCAGTTTTGGAGAAGATATGAACCAAAACAGAAGTTGCTGGAAAAGGTCAGCAGGTCTCGCAGCTTCTGTGAAGAAAAATCCGAGTTAACATCCCTTGCTCAGAACATAATTGCAAATGAGTTCTCAGGAAGGGTCACTGGACCCGAAACGTTAACTCTGATTTTTTTTCTTCACAGATGCTGCCAGACCCGCTGAGCTTTTCCAGCAACTTCCATTTTTGTTCCTGCTTTACAGCATCAGCAGTTCTTTCTGTTTTTAATTACAGAAGACATGTTGGAAATATTCAAAGCAGTTAGGCCAAGCCCTGTAGGGGATCAAACTGGATCATTTGGTCCACTGTAGGGGTCCAGGTTTGAACTGCAAATGTTTCAAATTAGGTTAAGCTGAAGGAGTTTCTTTTTCCAAATTATTTTTTAGATGTGTATGTTAATATTAATGCTGTCAATGATTGGAATCTGCAATTCATATCTCCACCCAGGGATGAGAAAGTGGCGATGATGAATTACTTTCCCAAAGTGCTGCAGTCCATGTGATGCAGGGATAGCCACAATGTTGAAGGGGGAGAGAATGTGAGGAATCTGACCCAGCCACAAGAATTAAAATCAGGACGGTGAGTGGCTTGGGAGGGGGGAGTCTTGCAGGGAGTGGTGTTCCCATCTATCTGGGGCTCTCATCCTTCTACATGATAGAGGTTGTGGGTTTGGAAGGTGCAGCTGAAAGGACCTTGAAGAGTTGCTGCAGTGTATCCTGTAGATAGTACACACTGCTGCGACTGTGTGTCAGAGGTATAGGTAGTGGATGGGATGCTGGTACAGAGAGATCCTTTGTTCTGCATGGTGTTGAGTTTCTTGAGAGTATGTTTTCCCTGGTCTGTTTTCAGAATACTTTGTCAAGGGAGGTTGCAGAATTGAAAAGAACTCCACTAGAGAAGGTCAAACTCCACGTGGGTCTTAAAGAGAAACAGATTGACCAGGTCAGCTGAAACCTGTGGTTGTTTCTGGAAGGGAATAGTGACGTAGTCGCTGTATTGACCAGTGGGTGAAGTATTCAGAGCTCAAATCCTGTTGGCTATTTGAGAACGTTAATCTCATTTAAATAATCTGGGAAATAAAGAGCTGACATTGGAATTAGTGAGTGTGGAACCATCACAAAGGTCCATCTGAGTCACAAACATCTTTTGGGGAAAGTTAATATATCATCCTTGATAACAAGGTGTAGAGCTGGATGAACACAGCAGGCCAAGCAGCATCAGAGAAGCAGGAAAGCTGACGTTTCGGGCCTAGACCCTTCTTCAGAAATGGG
>NC_063364.1:32615237-32649600 GCF_021869965.1 Rhincodon typus | reverse complement strand
CTGCACCTTGTTGTCTCGGATTCTCCAGCATCTGCAGTTCCTACTATCTCAGGACACATCTATACCACACTTTCCTTTCTATCCCTTTAAATATTTTGTAAGTTTCAATGAGATCACCTCTCATTCTTTCAAACTCTATAGAAGACAGGCCCAGTTTACCCAATCTCTCTTCATAGTACAGTCCCACCATCCCAGGAACAAGTCTGCTGAACCTTCACTACTCTCCCTCAATAGAAATCATATCTTTCCTGAGATAAGGAAATCTTAGCTGTGTTCTAACAAGTTCCCATACAAGTCAACTGGGCTGCGGGGAAGTTCAGAAAACTACCATCTCTTCCCCACCATGATCAAAATCTTCATGATGTTAGGAACAGACAGAGTCAATAAAGATGGGTTATTCCCACTGGTTGGAGATTTTAGAACTAGGGGGAGAATTAGGACCAGACCGGTCAGGAAAGATGTTTGGAAGCACTTTGACACACAAAGGGTGGGAGATGTTTAGGAAATCCCTTCCACAATCAACAGTGCATGCTGGATATTAATTTAAAATCTCGGATAGATACAATTTTTGCTAAGCAATGGTTTTAAGGAATATACAGAAATAGGCTATGGATCAACTACATTCTCAGTGAATGGTGGTTTGAGGGGCTGAACGGCCAACTCCTGTTCCTATGTCCCTGTTAACCTCAATCCATTTAGAACATCCTTGACTTTCCCACATATCAGTGTTTAATGTCAACCATGATATTTAGGAATTAATCCTCTGGGTTTTAAGGCTCCTGACCATGATCCCACTGCTCCCTGTCAGAATGGTGATTTTTTTTTATTGTTCTTTCATGGGATGTGGGCATCACTGGTAAGGCCCATCCGTTTGCCCTTTGAAATAAGTGGCTGGCCGAGCCAATTCATAGGGCAGTTACGAGCCAACTAAATTGCTGTGGGTCTAGAGATACATGTAGTCAGGCCAGGTAATATCTCTAAAGGATATGAGTGAACCAGATGGGTTTACGCAACAGTTGAAGATAGTTTCATGACTGTCATTACATTCCAATTTAAATTGCATCATCAATTTCATTGCTGCTGTGTTTTGAACTCATGTACCCAGCCCCATGGCCTCCAGATTATTAAATCCTGTGATATTACCAACATCTGTCAGATTGGACAATCACATCTGGAAACTACTGTTGTACATGAAAACAACTGCAGCTGCTCACATCATTTCCATGCTATAACTATCCTGCATTCACTGTATTTTACTGAAAACTGATATAGTTTTGATATTGAGTTCTGTTTGTGCGGCTCCTCGGGGCTCCTGTAAATAGACTGTCAGCTGTAAAATAGATCGTAGGTCTTGAGTCTCCCTCCAAACCCTTCTCAAATTCATTGGCTGACAGAGTAATGCCTTTACTAATTCTGGTGTTTTAAATCCATGGATATTTTGGAGGTTTTGCAATTTGAGAATGATAAAATATTTGATCTCCTTTGATCCCATTAGATTATCAAATACAAGAGAATGGTCTTGCTGCTTTGATCAGCTCATCTGAGTTTTTGCAGTACAACAGAGCCTGACAAAACCCTCCAATTGGTTATGTTGCATACACTGACAGAGGTTTACTATTACCAAGGAAACTGCTGAAAGGTTTCATTACTGCTTCACGCAGTCAAAGCTCATTTACTTTAGTAACAGCAGACGAAATGACCAACGTTTGTTCAAACTCTGGAATGTGCTGGATAGTCCCTTAGTGGCCACTCCCAATCTTGTGTTCTTTTTCAAACTGAGCCCATCCAATACTTTGTTTCCTGAGTTTTAACTCACAACAAGCCACCTGAAACCTCCTCTGGCTCTCATCCCAGCAACACCATGAATTTATAATTCTCAACCTTGTTTCTGAATCCATCCTGGGCCACCTCCCTCACCCTCTCCCAGTCTCTGAAACCTCCACTGGCCCTAAACCTTCTGTGATCCCTGTGGTCAGTCTGGCTTCTTGACCATCGCAGATTTTATCAGCTGTCCATTTTAGCAGTTCCCGGCTATGGAATTTTCTCTGGAAAACTCGAGGTCAGGGGTTGACTGAAGATGTGAAATCTGATAGCTAGAGGCATTTGTTGTGTAAGGGGATGAGATGTTTTCTATCTGACCTGTTCACAGAAGTTATGACACACCTGTGGAGAGGCTGAGGCTTGAAACCCGGTTCAGGGCTGAAGGGATAAAAGGTTTAGTGATGGGACTCAGTGTGACTAACTGCATGTAGCTGTTCTCTTCTTCCTGCTCTGAGTTCCTCAATTGCCCTGAAGGCAATAAACTGTGCCAGGTCTGTAAGGGTTAATGCAGCTTTCCTGTTTTGTTATTGCTGTCACGGAAGTCTTTTGTAAATCGTCAGCAGTCCTGAAATATCTCCACTCACGATAACACAGTCTCCCTGGATTTGTGTGAGCAAATAAAGGTGCAGCCAAGATCATTGTAGAGTCGGAAAATGCGAAAATAGAACATTATTTAATCACTGAAAGCTGTGGGAGCAGCAATGGACAACATTTACCCTCTCTTTAAGGCTTGAGATTGCAAACGTGAAAACACTCTCTTTTTCAACAATTCTGTCTATTATTTCCCAAAATAAGAACACAGGAAATAGGAGCAGGAATCAGGTCTTTGAATCTGGTTTGCTCTTCAGCACAATCATAGCTCATCTCACTGCACAGCTCACATACCTGCCCAAACCAGGGTCAAATACTCCATCCATCTCTGACGTGAATATACGTGATGATAATGAAGGACAGTGAGTAAATGCTTTATAATATCCCCTAAATAAATTCTTCCCCAGTCACTTCAAACCTTGAGATTAAAAACAAAGAGTGTAAACAGAGTCTTTAAAAATTCTTCAACAGCACCTTCCAAACCCATGGCCTCAAAGGACAGTGCAGCAGATGCATGGGGACACAACTATTTTTAAGGTGGTCCTTCAGTATCACTGCATCAAAATCCCAGAACTCCCGCCCTAACATTACTGCGAGACCCTATACCATGTGGGCTGCAGCAGTTCCAGAAGACCACCTTCTCCTGGGAAGGTAGTGGGGTTGTGGTAAAGTCACTGAACTAGTAATCCAGAATGTCCTGAGGGCATGGGTGCAAATCCTACTACAGCTAATGAATCTGGTGTTAAAAGTTAACCTAATAATGACGCCTGTCAACTTTCAAGAAAACCCAGCTGGTTCATCATTGCCCTTTAGGGAAGGAAATCTTGTGGGTGGCAAGGGGGCTCAGTGGTTAGCACTGCTGCTTCACAGTGCCAGGGACCCAGATTCGATCCCAGTTTTGGGTGACTGTGTGGGTTCTCCCCATGTCTGCGTGGGTTTCCTCCAACAGTCCAAAGATGTTAGCAAGAGACAGCACGAGCTGCAGATGCTAGAGTCAGAGTCAATACAATATGGAGCTGGAGGAACACAGCAGGACAGGCAGCATCAGAGGAGCAGGAGACTTGATGTTTCAGGTTGGGTCCCTTCTTCAGGACTGGGGAGCGGGAAGGGAGCTGGGAAGTAAATAGAGGGAAGGGGGTGGGCCTGGGGAAGGTAGGTGGAATGGTGATACTTAGATGCAGGTAGAGAATAGTGGGGATTGGTCAGTGGGGTGGATAGGTGGGAGAGAAGATGGACAGGTTGTGTCAGGTCAAGGAGGTGGGGATGACAGGGAGACTTGAACATGGGATGAGGCTGGGGATGGGGAGATTTTGAAACTGGTGAATTCTATGTTCAGGCCATTGGGCTGTAGGCTCCTGAGGCGGAATATGAGATGCTGCTCCTCCAGTTTGCGGGTGGTGTAATTGTGACACTGGAGGAGGCCCAGGATGGACATGTCGCCCAGGGACTGGGAGGGGGAGTTAAAATGGTTGGCGACCGGAAGGTGTTATTGATTGTAGGGTACAGAGCGCAGATGCTCCACGAATCGGTCCCTGAGTCTATGCTTAGTCTCACTGATGCAGAGGAGGCCACATTGGGAGTGACGGATACAGTAGACCAGGTTGGAGGATGTACAAATGAATACCTGTTGTATGTGGAAAGTTTATCTTGGGCCTTGGATCAAGTTTCCCCCAATCCACAATGCCCTCAACCCCATCTCTTGCATTTCCTGCACTTCGGCACTCAAACGCCCTCCCTCCAACAAAAATAAGTATAGAGTCCCCCGGTCCTCACATACCAACCCACCAACCTCTGCATCCAGCGCATTATCCTCTGCCACTTCCACCACCTGCAATCCAAACCCACCATCAAAGAGATATTTCCCACCCCACCCCTATCTGCCTTTTGTAGGGACCGCTCATTCCACTCCCCACTAAGCCCACCACCTCCAACACCTTTCCCTACACCTGCCCCTACACCTCCCCCCCTCACCTCCATCCAAGGCACTAAACAAACCTTCCATATCAGACAGGGGTTCACCTGTACATCCTCAACTTGGTCTACTTTATTCGTTGCTCCCAATGTGGTCTCCTCTACATCGATGAGACCAAGCGGAGACTTGGAGGCCATTCTATAGAGCATCTGTGCTCTGTTCGTGACAGATGACAACACCTTCCAGTCGCGAACCATTTCAACTCCCCCTCCTACTCCCTGGATGACATGTCCATCCTGGGCCTCCTCCAGTGTCACAATGACACCACCCGCAAACTGGAGGAGCAGCACCTCATATTCCACCTCAGAGCCTACAGCCCGATGACCTTAACATAGAATTCATCAGTTTCAAAATCTCTCAACCCCTAGTCTCAGCCCATGACCAACCCTCCCTCTCATCCCCGCCTCCTTGACCTGACACAACCTGTTCATCTTCTTCAATAACAACAACAAAAACAGAAGTTGCTGGAAAAGCTCAGCAGGTCTGGCAGCATCTGTGGAGAAAAAGATCAGAGTTAACATTTCTGGTCCAGTGACCTTTCCTCAGAACTGTCCATCTTCTCTCCCACCTACCCGCCCCAACCCTCCCACTGACCAATCCCCACCACTGCCTACCTGCACTCACCTATCACCATCCCACCTACCTTCCCCAGCCCCACCCCTCCTCTCTATTTATTTCTGAGCTCCCTTCCCCCTCCCCCATTTCTGAAGAAGGGTCCTGACCCGAAACATTAACTTTCCTGCTTCTCTGATGCTGCCTGGTCTGCTGTGTTCATCCAGCTCCACACTGTGTTGACCCAAAGATGTACAGGTTAGGTGGGTTAGCCATGGTTAAATGTGAAGGTAGGGTGGATCTGGATGGAATACTCTTTGGAAGGTTGGTGCGGACTTGATGGGCCAAATGGCCTCTATCTGCACTGTGGGGATTCTATGATTCGAACTGGGGATGGACAACAAATGCTGGCCTTGCCAGTGGTGCCCACATTCCATGAAAGGATTAGAAAGAACTGCCCTCTGAAATGGCACCTCAGGCCCATTTGGAACAGGTAAGCAGAAAAACTAAACATGAGGAAAATTCCCTAATCCTGACATATTTAAGTAAAGATTGGGACATTTCTAATTCATGGAGTAATACAGCGGCTGTCCTGTGCGAGGGCTAATATCACTGTTATGCTGTCTGTGCCTTTCTACCCAATGCACAGCATTAAGCAAAGACAGAGGCTGAAAGATTGCTGAGGGTAATAGATGGCACCTGGTCCAGTACACCGCTGGCTCAGGTATTCTGTAAACCACAAACACTGAGGCCATTCTGTAGCATAGGCATCTAGTTCCCAAGTGACTCTGTCACAATACTTCCATCTACAGATCTGCATCACACTAAAATCTATTAATAAATGAGGAACAATCCAACACTTTCCAAAACCTAGGAGCCGCTGCCCTGTAATTTGTGTTTTTAAATCCTTCCATGACTTCGCTCCCCCACAGCCGTCCCCCTCCCCTTTCCGATCTCTATGAACCCATCCATTCCCACAGCCCTTCGAGATCTCTGCCCACCTCTCATTCCGACATCAGACACACTACTTACTCATTTTAATTGCTCCACTTTTGGTGGCTGAGCCTTCAGTGGCCTGGGTCCCAAGTTCTAGAATTCCCTCCATAAACCTCTCCAATTCTCTCTCCTCCTTAAAAATACTTTTTGAAAGCTACTACTTTGATTATCCAGTCTGATATCATGCTTTGTGGCTCAGTGTAGTATTTTGTTTCATAACATTCATGTGAAACACCTTGGGATGGGTTATTACAAGAAAGGTACTATAGGAACATTGACTCTGATTTCTCTCCACAGATGCTGTCAGACCTGCTAAGCTTTTCCAGTAACTTCTGTTTTTGTTCCACTATATAAATGTAATTTGTTGTTCTTGGTGTGTTTTCTGTCGCTCTACAGCCCAGGCATCTCAGGAAGTTGTGGACTGGAGTCCATGACTGTGGATTGGAGGAAGATCAACCAGTCATCGGCTACAAGAAATTATGCAAAAGCTTAGATATAACAGGTGCTAACCTAGATCTTAGTTTTATATTTACCCTGGGGATAGAGTCTATCAAACTTCAATTTAACTCACAAAGGCTGTTTCAATGAGCCATCCTTAATTCATTTAGTGTCCTGAGGAAGATGAATAACTGTGGGTAACATTTCAACAAATGATCGCTAATCTAACTAACCGTAAACCTGTGAAGTCACAGTTAAAATGTTCAGCATTATCGGTGCATCATTGTGTAAAAGTCCAATTCACTATATTCCAGAACGTTCTGATCATCCCAATAAGGTTGGTGTCACAGTAGTCAGTACGGTGAGTGGCTACATTTCTACAGCTCCTTCTAGGAATGTGGCCTTTGTTGCCAAGGCTGAGACATTTATTGTCCATCCAGATTAGCCCTTGAGAAGTTACAGCAGTGTGCTCTAGGACTGCCCACAGTGTAGTCAGGGAGGACGTTTCAAGACTTTCCATCGAGCAACGTTGGAGGAAATCCTTTTCTTAGCACTCGCTGACTATAGAGATGGATTCAGTAAGGATTTGGTTTCCATTTACTGGCATGTTTAATTAATTCTCTGGTTTCTGGTCTGTGTTCTCCCCCACACAGGGCACCTAAGAACATAACAACATAGGAACAGGAATAGGCCATCTGGCTCCTCGAGCCTGCTCCACCAATAAATAAGATCATGGCTGATCATTTTTGTAAACTCAGCTCCACTTATGTGCCTGCTCACCATAACACTAAATTCCTTTACTGTTCAAAAATCTATCACGTCTTTATGGTGTTTGTTGGGCATGTCGTTGCTGCAGATCAAGGGAGGGTAATAATGGATCCCTGGGAACCACGTCCATGATTCATTTGCAGATGTGGCAGAGATCTGGCTGATGGTTGGCTAACTGGGAAATGAGGTCTGATGCAGAAAGAGAGGTGAAGACGAGATGGACAGGGGAAGGAAATGAAATAGCAATGACTTCATACATTCTGCTACTCCCATTCTCCTGATGATGCTCAATTACATCATAATTTGATCATTTCAACACTTCATCATCTCAATTCCAGACTTGCTCTTTTCTCCTTAACACTGACATTCTGTCTTGAAGCTTTACTCCTACCTGTCACCCCCACTTGTGTGGCCATTGTTAGAATATGTTGGCATTCTCTCTTTACTGAACAATTTATTAGCTGTTCCTGTCAACATAAGAAGTTAAATGTTACATGTTGGATGATCATAATATGGAGGTACTGGTGTTGGACTGGGGTGGACTGTCAGAAGTCACATGACACCAGGTTATAGTCCAACAGGTTTATTTGAAAACACAAGCTTCGTCAGGTGATGAAGGGGCAGCGTTCAGAAAGCTTGCGGTTTCATATAAACCTGCTGGACTATAACCTGGTGTCATGTGATTTCTGATGTTGGATGATGGTAACAACTGGACAATTACATTCCCACGTCTCTTTGTGTGGCATCTGTTTAAGACTGTGTTCACCAGAACCATCTGGGACACTTTGGCTCAATAGACTCATACCAATAGGAAGGCAGTGTAAGTTACTGACACCAAGTGGTAAGGACACCCACACAATGTCTCCCGTAGAAGAGCTCAGTCTTGTTGAACAGGTTTATCACATTGTACATTAACAGCGAGTTACATTACACCTGAACTGCCTGGAGTCTTTAACAGGACTTCAGGCCAGACGTCAAAGTAAGTACACATTACTGTCCAGCTAAATGGACTTAACACTGAACTTGCACCTTAGAATCTCTCTTGGAATCCTCAAACTCATCAGCACTTCTTCAGCAGAAACTGTCCTTTATTTTCTGATGGTAGAGCTTATCTTGAGATGTCAAATAATCCATTCAGATCCTAAATGCCTGCTAATGTAAACCTACTGCTATACTAATGCAGCATTGTACAGAAAGCCTATTGTCCTCTGAATCAGTGGTTAGACCTATCTGCCTGAGAGAGATGGTGCATCACAGAAGGAAGACACAAGGATTGTGTGTGATGGCCCATTGAGATACCAGTGGAAAGCATGGTGTATGTGAGAGCACTGGTGCTAGGACACAGCAGTTCCAATGTGATGAATATAATATGTCAAGCAACTCAGTCAGTTCTGGGCTTCACATTTTATGAAGGCTGTTAAGGCCTTAGAGAGGGTGTAGAGAGGACATTTCCTGGAATGATTGCAGAGTTGAGGAACTTCTGTTACATGGAGTGGCTGTGAGTGTTGTTCTCATTAAAGAAGACAAGGTTACAGGAAATTAATTTAAAAAGTTAAAAAGTATGAAAGGTTTTGATGGAGGTGGTAGAGAGCAGCAGAAGAGTCAGGACTAGAAGATACACATTTCAGAAAATTGGCAAAAGGGCAGGTTAGAGCAAAACTGTTGCAGGTGGAATATAATGTGGGGAGATTTGGTGTCATGCACTTTGGCAGGAAGAATAGAGGAGCTGAATATTATTTAAATACAGAAAGGCTGCAGGAAGTTACAGGACAGATGGATTTGAGATTCCTTATCCATGAAACACAAAGAGATCGCATCCAAGTTCATGAGATAAAATGGAATGTTAGCCTTTATTTCAAAGGGATTGGAGTATAAAAATAGGTACGGTTTTCTAAAACTATACAAGGTACTTGTCAGGCCACAACTAGAATACTATGAACAGTTTTGGGTCCCTTATCTAAGGAAAGATAGATTAGCATTGGAGGCAGTCCAGAGGAGGGTCACTAAGCTGATACAGGATGTGGAGGGACTATCTTATGAGGAGAGGGTGAGTAGGTTGGTTTTGTACTCAGTGGAGTTTAGAAGATTGAGAGGAGACCTTATTGAAACATATAAGATTCTTAGGGTGTTGACAGGGTAGATACTGAGAGGTTCTTTCTCCTGTGGGAGAGTCCATGATGGGAGAACATAACCTCAGAATAAGGGGTTGCTCAATTAAGATACAGATAATGAGGAATTTCTTCTCTCAGTGGGTAGTGAATCTGTGGAATTCTTTAGCCCAGAGGGCTGTCGAGGCTGGGTCATTAAATATATTCAAGGCTGCGATAGACATATTTTTAATCAGTAAGGGGAATCAAGAGTTATGGGGTATGGGCAGGAATGTGGAGATGAAGATTATCAGATCAGCTATGATCTCACTGAAAAGGGGGGAGATTTAACGATCTGAATGGCCTACTTTTGTTCCTACATCTTATGGTCTATGAGTGGGGCAAGGAGATAGAGTAATGTTTTATGCAGCGTATGGTTGTATTTTGCAATGAACTGCTTAAAAGTACAGCAGAAGCAAGCGCAACAATAACTTTTAGAAAGGGAAGTGGTTAAATATTTGCAGTGGAAAAACAGTGATATGAGATGGATGTTTGTGGGATTAATTATTAACTCTTTAAGGGAGCTAGCACAGGAGCAATTGGCTGAATGGCCTCTATCTGTATTCTAAGATTCAACATTTTGGTAAAATAATAAAAATATTAGGATAAATTTCAATCAGCAGGGCCATAATCAGGCAGAGTGATAACCCTGTATTCTAGATCCTGAATCATTCACATTCTAGACTGACTGTTCCAGATCACCAACTTGACATGAAGATTACAGAAAAAAATCACTGTTTCTTTTGCAGCACCTTTTCCCCCAACAGGCTTAGGTTCTAAAACACTGGCAGCACAGCTTTTTACTGCAGCCAAATGGCATGAAATAGTAAATAACACCCTTCCTTCAGTCGTATCACAAGACAGTACCTTCTGTTTCTTTCATCATTTAAAAAGATGGTCATTCAATTCAATTTCAGTATGAAAACTCCCCACCACTGCCCAATCCTCAATCTCACACACTCGTCAATTCCCTTCTCAGCTACATCTCCATCCAGCTCCCTCTTGAATCTGCTGGCACTATGTTACCCCCAATGGTATGCACTACCATCTTGTGCAATAATTTTTTGAGTTGCATCTTATCAAATCCAAATACACCACATCCACTGGTTTCCATTTATCAACACTGCTTGGAAATATATTTTCATTGCTTCAGCGTCGCTGGGTCAAAATCTGGGAACACCCTCCCTAACAGCATTGTGGGTCTACCTACAGCACATGTACAGCAGTGGTTCAAGCAAGCAGCTCACATTCTCAAGGGGCAATTAGGGATGGCCAATAAACACTAGTGATGGCCACATCCTCGAATGAACGTTTAAAAACAATCTCTTCACATAGAACATAGAACATAGAACAGTACAGCACAGTACAGGCCCTTCGGCCCACAATGTTGTACTGACCTCTTATCCTACTAAGATCAATCTACCCTACACACCTTACATTTTACTATCCTCCATGTGCCTATCCAAGAGTCGCTTAAAAGTCTAAAAGTCTCTAAAGTATCTGACCCCACTGCCGGCAGCGCATTCCACACGCCCACCACTCTCTATGTGAAGAGCCTACCTCTGACATCTCCCCTATACCTTCCTCCAATCACCTTAAAATTATGCTCCCTCGTAATAGTCATTTCCGCCCTGGGAAAAAGTCTCTGACTATCCACTCTAACTATGCTTCATCATCTTGTAAACCTCTATCAAGTCACCTCACATCCTTCTTCGCTCCAATGAAAAAAGCCCTAGCTCCCTCAACCTTTCCTCATGAGACCTGGCCCCCAGTCCAGGCAGCATCCTGGTAAATCTCCTCTGCACCCTCTCTAAAGCTTCCACATCTTTCCTATAATGAGGTGAGCAGAACTGAACACAATATTCCAAGTGTGGTCTAACCAGGATTTTATAGAGCTGCAGCATAACCTCCCCTGCCAATGAAAGTCAACACACCATACGCCTTCTTTACAACCCTATCAACTTGGGTAGTAACTTAGAGGGATCTATGGACATGGACCCCAAGATCCCTCTGTTCCTCGACACTGCCGAGAATCCTGCCATTAACCTTGTATTCTGCATTCAAATTCGACTTTCCAAAATGAATCACTTCATCGTTAGAAATAATCATAAATGATGGACAACACTTGCCAGGCATTGTCTATTGACCGTCACTGTAACTACAGAACATTGCAGGAGGAAAAGAAAATCAAGACTTGCATTTCTATAGACACTTTTTCATATCTTCAGCTCATTCCAAGCTGCTTCACAGGAATTAGGTTTTTTAGACATGTAGCCATTGTTGTGTTACAGCAACATCCCATAAACAACAATGTGATAACAACCTGATAATCAGTTTGTTTTCGTGGTGTTGGTTGTGAGACTACGACTGGTCAGGACACTGGGGAGAAACCACCACACCCCGCAACCCCCAACCCCGGCCCCCACCGGCTCTGTTTCCAATACCTCACTAAAATTGATGATATTTACCCGAGAGGGCAGACATTGGTTTAATGTCTCAGTTGACCGTCAGCCCCTCTGACAGTGCAGCTTTCCCTCAGCTGTGCTCAGCTCCTGAACAAGGGTCAGCCACCAGAGACTGGACTAATTTGTAGCCAGCGTACAGGAGTATCAAGCATGAAAAGCAAGGCAGCTTCCACAGACAGAAAGGACCCGGTAGTTACCTCGTAAGATAGCTGAAGTGTTGGAAAACTGTCTCTCCTGTGGGTTTCCCCCAGTCAATGCAGGAAAGATGGGTAAAGCACCAACAGCTTTGCTGAGGATCCGAGGGCCGAGGCTCAGAACCCGCACTTTGACATCTCGGTAACAGTGGTTTATCATCCGAAGGTGAACATTGACTTTGGTCTTAATCTTGATTAAACATTTAACCATGGCTCCCTGTCAAACACGACTTTAATTTCAATGCTTGGTAACATTAAAGATTTCTCCGAACAGTGAATCCAGCAAGCTGTATTTGATGAGATACTGGACAAACACAGAGCAGATGCAAGCAGGTGAAATCTGAAACCTTCAGGCCCAACAAAAATACGGCGACATAAATGGCCAGTGAACAAGTGACATCAAGTCTCGTGCTATTTGCAAACGTGCTATTTATACCGTTGCTGCTTAATGGTTTATAAATGATTCTTGTTCAGGTTCTCAAGTTTCGGCAGAGAAAGGCCAGAAGTTCTTCACACCCAGAATCTCCTCCTGGTTTGCTAGGCTGGTCGTTAAACACTTTTTTAAACAATGTAGCCAGTTTCTTAACATCATCATAATACTTAGTAGCACAGCGCAATGGTGTTACACAAAGCAGTAATCTAGGGGGAGATTATGTGGTTCTCCCCTACCCAATAATCCCTCTCCTCTCTGTTTGTCTCATTAACACACACACACACTCCTTGATTCAGCTCTCCCATCAAACCAAGCTACGATACTATTTTAAAATTCTCCACCGTATCTTGCAATCCCTCCCTCTGTCCGTAACCTCCTCCAGACCAAAACCGCCTGGAGATATCAATGTTCCTCTAAGGTTTGCCTCCAGTCCTGACAATCCCCAATCAAACCCGTTCCATCATTGTCAGAGCATGGGACACACAGGCAATACACTTGCCTCTGAGCCTGAAGGCTCAATCCCACAGGACCCGAGCACGAAGGGTAAAAATGTACTGAGGGAATGCCACATGGTCAGTAGAGCTGTCTTTCAGCTCCTAACTATGGCCTGACAGGTCCCATTGCACAACCTGTGGAGGAGTAAGGGTAATCTCCCTGGTGTCCTAGCCAATATTTGTTCATCAGTCAACATCGCTAAAACTGGTTATCTGGTCATTATAATGTTGTTGGAGGTTGCTGTGCACAAATTGCCTGCTGTCTTCCTACATTACAACAGTGATCGCCATTCAAAAACCACACTTCAATGTCTGTTTATTACTTTACAGCGTCAGTGGTCATGAAAGGTGCCTCATGAATGTAAGTCTGTTTTATTCTTGCCATTGGCAGTGTGTTTCAGCTGGACCCCAAGGTCTGATTGATTGATTTATTGTCACGTGTACCGAAATACAGTGAAAAGCTTTGTTTATGAGCTGTACAGGCAGATCACAGCATGCAAAGGACGTACAGATCAAAAAGACTTAGGGGCATACAGCCTACATTGCAGGTTACATTATTTGATGCTACAGCCCATTCAACGTCTGATAACAGCTGGAAAGAAGCTGTTCCTGAACCTGCGTGTGCGTGTGTTCAGACTTCTGTATCTTCTGCCTGATGGAAGAGGTTGTAGGAGGTCATTACTGGGGTGCAATTGGTCTTTGATGATGTTGGCAGCCTTTCTGTGGCAGCAAACCATGTAACTAGAGTCCATGGATGGAAAGTTGGCTTCTGTGATGGTCTGGGCTGAGCACACCACTTTCTGTAGTTTCTTACAGTCCTGAGCAGAGCAGTTGCTATACCAGGCTGTTATGCATCTGGACAGTTTGCTGTATTATACCGCAATACATCTGTAGAAGTTGGGTGAGGGACCTTATGGACACACCAAATTTCCTGAGCTGCCTGAGAAAGGCTTTCCTCCCTAAAACTCACCAGCAACATTTTGCTTTCCATCTTTAACAGACTCCATTAAACATACCTGTTTGGCCAGAGTTTTGTCCCAACATCATCTCAAATGGTGTAGTGTCAAATATTGTTTGATAATCACTGCAGTGAGACACCTTGCTTTGTTTCACTGTGTTAAAAGTGCTGTGTAAATCTGACAACATAAAATAAAGGGACAACTTTAAAGAAGGTGCAGGAAGAGAGGGGCCTGTGTGTATATGTGCACAGGTCATTAAAGGCAGCAGGACAGGTGCAGAGAGTTAATAAAGCATACAGTATCCTAGGATTTATTAACAGGGACAGTGTAGTAGAGAGAGGAGATGTTGAACTTGTTTAAGGCAATAGCTTGGCCTCAGCTGCATCCAGTTCTGCATACTTTAAGAAGGAGGTGAAGGCATTCAACACAATACAGAAAAGATATTCAACAACAATCCCCAGGGATGATGGATTTTAGTTAAGAAGATAGATTGGAAATGTTGGGACTGTTCTCCTTGGACAGAAGGTTGAGCAGAGATATGAGAAAGATGCAAAATCCTGACAGGTCTGGAAATAGGGAGAAAATGGTCCCACTCTTTAAAGGGTCAAGGATGAGAGAGCACAGATTTAAAGTAATAAGTAAAAGAAGTAAAAGCAAGCCTTTTTCTCCAGTGAGTGGTTAGGGCCCCAGGAGATGGGAGAGATACTAAAAGAATATTTTACATCAGATTTTACTGTGGAGAAAGAAATGGAGACTAGAGAATGCAGAGAAATACATTTTGATGTTTTAAAAGCAGTTCACATTACAGGAGGTCTTAGGGAATATAGAGGTGGATAAATCTCCAGGACCTGATCTAATGTTTCCCAGAATGTTGTGGGAAGTAAGGGCGGAAATTCCGAGACCCTTTGCAGAAATGTTTGCACCATCTATCACTACAGGTGAGGTGCCTGATGACTGGAGAGTGGCTAATGTTGTACCTTTTGTTTAAGAAAGGTTGTAAGGACAAACCAAGGAACTACGGACCTGTGAGTCTAACTTCAGTTGTGGGTAAATTGTTGGAGGTGACTATAAAGATAGGATTTATGGTCATTTAGAGAGGCAAAAATTTGATTAGGGATAGTCAGCATGGTTTTGAGCGAGGAAATCTGTGTCTCACAACTTGTTTGAGTTTTTTGAGAAAGTTACTAAAAAGATTGATGATGGCAGAGCAGTAGACATTGTTTATTTGGATTTTAGTAAAGCCTCTGACAAGGTTTTGCATGGTAGACTATTTAGTAAAGTTAGGTCACATGGGATTCAGGGTGAGCTTGCCAATTGGATACATAATTGGCTTGACAATAGGAGACAGAGTGTAATGGTGGAGGGTGTTTTTCAGACTGGAGGCCTGTGACCAGCAGTGTTCCACAGGAATCGGTTTTGGGTCCTCTTTTGTTTGTCATTTATATAAATGATTTGGATGAGAATATACAAGGCATGGTTAGTAAGTTTGTGGACAACACCAAAATTGGTGGCATAGTAGACAGTGAAGAAGGTTTTCTAAGATTATAGAGGGATCTTGATCAAATGGGTCAATGGGCTGAAAATGGCAGATGGAGTTCAATCAGGATAAATGCGAGGTATTGCACTTTGGTACAACAAACAAGGGTAGGGCTTACACAACTAATGGTAGGGCTTTGGGTAGTGCTGTAGAACAGACGGATCTAGGGGTGCAGGTACATAATCCTTTAAAGTTTGCGTCACATATAGACACAGTGGTTAAAAAAAGGCGTCTGGCACGACTGCCTTTATTGCTTAGTCCTTTGAGTAGAAGAGTCGGGACGTCATGTTGAGGTTGTACAGGACATTGGTGAGGCCTCTTCTGGAGTACTGCATCCAGTTCTGGTTGCCCAGTTATAGGAAGGATATTATTAAGCTGGAGAGGGTTCAGAAGAGATTTACCAGGATGTTGCCGGGTATGGAAGGTTTGAGTTATAAAGAAAGGCTGGATAGGCTGGGACTTTTTTTCACTGGAGCATAGGAGGTTGAGAAACAACCTTATAGAAGTTTATAAAGTAATGAGGGGTATAGATAGAGTTAATGGTAGTTGTCTTTTCCCTAGGGTGGGGGAATTTCAACACTAGGGGCACACTTTTAAGGCGAGAGGAGACAGATTTAAAAAGACATGAGGGGCAAATATTTTACACGTGGTTCGCGTGTGGAATGAACTTCCTGAGGAAGTGGTGAATGTGGGTACAATTACAATGTTTAAAAGGCATTTGGATAAGTATGTGAATAGGAAAGATTTGGAAGGATATGGGCCAGGAGCAGGCAGGTGCGACTAGTTTAATTTGGGAATACGTTCGGCATGAACTGGTTGGACCGAAGGGTCCGTTTCTGTGCTGTATGACTCTATGACATAGAATGCAGTCCTGAGAGTGTGGTGGAGGTAGGTTCAACTGAGGCTTTTCAAATGGAATTGGACGGTAATTTGTAAAGGAACAATGGCTGGTGGATTGTGGGAAAATGACATGGAGTTAAATGCTCATTGGGAGAGCCGACACAGACACAATGGGTTGAATGGCCTCACCCTGAGCTGTAATAATTATGTGATATGAAAATGAATAGGATTTCTATCTGTGCTTATATGTTCCATTTGTCAATAGCCAAACTGATAAGATCAATATTGCTCCATCTATCTCTCTGCCCTCCGTTCTGATAGCTCATTGATCTCTCTGTATTCTCTGCCAAAACTAATCACCTTCCTCTTTCACTGGGAGAGACCCAGTTTGTAAACAGCTGTCTGTACAGATCCTCTCCGAGATGAAATTCCTGGGATTAATGTTTACAGAGCAGTTTTGGTGGGAATAATTTGTTTTCAGCTTTTATTTATAAAACTAGCAAATTTCAGCATTCTGCTCATGGGGTGGTTTCTCTTTTATACATTACTTGATGGATTATTTTTGACAAACCCAGTGAAAGATAGCACTTTCAGACAGGTGACATGGACACAATGGGCTGATTAGCCTCTTCCCGTGCTGTGTAGTGTTACAACTCATTAGACATCTTGTTACTGATGTAATGTATACAGAATACACTGCAGTAATTCACCAAGGTTCCTTTGACAGCACTTTCCAAACCTGTGACCTCTACCATCTGGAAAAACAAGGGCAACAAATGCACAGAGACACTATCACATGAAATTTCTCCTCCAATCCTAACTCACTGCCCTGACTTGGAAATATATCGCCGTTCCTTCAGTGTCACTGGGTCAAAATCCTGGAATTTCCTCCTTAACAGCATTGTGGGTCTACCCACAGCACATGGACTGCAGCGGTTCAAGAAGGAAGTTCACCACCACCTTCTCAAGGGCAACTAGGGACGGGCAATAAATGCTGGTCCAGCCAGTGGCACCATATCCCATGAATGAATAGAAACATACAGGAAATTCAGCAGCCAATTTAAGCACAGTAAGATCCCACACTACAGGTGATCTGTTTTACTAATATTGACTGACAAATAAATGTTGGCCCTAGGATACCGGAGAAAATTCACTTGCTCTTGATCAGGAGTGCAATTTGTGATCATTTACATCAACCTGAGAGGAAAGCAGGAAGCTTGGTTTAATGTCTAATCTGAAAGACAGAACCTCTGACAGGGCAACACTCCTTCAGTCGCTCACTGCTCGCTTCTGCCTGGATTTTATACTCAAGACTCTAGAGTCACTAAATCTACAGTCTTCCAAGTCCACAGGAGAGAGTGATCCCCACTATCCACAGCTGACCACAGGTAATAAGAGACTGGCTGTAGCAGCATCGGTAAATCCAGCTACAGATTTGTACTCAGCAAGATCTCATCAATGAGGGTATTATAAATAGTTTAATCATTTTGTTTTTTTTTAATTCATTCACAGGATGTGGATATCACTGGCTAGGCAGCATTTATTGCCCATCCCTAATTGCCCAGAGGGCAGTTGACAGTCAACTATGTTGCTGTGGGTCTGGAGTCACATGTAGGCCAGACCAGGTAAGGATGGCAGTTTCCTTCCCATTACTGAACCAGACGGATTTTTCCCAACAATTAGCAATAGAGTCATGGTCATCATTAAACTCATAATTCCAGATTTTTATTGAATTCAAATTCCACCATCTGCCGCAGTGGGATTCAAACCTGGGTTCTCAGAACATTCCCTGGATTTCTGGATTAATAGTCTTGTGATAATACCACTAGGCCATCATCTCCTCCAAATGATGATGCTGGTAAAAACAGTTGTTTTTTTGCATTCAGGTATTTCTAACAAACCATCAGTGGAGTTTAACTGTGTTATTGTAAACTTAAATTGATTTGCTTGGGTTACAAAGCAGGTTTGTACTTGCCTTCACTCTTAATGTCAAAGAGCATTTTGCTTGTAATAATCTGGAGAAGCTGCTATTAACTGGTGTGTGAACGTGTTTTTAAACAGGTTCCACTGAGTGACATTGACAAATGCACCATAACCTGATTGAGATCAATCTCAATCACACCGACATTATTGTTTCTGGTGCAGTGAGCTCGCATTAGCAGCTTCCCCAGGGAGCCTGCACTCATTCTTTCAGACAATCATTTGGAGACTGTGAGCTCGTAAATACAATTTCATACCAATGGTGTGTGGTATTTAAGGGGACATTTCTGGACAGGGGCGTGAAGGAGTGACACGCAATGGAGATTATTAGTTAGGGCAGCATGGTGATTCAGTGGTTAACACTGCTGCCTCATGGCACCAGGGACCCAGGTTCAATTCCAGCCTTGAGCGACTGTGTGGGTTTCCTCCGGGTGCTCCAGTTTCCTCCCACAGTCCAAAGATGTGCAGGTTAGGTGGATTGGCCAGGCTAAACTGCCCCATACTGTCTAGGGATGAGCAGGTTAGGTGGATTGGCCATGCTAAATTGCCCCATATTATCCAGGGATGCGTAGGTTAGGTGGGTTAGCCATGGGAAATGCAGGGCTATGGGGAAAGGGTGGAAGGCTCTTCAAAGAGTTGGTGCAGACTTGATGGGCCAAATGGCCTTTATCCGCATGGTAGAGATTCTATGATTCCTGCATCAGAGGATCATGGGTCCAAATCCCTGAACCTGGGATATGAGCACAAAATCCAGTCTGACTCTCCTGGTCTAACTCTCCCAGTGTGACTTTCCCAGTGCGGTACCGAGGAATTCTGCACAGTTGCAAGTGGCAGAATTTAACATCTTTTAGATAAGACATTAAAGCAGAACACTGTCAGGTGGATGTGAAAGATACAATGCATTATTTCAGAGAACAGCAAGAGAGATCCCCGCTGTGTCCTGGTCAATATTACTTCTTCATTCAACGAAATGGCCATGATCACATTAATGTTATGGGATTATAAATTGGTTGCTGTGTTTGCTTTCCCGTATTCACAGGATGTGATGGTCACCGGTTGGGTCTATATTTACTGCCTATCTCACATTTCCTACATTACAACAGTGATCGCATTTTAGAATTACTTAATTGGCTGAGAAGTGTTTTCAGATATTCTGAGATCATCAAAGGCACTACATAAATGCAAGATTTTTATTCTATCACCAGTATAAACAACATGACAACACTTGGCAAACAACATTTGTGAAGATAGGACACCTAACAGTTTCTCTTTAAGCCAATGCCCAGGTGAGAATCTCTCTTTAAACTAAGCCCAAAATATGAGTCATCCTCTTTAAAATAAAAGACATATTTTATTTCTTCCAAAGCTTTAACGCAACTCTCCCCTTAGTCTCTGGGTTTGTGCTGTAATCACAATTAAAAATGTTTTATAAAGTGAGTGAGCTAAGAACTTATACAAACTTGGAATACTGTAAATCTCAGTTCTCTCAGACCCAAAGCAGTTTCTGTCAGTCTCCTATAAATTTACAGTCAAACTGACGGATGACAGAAGAATGTGAGCTGCCATTATTTCAGAATGATTTTAAAGATCTGGGGCAAGGGTCACATATCCAAGAGCTCATCATGATCCATTGAATCAACAATATTGATCTGGGGAGTTTTAAATGCCTGTGAACTGCCCCAGCACCTCCATGATGGCGGAGACTGTAAGGTCTGCAGATGCTGGAAGCTAGAGTCAATAAATGTGGAGCTGAAAAAGCACAGCAGGTCAGGACTGATGAAGGGTTTCAGCCCAAAACATTGACCTTCCTGCTCCTTGGACGCTGTTTGACCAGCTGTGCTTTTTCAGCTTGACACTTATTGACCTCCATGTTTGTGTTTTCCATGACCTTTTACTCTGGTTCAACCAATCAACTTGCCTAAAGCTGAACCAAAAACAAAACCAGGTCACATTCCCAAGGGACCTTTTTGCTGATTGTACCTTTTTGCCTGGTATGTCACATGGTGTTTGGTCACATGGCTCCAATGTCAATTACTTGCAATGACCAGTGAAACCTCAGTCGGATCTGCTGCTCGTTCTGACAAATCCAGCGCAGTTGCTCGGTTTAGTTAGGACTTCCAACATTATTCAAAAGAGAGACTTAATATCAAAGCTTTTCACCTCAAACTCATCAGGACAAATGCAAGAGTGCCAAGTTTCAAACAATCACAACAATTTAAACAGCAGCAGAAAAGGAAGTTGGTTAATTACCAAGTTAACTCTGATTGGCTGATGTGTTGCCATGCAGAAAGCAGTGGGAAGGTATAGCAAGCTCCCAGGTATCTCAAGGAGCAAGTCTTCAACGTAGTTCTTTTGATGGCATAGAACAGATCTCTGGGTAGGAATGTGAATTACAGCAAGGGTAAATGAGCCACAAATATCTGAAGTTCAGTTCAGACCAGTTCAAAATTCATCAACGCAAAGAACTTTAGATTTGGGTACAGCAATCAAAACCGCTGATTTCCCACTACTTGAATACATTTTTAGTTTAAACTAATTTAATTCTGTTATTTTGAGGCCCATGTTCATCAATAATTAATTAGGATCAATTACATCACCTAATGACCGCGATGGGGCATTTCAGAAACTATGCAAACGTATTTCTGTGCAATTTGAACAGAATTCGACTTCACAAAACCTCAATTTTCTAGTGCATTTTCCGAATTGTGCCTCCAGCCCTCTGACCCAATCCCGTCAACCGAGGGATTGGTTCCTTATCCAAACCTGGCCTTATCCAAACCTGGCACATTCAATCGGCCCTTACCTTCCATGATGGAGATATGCACCGCTCTCCTCCGAGTCCTGGGCACACTGCACAACCTCGATCCATGAGAAATGGAAGGGCAACTGCGACTGGGGACCAGACCCGACCTGGAGTGGAAAGACTTGAGCTCAGGTTGAAGGAATTTTATTATCCAGGTGAAATTTGACAGGAGTCACCTGGTTTGTTAGAACATTGAGATACCAACAGAACGTTAATGATCATAAAAGTGGGTTAACTGTGGTGAGTGTAGCCTATAACAGTGGTTACTACAGGGGTTTATTGGGGGTTAATGGAGTCTACAGAAGGATAATGGCAGAGACTGAAGCCTAACAATAGTTACTTCAGCCAATGGCGGCCATTCTGGGTCAATGGTTAACAGTAGTTACTTGAATTGGGGATAGTTACTGTGAGCTACTGATAGTTTCTAGGAACCTGTGTACATAACCACAGCTTAATAATGGTGCAGGAGCTTTTAGTTGGTGAGTAAAGCAGTTACTGATAGTTAAGCATCAATTGGCACAGATTAGATATGAAACAGAGAGGCAGTGAACAACTAGTTAGACCTCAAAGCAGATGGAGAATGCACAAGAGATATTGGGTAACAAGATATCACAGTGATAAAAGAATAAAGCAGCAGAGATGGACACAGTGATCAGAGAATAAAGACAGGACTGGATGATATCATTTAACAGAGGACACAGGTTATCACAGAGTAAAGCAAATCTATCAGCAAGAGCACACAGTATATTAAAATAGAGAATATGAAGGATACTAAAGAAATGGTGATGATACAGGAAGCTTTTTCTCTAGATTTTTCTATAAAACACAACGGGACTGGCTCTAACAAACGCTAAACTCCGAGACACTCCGAGGGAGCATGCTTACCTGTGAATTTCTGGGGGGCTCCTTTTAATCTTTGCACTTGACTCGATCACTTCCTTTGCGACTTTCCCACTGAAGGCAGTAACAATGAAGCCATAGAGACAGTGTCAGTACAAGGGAACTAATAATTAGACACTAATTTATTTTATCATTGGCCTGTTAAGACTTGGGGCGGAGTGGGGGGGGGTGGTGCTGCAGGGTGGCACAGCGAACACAAGCACTCACCATTCCCTGGCTTTACCCTGGGGCAGGCTGAAGAAGCATGACCTATATTTTTGCAGATGGAGAACTGTGTGGAACTAATCAGCCGTACCATAATAATTGCCTTCAATTATCTCTATGCTTAACTAAACAGCTTTCAATGGCCATTTGTAACTAATGCCTGTTAAATGTCACTTTGAAAAACATGATAAGACTCCTCCAGTTGCAAAGCAATTAGAAAATGTCATTTTTTTTTAAATGACTGAATTGCCAATTGTAAATTCTCCTTTCACGTCGGCTTTCCATCTCCTCCAGCTTCTACACAGAGACCCAAAAACAACACAAAATCCTGAGGTTAGTTTCTTAATACCAAAGGAAGTAACCATCAACCTTAGTTCTAAACTAGCCCACAAAGTGCCCAAATGGGATTCACCACTTAATGCCAAACACCTTTCATTCTTTGCTCAGTAATTGTTTTACTCTCTGGATTTCCTTCCAGTGCCTCCTGAAAAGCCGAAATGAAGGGTTAGTTTTCAGTAGCCACTACTTACTCTGACTATTTACCTGTATCGGAACCGACTTCCTTTGAAGAACAGGTTGCTGCTTGAAACTGTCCGAACCTGACTGGATTTCTCAAACCTGGTTGACAGCAAATAAAGCAAAAATGTTCAGCTCTGCTACAGCCACCCAGCATCCCCAAAATTTCCAATGATCACCCTGCTCCCCACCCCCCAAAAAATCCAGTCCCAACATTCAGAGCCTTTAATAATGAAGACTTGCATTTATTTAGCATTTTAAATGCACTAAAAATCTCCCAGTCTGCTTCTGAGAGATGTGATAATGCAAAATATGACTGTGCTACATAAAGTGAGATGAGGACAGGTGCTCAACAGCTGGCTGAAAGTGGTCAGTTTTAACGAGTGTCTTAAAAGAACGAAGGGAATTGTGGAGAAGTTTACAGAGGGAATTCCAGAGCTCATGGACCCAAGCAGCTGAAGGCATTGCTGCTAATAGCGCTGCCTTTAAAATAAGGCATGCTCAAGAAACCAGAATTGCAAAGGGTTGTATGACTGGAAGAGGTTACCAAAATAGGGAGAGGCAGGTCCATGGAGGAATATCAAAACACAGTTGAGAATTTTACATTTGAGGTGTTGCTGGACTGGGAGTTAACTTAGTGAACACAGTGAATGGCAGGGAACGGGACATGGTGTGAGTTAGAATCTGGGCGGCAGAATTTTAGTTCAGCTCAAGTTTACGGAGAGTGAAATGTGGAAGACAAGCCAGGTCAGTGTTGGATTTGTCTAGTATGGAAGTTACAAAGGCCTGGAGGTGAGGTGCAACAGCAGATCAGTTAAGGCAGGAGCAAAGGTGGGTGATATAATGGAGTTAGCACTGGTGGTGGGATCAGTATGGGGTTGGACGCTCAGTTCAGGGTGTAGCAGAACCCCAGTGTTCATGAACCATTTGGTAAAATCATACCTGCAAATGCTTATGGACTTACACAGCAATATCTATTCTACATAACAAGAAGGGATCGTCCATTCATTTTACTCCACCACATTAGAAAAACACCTTCTTCAAATACATTAATGATGTCCAGTCATCAAAGCTATTCTGAAACATAATATTCACGTTAATAATCTCCCACCTGCAGCTATTTCCAAGATTGCAGTTGTTTAGTGACAGGTTTCTTGTTTCTAACTTAGAAGGTTGTAGGTTGGAGTCCCACTCGAGAGCGCTATCACTCACAGTGGAGTGCCCAGGGAGTGCTGCACTGTCAGAGGTGACACTGCCATTTCTGTCATTGATGGAGACCAGAGCCATGGCCCTGAGTGCACTCTCACAAACATTTCCAAACACTCACAGTGGCAAATTCAGTCAATGAGGCTGGCAGCTTCCCATCCCTGAGCCCCATCATTGCACAGTAAACCAGGCATTAAATCAGCAAGCATTAAAGCCACAGGAGTGCTCAGTCAGAGATTGATTAGAACGGGAATCAGGGAAAGGGTGAGGCGAATACTATTGATGTATTTAAACACACAAGTCAGACATAAATAGAAGGAGGTGGTGTTCAGGTAGGAGGAGATAGGGACGGAGAAGGCTCACATGCAGCATGGACCAGCTGAGTGGCCACTCCCTCTGATGTAATTAATTTGTAATAAAAGGCACTTACTTGTAAAATGCTTGATTTTCCACTCCGCATTTCCACAGATGCTTGCAAGCTTCAGGTGTTGGTGCAAAATATGTCAAAATAATTTTTGATTCCTGATATTTAAGCAATAAAAAAAATCTCTTGTCAAAAGGTGCTAAGAAGAGAATTTTCAACTTCTACAGCTCTACCTGAATAATTTCACAGGACACGGTGCTGTTACAGAAGGAGTTCCACAGGATATTTAACAGGAAACTAGTAAACACATGGGGGAGAAAGTAGTAGGGGGAAAAGCTGATAAATTGAGATGAAACAGGGATGGGAGGAGGCTTGTGTAGAAAAGAAACACCAGCATGGATCAGGTGGGCCAAATGGCCTATTTCTCCACTGTTGGCTTTATTTAAAGTCAATGCTTTATCATCACTGGGTTCAAATCCTGGAACTTCGCCCCCCCACCCCCCACCCCAAGAGCATTGTGGGTCAACCCACAGCACATGGACTGCAGCAGTTTAGGAAAGCAGCTCACCACCACCTTCTCCAGGGGCAACTAGGGACGAGCAATAAATACTGGTCCAGCCAGAGATGTGCACAGTCTAGGATTTTTAAGAAAATATTAAATATATTTCTGATAGGTCCTTGTTTTGCAAATACAGATCGTGTCAGATTCCACCTTGGAACCCTACAACCCAATGGTCTCAATGTGGACTTTACAAGCTTCAAAATCTCCCCACCCCTGGCCTCATCCCAAGACCAGCACCCCCCTCATCCCTGCCTCCTTGACCTGTCCATCTTCTCTCCCATCTATCCGCTCCACCTACCTCACCGACCAAACCCCATCCCCACTTCCTACCTACACTCGCTTTTACTAACTTCATCCCCGCCTCCTTGACCTGTCCGTCTTCTCTCCCACCTATCTACTCCACTATCCACTTCCTATCGCCGCCACCCCCCTCTCTATTTATTTCAGAGCCCTCTTCCCCTCCCCCATTTCTGAAGAAGGGTCCAGATCCGAAACGTCAGCTTTCCTGCTCCTCTGATGCTGCTTGGCCTGCTGTGTTTATCCAGCTCTACACCTTGTTATCTCAGATTCTTCAGTATCAGCAGTTCCTACTATCTCAGGTGTTGTGCAGTACGTCACAAATTCAAAGGCTCAGTAAGTAAATATTTCCACAGTGATTTGATGATGAATGACATTAGCTTGAACATTGGTGACTGGTGTTGAAACAATGTCAGCATTTTACCTCTTTCTGTGTTGCATATAAATTAAAAGTTTTCCCTTCAAACTTCATCTTGTTGACGTCAGCCCTGAAAGAAAGAGAACGGTGGTGCTGTTAATCAGAAAACTCACTCAATATTCAAACAGCAACATGACCCCTGACCCCCTTGGGAGGTGAATTGGAAGGGTAGGTCCGCCATTTTGGTAACCAGTGGGTGACATCCCCAGAGCCTGATAGAATCTAGTCCCACAGTCACCTTTATTCTGTGTCATTATCCATGGGAACCCCATCATGAGTTAAACAACAAGAAAAAGCTTTTGCTGACACCAGGTAACAGGGATTTCTGGGTAACAGGAAGTGACAAATCTGCAGCTGGAGTACAATGTGTATAGTCTGTAATAGGAGCTGGTCTCCAAGCCACTCACCATCCTGACTTAGGAAATATATCGCCGTTCCTTCGCTGTCACTGGGTCCAAATGCTGGAACCCTCTCCCTAAAGGCATTGAAAATGCTCCCCAACCAAGGACCAACAAAGAGGACAGAAAAGCTGCTCAGCACCACCTTCCGCAGGGCAATTAGGGATGGGGAAATAAATGTCCTCACACCCAGCTCAACACAGAAACATAGTAAATAGGAACAGGAGTAGGCCATTCAGCCCCTTGAGCCTACTCCACCATTCAATATGATCATGGCTGATCATCCAACTCAGTTTCCTGTTCCTGTTTTCTCCCCATACAGTTTTATCCCATTAGCCCTAAGAACTACATCTAACTTCTTCTTGAAACATTCAATGTTTTGGCTGTAGTGATTGTAATGCAGTCAACCAGGTGGACCTCACAGAATATGTGTTCCCCGATTGAGGCTGTTAATCTGGTCCAATCAGGGAGCCCTGGCTGAGAGATATTAATAGGAGGGTCAGATATCCTGTTCACTCTGAGAGCTGGCTCTGAGAGAGCTGGATCAGTGTCAAGGACTCTCCATGTGTAAATAAAGGGTGACTTGGTGATGGGATACTGGCCTCTGTGGAGTTATTTCAGTGGCATCAACCCCTTTGTGTGGCAAAGAATTCCACAGGCTCTCCACTCTCTGAGTGAAGACATTTCTTCTCATCTCAGTCCTAAATGACACACTCTGTATCTTTAAACTGTGACCCCTGGTTCCGGAAGACCACATTCCCGTGAATTAATTTAAAAAAGCTGTTATCCTGCCAGTATGTTTTGACTGAGGCCAGCAGCAAAATTGTGTTTAACTTTTGGGGGATCAGCAGGAGATAATCAATGCACGAAATGAGGAAACTGTGCACTCACCATTTTATAAAATGAATCCTCTTGTTTCCTTGTAAGACCACAAATCCAGATGGAGTGAAGGCTAAGAATGCTGCATTTCCTGAGACATCCTACAGAGGAAACGTTTGCATTGAGAAATGCAGGGCTTTTCTACTGAGATTATCAGTCAGTTATTCTTACATCTTTGGGCATGTCTGCTCACAAAGACAAACTCCTTGCCCTTCACACTTCTTTACCCGACATCACAACATGTGACAATGCTCACCGCCCACCTGTCCCTTTCCACTTCCCAGACCATTACTAACTCTGACATATCAATCAGTGCCCGTTCAGTAACTGGCACACACCAGCAATTCATGTTATCCAGGACTGGGTGGTGGTGGGGGGGTTGGGGGGGGGGGGGTGCATGCAGGGAAAGAAAAGACACCGAGAGACCAGTGAGGGAAAGATAAAGGGAGAAGGTTGGAAGAGGGACAGAGAGAGGGACAGAGAGAGGGAGAGAGAGAGAGGGAAAGAGGAGAAAATGGGACTTGCATCTAAGGACTGAAGATACGGCTGTTAAATTTGCTGACGACACAGATAGGTAGGAATGCAGGTTGTAGGAACGAAGGGGCCATGGGAAGCAACAAAGGGATAGAAATGGGTTAGGTTAGAATTCAACACCTGGCAAATGAAGTATAATGTGGTAAAATATAAAACTGTCCATTTTGACAGGACAAATAAAAAGGTACATGAATTAAATGGTCAGATTTCCAAATTGTGATGCAGAGGGGTCTGGGTGTCCTTGTGCATGTGACACAAAAGATTACTATACAAGCGCCGCAAGTTATTAAGAAAGCAAATAGAATGTTACAGTCTATAGTGAAGGGAATTGAATACAAAACTAAGCTTCATTTATATAGAGTGAAACCACATCTGGAGTACTGTGTGCAGTTTTAGTCTCCTTATTTAAGGAAGATTGTATATGTGTTGGAAGCAGTTCAGAGGAGGTTTACAGGTTGATACCTGGAGTGGGCACATTGTCTTATAAGGAAAGGTTAAACAGGTTAGGCTGGTATCCACTGGGGTTTAGAAGAAACAGATAAAATCCTGAGGGGTCTTCACAGGGTGGATGTGGAGAAGACATTTCCTGTATGGGAGGCCACTTGTTCGAAAACACAGAGTCACCCACTTAAAACAGAGATGAGGCGAAAATAGTTCTGACAGGGAGTTGAGAGTGTTTGGGAAGCTCTTCCTGAAGGCAGAGGTGGATAGGTTCTCACTAAGCAAGAGGAGGAAAGGTTATAAGGGGAAGGTGGGAATGTGGATTAATCAGATTAACCACAATCTCAGTGAATGACAGAGAAGGCTTGAGGGCCAAGTGGTCTACTCCTGCTCCTAATTCCTACATCTGTATGTATGAGAGGGAAAGAGGACAGGGAACAGAAAATGGGAATAAAAGTGAGGGTGGCAGTAAGGGAGACAGGGAGTTGACAGAGATAGAGAGAGAGAGAGAGAAAGATAGGAAGGAAGTGGAGATGGGGGATAAAGGGAGAAGAGGGTGGAGTGGAAGAAGGAGATGGGGATGGAGCAGAGAAAAGAGGAGAGGAGAGGGAGTAAAAGATGTTCACTGACTGCAAGAACAAGCTCAATCTGAATGTGAATTATAACAAAGGTTGAGATTCGATTGGGAGCTGCTAACTCACAGTCAGGAACAAGGTGAGTGTCCACAGGTGGGACAGGAGTGATTACAAAGACTCATGGACTCCATGTCCATACAAAGGTCTTCTCCTTATTACTGTCCTGTTACCTTGCAGGGATGGGGATCCACTCCGTATGTTTCCAGCGACTGCGCTTTCTTCAGGAAGTTCAGTTCCGCTGTTTCAGGAGACTGCCCACTGCATGGGAAATAATCCAAAAGGTTAGAGGTCAGACCTGCATGGCTGGAAAGATGTGGTGTTTTTCATTGGAAAACAATGCAGCGACTGCCTGATGGTAAACATGTTTGAAGAAAATGCTTACATTTATATTGTGTCTTTCACAACCTCAGTCTGTCTTCATGATGTGGGAGTCACACAGTGAGAGACTGATGGAAGTAGACAGGATACTGTCTCCATCAGCACCTTCCTGGAAATGATTGCCACTTGGATAGATCTAAGTGATTTGGAAAATAATTCCTCTTGATGGTGCTGCCAGATATAATCCTTAACCATAACCCTGACGCCCAGGAGTGGAGGACCAGCTCTACCCTGAAAACCATTTGAGGCTGGAGATCAACTGAAACTATCAAAACAGAGATTGCTAGACTGATGTCAGACCAGAGTATTGAGATATGGAGCCAAGTCAGAAAAAGTGGAGCTCAGATACAGAGATGCAGCAGCTAATGAAATGGTAGGAATGGCCTCCTGTGGCTCTAGTGTTCGTTCTGATTTAAGCTATCAGAATGGTATCTCAGCAACACCTTCAAATTGTTAAACTTCATCACTGAAGGCTCTGGCCCATTCCTGAAAGCAAAAAACAATCTGCAAAATGAACCATGAGCCTGCAGTGTTCTATTAAGGGCCTCTAGCTGAGCTGGTAAATCATTAACACTAAATTACCCACTTTACCTAAAGATGCAGCAGGGATCCCCATCCCACTGATGGTCAGTTGCCAGTCTGTATGAGTCTATAAAGTGAGGAATAAAATCTTTCCTAAAATACATGGAGTGTCAACCCTTCCTAATGCCACCCTCGAGGCAGCCGTAGTGAGGAAGAGATGGTTGTCCCATTTGCTTGTGCGCTGTGCCTTTGCAAAGAAGGTCTGGGAGAGAGAGAGGCGCAGTAGTTTTTATCAAGGGTTGTCCCAAACAGCTCCATGTTACAGGCCTCTGTGCTCCTTGGGCTGTTCCCGGGGACGCACACTGAGGCAAACAGCAACTGTTGACAGAGTGCATCAACTCAGTGAAAGAGCTGAAACTCAGTGGCCTTCAGTGTAAAGAGTTGTCCTCAACCAAGTGCTGTATCCTGGCACATCCTCAGGTGCAGGACATGGTGCTAAGGGACACTCTGAAGTTTGGGGCAGCTGCTGGAGAAATGCAATGGGGATAAAGCTGGTGCCTACGGCCCTTCACCCCGATGGACATCAAGGGGCTGGAAACTGTGGAAGCTTCAGGCTCTATAGCTGGCATATACATTGTATAAGATATCGTGCATATTAAGAGTTTTTAAACTGTACTGAGGCAACTCAGAAAGGAGCACAGCAGCAAAGGAATTAGGAGCAGGAGCAGGCAATTCAGCCCTTCGAACCCATTCCACCATTTAACATGGTCATGGCTGGTTTTATCCTGGGCTCAGCTCCACTCTCCTGCCTGCTCCTCATAGCCCTTTATCCCATTTTTCATCAGAAACATATCTATTTCTTTCTTGAATCTGTTGATTGATTCTGCTTCCACTGCACTCTGGGCCAGTGAGTTGCACAGACTCATGACCCTCTAAGAGAAATAGTTTCTCCTCATCTTAATTTTGAACCTACTTCCTCTCACTCCATATCTATGACCTCTTGTTCAAGACTGTCCCACAGGGGGGTCATCGTTCAACATTCACCTTATCGATCCCCTTTAGCATTTTATATACCTCAATCAGATCCTCCCTCATTCTCCTGAACTCCAGTGAGTACAACCCCAAGATATTCAACCGCTCCTTGTACAACATCCCTTTTATCCTTAGTATTAACCTGGTGACCCTTCTCTGAACTGCCTGCAGTGCCATCACATCCTTCCTCAAGTAAGGAGACCAAAACTGGACACAATATTCCAGGTGTTATTTCTCAATGCCTTATATAATTGGAACAGTACTTTACTTCCATAATTCAGTCCTTTTGCAATAAATGCCAGGATTCCATTCGCCTTTCTTGCTATGTGCTGCACCTACATACCCACTTACAGTGATTCATGTACAAGGACACCCAGATCCCTCTGCACTGACACGCTTTGAATCTGCTTCCCATTTAAATAATTTTTTTTTCCGGGCCAAAATGGATAACCTCGCATTTATCCACATTAAACTCCATCTGCCAGATTTTGACCTAAGCTCCTATTAATATCCATCTATAAATGAACACACACACCAACGAGTTCAAGAACAGCTTCTTCCCTGCTGTTATTAGACTGATGAATGGACCTCTCAAACTTCAAATAATTGTTGATCTTGCTAAAGTCGTTCTTGCTTTGTGCACCTCCTGTGCAGCCATAACCTTGTACATCTTGCTCTGTCTAAGCACCCTCTGATCTGTGTGTCCTTGTTTACTATGATCTGCCCGTACTGCTCACAAAACAAAGCTTTTCACTGTACTTAGGTACATGAGACTACAATAAATCAAGTCAAATCACCGCCTGCTTTCCCACCTATTTTAGTATATTCCACCAACTTTGCTCTGTTATACTCTGTCTCTGCTTGCAAATCATTTATAGATTTAAACAGCTGAGGTCTTAGAACTGAACCCTGCAGCACCCTACTAGTTACAGTTTGCCAACTAGAGAAGGACCCATTTATCCTGACCCTCTGCTCTCTAACAGTCAGCCAATCCTCTATCCAAGCCAATACTCTTCCCTTAACAGCCTGGGATCTAATCTTCTGGATTAGTCTTTTATACATCAAATGCACTCTGCAAGTCTACATATACCAGATCCACCGGATCCCCATTATCCACCTTGCTCGTTACATCCTCAAAGAGCTCCAGCAAGTTTGTCAAGCACAATTTGCCCATCCTGAAACCATGCTGATGCTGGTGAATTGAGCTTTGAACAGGCTATGTACAGAGAAAAAAATGAATTCTATTGAACTTCATATAATCTTCATTTTGAAATATACTTTTAGAAATTCAATGAGCAAAGTATATTTTTGAAAAAAACAATTACCTATTGATCGATGGGGGAGTGATGCATTTTGAAGGGTGCTAAAATGAGGCTTTGCCTGCCCTTTTGAATCAACATAAAGATAATAATAATAAACATAATCAACATAAAGATTCTGTTAATTGAGGAGTTCTCCCCAGTGTCCTGGGGAGTTTTCATCCTTCAGCCAATATCATTAGAACACATTACCTGCTGATTTATCTCAGCGCTGTTTTTGGGATCATGCTGTGAATAAACCGGGTCCACTTCTTCTCCATTACACCGTGATTACACAGCAAAACCTACCTATCTGACAGAACATATTGGGGCATCTCAAGAGTGTGAATAGTGCTACATAAATGCAAGTCCTCTCTATTTGTCTTGAACTTTCTATTTTCTCCCCCCTCACATCATCCTATCTCAATGCAGTGTCTTGTAATTCCTATAAAGCTAATGCACTTACTGTACCTAAGTTCAGCTTTGTGGATCTCAGCAATTTTTCTTTCCAGTTTCTCGGAATGCTTAGGAAAGAACTGGAACTTGGAGCTGTATCCTTCTGGGTGTTTTCCTGCATCGTAGTCTCCAATTTCAGCTAGAATTGAGAACATCTTAAAATAAACAAAATAGTTTAAAAAAAAAGACCTTTTCCCCAAATTCTGAGAAACATCAAAAATCACCTTGTGCAAAGTGGGTTATCAGTTAATTAATGTGGAATTCTCATTGCTCACCTTGCTGAGCAAGACAGCAAAATCTGAATGAGGGTGAGAGACAGACAGACAGACAGAGAGAGTGTGAAATACAGCCACAGAGAGAGAGAACGGGATACAGCCAGGGGTGGGAGAGGAGAGGAAATGAGTGAGAGAAGAGAGAGAGAGGGAGAACATGGGATACAGTCAGAGAGTGACAGAATATGAGACAGAGGAAAAGAGGAAACAAAAGAGAGAGGCAGAGAAACAGGGAGACAGAGAAAGGGAGGCAATGAAAGAATGAGGAAGAGACACAGAAAATGAGACAGAGCGTGAGAATAACAAGGAGAATCAGAAAGAGACAGAGAGGGCAGAATGACAGAGAGAGAAAGACAGAGACACATCCACAAAGAGATTGAGCTAAAGAGATGGGGGCGGGGAGGAGGAGAGGCTTAGATGTAGAGAGAGCTGGAGAATGAAGAGAGACAAGTGTGAAAGGAAATAGAGAAAAGAGAGAGGGAAAACAGAGTTTGTGAAGAGTGAAAAATGTTAATCAAAAATTTAGTTCATCTAATAGCATAATTTGTAGCATAGATATGAGTATTACAGACTGAAGCACTCTGTTCAACTCACTTAAGGTTAAGACAGTGTGAGCTGAGATTAACGTGTCCAATGAAAAAGTGATGCCTCCCACCTGTTCCCAAACCTTACCTCAATTTATCCTACCAGCATTTCCTTCTGATCATTTCCCTTTCATGGATGTATCTACACTCTTTGCCTCAACTACTCCCTGGCGTAGTGAGTTCCACTCCAGGTAAAGAGGCTTTTCCTGGATTCCCTGCTGGATTTGTTGGCGACTATCTTAGATTTATGGGAAGATGTACTTGAATAAAGGGCCTATTTGGTGTGATTGTGTCAGTTGGTGAGCTAGGGATTCTCTCCGTTCCAGCTGTGATCAGTCACTTGCTACAGCCAAGGGTTGTCATTGACTCCAGTGACCAAGAGGTGGCAGCATTTGGAACCCAATGAACAGATGAGATGTTGAGCACTCGATGGAAGGACAGATGGACTCTGGGTTTGCTGCTTTTCCTCAGAAATGTACCAGCTGTAGGAGCCGGGCTGTCGTGGGAATTCCACAGAATAACGGGGGGGAGAAAGAAAGAAGCATACACATTTCTAGAAAAAAAACACCTCCAGCAATTTCTGAGTGTGCCGTTCAATCTCATCAATCCACTGCTCACTATCATAAACAATCCCAGCAAAGTAAATAATTAAATTAAACTTCAACAAAATCTATGCTGTGTTGGTATTTAAACGAATGACCCGCACCCTGAAAGGAAAGGAATCTGTCCTCTATCTGTCTACTGAGCAACTTCAGTGACCTGTACCTTCACAACATGGTTTGTTTTAAATTATAGTGATCTTGGGTCATGCCTGACACACAGATCCTTACAGTGCTTCACACTGACGCTAAACTTCCATCATGGATGATCAATAAAATCTCCGTTACCCTGCACCATAACAACATCATTTCTGTCAGCCTCGTCTCTGGAGTAGTTGTCCACCAATGCTCAGACAGTTAGCTTCATCGTGAAGACCACTATCTCTGCAGTCTCCTCCAGAACCTACACCCCCTCCATATCTCTGTAACTTCCTCCAGCCCCTACACCCTCTCCCTATATCTGTAACCTCCTCCAACCACTACACCCCTCCCAAACTGTAACCTCCTCCAGCCCCTACACCCTCTCCCTATCTCTGTAACCTCCTCCAGAACCTACACCCCTCCCCATTTCTGCAACCTCCTCCAGACCTACACCCTCTCCCCATTTCTGTAACCTCCTCCAGACCTACACCCTCTCCCTATCTCTGTAACCTCCTCCAGCCCCTACACCCCCTCCCTACCTCTGTAACCTCCTCTAGAACCTACACCCCTCCCCATCTCTGTAACCTCCAGAACCTACACCCTCTCCCTATCTCTGTAACCTCCTCCAGAACCTACACTCCCTCCCTAACTCTGTGACATCCTCCAACCCCTACACTCCCTCCCTATATATGTGACCTCCTCCAGCCCCTACACCCCCTCCCTATATATGTGACCTC
>NC_063364.1:32612447-32615227 GCF_021869965.1 Rhincodon typus | reverse complement strand
TGTGACCTCCTACAGCCCCTACACCCCCCCATATCTGTGACCTCCTGCAACCCCGATATCCCTCCCAGACTCTGTGACCTCCTCCAACCCCTACACCCCTCCCAAACTTTGCATTTATCTAACTATGGCCCCTTACAGATGACTGATGCTGTTCGCTCCATCATTGGTGACCATTCCATCAGCTGCCTGGGCCCTGAGCTCTGGAATTCCATCCCTAAACCTCTCCCATCCCGATCTCTTCCGTTAAAACACTCCTCAAATTCTATCTCTTCGACCATGACCCGATACCTCTCCATTTGGCTCACTTGATGATCACTCCCATGATGCACTTTGGGCTGTGTTATAATTTTAAAGACTCGATGCAAAATGCAATCTGTTGTTGTAGAAAAGGAACAGGAACAGAAACGAAGCTTCATTTACCTTGCAGGATGTACGCTGCAAGCAGGGCTGCATCAGAGGTCTTGCAGAGCAGGCGGCCATGATACAGATCCCTCTTTATCTGAAGGAAGACCAAATACCTAGGGAGAAGCACAAAGCATCAGTGACCGAGGGGAGGCATAGACTCAGGAGGGAGGTGAGAGAAAACATCTTCGACTCAGGTTGCAAATCAGATCAAGGATATTGAACCAGAAACAGGACGGCAGACAGAATCTATAATACTATTTTAAGACAGGAAGTTGATGAGATGTATTTGCAAATCAAAAGATAATTTATAGTAGGGCAGGAATGGAATTAATAGGGATAGCACTTTGAAAGTGGCATCTTGGGCCAAATGGCCTCATGCTGCTGAAATTCTATGATTCAATGACGCTGCCATGTCGCAGAGTGGAAAATGATAGAATCACTTGGTGAAATATATCACACAGAACATTCAAAACAGAAACAGGATATTCAGCCCACCCGGTCTAAACTGCTGCTTTTTTAATGCTCCATTTGAACCTCTTCCACCTCTCTCCACCTTCATCTCACCCTCGCAGAATCTCCTCAGTACTTCTTCATCCCTCATTGTATTTTCCAGCTTCCCCTTAAATATATCCTTGCTATTGACCTCAAACACTTTAGGGTGTTAGTGTGTTCCACTCTCTGGCCAATGAAGCTGCTCCTGAATTCCTGATTGGATTTCATGGCATGAGAAGAGGATTTTGAATGAAACAAGAAGTCTTTTCCCATACAAGCTCTTGGTTCCTGATTCCCCTTGCCTTCTCCATGGTGCCTCAGCGGGTCAATCTGACCAGCTCCGAAACTGGTCCAGTTGCCATCATCAACAAAGCTCATCCTCATGTGATCAAGATATAAGCGAGTGACGTCAGAAACATAATACAGGGTTTGGCAAACTCTCTCTTTATTTTATTTTGGGGCATTTCAGGAACTGAGTTGAAATTGCACTGTTTGGTGGTGAGTAAAGAATTTTTTTGCCAATTATTCAAATCCAGACTAACATCTTTTGCTGCAGTACAGAGGATCTTAGTGCACTGTACTGTGTACGTATGGAAGGATGCTAATGCATCGGAAGCAGTTCAGGGAAGTTTTTTATCAGACTCATGACTGGAATGAGTGGATTGCATTATGAAGAAAAGCTAGACAGGCCAAGACTATCCTCTGAGTTTAGTAGAGTTACTTGGAACATTTCAGATCCTAAGGGGACTTGACCAAGTGGATGGGGAAAGGATGTTTCCTCTTGAGGCAGAATCTAGAATTAGGGGTCAGAGGTTAAAAATAAGGGGTTGCCCATTTAAACAGAGATGAGGAAACATTTTATTTTCTCTCAGAGGATTGAGAGCTTTGGCATTCCCTTCCTCAAAGCCAGATATTGCAGAATCTTTAAATATTTTTAAGGCAGAGGAAGATTGATTCTTGATGACCAAGGAGGCTGAAAGGTTATTGGGATATGCAGGAATGTAGAGTTGAAGTTAAAATCAGGTCAGCCATGATCTTACTGAATGGTGGAACAGGCTCATAGGGCTGAGTGGCCTACTCTTGTTCCTTGCTCATATGTAAATTCATCTGAACAAACACTGACACTGCCATCATCAACACAGGAACAACCATCACCATCATCGGCAAAACCATCACCGACAGTAACACAGCGATCTCCAACACCATCACCTGCACCTTCACCATCACCGACTCAGCGATCACCGACACCATCACCGACTCAGTGATCACCGACACCATCACTGACACCAACACCGACTCAGCGATCACCGACACCAACACCGACTCAGCGATCACCGACACCATCACCGACTCAGCAATCACCGACACCATCACCGACACCAACACCGACTCAGCAATCACCGACACCAACACTGACTCAGCGATCACCGACACCATCACCAACACCAACACCGACTCAACGATCACCGACACCAACACCGACTCAGCGATCACCAACACCAACACCGACTCAGCGATCACCGACACTATCACCGACACCATCACCGACACCAACACCGACTCAGCGATCACCGACACGAACACCGACTCAGCGATCACCGACACCATCACCGACTCAGCGATCACCGACACCAACACCGACTCAGCGATCACCGACACCAACACCGACACCAACATCGACTCAACGATCACCGACACCAACACCGACTCAGCGATCACCGACACCATCACCGACACCAACACCGACTCAGCGATCACTGAAACCATCACTGACACCAACATCGACTCAGCGATCATCGACACCATCACCGACACCAACACTGACTCAGCGATCATCGACACCATCACCGACTCAGCGATCACCGACACCATCACCGACTCAG
>NC_063364.1:32610379-32612437 GCF_021869965.1 Rhincodon typus | reverse complement strand
ACCAACACCGACTCAGCGATCACCGACACCATCACCGACACCAACACTGATTCAGCGATCACCGACACCAACACTCACTCAGTGATCACCATCACCGACACTGACAGCGACCACCATCACCGCCATTGTGGCCTTCACTGGCACCACCAAAGTTGACACCACCGCAGCCTGGTGGGTGTGATGTTATAGGCAAGGGCTGGGAAGGTGATGTCGATGGAAGGTGTTGTTGATGGGAACAGGACTGGGGAAGTTTTGGACAATCCTGTTGGATCATCTTCCTAAACAAGCATATCAGCAATCTGTAAAACATCAATGTGTTATTTTTTAAATCTCTGAAGTTAAATACTAGAGATAGAAATGCTGCAGATAGAGTCCTGTCATAAACATTTATAGTCAAGAGTTTATAGTCCTGTTCACTCACCACAAAATCAAACACCAACTATCACTTAATCCCTATTTATACATAGACAGATGCTTCATCAATGCTCACCTAATTGCCACTGAATTAGCATATAACCATCACCCATTTCCTCATTCCATTTACCTCAGCTCTCCCTACCAGATCCTCTTCGATAATATCACCTGATTCAAGGAGGTTCCTTAGGAACTGGGAGTGTGATAACTGCAGGACTGTCAAAACAGGAACTGTAAAGGAACAAAAACAAAGTTGCTGGAAAAGCTCAGCAGGTCTGGCAGCATCTGTGAAGGAAAAAACAAAGTTAACGTTTCGGGTCCGGTGACCCAGGAACTGTTAAAGTCGTGCTAGATTTTTCTTAAAAAGCCACTGCCAATTCATGGTTACAGAACCAAGGCAAGCAGGGTGGAGTTGAGATAAAGCTCAGCACAGATCAGGCTCGAGGGCTGAATGGCCTCCTGCTGTTTCAAAGCTCAGGAACTACCACAACAAAATAGGCTCGAACAACAGGAGTGGTTGTCTCAGACAGGTCAGAGCTTTCCAATGGATCGTCCAGTAACTGGCACTGTTACTGTCACACAGAGAAGGACAGAGAAGCTGAAAGCCTCCAGATGAAATGCTTTGGTGTCTAGGGAGGGACAGAGGAATGACCACTGCCACTAAAATTACTTCAGCAGGTTAAAAGCAGACAGAGCTCAGGGGCAGCTACAAACCTGCCTTTAATGAAGCCTGATCAAGGGATTCTTACAATGACCTTCATTAATTCAGCTCCTTCTTCTTTTTTGCTTTAATATAGAATATGAACAAATGACACAGAGGACAGGTCATCTACTCGACAGGATTGCCCTGGAGTTTCCTGGCATTAAATATTCAGCTCCTGGATGCTGCTGGGAGCAAAAGCCCAAGAGAGGATTTGTAGTTTTGATTTAACTCTGGTTGAACACTCGTGTTACTGATTAAATACTGAAGCTGGGAATAAAGAAATGTTTGACCGAGTGTCAAAGAATCATCCAATGCACACAGGGTCAGTTGGGATGGAGGCCATCGGTGGGTTGGGTCTCCAAGGCTTCAGCATTTTGCAGCAATAACCCTCACCCCCAAACCCACCCTGTCCTAACCCGACATCAACCTGACCCCCAACTCCACCCCACCCCACCCCACCCTCATGCCTACCACCAGCCTGACCCCCACCCCCACCCCTACTCCTACCCCGACTGGGGAGTGCAGTTGTGTTAATGTCTCACTTGAAAAGACTGCACACTGACATTGCAGCATCCTGTGAGCACAGCATCAGGCATGTCAGTCTGGAAATATATTTGTTTTATATGGAATCAAGAATATTCAACCAATCCACCCCCTCCCCTATATCTCATATACACACACACACAGACATATACATACACTGTCTCTCTCTCTCTCACACACACACACACACACACACACAGATAGACACACAGAGACATACACACAAACACAGATACATACACACACACACACACACACAGGCACAGACACACACACACACAGGCACAGACACAGGCACAGACACACACACACACACACACACACACACAGGCACAGACACACACACACAGGCACAGACACAGACACACACAGGCACAGACACACGCACACAGAGGCAC
>NC_063364.1:32539737-32610279 GCF_021869965.1 Rhincodon typus | reverse complement strand
ACACACACACACACACACACACAGGCACAGACACACACACACACACACACACACAGGCACAGGCACAGACACAGACACACACACACACACACACAGAGGCACACACAGACACACACACGGGCACAGACACACACAGGCACAGACACACTCACATACAGAGGCACAGATACACACAGACACACACACACACACACAGGTACAGACACACACATGCACACAGGCACAGACACACACACACACACACACACACACACAGGCACAGACACACAGACACATACACGCACACACACAGGCACAGACACACAGACACACACACACACAGGCACAGACACACACACACAGAAGCACAAACACACACAGGCACAGACACACACACACACAGGCACAGGCACAGACACACACTCACACGCACAGGTACAGACACACACACACACAAGCACAGACACACAGGCACAGACACTTTTTTGGGCAACAGCTATGGTTAGGGACCAGCAGGAGGTTTTTGTGGAGGTGACTGAGGAAGCTCTATCCAATGAGGAACAGAGGGCCATATCTTGGCAAGATTATGAGGGCCACTGGGAACATTCAAGGAGGTGAGGGCTTTGACTGTGGGTGTGAAACCATTGAGGGTACATCCGCAGAAATCTTCTGAAAACATGTAGATGATTCAAAACATACCAAGGCTTCAGCGTCAGGCTGACGGGGTACTTGGAGGGGGGTGGCCTGTGACTGTGGCCCTCAATGACCAGTGAATCCCTGCTGCACTACCACTTACTGCTCCCACCCCCACAGACCCCATCCCAGTGCCCAGTGACCTTTCATCTCAGCATTCCAGCCACACCGGGAGCTCTAGGTTTCACAGGCATGGAGGCAACCTTCAGTTGGTACATTCATTGGTCTGATTAGCTCTCCTCTGGTGTGTGTAGCTCTCACCCTCACTGGGCCCACCGCTCCACCCTCCCCGCCCCCAACAAATCCCTGAAGCCTTCTCCTTAAACAGATGCCAGCAGCAAGAAACTGACAACATTGCACTGCCCCACTAAACCCAGTCCCTCCCTCAGGGAGAAGATCCTGCACAATGTTCCCATTCTGTGCACAGGAACTCTGGTGTCTTTATTCCACCCTGGGCTGCAGCTTTATGCTAACTGCGTGTGGAGAAAAGTTTATAACGTTCACATGAAGAAAAATCTCCTTATTCGAATGAATGATTACGTGGCTCCCTTAGCACAAGCTTTCACCATTTCCATGAACTCCCCCCACCGAATGCTGTGTGTTTACTGAGGTTAATTTCACCGTGCACTCCCAGTGATGCCATCTATTGATCAGTACCTGTACGCTTTCTACAATATTGACCCAGTCTGTGCTTCCAGCCTTTGGTGACTTAACACTATTTTATTCAAAAGTTACCATCTCACTATCTGCTCCTATGATGCTGCTTGGCCTGCTGTGTTCATCCAGCCCTGCACCTTGTTGTCTCGGATTCTCCAGCATCTGCAGTTCCTACTATCCCTATCAGCAAATTCCATGTGTTTCATGAAGCACTGGTACAGTCCCACTCTCAGTCTTGTTCTATTGAATTAACACACAGACCCATCAGTCACATCCATTTACAGGGCACATTGTCCATTGCGCTTTCAAAGTCTTTTCTGATGCTAAACCTGTAAGAAGCTGTACAGTACTGCAGTGAAGTTGGTAGGTGGGACAGCGAGTTAGAATCAAGGTCTTCAGAAGAGAATCAGATCAGGACTTGATGGGGCACAGTGGGGAAAAGGCAGGGAAGTGGAACTATATCAGCAGCACTGACACGAGAGGCCGAATGGCCTCCTCCGTGCCGTAACCATTCCATGGTTCCAAGTGGCACCTTACCCCCATGGCTGGCACATCTGAGTCAAGAAAGGCTGTGGGCTCAAGCACCACTTGCTGACTCCATCACCAGCCAATGTTTTACTGAGCAGGAGCTACCACACTGCGGGATGTGATGTTAAACCAGGCTCTTGTCTCGTTTTGAAATGGATGTTAAAGATCCCATATCACAAAGTGAAGAGGAGCAAGGAACTCTCCTGCTGATCTAGCCAATATTTCACCCTCAATCAAACCCAAACATTCAGATAAGCCAATCATTCTGTATTTCGACATGTAACTCTACAACAATAATCTCCTTTAAACACACTCCCCTGCCTCCTTTCAAAGAGTCCGTATCTTGCTCCAACTTTCAACAATACTTTCCTACAAACATTTCAATTTCTTTTAAATTTGTTCATGGGATGTCCCTGGCTGGGCCAGCATTTATTGCCCTGTCCCTGATTTCCCAGGGGGCAGTTCGGAGTTAACCACTTCACTGCAGGTCTGGAGTCACATGTAGGCCAGACCGGATAGGGATGGCATATTTCTTTCCCTAAAGGTCATTGGTGAACCAGATGGACTTTTACAGCAATTGACAGGAGCTACTTGAGTGATTGTAATGAGGTCAGCCAGATGGACCTCACAGAATATGAGATCCCTGATTGGGACTGTTATTTTGGTCTAATCAGGGAGCCCTGGCTGATAGGTAAGAACAGGAGTGTCAGACATCCTGCTCACTCTGATAGCTGGCTCTGAGGGAGCTGCAGCAGTGTCAGGGACTCTCCACGTGTAAATAAAGGATGACTCAGTGATGGAATACTGACCTCTGTGGAGTTAGTTCAGCTATGGTTATCATTTAGGCTGGCATCTCAGTGAATTGAAATGTCATCTACAATGGTGGGATTGAAACTGACATCCCCAGAACATTAGCTTAGGGTCCTGCATTGCTAGTATATTGACAATATAATGCATCACCACCTCCACCTGAAATAACATTTTATTGCCTGTGAAGCACTTTGGGACATCCTGCAATCATGAAAACCTTGATACAAATGGAAGATTTTAAAAATTCTTTCACAGGATACAAGGCCAGCATTCTCTGAATTCTAAACTGCTGTTGACCTGAGAGGTTTGCTCAGCTGTTTCAGAGTTAGCCACCTCACTGCGGGCCTGCCTGGATTCAACAGTACACAAGACAGCCATTCCCTCCCTCTGACTGTAACACCTTTGCAGGGGTATGTGGCAGCACAGTATGACAACTCAGGGCCAGACATGTGCAATTGCTCGCTCTCCTGGAAGCAACCCTGTATGTTTCTTTGTCAATTTCCAGCCTTCAGGATGTTAGCTGCTCGCTAATGTTCATTCCTCCAGGTCAAGGCCTGATAAACCCCACAGCACCACGACATCTTTGGCTGTTACACTTTACCTGATCCCTCGAAGCTTCTTTCATCTGCCCAGGTTTATATTAAGCAGCACATGGCTCAGTGCCTCCTGATGGTTATAAATAGGCTGCTTCAGCAAAATAAGACTACACATGGCACATAAATGATGGCAACTGAAGACTAGAAATAGCATCAAATGTATCACTTTAGTGGTGTGCTGTATGAACATATTTCTTCAGGATATTCAGTAGGTTTTCCTGAAGATGGACCTCATCACAAAACGATGCAACAGCAATGTCATCATCTTGTCCACTTGTGAAAAACCCCATTTTTCGTTACTTCAAATAAAAATGATAAAGAACCATTTCCTGAATTCAAAAGCATACAGAACTCTGCTCCATGTTATAAATTATATCGTATTTAAAACTTTAAAAATACCAATGTCTTTTCAACTAACGAAAAGCTGAAAATTAAGAGTCTCTTCAAAGAGCTGCAAATGGGACTGAAGTTACAGTGAAACATTTTCACTAAACTGAGTGAAATGCAGCTCTAAACGGACCAAAGAGGCATCAATAATCGACACAAATATGAAATATGAGATGTAGGAAAGATGCAATGAAGAAGTGAATGGGTGGTTACTATGGTAACTTAATTGAGACTTGTGAGGAAAACGGGAATTTAGAATCCTATTTTTAGATACACACACAAACTCCAGTGTGTGAGGTCTCCTCTCCTCCCTGTTGTTTGCAATGTTGCTCACTACCAAACCTGCTGTAGTTGCACAAATATAAAGCTGGTGATGCTGCATGTGGGGTCATTTAAAATCTCAGCACTGAGATTGACAGATTTTATTAGTGAAGGGTATGACGGGTTATAGAACCAAGGTGAATAAATGGAGGTAAGATTCTGTTCAGCCATGACCTAACTGACAGCCTGAATGGGCTACATCTGTTCCCATTCCTTGAAGCAGATCAGGTCAATTATTGTCAGCGTATGCAGAACAATAACTTGCATCTGTATAGCACCTTTCACATAGCAAAATGACCCAAGATGCTTCTCAGAATTGTTAGGGAGTAAGGGAGCGTTCAGAAAGGTGACCATAATCTTGGCCAAAGAAGGAGCTTTCAAGAACCATGTTATAGGAGGAGAGAGAGAGTGAGAAAGAGAGCTGGAGAGGTTCGGGTCCAGGCTGCACACATCGCTCTGAGGGTCTGTGCATGGCACTTGGTGTGCTGACATCGTTCCCAGCGTTATCTTCCGGTTCAGGAAGTCATTTCCACACCAAAGGGAAAGAAATGAGTGGGAACACTGCTAAGGACACAGCTACCAATGGTGGAGATGAAAACTGGGAAAAGTGGCCAAAATTTGAAGTGCCAGGGATCCTGGAAGCCTGTACAGCCAGAGAAAGTCATTGAGATAGAAACGAGAGAGAGAGACCATCCTGACATTTCAATGTAAGGTTGAGAATTTTAAAATTGAGGACTGGGAACTTATAGTATGGAGAGAGAGAGACAGACAGACAGAGAGAGACAGAGAGAGATGGATGGCAAAACTGGAGGGTGTATGGGGGTTTAATGTTGGCATCACGATGTCTCTCCGTGTTTGCACTGCCCTGATAACCTTCAGACAGGCACACCATCAACCTCAACACTAGCACAGGGGATGCTGCACATTGACAATGCTGCTGTTGCCATTAGATAGACCAACTCTCAGAAATAAGAACCTGCTCTTGTCTCTTGTCACTGAACAAGAGGAACAGAATTAATTACAACAAAAGCAAAGTAGCAAATCTGAAATATAAACAGAGAGCGCTGGAGGAACTCAGCAGATCTTGCAGCATCTGTGGAGAGAGTGCGGAGTTATGCGGTCTGAAGAAAACTCATATTGAACTCAAAATGTTAACTCTGTTTCTCTTTCCACAGACGGCAAACCAGCTTAGTTTTTCCAGCATTCTCTATTTTGATTTCCGTTAACTAGAACCTCCCTTTAAGGCCGCAGTCTGCTAGTTACTAGAGCAGGATGATGTATCCAGGAGTAATTCAACAATGAGCCAGGTTCACTATCAGTCTGCTCCTCTCTCAGTCTGCACCACTTATCAAAAAAACCAAGGAATGCTGCAAACAAAAACTGAAATGGCTGGGAAACCTCAGCAGGTCTGGCAGCATCTGTGGAGAGAAAGCAGAATTAATGTTTCAGGTCCGGCGACCTTCCTCGGAAGTGATGAACCATTCTGAAGAAAGGTCACTGGAACCAAAACCTTAAGTCTGCTTTCTCTTCACAGAGTTTTTATGTTTTTCACTTATAACTGGCATCTGATGTGAATGCAATTTGTTTACAATAACATCTAGATGCTGACACCAACAGAGGAGCTGAGAAACCATCAAACCTCAATCATTACACAAATCACGGCTGACATTTCAACTAATTTTACTCTGTTTGAATCAGCTTCTGTTATTTATTAAATGTTACTTGCTGTTGGACATTAATGAGGGTGATAGGCCTTCCAGTTTGAGATTAAAGCGCAGACTTCCCTTGTGTTCACTTTTATGGAGGGCCAGCACAGACATAATGGGCTGAACTTCCTTCTTGCCTGTTGTAATCATTCTATGATTCTGCAAATAAATACCTACAACTTACTTCATTGCTCGGCCGCTGAGATATTGTCAGAGAATCTGAAATGCCCTCCTCCAACAATGTAGATGGGTAGAGTTTAATGAGTTGCCGAGAATAGAAAGTGTGCTCAGGGTGGTTGTGAACTTTGAGTTTGACATTTTGAAGCTGATGACATAAGGACCTGCCAATAGCTGCCTTTGAAAGACAACAGGGGGGTTAGCAAGCACTGGTAGCTTTACTGACGTATACCGTTATTATATCACCTTAAACCTTATTTTATCATTATCACCTTCATCAAACTCAACTAGTGCATTAATCATAGCCAAATATAGCAAAGCCTTTCACCTTGACAGCATCTGAACATGAGGATAGAGTCTGTAAACATTCCATCCTTTTACCCCCATTTCCTCCTTCTTTCCCCATTAATAATTGCAGAATTCAAATATCACCCAGTAACCGGTTCACTTTCTGTACTGGTTGCTCTAAGCTGCAGATTTTACCATCCAATTCATTCTCGCAGTTTGGAGACCCGTAATATTCCCCAGTGTCGGAGCAACCATAGACAGCGGGATCTTCCCAGAAACTTACTGGAGAATTCACTGCTCTCATGCTCAGAAAGTATGGGAAAACTACAGATCCAAAATTCAAATTGAAAAGAATGGAAATTCATTTCACATCAGTCGGTATTTGTAGGAAGCTGGACAAAGGCTGAAGGAACGATGAGAATTTGTATAATATTGAGTAACAGAAAGAGCTAACAATCCTCCTGTGATGAAATCCAGCAGTAAAGAGGCAGATGAGAAGTGTCTTTTTAAACTGCAAGGATGGTAATGTCTGCAGACTGATCCAAACAGTGTGTTACATTGAACATAAACCCCAATGGATTGAGTGAATGCAGCAGCAATCCATTTATAGGTTAAAGGCTTTAAAGAGCCTACTGAGTACAGGCTCTTAAGATCACTGTTTTAGCTCATGAGATGCAATCTTTCTTTGTCTGGTGAAGGAGATGAGACTGAGAGCTGAGATTTGTGGCTCAGTAACAAGAGACTTACCTGGTTATCTCCTCCTTCAGAGCTGAAGGGTCGGTGGGGTAAAACTTGACACGGAAACACATGGTGTATGGAGGCTGAGCTGCCAAATACAAGAAAAAGATAAATTTGAATTACACACTGCATGTACACTGGGTGTACACTAAAAATAGTCCCTGTTTGGATGATCCAGATTAATGGAACAGCATCACAAACATCCCATAATAACCAGTGATTCTTCCTCTCTTTTGTGATGAGTTCAAAGTCTCCCCACCATCAACAAGCCACAAGTCAGGAATGTAATGGAATAATCCCCACTTGCCCTGATGAGTGCAGCTCCAACACGACTCATAAAGCCCCAAACCATCCGCTTGTTTGGCATCTCATTAGCCACCTTCAACATTCACTCCCTCCACCACCGTTGCTCAGTAGCAGCATTGTGTACCATCTACAAGATGCACTGCAGTAACTACCAAAGTTCTCTCGGCAGTATCTTCCAAACCCATGACCTCTATGTCACAGAAGGACAAGGGCAAGGGCAACAGATCTCTGGGAACACCACTAACTACAAGTTCCCCTCCAAGCCATACCCCACCCTGACTTACAATGATGCTGCCATTCTTTCACTGTCACTGGATCAAAATTCTGGCTTTACCTCAGTAAGCGTTGTGAGTGTACCTACACTTTACGGACCACTGTGTTTCAAGAAACGGGCTCACCACTACCCTTTCGAAGGCAATTAAGGATGAGCAATAAATGCTGATGGGCAGCACAGTGGCTCACTGGTTAGCACTGCTGCCTCACAGCATCAGAGACCTGGGATCAATTCCACCCTTGGGCTACTGTCTGTGTGGTGTTTGCACATTCTCCCCGTGCTTGTGTGGATTTCCACCGGGTGCTCCAGTTCCCTCCCACAGTTCAAAGATGTGCAGGTTAGGTGGTTTAGACATGGGAATTGCAGGGTTACGGGGATAGGGTAGAGGGGTGGGTCTGGATGGGATGCTCTTCAAGGGGTGGTGTGGACCTGATGGGCTGAATGGCCGGCTTCCACACTGTAGCGATTCTTTGAAATGATGGTCCAGGTATTGAGGCCCACATGCCATAAATTAATGTAAAAACAAAGCAGAAGTTATGAATTGTCTTCAATGATTATTTAGAAGCTACCACTGTCGGATAACCTGCTCCCTTGGAGAGCAGTGTGAAGAATTAGGGAGTTATTAAGAGCCTGACAGGCCACAAGGTGAACAATAGCCATGAAAATATCAGCCAGGAATGCCATTGGTCTTTACAAGGAAAGGGTTTGCAGGTACAACATGAGGCACAGTCTATAAGATGAGGCTGGGTTAAGATTAGGAGGAGGTCATCGACACTTATCGAGGTCGAGCGTCCTGTCCCACGTCCTCCTGCCCTCTCTGATCCTCCCCCTTCCTTCCCTGAAAGTGAAGGCTGATGTTAGGATGTAGCTCTGAATGACCCAGTCACATCAAAATCCTTCATGTCATGGGCCACGGGAGGAGACACATCAGATAACTGTGCAGGCTAACAGATGGGACATTGGGTTACCCAAGGGGAACATGACACAGGACTCAACCAGCATCTAAGATAAACTAGAATCTTAGTTTCCTCCTTTCTTATGAGTGATCTCAGAAATCCAGGCTTACAATTTGGCCCATGGTAGTGAATCAAAACCTATTCCCACATCCAAAACTGGTAAGACTAGAATAAAAGAACAGAATGTAGAAATAAATCTAAAATATGACATGATGATCAGATTTCTCAACAAGCACATTATCTGAATGAGAAGACCTCCTGAAATCTTGGAAACTTACATTTCATTTGTTTAATAATGGACTTGGAGATATCCAACCAATGCTGTAAAACAACAAACAGACAAAGTTAAACACCACTGTCCTGAAATGCAGCAAGGATATACATTTATAAAACAGCTGAAAGAACGTCTCCGGTTAGAAGGGATCTGTCCAAATCCCTGACCAGGAACCAAAAGAACACTGGGGGAGTTACTCACTGTATAACGTATGGAATGTCACCCACAGGTAGGGGAAGAGGAAGGGGGATATTTTGGAATTGAATGACCCACATCATGGACTTTCAATCTGAACAGTGCCAAGAATAGGCCAATCTTCTCCCAGATGCTGAAAAGGAGAACTCCAGGGAATATTAGTCTCCCAACCCCATCACCCCATGCCCTGTTTGAATGGATCATGGGTTTTTATTGAGGTGAGGGTCACACGTGGTGCAAGTGGGAGGACAGGGCAGGGAAGAACACAAACTGGTCAACGCACCGCCTTCCACAAGCATAAAGGACACCCAGTGTTGGTTCGGGATTGATCTGATCTGAGTCACTTTACCTAACTTTAACCGGAGAATGGTTGGAACTTAGCACGTGTAAGAAGTGTTCCTGAGCACTATTACAGGTATTTACACAAACAGCCCCCAAAATGGAACGCTTTCTTGTTGCAGCAGCATTTAATACCAATCCAGGAACCTTGTCTTCCATTTCCTGAAGGCTGGAAATTTAGGGGGACAGCAGCATCACAGAATTCCAGAAGCCTTCAAAATCCTCTTCTGGATTTGTAGATTTAGATCGTTCAGCCATTAACTGTCCACAAAAAATTGTCTGCTCTGTAAAACTGATGATGGTCTGAAACTCAATTTCCCATCAACAAACAGACTAAATAGCATAAAAATTCACAAGATTGCAAAATACCAAAATAATTGTGAGTTCTAATCCTTTCTTGAAAAGATTAAAATATTATCCCACCTGGCTTATTAAATCGATTGGTTCTATTGAGAGTAATTTATCTTTTCAGTGTCCCAGAGGCCAAGTCATTAATATCAGAATTGTTCAGAACTGGTCCATGAAATTCTGAATTAACTGCAATGGAATTGTTTTATCTGCTATTTTGTAAAATATTCACAATTGAATAATTTCCTCACTGTAAGTCCAGGGTGAGAACAGCACAGTTTCTTGTGTCCAGCTTGAAATTTCTCAAGTTGTAAAACTGCCTGGCCTGGACTCAGCGTGCCCCAGAGATGGACTGTCCTCTTGTGGGATCAGGGACAGCAAGACTTCCAACAGGTGATTGGGTCAGTAAGTACACACACCATTAGAAGAACATCTGCATGTCCAAAATAATGTACAGTATTAACAAGAGGATTCCTCTAGTCTCTGACCTCAGGGCATCGGTTATACGGGGATGGGGTCTGGGTGGGATGCTCTGAGGGTCAGTGTGGACTTGGTGGGCCAAAGGGCCTGTTTCCACACTGTAGGGATTCTATTATCTATGATCTCAACATTGTTCCAAAACAGATAGGCGGAGTTAAGATACAGATCGTTCATGATTGTAGTGATGATCTGTTCCTGTGTTATGTGCATAGAAAGCACAATGATGTCCATTAATTTCTATTCTCTGGATGTTCTTGGTATTTAGACTAACAGCAAGATCCCACAAACAGCCATAAGGTAAATCTACAACAAAACATCTTTAATTTATATAGCACCTTTGAAATAGTAAAGTGTGGCGAGACAGTTCATAGGAATATTTTTAATCAAAATTTGATCTGTCACCTAAAGAGACATTAGGACAGATGGCCAGAGGTTTGGAGAAAGAAGTAGGCATGAATTCAAAAGATGGAATGATTAAAATCAGGGATTCTCAAGAAATCAGATAATATTGGCTGAGGGGAATAAAAAAGTTTAAAGGACAATGGGAAGACAGCATCCCACATTATCTTATCTTCAAGTATTTGGGCAAGATCTAATTTTCGTCAATACATTCTTGTGTTTTATTAAAAAGATGAAAACATGGCCAATGCTGTCTGCTGTCCTGATTGCGTTGACCAGCTCCTTCTTTTTCCTGCTTCCATCCAAGTCTATACTGAGGTAAATTCTCCAGATTCCCTCTGGGATCATGCAGCTGTTTGTGATGTGTCATTTTAAGAATAGTTTTATGGAGGACATCGAGGTATATAAATGGTTCCATCATTCGATATGTGATCTCTACTCCACTCTCCTGGCTGCTCCCTATTACCTGGACTCCCTTGTCAATCAAAAATCTATCCACCTTCACTTGAATAAATCTAATGACCCAGCCTTCATTACTTCCAGGGAAGAAAAATCCACAGACTTTGAGAGGAAACAATTCTCGAATCTCCGTCCAAAAGACAGACATTTTATTTTTATACTGCTTCTCCTCATTCCAGGTTCGCCCACCAGAGGAAATACCCTCCCAGTATCTGCCATGTCAAATATCCTCAGCAACTTGTACGTTTTAGAAAGAATTACTTTCATTTTTCTAAACTCCAATGACTACAGGCCGATCATTTCCCCTTCCTTCATATGAAGCATTTCATTTGAGGAATGAGTCAAATGAACTTTCACTGAAATGATTCTGATGCATTTATATCCCTTTTCAAAGAAAGTGACCAAAATTGTATACTGTACTCATGATGTGATCTCACCAGGGCCTTGTACAGCTGCAGCAAAATATCCCTTTGTGCAATTTCTATTTACCTTACAATAAAAAGCAACATTCCATTTGCCTTCCTAATCACATAGTGTATCTGCAGACTGGGCTTTTATGATTCATGTAACAGGACACCCAGATGCCTCTGTACCTCTGTATTCTGAAATATCTTACCATTTAAATAACACGCTGCTTTCCTGCCAAAGTGAACAATTTCACATTTTCCCACATTGTAATCCATCTCCCAAATGTTTGCATACTATCAATATCTCTTTCTGGTCTCTCTAACTCCTCTTCACAACTTACTGAAAAAACTCCACATAGGCCGGTATCCCACCACCATGTCACCCTTTATTTACACATAAACAGGCCTTGACTTTAGCACTGCCTCTTCAGAGTTAGCTATCAGAGTGTCAGTACCTCTGACACTCCCTTTATGTCTTTCAGCCAGGGCTCCCTGATTGGACCAGATGAACAGCCCCAATCAGGCAACTTTTATTCTATGAGGTCCACCTTGCTGACCCCATTGTAGTCACTACAATCACTACACTCCTCCCCCTGTGAGTCCGAGGACATAGGACAGTCCTTTATATTAGAGAGCTTCCTAGGGTGTTTTAGCACTGGGTCACGTTCCTCCAACTTGGTGTCCAATACAGGGGGCGTGTAATGCCAAGGAGCCCACGTCTTGCACCAGGAGCACTTCAGTAGAATTTCACTCTCTTCTTCCAGCAGCAACGACATCGAGGTAGCAACATCCGTCATGTCCTTCTCTGATTCTGAGTACACATCAATGCTTGATGGAGAGGGTGAACCCACAGGTTCTGACAGCCTTTCTGAGTGTTCTGAAGGGGCAGGACACATTTTGCCACCTTCATATGGTCCACATGCTTGTTCAGGACAATTGTACCTACCCAAACTTTATACCTCACTGGACCTGATCTTGCGTCGTCCATGTCTCTTACCCACGCAGGGTCATTTCCCTGACTCTTACACCAAACTTCATCTCCATATCAAACCGTCTGTCTCAGTTGGCGGAATCTTGTGTCTGGTGTTGGCATTTCTGATGCAGTCTCACTTACTTTCCTACCTATCTTGGTGTCATCAGAAAATTTAGCTCCTATACATTTGCTCCCTTCAATCTTAGTCATTGCTATAAATTGCAAATAATTGTGGCCCAACACTGAACCCTGTTGCACTTCATTTGTTACAACTTGCCAATCTGGAAATGACCCATTTCTCCCTCATCTCTGCTTCCTGACAGCTAACCAATCCGATATCCATACTAATGTGTTATCCTTTACACCATGTATTCTTGTTTTACGTAGCAACTTTTGATCTATGCTTTTTGGAAATCTAAGTACAGTTTTGCAAGGATAATAAACCATGAGAGATTTGACAGCCACCCCCAGTTCTGTTTCAGACCAGTGTCATTGTGTACAGACTTCCATCAGAAGGTGTGGATTGTGATCAAGAGTGAGAACAATTGTCCAGTTCTTAGTAACAGGTGACAACACAAGTGTCAGTGCTACACAACTTGTTGCTCAAGTGCAAGGTTTTGTTCATTAAACAAACACTATGAGATCCCGACTTTCTTCACTTGGAATCGCAGAGTCTGACAGCACAGCAGAAGATTTACTTTTAGGCAACAATTTGGTCATTTTGAAAGTGCTGTCTGTAAGGGTAATGGATGGAGATTGACAGAACTGTAGGGAGGTAGCGATAGAGGGTGATTAATTAGGAAACTTTTTCCAAGAGTCAGCACAGGGCACAAATAGCTGAATGGCCTCCTGTGCTGTCCAGTTTCTCTCCCCTCACAAGAAGTTAGAAATCCCTGCCTTAAACATTCAGTTCTACTCATGTACTATTTAGTTTCAATGAAGAATTTCATATGGTCAGGAGTTACTTAAGCTTCCATATGATCCTGTGTTACTATCTCCTCTTTCCAATCCCAAATACACATCACTTTAAAATGTACCTTCATTTAAAATGTACCTTCATTTAAAAATATCTCTCCGGGCCATTTAGTCGCACTATTGTGCTACTTTGGAAGGTGGTGTAATTATTTTTTTAAATCCCCAGTTAATATAAATATTTTTGGAGGCACCATTCTGCAAATAATTTTATTCAATATTTTCAATACTAGGAAAACACCCATTGGGCCAGGGAACCAGTAACAAGCAAAGCCTGATAGGGCAATGCCTATGTGAAAGAAAAGTGAAGGGGGAGGGTTAGAGATCAAATCAAAATAGAATTGAAAGGGGAAATAAAGCACCACCCCCACCACCCCGGCAGTGCCCACCTCTCCCTAAAGGCATTGAGAGCATTGGTGGACACTGCGTGCTCCCTCTCCAAGGACACCCGGGCTCAAACATAACCAGGACAGAGGGGCAGGCATTTGGCAGAGACGACCCCTTCCACGGCCTGCTGCCTGGACCTGTTTATAGCTAGTCTGGCGAGGCCCAGGAGCAGACCCCCAAGGAGATCTTCTGGCCTGCCCACACCCCTCCACACCAGGTGCCCAAAGATCAGGAGTGTGGGGCTGAAGTGCAATCAAAAACATAACAACAGCCCACAAGCAATGTACACATGTTCCACACACTCCACAGTGCTGCAGAACAAACAGTTGGGCTGGGAGTCTGTGAAACACCGCAATCTGCGGTTATAACGGATTGCTGCGTCCAGCACCCTCCACCCCAAATCCCCGAGGGAAAGAGGGAGGGCTCCCACATAGACAGCACTCCACTGGGGATCCCCACTGCCCAGAGGTAAAAAGGCATGACCAGGCGGTAGACACGTAGTAGAAGTATACATGGCTTAAGGGACCACATTAGTGACAGATCTCTGAAGGCCTTGCTAGGCTCAGTAAGTTTGTCAACTCTGTTTGGACATATTCCTGGAGAGTTTGTTGCATGAGCCGTCTGTATCTCATCAGCCCACACCCACATTCCCTTCATTGGCTGACTAGCTCCCAATATGTCCATCCCAGCGCCCATGGCCAATTGGAAAGCAAGCAGACTCTTCACCACCAGATTGGAGGATTCCTGATTGGCTGTGGTTTTTTTTAATCCATTCTCAACAACAAACAATTATGTTCAAAGTAAATGGAAAGAACACACACTTGTCTAAATGTTAAACTTTTTTTAAAACTTTCAAGATTTTTAAACTTTACTACAATCAGTTTTCATTCGCTTTACTTTCAATCCTGAAGCCTCCAGGACAGACCTGGAGGATTGGCAACCCCAAAGCTCAGCAATACACAGTGGTATTTCATTTGAAATTGACATGATAGTTTGTTGTGTCTACATGTACAAACCCTGCAAAAGGTTACATCAGAACCTGCTCATTCTTAATCCTAAACTTGGGCCAGACAGGTGAGTGACATTACAATCTCCTTTGGGTGAACTGAATGAAGTTGAGCAGTCTCGCTGTGATTGGTCAGGCCAAAACTGCCTCTAGTTGAGTGGCAATTACAGATGAAAACTGTCACATTCCCACTCAGAGGCCATGAGGTTGTTAGTATGAAAAATAGCAGTATCTCATCCAGCACCACAAAGATGAAGCAGCAATGTCAAAAGTAAAGGTTAGGAACATTGTTGAGACAGATTACACTACGCTCTTACACAGCACTTTTTACAAAAAAAATCACTCTCCAGCTGTCGCTATTGCTACATTGATTGTCTGACCCCAATTGCCACTGAGTTTGATACAAGTGATGGCTTTGCAAGGTTCCTTCAGAAGCTAACTGTGGTGAATGCGATTAAGTAATTGTGGGCTGAAGTCTACAAAAGCCCAGAGTCTCCAGCATTGAAAGGTAGCCAGGCAAAATCTGATTGGGAGATTTACGAAGAGCACTTTCCTTCCATTTTTGGTTATTGATTATTGGTCAGTGGGAACAGGTTAAAGAAAAAGACAGCCAATCAGGAATCATCCAACCTGGTGGTGAAAAATCTGCTTGCTTTCTGATTGGGCATTGGTACTGGGATGGATGAATTGGACAACCAATAAACCAATGTTGGGAATGTGTGGATGGGTTGATGGGAACTGTGTGGATCATCTGACAAGCCCTTCAGGAAGCCTTCCTTAAGGGGCATTAGTAAACCAGGCACCATGACTAGTGACAATGTTTCATTTCCTGATTTTTGAAGTTTTGTTGAAAGCAGAGATTGAATTTCTCAGCTGTGGCTGGGTTTAAACTCTTCTTCCATCAGGCACTTTGGCCAGGCCTGGCAATGATATACCCAGTTGCATAACCACCACAACCAGAATCACATGCTGGGACTAACCGGGAATATTTGGGAATTGTTATTCACTCGCCAGCACTGACGTCCCTTCACTGAGACAGAAGTCAGATAAACTCACTTCACCTGACGAAGGGGCAGCACTCTGAAAGCTTGTAATTTCAGATAAACCTGTTGGACTATAACCTGGTGCCATGTGATTTCTGACCTTGTCCACCCCAGTCCAACACCAGCATCTCCACATCATGGCTACCATCCTTTCACTGAAACAGAAGTAGCTCCTACAGTACAGCAGGCCACTCAGGTCATCTCTGGAAGAGTTTCCAATTAGTCCCACTAAACCCAATCTTACCCGATAACCCTGCAAATCTCTTCCTCTCATGTATTTGTTTAATCCTCTTCTGAAAATTATTACTGAGTCTGCTTCCACTGCACCCTTCAGCCAACATGTTCCAGATCAGAACAACTCACAGGGTGAGAGAATTCCCAGCATCCCACTGGTCTATTTGTAAATTGCCTTAAACCCGAATGCTTAAGTTATCAACCCTCATGCCACTGGAAAAGTTTCTCACTTTTCATTTTAGCAAAACCCCTCATAATGTGCACACCTGTAAAAAATGTCTGCTCAAAGTAGAATCACCCCACTTTCTCTAGTCTCTTCACATAATTCAAGTGACAAGCCTCTCCTCTTTAAAGGAAAAATGGAATATTCACAAGGTTTAATGCTACCACGACAACCTTCTTGCTTCTTGTCGACTCACCCTCAGGTTAGGCCCCCCTGCAGAAAGGCAGTTCTCTGCACTGCAAACAGGGGACGCTGTTTGTACAAACAGCAAAGAACATACACCTGTTCTGAATGGCAGTGTGGAATATTCTCCCTGTGGTGAATGTTGCTCTGTTATGTTATCAGTGTCTGAGTCACCTCTGTGGTTAGCTCTGGGGACCGAGCCACTCAGTATTCCTAGCCATTCTATTCTGGCCTTACCTGTGAATCATTTCTCCAACCCTCTTTCCAAGGTGACCTTCGCCAACAGATTAGCTCATTTAAATACATACGTTACCATGGCATCTGTAATATTTCTTTTTTTTAAGCAAAACCTGAAAACCCAAGTATTTTTCTTTTGATTTTCAGAACATCTTAATCTGTAATCCCACAAATGCATTAAAATGCCTTTGACATCACTCAAAGACTCCCACAGGCAGTAAGAATAGAAACTAACTTGAGAAATAAGATGATAATTTACTAAACTGTAAGACATCTGTCAGTAGTTCTCAGGCAAGGCGATGCTTTTCATCCTCTCATTGTACCATGTAATGAGTTTTCTCTCCTCTAATAATCTGTGAGACCAAATCCCACAGAGTGGGAGAGGCAGCAAAATCAGAATTAATTCCCCCTCACACACAGTAGCGCTGAGGTTAGACTGGCCCAGAAATTACTCAAAAAATTCACAGAGTTTAATGGCACTCCAACACTATTAGACTGTTTAAACATGCAACAATTGGTAGTGAGAATGAGACTGAGTTTGAGTGCCAACTCTGCATAAATTACTGGGTGATTTGTATGTCAGAACTGAAAAATAAAACTGTCTGAACATAAGCTTTTGGACTGCAGACCAGATTTATATCAACAGGACAAAATAAACTCCAGGTAAGGCCTTGGCAATACTCTGTATCATTGTAATAAAACCTCTTACCCCAAAATGCCAACTGCTCCACAACAAAAGCTGACCTAGCATTTAACTCACATAAACAGAAAGTGCTGGAGAAACTCAGTAGATCTGGTGGTATCTGTAGAGAAAAAGCAGAGTTGACATTTCAAATCCAGTGAACTCTGTTTCTCATCCAAATATCTCATCCCATCTCCTTCAAGGTAGTGAGTGAGGTGACAGTCTGTCGCTTTTACCATTTACTGAGGTCCCAGGTAGCTCATTAACCTCACTGTGCAACTCACACTTACATTGCAAATGATAATGGTGCAAAATTGCCCCTCGCCAGCCAGCCCCACCCCCACCTTGCTACTCACCTCTTCCCTCACCCCTCTAACCCGATGAGGAAGATGACATTAGTGGCTGAAGCTTGGACTCTGCAGTGGCTACAACACAACATTCAGAATCACACCCATTCAATTCACCTTAAACATATGTTACATGAGGATGATATAAATTCAGACCGAATAGCAAGACTTTGTGGAGCATCAGAGAAAGATGAAATCAGACAGTTGTAAATGATGGGACCATATATTAAACGTGATGCTGTGGCGAGCACCCTGCCTCACACTTTAAAAAAAGATCTACCAACATTATCAAATTGCTCTTTTTGTTAAATAACAAACTGACTCAGGATGTGACAAAATATCACAGTGACACAGGAAATAGTTCTCTTGCCTTTGAGTCAGAAAGTTATAGGTTCGAGGCTCATTTCATGTCTGAGCCTAGTATCCAGGCCGTTACTGCCAGTGAATTGTGAATTGTGCAGGCTGCCAGCTCGTGGGTCAGATATTAAACTCGGGTCCTAGCAGCCCCTGCTGCATCGATCAGATGTGCAGATAGACCTGCTGGCTCTCCAAGCCTCCAGGAATGACATTGGTCCTTCCACCAAATATGACCAAAATGGGTCATTTATTAATTTTGCTGCAGAATTTTGCTGTGCTCAGTTTGGTTGCTGAGTTTGAATATACCAGTGATCATTCTTCATTCTATCCATTGGCTGGGAAGCATTTTGGTAAATGTTGATGTAGCAAAGATTTAATTCTTTACAAAACTTTGTTTGCTTTGATAGGCTTCTCTGAAGAGTTTTTTTTTTAAATTCAATTTTGGAATGTGGGCTCATGAAAAGGCTGAAACTTATTTTCCCTGATCGTTTTTCGTATGGTCCTGCCCATTTTCCCACATCAAGAATTTATGAAACTCCCTTTTGAAAGTTACCACGGAACCTATTTCCATGACACTTTCAGGCAGTCTATTCAGATGACAACAACTCACTGCAGAAATAAAACTTCTCATTTCTCCCTAGACTTCTTTTGCTCAACTCCTTCAATCTGCGTCACGCTGGCTACTGGCTCTCCTCCCGCTCTAAAACAGCCTCTCCTTACTGACTTCACCAAAACCCTTCGTGGTACTGAATGCTTCAATTCAATCTTCCCTGAACCTCCCCTGTTCCAAGAGGAGCAGTCACAGAATCTCTGCTTCAATCACATTCCAACAATGGGAGGGAGTGGTGACGTTGTCTTCATAGCCTTCATAGCTGACCATCAGCATTCTTAAACCAAAATTCAACAACAGCCAATCTTTATCTGCCAACTGCTCCTTCTCCAATTACAATTGTTATAGTGCAGAAAAATATTAGTTCCAGTGAAGTGGAATCTCTACAGGCAGTGTTTAGAAACTCCATGGGGCAGAAAACAGTGGTGGGGGTAGTATATAGACGCCCAAACTGTAGCAGTAATGTTGGGGAAGGTTTTAAGCATTAAATTAGAGCCACAAGTAATAAAGGTAAATCTATAAATGTGTGGGACTTAAATCTGCACATAGACTGGGCAAATCAAGTTGATAACAATACTGTAGAGGAAGAACTCCTCAAATGTATACAGGAGGGTTTTCTGAATCAATACATTGAAGAACCAACTACAGAACAGGCCACCCTAGACTGTGGTGTTGTGTAATAAGAGAGAATAATAGGCAGTCTAATTGTGTGAGGCCCCTTGGGGAAGAGTGACCATAATATGAGAGAATACTTGATTAAGATGAACAGTTGATTCCGCGACTAGGGTCTTGAATCTAAATAAAAGAAACTACAATGGTATGAGGTGCAACCTGGCTATGATATGTTAAGGAGTGTTACTTAGAAGGAGGAACTGAAGGAAATCAGTATTAGTAGGAAAATGACGTTTGGGAAATTAATGAAAGTAAAGGCCAATAAATCCCCAGGTCCCGATAATCTACATTCCTGAGTACTTAAGGAATTGGCCCTAGTACTAGTAGATGCATTGGCTGTCACCTTTTAAGATTCCATAGACTCTGGGACAGTCCCTAAGATTGGAGGGTAGTTAATGTAACCCCTCTATTTAAAAAGGACGTAGACTGTAAACAAGGAATTATAGACCTGTTAGGCTGATATTGGTAGTGGAAAAAATACTAGAGTCTATTATAAAAGATTTAATAGCAGAGCATTTGTAAAACAGTGGCAGGATCAGACTAAGTCAGCGAGAATGTACAAAAGGGAAATCACGTTTGACAAATCAATTGGAATTTTTTAGGATGTAATTAGTAGAGTTGTTGAAGGGAGACCAGTGCACGTGGTTTATTTGGATTTTCAGAAGGCTTTTGATAAACTCCCACATAAGAGATTAATGTGTAAAATTAAAGCATATGGAATTGTAGGTAGGGTATTGAGATGGATGGAGACTGGTTGGCAGACAGGAAACAAAGAGTAGGAATAAATGGGACTTTTTCCAAATGGCAGGCAGTGACTAGTGGGATAGTGCAAGGATCAGTGCTAGGACCCCACTACATATGTTAATGATTTAGATGAGGGAACTAACAGTTATCTCTCCAAGTTTGCAGATGGCACAAAGCTGGGTGTGAGGGTGAGCTGTGGGGGGATGCAGAGATGCTTCAGTGTGATTTGGACAGTCTGAGTGAGTGGGCAAATGCATTGCAGATGAAATATATTGTGAATAAATGTGAGGGTACCCACTTTGGGAACAAAAACAGGAAGGTGGATTGTTATTTGAATGGCAGTAGATTGGAAAAGGGTGATTGCTGGAAGTAAGCATACAGCTGCAGCAGGTGGTGGAAAAGGTAAATGGGATGTTAGCTTTCTTCGTGAGAGGTTTCGAGTACAGGAGCAGGGATGTCTTGTTGCGATTATACAGGGCCCTGGTGAGACCACACCTGGAATATTGTGCGCAGTTTCAGTCTCCTAGTCTGAGGAAGATGTCCTGGCTGCGGAGCAAATGTAACAAAGGTTTACGAGACTGATTCCTGGGATGGCAGGACTGACATATGAAGAGAGACCGGATCAGTTAGGATTATATTCACTGGAGTTTAGAAGAATGAGTAGGGGTGTCATAGAAAACTATAAAATTCTAAATTGGACTACACACAGTAAACACAGGAAGGATTTTCCTGATGACCGGGGAGTCCAGAACCAGCAGTAAAATTCTAAGGATATGGGGTTGTCCATTTAGAACTGAGATGAGGAGAAATGTCTTTACCCAGAGAGTGGTGAGCCTGTGGAATTCTCTGCCACAGAAAATGGTTGAGGCCAAATGACCCTAAGAAACAGGAACACAAGTAGGCCATTTGGCCCCTCTAGCCTGCTCCTCTATTTAATAGGATCGTGGCTGATCTGAAATTCCTCACATCCACTTCCTGCCTTTCCACCATAAGCCTTGATTCCCTCTCTGAAAAAATCTATCTATCTCAGCCTTAAATATACACAAGGACTCTGCCCCCACAGCTCCCTGTGGTAAGGAGTTCCAGAGACACTCAACCCTCGGAGAGAAAAAATTCCTCCTCATCTCAGTCTTAAACCGGCACCCCTCTATTCTGAGACTATACCCTACGGTCCTAGACTTTTCCATGAGGGAAAACATCCACTCAGTATTTACTCTGTCAAGCCCCTTAAGAATCCTATGTTTCAATCAGGTCACCTCTCATTCTTCTAAATTCCAATCAGTAGAGTCCCAACCTGCTTTGCTCATAAGACAATCTTTCCTGAGATATGGTGACCAAAACTGTGCATAGTACTCCAGATGTGGTCTCCCCAGCACCTTGTACGGTTGCAGTAAGAATTCCTTACTCTTATACTCAAATCCCTGTGAAATAAGGGCCAACATTTCATTAACCTTCCTGATTACTTGCTGCATCTGTGTGCTAGCTTTCTGTGTTTTATGCACAGGTCCCACCACCATCCCCACAACCAAATCTCTTTGTTTCACAACTTTCTGCAGTTTCTCTTCATTTAAATAATATCTTGTTCCTTTCTTCTACCTTCCAAAATGAACAACTCCACATTTTTCCATGTTATACTTCATTTGCCAACATTTTGCCCAATACTTAACCTATCAATATCTCTCTGTAAAGGGTCTGTACACACCTCTCAACCTGACTTTCCAACTATTTTTGTGAAGTCTGCAAATGTGGCTGCAGTACATTCACTTCCTTCTTCCAAGTCATTAATACATATTGTAAACAGTTGTGATTCCAGCACTGAACCATGTGGAACCCAACTGGTCACAGGTCACTAACCTGATAATGAATGCCTTATCCCCACTCACTGTTTCCCTCCCATGAGCGAATTCTCTATTCATGCCACTATCAACACAATAGGCTCTTATCTCATGACATAACCTTTTGTGAGGTACCATGTTGAAGTCCAATACAACACATCTACTAGTTCCCCACTATCCACTCTAGTTGAGACTTCCTCAAAAAACTGTAATAAACTAGGCAGACACAATTTCCCTTTCACAAAGCCATGTTAACTCTGCTTGATTAGATTATGATTTTCCAGATGTTCTGCTATTACTTCCTTAGTAATTGATTCCAATAATTGTCCACCAACAGATGTTAGGCTAATCAGACGATAGTTACCTGCTTTTTGCCTCCCTCCCTTTTCAATTAAGGGTGTCACTTTGGCTGTTTTCCAATCGTCTGGTTCTTCTTCAGAATCCAAGGATTTTTCAAAAATTACATCCAATGCATCCACTATCTCTATAACTACCTCTTTTAGGATCTGGGGATGCAAATCATCAGGGTCAGGGGAGACTTATCTGCTTTTAGCCCCATTTGCTTGTCTAATACTACTTCTTTAATGATGGTGATGATATTTAATTCCTCCCCCTATATTCTTTAATATTAATGGGATGCTTGAAGTATCTTCCACCTTAAAAGATTGATGCAAATATCTCTTTAATTTCTATGCCATTTCCTTGTTTGCCATAACCATCTTCCCAGATTCATTTTCCAAGGTGCTTATGCTACTTTGACCTCTCACTCTCTTTTTACATATTTGAAGGAGCTCTTATTGTTAGTTTTTGTATTCCCCACTGATTTGCCTCATAGTTGTTGTTATTATCCTTTTAGTCCTCTTTGCTGGATTCTGAATTTATCCCAGTGTCAGTGATATGACAGACTTTGATCTCCTTATATGCTTTTCTTCCAACTCAATACTCTTCTTAAATTCCTTGGTCAACCACCCCTGTCTCAGAATCTCTCCTCCTTATTAGGATGTATCTTCCTTGAGAGTCACAAATTATTTCCTTAAATGCCTGCTACTTATTTGCTTATACTCATTCCTGCTAACCCATCCACCCAATTCACTTTAGCTAATTCTATCCTCATTTCATTGTAATTCCCTTTATTTAAGTTAAACACAGTTGTTTCTGACCTTGTTTCTCACTCTCAAACTGAATATTAAATTCTACCATGTTGTGATCACTACTTCCTAAGGATCTTTTACTTGGAAGTCATTTATTAAATTTGCCTCATCACCCATTACAAGATCCAAGATAGCCTGTTCCCTGGCTGGCTCCATGACATATTGCTCTAGGAAACAATCCTTAATGCTCTCTATGAATTTGTTACCGTGGCTACCCTTTCCAATTTGATTAACCCAATCAACATGAAGATTGAAGTCAGCCATAATTATTACTTTGTTCTTTTTACATTCTCCTACTATCTGTTGATTTATAGCCTATTCCACAGAAGGGCTACTGTTTAGGATCTGCACACCATCCCTACCAATATCTGCTTTACCTTGAGACTTCTTACCTCTCCTTAAATGAACTCTACATCATCTGAGCCCAGATCATCTCTCACAGCTGTCCTTATTTCATTTCTTAAAATAGTGCTACTCCATCACCTTATCAATCCCTCCTGTCTCTCCAAAACATCAAATACCACTGAATGTCCTAGTTTTGATCTCTTGTAACCATGTTTCTATAATGGCTATGAGATCATATCTATTTACCTTGATTTGCACCATCAATCATCTACCTTATTCTGAAAGCTTTGTGCATTAAGATACAAAGCCTTTAAGTTTGTTCTATTATTGAGCTCCCCTACACTTTTATAATTCCTTAGTACAAATGACAATCACACATTCTGTCCCTTCCTTTTATTTTCTGCCATCACTAAGCAGCAATTCCACCTTCTCCTTTACCTTTGATTTTATAATCTTCCATGCAACTGAATCCACGCCCAATTATTTAGTCTAAAGCCTTATCTACAGCCCTAGTTATGTGATTCACCAAGATTCTGGTCCCAAAACAATGAATGATTTCAAGGAGTAAGATATAGTGGTGTATATGGATTTTAGCAAGGCATTTGATAAAGTTCCACATGGTAGGCTCATTCAGGAAATAAGGAGGCATGGCATTCAGGGAAATTTGGCTGTCTGGATACAAAACTGGCTGTCCAATAGAAGACAGAGGATGGTAGTAGATGGAAAGTATTCAGCCTGGAGTTCGGTGACCAGCGGTGTTCCGCAGGGATCTGTCTAGGACCTCTGCTTTTTGTGATCTTTATAAATGACTTGGATGACGAAGTGGAAGGGTGGGTTAGTAAGTTTGCTGATGACACGAAGGTTGGTGGAGTTGTGGACAACGTGGAGGGCTGTTGTAGGTTGCAACGGGACACTGACGGGATGCAGAGCTCGGCAAAGAAGTGGCAGATGGAATTCAACCCAGAAAAGTGTGAAGTGATTCATTTTGGAAGGTCGAATTTGAATGCAGAATACAGGGTTAATGGCAGGATTCTTGGCAGTGTGGAGGAACACAGGGATCTTAGGGTCCACGTCCATAGATCCCTCAAGTTGATATGGTTGTAAAGAAGGCGTATGGTGTGTTGACTTTCATTGGCAGGGGAATTGAGTTTAAGAGCCGTGAGGTTATGCTGCAGCTCTATAAAACTCTGGTTAAACCGCACTTGGAATATTGTGTTCAGTTCTGGTCACCTCATTATAGGAAAGATATGGAAGTTTTAGAGAGGGTGCAGAGGAGATTTACCAGGATGCTGCCTGGACTGGGGGGCAGGTCTTATGAGGAAAGGTTGAGGGTGCCAGGGCTTTTTTCTTTGGAGCGAAGAAGGATGAGAGGTGACTTGATAGAGGTTTACAAGATGATGACAGGCATAGATAGAGTGGATAGTCAGAGACTTTTTCCCAGGGCGGAAATGACTATTACGAGGGGGCCTAATTGTAAGGTGATTGGAGGATGGGATAGGGGAGATGTCAGAGGTAGGTCCTTCACACAGAGAGTGGTGGGTGTGTGGAATGCGCTGCCCGCAGTGGTAGTGGAGTCAGATACTTTACAGACTTTTAAGCGACTCTTGGATAGGCACATGGAGGATAGTAAAATGTAGGGTATGCAGGGTAGATTGACCTTAGTAGGATAATAGGTCGGCACAACATCGTGGGCCGAAGGGCCTGTACTGTGCTGTACTGTTCTATGTTCTAACTAAAGGGATCAAAGGGTATGGGGAGAAAGCAGGAACAGGGCACTGAGTTGGATGATCAGCCATGGTCATACTGAATAGCAGAGCAGGCTCAAAGGGCTAAATGGCCTACTCCTGCTCCTATTTTCTCTGTTTTAATCTATTGGAATAATAATTTTGCTTCCTGCAAACACTGAATCTTATTGAATTTATAAAAGTTTTTCTACACACTGTTGCCAGCTCTGGTGGATGTTTTCCATGCATGTTTTATTACATAACTTCCTTCCACATTGGTTAACCAACACGTCCATTCCCATGATGCTCCTCTTCATGGCCAATTGGAAGGTAAGAAGGTTCTTCATTCTCTGCTTTGATGCTTCTTGACTTCTGGTCAAGCTGCTTCTTTCCCAAACATAATAGTTCCATGATGAAAATATTACAAGAAAATGAAAATCAAAACAATTTATTTTGATGCTCTTCTGATTTATTGACCCTTCTTTTATGCCACTGACAGAGTTCTTACAGACAAACTGGTGCCTCCAAAGCAATCCTGGAGGGAATGGCAGACTGAATCTTCATCAAGAGCTTCCCGGTCCTTCCTGCAAAAACTAGGACAGACGCAGTTTCTTTTTACACTGAATGGAAGATTGTATAAAAATCTGGACTGAGAAGGTTCTGGAAAGTGCAGAGGTTAGTGCTCACAAATCCACTTTTCATTTGATGGAATGAAAATTCCCACTCCTGGGAAGGAATCCGACTTGTCTTTGCCAGCTCCAGTAAGATTGGTGTGTACCCTCCATAAATCGAACAATTCTCAGTCAGACCCTCAGCACCTGACGGTTGGTGTTGTAATGTAGTGTGGGAGGGGTTTACTGGGATTGTGATTGAGCCACTGTGTCATGGGGCGGGGAGCAGAGAAAGGATTTCTCCCCATTTAAGTTACGCAGTGCTTCAACTGGATATAAATAATGATGTCATAGAGCACCCAAAATCCAGTGATTGATCCCAACCCCAACAGTAACATCCACCCCGCACCTTGCTGACTATCAAATCACCCACAGGGTATTTAAAAATAGAACACAAAGATTAAACATTGAATGAATTAAATTTCAATTTTCAAAAGAAGATTGCACTTTCACAGTTACAGCGTTTTTGTAGCAACCCTTAGTGTTGTAATGTCTTAAAGAAGCTTTTAGTCAAGCTTACCCCTGCTGTTTGGAAGAATTGGCTCTGATTGAGAACTCTTCAGTACAGTAACACAGGGACTTTATCCTTTGTTGAGTAAGTGCTTATCGGTGATAGAGCTTTAATGAGCAGCGACTGAGCCTACATCAGTTATCACATTTTACAAAATGGGTATACGAAGGTGGTGCTGCGGTGCTGCATTCTGCAATATCAGAGTAGCATGCTACACAGTGCCATGACACCAGCTTGTAACTCCCAGATTCCAGACCACTGAGTTCTCAATTTCAGGTGCCAAATGGGGAGAGGAGAAATTAATTCATCAAGGGAGGAGGAGCTGGGGGACAACGTAAAGACACTCACCAGCCATCAGCACTTGGCAGCAGTAGAGTGGAACCATGGAGGCACAGATTACCAACAGACCTTTGCTGCCTCCCAGAGATGCTACAATGGTGCGGTAATAAAGAAATCATACCAAAAGCAAGAAACAAGTTGTGCCTCTGTTTTGCAAGCTGTGGATGTGCCGGTGTTGGGTTGGGGTGGACAAGGTCAGAAATCACACGACACCAGGTTATAGTCCAACAGGTTTATTTGAAATCACAAGCTTTCGAAGCACTGCCCCTTCGTCAGGTGATGAAGGAACAGTGCTATGAAAGCTTGTAATTTCAAACAAACCTGCTGGACTATAGCCTGGTGTTGTGTGACTTCTGACTCTGTTTTGCAAATACTGATTCCAAAATCAATGACTTGCACTTGTGAAAAACTAATTTATACATTTTCGTTCAGTGTTTTATTAAAAGATAATCCAATTGATACATTGCTATTCACTGTTCATGCTTCTAGTGCACCTTTGTGTTAGCCGAAAGCTTCACTGACACACATTGAAAGCTTCGAAATTGATATGAAGATGCAACACAGAAGACTAGACCTTATGGCACTTGGTGTGAAGAGAACACGACAACAACAAAACATTATTATTCAATGTAATGGGCTAGAGATTACTGGAAAAAATGACTGCATCTGAAGCAATGTGTAATGATGAACGATAACCCATGAATCATCCCAGTTTGCTGGACAATTTGTACTCTTGCATTAGTTTTGCACTTCCCTCTTCCACATTCTCCATGAAACTGAAGTGTTTTTGCATCAATTAAGTGCAAAACTTGCCACAGAGAGTCAAATACAGTAACTAATAGTACAAGTATCTTTAGCAACATGATCATTCTTAATGGATTCCAATCAACTTCCCTTACCCAGAAAGTGAACAATTATTAAATGTCAAGTTTCATTCCATCAGGTTGTGACTTGCTTTTGGAGATTTTAAATACTAAATTTTCTTACTTTTCCTTTTGATCCCATTTTTACCTCTCACATTTAATTGAATATTTCTTCCCTTTATTTATCCACGCAGGCAAAGCATTTTGTAAATGCTAAACTTGGATAAAATAATTCAGACAGGGTGCAGGGTGACAAGCAGCATTCCAGCAAATTCCAGCCCAAATACAAGGAATGAGGAGATGGCCTGCTCTTCAGTTTTGTGCACAGTTAGGTTCAAAATAAGTCTCATTGAGTTCATCAATAGTGCTGGTGCACAACAGAGAGAACAGGCTACCTCTTCATGCATAAGGTGGCTTCTCCATAAACGATCACCTCTTCCACTCTTACTTTTCATTGCTCAGTGGAAGTGACTTTATTGAGGTCTTTAAGATGTTCATAAAGTGTTGATTGACAGGTAAACTATTTCCTCTGGTGGCAGAAGTCCAGCAGAAGGGCCAACATCTTTAAAATGAACATTGTGCCATTCAGGGGTGATGCCAAGGAGCATTCATCACACAAAAGGGAGTGGAAATCTGGAACTGTCCACTGAAAAGCTATTGATGTGGAAGGTCAATTGAAAATTTCAAAACTATGACTGACTGGTTTTTTTGTTAGATAAGGCTTCTGAAACGCTCCTTTCTGTTCTTGGGAGAGTACATTAATACCATAGTTCCAGCTATGAGCAGCAAGGTGAAAAATTGCTGCTGATGACAATGGCCTTTCAACACAGTAATCCTTCAACAAAGTGTGTTCTGAGTTTAGAAAAGGGGAAGAGTTTCTATGGAGAAAGCCATGGCCCCGGTTCAGTCTGGTAATTCATTACAGTTCACAGCATCACCCAGAACCTACCCTCTGCTTGTCAGGGTCCACAAACCTGATTCCAAAGTAGTCCTTTTCCAGCAGGTTCATGTGGTGACAGAGGAGATCTATCAGATAGTGGCCTTTCGCATCCCGCTGTTAAGAACAAGAACAAGTTCAAATGGAGTTTAAATTACATTGAAATTACTGGTGCAGAGGCTTCATTTTTGAACTTGTAGCAATTAAAGAAGCTTCACCATTCTGTTTTTATTCCCACACCAAGATCTGGTCATTGAGGGAGCTAAACCGGACACCAACAATGTCACTGTATCCAAAATGAAAAATATACAACATGCTTCAGCCAACACAATCAATGAGCGATTTTGATGGAGAAAAATATCTAGAAAGAGAAGGTGATGGGCCCATCATGGATGAGAAATGACAGACCAGGAACATTCCAAAGGATTACATTGTCCTGTTGACTCTCAGTTATTGAATATCTCAAAGGTCTCATTACCATCAGCTTCAACAACATCATCAACATAATGACTGCACAGTCCTTAAAATGTGGCATTCAATTAGATTGTAAAACAGAACATTGTGTACAATGTACATTGGTTATTGAGAGCTGCCTGGCCAAGAGGATGAGAAACTGGATGGGCCAAAATCATTGGCATTGCCGCTAATGAGGTCCAACTGGCAACCAAAGAGGTAGGAAGGCAAACAAATCAACAGAAATTCTCGAATCACCTTTGGTAAATGTTAAAGGTGATCCAGCTCAAACTGACAACATTTGCTGGTTCAGTTGTCTGGATTTTTCTGCTCGAGTTCCCGGTGCTGCAGGGCTGCCAGGCTCTCCCCCTGTCGCTTCAATCTCAGATACACGGTAATTTGCAGAATGCGCTCTGACACATGTGCATCTCCAAACGGAGGGGAATTAGAAACTGTCTGGCCAAGGGGAAGCAAAGCTAGAGTGCCCCGAGAACTTGGCCAGTAACTGTTCCCTTTCTGTACGTCAGAGGCTGTGGATGCAGACTTTAAGGTGCTTCGCAAAAGGAACAAGAACAAGAGGGCATAGATTTAATTGTAATGTACAAAAGATGTAAGGGTGAAGTCAGGAAAAGTTTTCTCACAAAGCAAGTAGTTAGAGTATGGAATGCACAGCCTGGAAATGTGTTGGAGGCAGGTTCAGCTGAGACATTCAAGAGGGCATTGGATTGTTATTTGGATAAAATTAACGTTCAAAGGTATGGGGAAAAATGAGATTGGCACTAGAAAACAACGCTCACTTAACAAGTCAGTGCAAGCTCGATGGGCCGAATGGCCTTCTTCCGAGCCATAACACTTCTGTAACTCTGTGATTCCTAAAATGGGGAGGGCTGGAGAGGTTTAGGGAGGGACATCCAGAGCACAGGGCCAAGGCAGCTGGAGGTACCAGTGCTGGATGGACGCAAGTTCAAGGCTGCATTGATTATACCAATCCTGACAGGAGTGTCCACAATTATTTAACTGACTTGGAGAAAGATGCTGGAAGATGCTAATGGAAAGGACCACAAATAGATTTAGGCAAGAAAAGACTTAAGAAAAGTCAATACAAGTTGATAACCAGGTTCTAAATCAACCATGCATTGATACAACGAAATCCCTCAAGTGTCTTCACAGGGACATCATCAAACATAAAGTGACACCAAAGTTACATCTGGAGGTATCTGACCAGGTGATCGAAAGCTCACTTACACACTTTGAAGTTATGGACTAACTTAAGTCATGACTCCTCCCTTGCAATTGGTTCAAGCCTCTCAGTTTAGACTATGCCCACATATCAGTCTCACGGTTCTGATTCATTAACAGTGAAATCTCACAGAGCACTACTCGTCTTCCCAGCTAATAGGATAATATAGTGTTCTTTAATATTTTAGCCACAGGAGATGAATCAGGAATCTAGATGGGGATAATTGCATAACTGGCTAGGAAATACAAACTGACTAACAGTTATTAACATCTGTTATGTGATCTCAACAGTGGTTTTCATACAGTGATAACACTGAACTTGAACCTTTTGGTGCATTTGTTGGTAGAATGGGGGAACAGTAGGACACCTCAGTGTTTTTGAAAAACCACATCATTGGCCGTGGATAGGAAAAATCTCTCCTGTGAATCAGAGCCTGAGTGTATTCAAGTCCCAGTCCGGTAGGTTGAGAATCTTATCTAAGCTGAGACTCAGTGCCGTGTTGGGAGAGTACTCCACAAGAGGGGCCAACTTTCAGATCAGATCTTACAACAAGACCCTGTCAGCCCCCTTACTCTGAAGACTACTCCCTGGTTTCTGAGGTGAATAATTATCAACATCAATCAAACCAAATGATTTGGTAAGCATCACTTTACTAAGTTTGTGGGAGCTTGCTGTGTGCAAATTGGCTGCTGCATTTTGTGCATCATAACAATGATCGCATTTCAAAGAAGGGCCTCATTGGTTGTATATGTTTTGGGATGTGCTTGGGTTGTGAAAAGCACTATATGAATGCAAGTTTTTTAACACCTGTCAAAGTATCACCTGTTATACAGAAGATGCACGAACTCCAATGTTACAGAAGCTAAAAATGATCACTGCATCGATGTGGAGAACAGCAATCATTAAGACACATGTTTTGCCATGGTTTCTACTGCACACCCTCCCTGATGGGCTACATAACCTTTCCTCAATGACTGAGGCAGTAAAAGTGGATTCCATGTTGCCTACCACTGGAAATGACCAGTTGACGTTGAGTGAACTGCTAGCGTTGTCTTGATGCCATGTCTCACTGCGATTTACGGCACGTAGACTGCACATCAGCAGCAATTCTGATGAAGACAACTAACCTACAGTGAATGCTCCAACTCCCTTGAAGAGCCTTAAAGCAGATACAAACATATTGGAGGGTCCTAGTGGGGTTGAGGTGAGACAGAAGGGAGACAGAAAGGAAACGTATCCTCGTTTTAACCTGCAATCCGGAAGCTGTGGGATTCTGCTTGAAGTATACTCCAGCAGTCAAGAATTAACCTGAGTTTCTGTCATGAGTCTGGGCAGGTTGGGAGGTGGGTGGAGAATGAGACTGTTTCATGTTTCCCCCACACCCCACTACCTTCCAAGGCCGGAGATGTTGTGATCCTCGGCCAGAGGAAGGTCAGAAAACTAAAGGCTTAAATTTTAGTCAAGGATTCCTGTTGGGTCTAGAACGTGCTCATGTACCACTCCACCCACCACCACTGTACCCCTCCCACAGGGAATCCCTGACTGTCCCCCATTAAACCTCACCACTGCACCCCTCCCACAGGGAATCCCTGACTATCCCCCATTAAAACTCACCACTGCACCCCTCCCACAGGGAATCCCTGACTGTCCCCCATTAAAACTCACTACTGCACCCCTCCCACAGGGACTATTCAACTAGGTCCCAGCTATAGACTCCTGCCCACTACCTGACCCCTCACTCCCAGCCTAGGGCATTCTGGAATTCGGAGTGAGTGGAGGATTAGCGGCATCTGGTGGAGGTGGGGATGGGGGTGAAGGTGAGGGTGGGGGCGAGATTGGGGGTGAGTGTGAGAGTGTGGGGTGAGGGTGGGGATGAGGGTGAGAGTGGCGGTGAGGGTGAGAATGGGGGGTGACGGTGAGGGTGGGGGTGAGGGTAAGAGTCGGGGTGAGTATGAGGGTATGGATGATGGTGAAGGTGAGAGTGAGGGTCAGGCTGAGAGTGAGGTTGAGGGTAGGGGTGGGGGTGGCGGTGAGGGTGGGGGTGAGGATGAGGGTGAGGGTGGGGATGGGGTGAAGGTGGTGATGAGGGTGAGGGTGGGGTTGGGGATGAGGGTGGAGCTGAGGGTGAGGGAGGGGTGGGGTGGGGGTGAGGGTGGGGCTGAGGTTGAGGGTGGGGGTGAGGAGGAGAGTGAGGGTGATGGTGGGAGTGTGGGTGGGGGTGAGGGTGGGGGTGGGGTTGAGGTTGATGTGTGATCAGCTCACTTTAGAAGTTTGACAGGGACGGGGACCTTTCTGTTTCTTTTTGCTTATGTTTCCAATTATGTTTTTTATTCTTCAATGGGATGTGGCTATCGCCGATTGGGCCTGTCCCTAGTTGCCCCTTGAGAAGGTGATGGTGAGCTGCCTTCTTGAACCACTGCATTCCACCTGCTGTGGTTTTACCTCACCCACAATATCATCAGGGAGGAAATTCCAGGATTTTGACCCAGCGACAGTGAAGGAATGGCAATGTGTTTCCGACTCAGAATGGTGAGTAGCTTGGAGCGGAACTTGCAAGGGGCGGTGATCCATATTCTAACCATTAATCAAAAAACAAACAAAACTGTAGATACTGGGAATCTGAAACAAAAACAGAAATTGCTGGAGAAGTATCTGAAGAAGGGCACCTAGACTCGAAACATTGACTCTGCTTTCTCTCTCTCTCCACAGACGCAGCCAGACTTGTTGAATTTCCTCAGCAACTGGAAAAGCAGGAATGACCCAGGAAACTCTGCAGGCCTGGCTACATTTCTAATTATTATTGTTGTTTTTAACGATGCCCTTTTTTAGGATGCCTCCATTTGGACACTGGGTTCTCTGAGGTGTTAAAACAAAGCAGGCTCATAGTGGGGGCCACAAATCACCGAGAGACAGTTTTCCAGCATCTGTAAAGGACTACACGCCTGCTTCAGGCTGTGGCCACTTCACACTGATATATTTTCCTTTCCAATACGTGGTTCGGGCCTGAGCTAAGTCCCATGACACTGGGAGTTTTCAGGGTGACCTATACCTGAAAACATGCACCGCGTGACCAGCCTTCACGAACCCAAAGGTCCCTGCTCTCAGCTGCGGTAATAACCGAGCTGACAGTGTGAAATGAGGGAAAGGAGCAAGCAAATGCTGTAATTTTCTCAAATGCAAACATGTTTCCAACCTTAACGGTGATTGAGGAATATGACAGGGTTATCACATTGAAGAAAATTAACCCAGTGGAACCTGTGCAAAGTGACATGCAGCCTCTCGCTGTAACGAATAGGTTATTGATGTGGCCTGTGCACTCTGAACAGACCTCATCAAAATCAATTAGTGTCACTGCAGCATTTCACATGTGCTGCAGTCTCCATGCAATTTGGCTCAAATGCTACATTCATGCTACCTTTGTGCAGGGAGTGAATTGCATCTAACTTAGATCATTCACGCTCATCTGCTGTAACTCTCTCTGAGCCTGCACATGCCAGCAACAACCTGCATTTATAAAGCATCTTTAAGGATCCCAAAGTGCTTTATCGAACAATATCTGACACTGACACGAGGAGATATCAGGACAGGAAATTTGGGAGGAAATCTGAGAGCTAAGGGTCCAGGAGGCTGAAGCCCACCAAAGTTGGAGTAATTAAACTCAGGATTTCATAGAGGTCAGAATCAGTGGAGCACAGATATTTTGGAGTGTTGTGGGGCAGGAGGAGATGACCGAGATAGGACAGCATAGAGTGAATTGAAAGCAAGGAGGGGTATTTACAAACTGAGGTTGCTAGACCAGGGCCTAAGGTAGGTCAGCGAGCACAGGGCTGATGGAGGAATGCGACTCGGCATGAGGCAGGGCACAGACACCAGAGGTTTTGTAGGATGAGGGATAAAATGTTGGACAGGGGAACAGCCAATTCACAAGGTACAAAGGCATGGAGGAGGTGTCCTGCAGGCAATGAGCTGGGCCAGGGGACGGTGTGTAGGTGGAGGTAGGTAGCTGCGGTGATGAAGCAATAAAGCTTCACCCAGCCCCAATCCCTGGGATTCCTATCGAGCTCGCTGTGCCCCCTCCTCTGTCAAATGGCCTCAGGCTGACCCTTCATTCCACACAATCTCCATGGCACAGGAACTTTTCATAAAAACCCAACAATCGCTTAACGTTCTTGAACTTGACAGTCCAGTATATTCTCTGCTCGAACAGAATATCTGATCCAAGTTAAATAACTACTAAAAGATGAATTAACCGGAAGGATAGTGAGAGGGACAGTCACTTCCTCACTGACTTATAGATGGAGAATGTTGTTGAAATGATTGCTGCTGATTGGGGCTTTGCAGGACATGTGTGTTTGAACAAGTCAGGAAAACCCACAGTCTGAACCATGTGTTATGTTGAATAATAAACTGAGCACCATTTACACAAATGCAATTCAGCTCAAGTTTCAAGATGTCAATTAATTATTTAAGCCACAGGATCCCTGCTCTGTGGACCAATTAGATAAAGAGGAATGAAGACTTGTTTTGAGATAAAGTAGACCGATTACAGTCAATGGGGTCTATTCTGGGCCAAAGCACAAACAACATGCAACTGAATCACAGACTTTGTACAGCACAGAAGGAAGCCAATTAGGCCATGATGTCCAAAGTCCCCAATTTTATAGCCTGTTGAACCCGCATTAAAAGTAAACACTCACCTGGTCTCTTTACTTAGCAACAAGATAGCTGTTTAGAGTCATAGAGTCATAGAGTGATACAGCTTGGAAACAGACCCTTTGGTCCAACTCATCTATGCAAACCATACAGTCATAGAGATGTACAGCATGGAAAGAGACCACTCAGTCCAACTCATCCACACCAACCAGATATCCTATATAAATCTAGTCCCATTTACCAGCATTTGGCCCATTTCCCTCTAAACCCTTCGTATTCACGTAGGCATCCAGGTGCCCTTTAAATGTTGTAATTGTACCAGCCTGTACGACTTCCTCTAGCAGCTTATTCCATACACTCACCACCCTCTGTATGAAAACATTGCCCCTCAGGTCCCTTTTAAATCTTTGCCCTCTGACCTTAAACCTATGCCCTCTAGTTTTGGAGCCTCCTACCCGGGGGAAAAGACCCTGAGTATTCACTGCCTCTAGAGGAAAACTTCTGAAGGGCTGCCAATATCCAGGTTCACATGTTTCTTTCAACCAACCAGTCGAACTAGAAACAGACTATGTGTTCTTTTGTTGTTGTTTACGGGATCTTGCTGTGTACAAATTGCCACTAAATTTGCCAACATAATAACAGCCAAAGCATTTCATCACAGAATGAGGCCATTTGCCAACTGTTCCTCTGCCAGTTCTCTGAAAGAACTCTCCCATTTTACTCCAGATGCCAGCTATATCCCTGCAGATTTGACAGTTATTACAGAATCGTAGAAACTTAACTTCAAAGTAATTCTTTGCACATGAAGTACTTTGAGATATTCCTGAGAGACATGATAGAATAATTTTGTTACAAAGATGCTTCATAGTTAATATTTCTTGGAGGACTTAAGCTTTGCAGGATTGAGGGAAACTGCATTCACAGAGAGTCTGTGTTTAATGCTGTTAAACTTCAATATTGTTATTAGGACCAGAATTCCCATGACAAATGGCGAGTTTTGTTATAATGCCATTTGTTGAATCCCCACAGAGTGTCATTCAGCCCATTGAATCCACACCAAGTCTCTGAACAGCATCCCACCCCGAGAGCCACCCCATAATCCCACATTTCCCATGGTCAATCCATCTAACCTGCACATCTTTGGACTGTGAGAGGAAACCGGAGCACCTGGAGGAAACCCCATCAGGCACGGGGAGAATGAGCAAACTCCACACAGACAGTTGCCCAAGGGTGGAATCAAACCCATGTCCCTGGCGCTGTGAGGCTGCAGTACTAACCACTGAGCCACTGTGCCACCCACCATTTCCTGATCTAACTGGCACAGTTTTGGTTTTCTCAGAGCTGCGACCTCTCCCTTTCCTGTACAACGGCCCAGAGTCTACACCAGGGGGTCCCACCCAACAAGCTGCAGACCACCCACCGCCAACTCCACCCTGACCAGGTTCCCCCCACAACCCCCCCAACCCCCGTCAGCCCAGACAGAACCCAGTAACCCCATACAGTGTTCCCCAGACTCACTCTCAGAGGATCCACTACAAGAGGTCCCATAAATAGAATGTTACATTTTTTCTTCTTAGATGTTTATATTTATTTTAACTGCCATTTCATTTCCTAATGTAGGAATTTTGCCATTTAACACACCGTATTTCAGCTGAGAAGGTAAGGTATAATGTTTTAATGTTATAATTCCTTTCGGCTACAAAAAATCCACAGAATCTAATTCCAATTTTAACATCGACTCCTGTGTCAATGCTTTGCTTCAAGTGTTTTCTGTTAAAATCACAATTTTCAGAAAAACAACCACAACTTTAAGTGAGGCCACCCTATATTTCAGGTTTTGTGAAGAAACCTGAAGTGGTTGATTTAAGGGAGGTCATTGAAAGGTCACCATGGACATTGGAGATTATTTTTAACAAGGTCTCCTAGAACTCACATGATTGGTGATAACTGCTGTGGATGCCTGCTGGAGCTGTTTGAAGTGACTGGGTGGACAGTGCTTTGGCATCTGGAATTGGTTGGGGAACAAGATGCCTGTGAGGAAAGACTGCCCAGCTGATCATTCCTATTGCTGAAAGGATCTTCGTATTGACTTCGAGATGAAACCTATCTGTCCTTTCAAGGGGTTAATGGAAGGAACTCTTCTAAACATTGTATTTTCTGAGCAAACCATGTCTGCCAAGACTCCAGAGACAGCTATCCAAAATCAACGATCTGACCACACACGACAGAACATCAGATTGACAGGCTTCAGAACACTCTACACACTATTCTTTTTACCTTCAGGAGTAACCCTAAAACCCAGAAAGTGTTTTCTTTTCCTTTCCTCTGCAGAAAATAGTCTGTTTTTCACTTTACCTGAAGGGTGTGTGTCTCAGCATATGTGTTTGCATGTGACTTTTAAGATTATTAAAAGGAAAAACATTTACACTTCCATCTTACTGACTATGTATGTGAACCAGTCATTGCATTTTTATTGAACAAGTTTGTTTTGAATATTAAGCATGATTTATATTTACGAAAGAAACATGATTAATATATCTTTTAAATTGTAAACCTGACATAATAGGTAAGGTATTTAATTTTTTATGTTGATAACTTGGGAAAGTATTTTTATTTTATGTTGTGGCCCATGGAGTTGTGAGATAAGAGCAATAGTTGAAGCTTCAGACGAAGATTGTCACTGATTTTTGGAGCCTATTCAAATTGACCCTCTGGGTTGAGTGCTATTGGTCTCCCCTGATGGGTAAGGGGCATTAAGGGATATATAATCAAGACAGGAAAATTGAATAAAGACACAAATCAGCTTTGACTGAAGAGAATGGTGAATTAGAACACAGAGAGGCTAAATGGTCTCCAATTTCTGTTGTTGTGGGTCTGAAATGGTTAATATCTGGAAGTGCATGATAAGCACCACTCACTATGCTGATGTCACACCAGTAGTCACATGGGTGGTCTCAAGGAGTTTGAGACACGGAAGTTCTGTGCGATCTGTCTTTAGTGCAGTCAGGCGATAATGTTATCTTTACCTGACTCTTGGGATCACTACCAGCTCAACCAAAGAGATGGATGAACCCCCAACCCCCATTCATCACAGATCACTGAAACAGGCAGTAGTGGTCAGAACAGTTCTTACTTTCCCAGACAAACACACACCCCTATTCTGTGCCACCCATGAAAAAGGCATGGAATTGGAATGTGGCACTAATATTACCAAATCTGGCTAGATGTATTATCATGTGAATTCTAGCTTGTTGTCTCTTCAATATTTTTCCAACTATCTCATTTTAAGATGCCTCAATAATTTTAACATGCCTCTGATTTTATTTTTCTCCCCAGGCTTTTACTTGCCATGTCTTGGATTTAATCTTTGATTCCTGGAGACTGCAGGACAATCAAGGACCAGCAAATCTTGCCCATTCCTAACCATCCTTGAGAAGGTGGATATCAGCTGCTGTCTGGAACTGCTGCAGTCCCTGGGATGGAGGGACACTGAGAGTGATGTTAGGAAGGGAGTTCCAACTGACCCAGTGACACTGAAGGAACAATCAGGATGATGAGTGCCAGGGAGGGGCACTAGCAGATGGTGGTGTGTTTATACATCTGCTGCCCATTCCCTTCCAGGTGATAGAGGGCATGTGTTTGGAAGATGCTGCCTGAAGGAACTGTGGTGTGTTACTGCATTGTGTCACGTAGATGGTACACAGTGCTGTAACTGTGTACCAGTCTGAGAGACAGTGAGTGTTTAAGGTGATGGATTGTGGTGGTAATCAAGTGGGTTGTTTGACCTAGCTGGTGTTAAGTTTCTTGATCACACCTTGGTATAGCAAATGCTCACCCAGAACCATAAGAAACAACAGAGAGTTGTGAACACAGCACAGTCCATCACGCAAGGCAACCTTCCATCCATTGACTCCATCTACGCTTCTCACTGCCTTGAGAAGGCAGCCAACATTATCAAAGACCCCTCCCACCCCAGTTATACTGTCTTCCACCCTCTTCTGTCAGGCACAAGATACAAAAGCCTAAACATATGTTCCAACAGAATCATGAACAGCTTTAAGCTTGCTGTTATTAGACTTCTGAATGGACTTCTCAAACTTAAAATTTAATGTTGATCTCGCTCTTTGTACACCTTCTGTGCAGCCGTAACATTGTGTTCCTCGCTCTAACCTAATACCCTAATGCACTTTGTATGGTATGATCTGCCTCTACTGCACGTGAAACAAAACTTTTCACTGTACCTAGATACATGTGACAACATTAACTCAAATCAAATCAATCCCCCTAAGTTTCACCTGGACCCATAAAAAAGCAGCATCTAATAAGGACAAACATTTAGCAAATAAATCAGAGAAAGTAGCCTGGTAGATAAACAGAATCAAAAATGGAAGTGGAGGAACTAATGGGTTGAAGGCAGCAGTGGGAGTAATATTTACACAACTAGAACCACAAAGGCTGTTTAATTTGATAAAGCATTGGTCCTTAAGTTGCAAGTTTGACTGGGTGATCGATAACTGGATCTAGAGAGACATCATTTAACCTGCTGCCTCATGGCCCCAGACTCCTGATGGGAAGCAGCACAATTCTTCATACAAAATAAGTGCAGAATCTTTGATTCTATCCATCCATAAGGCAGCTGGAAATATTATTGCACAGTGAGCGCTCAGATACCAGGAATTAAAGATTAATCTGTAGGCTCTGCTGCAAGTAAACCCAGAGAAAAATCACGGGGGATTGAAACAAATTGTGCTTCTTACAATGCCTTTGAACATTTCTGTTTAAATCCTACAAAAATATCAGGGCTGGGAATTAAATGGATGTTTGACTAGGCAGTACAGCTAGAGTTAGAAACACCATCACACACACTTCAATCAATGCTACTCCAGCTCCACCTTTAACTCTCTTCAGTTTAGTTTTAATTTTATTGAACCATTTGGGTCACATTAGACTCGTAATCTCTTGTTGCTCAGTGTACTGTAGAGCTTGCACTTTCTGAAGGACAGGAATATCACACTCAAGGATACACAATTCGCCTCTCTGCTGCTACCCCCTTAAAGATCTTAAATCCACAAATAAGCACCAAACACTCTCCCATCCCCTCCCCTAAGGTCAATACAAGGCTAACTGCTCGATTAAGGTCTAACATAAAGATTCCAATTCCCCCCTGTTGGTAACATTCCCAAGTTGTAAAATGCTGAAGGAAGGTTTACAGAGATCAGAGTGGTTCCCAGTGAGTACAACACTCAGCTCAGGATCAGAAAGTGTTGTCCCCACTCTAGAGACTAAAAGTGAGACTATCAGTGTAGTCAATGACAGAGTGCTGCACTGTTGGAGGCTGCACTGATGATGTTACCCAGCAGGGGAATGAAACGTCTGCGAACCAACGAACCAGCTCGGTGAATAAACCAACCACAGCATCTTTTCCACTGAAAGATTCATACAGCCGTAGAGTCATACAGCACGGAAACAGACCCTTCAGTCCAACCTGTCCATGCCGAACATAATCCCAAACTAAACTAGTCCCACCTGCCTGCTCCTGGCCCATATCCCTCCAAACCTTTCCTATTCATGTACTTATCCAAATGTCTTTTAAACATTGTAACTGTACCCACATCCACCACTTTCTCTGGATGTTCATTCAACACTCGAACAATTTTACATGTAAAAAAATTGCCCCTCAAGTCTTTTTAAAATCTTCCTCCTCACACCTTAAAAACATGCCCCTTAGTCTTGAAATCCCCCACCCTTGGGCAAAGACATCTGTTACTCACCTTATCTATACCCCGCATTATTTTATAAACCACTACAACTGCTTATGCTCCAGGGTAAAACGTCCCAGCCTCTCCTTATAACTTCAACCTTCCCTTCCCGGCAACATCCTGGTAAATCTCATCTGAACACTCTCCAGGGTAATACTATTGTTGTTATGACAGGGCAACCAGAACTGGAGACAGTACTCCAGAAGAGGCCTCATCATCCTTGACATGATTTGAAGGACAGGGAAATTCTCCTCCCTGTTGTCGTGGTCAACATTTACCCCTCAACCACCATCAGTGAGAACAGATTATTTACCTCACTGCAGTTTGTGGGATCTGGCTACTGCATTTCTTACAATACAGTGACTACACTTTACAAAGCATTGCATTATGGGTGGCATATTTTTAGCCATCCTGAGGATGCAGAAGGCACTACATAAATGCAAGTTCTTTCTTGGGTATGTCAGTTGAAGCATATGGGATATGTTTTATAGTGAATCTGACCCTAAATATGTAGATTAAATAGACCAGAAATCGCAGTAAGTTGGAGACTTGCAATAAACCTTAATGGTTCAATAGATGTGCATCAACTGTGGCTGCTTTTCTCTCAAGGATACAGCACACGTTGCTTTAATCATCCTTTCATTACTTCAAACTGTCTATAATTCCTTACTTAATTAACATTCTCTTTGCAGACTTCAATTTGAGTGTGTTCTGTTGAAGAGTTTGCTTTGGAGAATTCCAAGCAGGGGCAGCATCATTGAGAAAACAAGGAAAAATACCTCAGTGTAACTTTGTGCTAGACAGAAGATTAATCAGCCTTCCCCTCAGATAGCCCAAAGTTGGCCAGTGGAACCTTGGTTCAGGTTCCACTTTGGTTAAGTATTTAGAATCTTGGTCATTGAGTCATAGAGTCACATTGTGTGGAAACAGACCCTTCAGTTTGACTAATCTACACTGACCATGTAAGTTCCAGGCTTGGGAGATGCAATGCAATCATGGGGGTAAATCAGAACCACGTTCAACTCTGTCCTCATACATATAAGAGCCTCTAGATGGTCATCAGGAGAGAGAGGCTGCAGCATTTCTCACAGTGAAATTGTGGGGATAGTGCCAGCAGTCAGAATCTGATGGGCAGTTTTGATTCTTTCCTCATTATGGTCAAAGATTTCACTAACATTTGATAGGAGGGTCTGACCGGTTTCACCGTTCGTATTGAAGGCAATATCCAAAAGTAATTACAAACATAAAAGAAGATGAACTATAAGAGAAGTTAGACTTTCATCTGGATTTATGTTATTACAGACAGCAGCTAACTGAACCAGATAGGCTTTCTGCATCAAGAAAAATAAATTGGAAAATTTTCTGAATAGCAAGAGACTCACAGTTGTGAAGGATCCAAAGATTCAGGAAAATAGATACAGAGAAACTATTTCCCCAGGTGGAACGAGTCTAGAATAATGCAACATGCACTTTAACCTAAGCTGTTCATGAGTGAATCAGGCAAGACTTTAAATAACATTTAAATGTGGAACTCTCGCCCCCAAAACACACTCCCTGGATGTCTGGGGATAACTGATATTTTAAGACTGAGATCAATAGACTTCTATTGAGTAAGGGTTTCAAGGGATGTGGAGCAGTTGAGGTACAGCTGAATGGGAGAGGTTTTTTTTAAATTCACTCACAGGATGTGGGCTTCATTGGATAGGCATGTATTTGATATCCATTTCTAACTGCCTTTGAGAAGGTGGTGGTTAGCTGCCTCCCTGAACCTCTGTTGAGGTGCAGGTATAGTCACAGTGCTGTTAGGAAGAGAGTCCCAGAACTCTGACCCAATGACAATGAAGGAATGGCTGATAAAGTTCCAAGTCGGGATGGTGTGTGGCTTGAAAGGGAACTTGCAGGTTGTGGTGTCCCATTCATCTGCTGCCCTTGTCCTTCTGGAGGATAGAGGTTGACAATTTGGAAAATGCTGTCCAAAGTTGTGGGTGGGTAACTGCAGTGCATTTCATCGATGGCACACTCTGCTGTTATTGTGCATTGGCAATGATGGAATGAATGTTGGAGGTTTAAAGTTTTTGTGGATGTGAATGTAGTGCCAATCAAGCAGGCTGCTTTGTCTCAGGTAGTGTCGAGATTCTTGAGTGTTGTTGGGGCTGCACCCATCCAGGCAAGTGAGGAGTATTCCATCACACTCCTGACTTGTGCCTTGTTGATGATGGATAGAGTCTGAGGAGTTAGGAGGTGAGTTACTCTCAGCAGAACATCCAGATCCCTGCTCCAGTAGCCAATGTATTAACATAGCTAGGTCATTTCAGTTCTGACCAATAGTAATAACCAGGCAGTGAACAGGGGGATTCAGCAATGGTAATACTATTGAACATCAAAGGGAGATGGTTAGACTCTTTCTTATTAGAGTTGGTCATTGCCTAGCATGTGTGTGACATGTATGTTATTTGCAACTTATCAGTCCAAACCTGGCTATTGTCCAGGTCTAGCTGGACATGGCATATGGGGAGTCGGGAATGGTACTGAGCACTGTTCAATCATCAGTGAACAACGCCACTTCTGACCTTCTGATGGATGGAAGGTCATTGATGAAGTACCTGACAATGCTTGGATGTAGGACACTACTTTTAGGAACTCCTGCAGAGATGTACAAGGATTTAGACGATTGAGTTCCAATAACCATAACCATCTTCCTTTGTGCCAGCAATATTTCCAACCTGTCAGACTGGTTAGAGGTTCCCCACCATTTGCCATTGACTCAAATTTTGCTGCAACTCCTTCAGGCCACAGTTGGTCAAATGCTGCATTGGTGTCAAGGGCTGTCAGTCTCCCCTGATCTCTGGAGTTAACTGTTTTTGTCTGTGTTTGGACCTAGGCTGTGATGAGGTCAGGAGCTGAGTGGCATTAGCAGAACTAGTGAGCAGGTTATTGCTGAGAAAGTGCTATTCAATACCACTGTCAACACTTTGCTGATGATTGAGAGACAGTGGTAATTGGCTAGGTTGGACTCATCCTGCATTTTGTGTTCAGGACGTATTGAACAATTTTTCACATTGTCGGGTAGATGCCAGTGCTGTAGCTGTATAGGAACAGCTTGGCTAGAGCTACAGTTAGTTCTGGAGCACGAGTTGTCAGTACTATCGCCAGAACTTTGTCAGGGCCCAAAGGATTTGCAGTATCGGTGCCTTAAACTGGAGTGAATCAAATTGGCCAAAGACTGCCATCTGTGATGCCATGGACCTCTGCAGGAACTGTAGATAGATCATCCACTTGGCATTTCTGCGTAAAGATTGTTGCAAATGTTTCAGCCTTATCTTCTGCAGTGACATGCTGGACTCCTCCATCATTGAGGATGGGGATATTTGGGGAGCATCCTTCTCCAGTGAGTTGTCTAATTGTCCACCACCATTCACAACTGATGCAGCAGTCCTATAAGCAGGACAAGGCCAGCAGAGGAGGTGGCACAGGGTTATACAGTGGGAGGGATTTGCCCTGGGAGTTCTCAACACTGGCTCCAGATCTCACAAAGTCTCAGGACATCAGGTCAAACATGGGCAAAGAAACCTCCTGCTGTTAACCATGTGCCATTCCCCCTCCCTCGGCTAAGGAATCAGTACACCTCCATGTTCAAGACATTTGGAGGAAGCATTCAGGGTGGCAAGGGCATAGAATGTACTCTGGATGGAGACTTCAAAGTCTATCACCAAGACCAGCTCTATAGTACAACGAGTGATTTAGCTGGCCAAGTCCTAAAGGACAGAGCTGCTCGAGTGGGTCTGCGGCAGGTGGTGCTAATACAGCGGAGGTCAATAACCCTCTGAATAAGTAAAACCGAAACACCCAGAAAGGCTCACCTCGCCTCGTAATCTGTTAAAGGAAGTATGAACAGGGGTATAACCTGCCTCTCACCTCCCAATCTGTTATAAAGGAGTGGTTAAATAAAATAAAATCCTTTCCCTCACTCTATAATCAACAGGTAAGAATTTATTTACCTAACTCTAACAGTGAGCAAATCAACAGAACTACGAACAAATTGAACAACTTCCCCTTAACTACTAAAAAAAAACAAAATTCTAAAGGCGTGCTGTTCCAATAAATACAAGTCCCACTTATAGAAATCAAATTAATGAAATAAATTAAAACTTAATCTCTCGAAATTACAGCCAGGATACATCTTCCGGAATGGTCCGTGCCCTCTCCACTGATGCTCAGTGTGAAATGCCTCTCTCCATTGAGTTCTTGTGTCAGGAATATTAGCTAAGAGTGCTGCTATACTTTTACTTAGATAATAATTACTCTGAGAGCTTAGAGAATTCTGTGAGAGCCAGTGATTTTCTCTTTAGAGCTGCTGTTTGTTAACTCCAATAGATGGCAGTTGCTGTCTCACCAATTTTCAAATGCCCTCTTCTTTTATACCCTTGATGGCCTATTCATTTCTTACGATAGGGTTGGTCCTGGGTTGTTAATTGGCTTTTTAGTCTGTAAATGCCTGGTTTAAATTACTTGGCTGATATTCTAACTGGTTGCCTTGCTAACAAATAAAACTACTGGCTGGGTTGCTAGCTTTTTGATACAAATGTTTCAATTTCAGGAACTCTCTGTGCCTGCTGTAGACCTTTTTTTTAATCTCCAAGCCTACAACAAACACATTGTCTTTTAAAGGGACCACACATCTCCCCCCCTATCATTTTACAAACATCAAATTCTAACATCCTGCCTCCCAATCCACAAACACTCTACCCAACTTCGCAACAGTGGTAAGGGAACCAACAAGACAGGAAAAACCAGACTTGACCTCGCCCTTGCTAATTACCTCGTCTCTGATATACCTGCTTATGCCTGTATTGGTTGGCATGTCCTTGTGGGGACAAAGTTTCAGCTTCACATTGACAATACTCTTTGTCGTGTTGTGTGGCAATACCACTGAATGGAGCATATTTCAAACAGATCTAGTGACCTAAAAGTGAACATCCATGAGGCACAGTGGGCCAACAGCAACATCAGAAGGTAATCTCATGGCTTGGCATATCGCTCACTTTATCATTATCATCAGCCTGGGAAATCAACCCCGGGTCACTGCACTGTGCAGATGGACAAGCCGGAAGCAACCCCAGGCACACTGAAAGATGAACTGCCAGTTTAGTGAAGGTACAACATTGCACTACTTGCATGTCAAATGGCAGGGCTAAGCAAAACCCATAACCAGCAAATCCAATCTGAGCTCTGTAGTCCTGTCACATCCAGTCATGAATGGTGGCGCACGATTAAGCAACTCACTGGAGAACGAGGCTCCTCAAATATCCCCATCCTCAAGAGGATTGTGGATTGGAAGAGCCCAGAACATCAGTGCAAAGGTAAGGCTGAAACATTCGCAGCAATCTTCAGCCAGAAATACCAAGTGGATGATCCATCGTGGCCTCCTCCAGAAGTCCACGGCATCACAGTTGCCAGTCTTTGGCCAATTTGATTTCAGAGGGCAGTTAAATTTCAACACCATTTCTGTGGGTCTGGAGTCACACAGAGGTCAGACTTGGTAAGGATGGCAGAATTTCCTTCCCTAAAGTGAGCCAGTTGGGGTTTTACCACAATTGACAATAGTTGACATGGTTACCAGACTAGCTGTAAATTACAGATTTATTTATTCTCTGCCAGGGAGAGAATTCAAACCCGTAGCACCACAACAATAATTTGCTTCTCTGGGTTGCTAATCGAGTGACATCAAACACTTCTTCCCCACAACAAAGAGCAGGATCAATGATTGTATCAGTTTTTAAAATATTCAAGGCTGAGGTAGAGAATTTGGAGCGATAGGGGCTTCAGCCTGGGATCAGGAATGAGAAGTTCTTTACATAATATGTTTAATCAGTCTCAGTTTACAACATATAAGTCTGACTAGTTGCTGGTTCACCTTTAACACAGTAATCTCCAGGAGGTGATTCTTGAGTAAAGGAAGGTTGATTAACAAAATTCAGTTGCCACTTGAGAACGTCAGCACAGCTGCTTCTCCTCAGCTACTCTTCTCCCTTGTGTCTGTTATTGCTTAAGTATCATGTCCAGAATTTATTACAATGCTTTCACTCAGCCTGGGTCTGTCATACACATTGATATTTATCATTATAATCCTATGGACCATTTAAAGTTAAAGATTTGTGCATTTTAAAAGTGATAACACAGAGACAGTCATTGTGAGTTTATGCTTTGATGTTAAGGAACATAAGAAATGAGAGGATTAGCTCATTTGGCCCCTCAAGCCTATTCCACCATTTGATAAAATCTTGGTTGATCTGATTTTGGCTTCACTTTGCTGTCTGCCCCTTATAACCCCTGACTCCCCCATCATTCAAATGTCTCTATCTCAGCCTTGAAAATTTCAATAACCCAGCCTCCGTTGCTTTCGTGGAACAGTGATCCATAAATTCAAAAACTCCAGAGAAAAGATTTGTCCCCATCTCCATCTTCAACGGGCGATCTTCACTCTGAAATTGTGTCCCCTAGTTCTGGTCTCCCCTAAGAGGGGGAAACATCCTCTCAGCATCTATCTGCCAAGCTCCCTCAGTCTTAAACATTTCAATAAGATCACTTCTTATTTCTCCAAACTGTAATGAGTATCCACACAACCTGCTCACCCTTTCCTCAGAAGACACAACACCTCATCGCAGGAATCAATCGAGTGAACATTCTCTGATCTGCTTGCAATGCAAGCCTATCCCTCCTTAAATAAGGATCCTAAAGCTTTACATCGTAATCCAGATGTTCTCAGCAGTTGTATTTGAAGAGAAGCTGGATAAAAACATCTTGGAGAAAGAAACAGAAAGATATGGTCATGGTGTGAGCTGAACAGGGGAGCAATATGGAGCATCAATTCTAGTATGGATCTGCTGGGCTGAATGGCCTGTTTCTGTGATGTATATTATGTGCAAAATAGTTTCACTCCAATCAATCTCACATACTCACACTTAATTCAGTCAAACAAGATGGAAAACCAGCGGAACTGGAATAAAATAAAATCAAATATATTCTTTGAACAATGTTTATTTTAGAGTATCAGGTTTTAATCTCTAATTCCCCTATCTGATACAGCAAATGCCTTGCGTATTAAACAATGGACTGAGATACACTTGGTGTCTCATGATCCTTCACCAGATCTTTAATGCCATTGTGTTCTGTCGTCCATAAGCTTTGTGTGAAACTGGGAATGGGCTCTCTGTCACTGTAGTGGTGAGCAGGAAATAAATTAAGAGGACAGAGATTCAGAGGTTGAAGGAACATCAGGCAAAATTACTAAAAATTCACATCATGGTAAATATGGCTTGGTGCCAAGGGTAGTCTCATTACAGTAAAACCTGAGCCAGACACAACAGCCATGACATACATAACAAGATGTCCCAAAGTTCATTAGGACAAATGGCCATCAATCTGTTTCTGTAGAGCTGGTCAAGGGCAGAATGCTGAGCAGATTTCCCTCTTCCTACTGGAATTATATCAGGAAAGAGCCAATAATTTTTTGCAAGGATTGTGCCTGATGATCTTATGCCATAAAAGGTGTTAATCTTTGGAATTCTCTATTCAGTCAGCAGTGGAGGCTGGATCACTGAACACATTCACAGCTAATTTCGACAGACTTCTGATCAACAGGGAAGCCAAGGGTAATTGGTAGTAAACAGGAAATGTGGAACAGGCTCAAGGGTCAAATGGCCTACTCCTGCTCCTATTTCTTGTGATTTTATTTCTCCAAATATCTTTGCTTGCCTTCCATTAGGGTGAAGGCTGGTAAACAGGCAAGCTCCATAGAAATTCTGTCCCGAGCTCCTTCACTTATATATCACCAAACAAATGATTCCATCTTTCAGTGAAATGATAGCACCTCTGTTAAGGCTGCACTCCCTCCATACTGTTCACCTACAATGTAGGAGTCATTCTTGAAGCCATGTTTCATGACTCAGCAACTTCAAATCTAATGGTGAACTGAGTTCTGTCTGTACTTTGTTGTCTGTTGTCAAAAAAATAGAAATTTAATTCTCTAACTGCACTTTCCGACTGTAAGCCAATTAAAATAATTGCTTAGGCCCAATGAACAAACAACACCACCAATCTGTCATTAGTACATGCCAGTGAACTCTTTAGAAAATAATGATGCTCCTGTGCCCCATTCCCAGTTGGCACAGGCTCTGCTAGCATAAGAATATAATAGTTCTGTTTTTAACAAGCAGGCTAAGTGAACGAGATGATGAATCTAAACACCTAATCTCGTCTTGCTGTAGCATCCACAGAGATCAGACCCCATTCAGAAAGAATGTGGAGAAGATACTAAATGCCTCTCAGTGAATTATACAATCCAACTGGACAGACCATCTCTAGCTTTGTAATAGTGTGCCACCTCTGAAATGGGGATGTTTATGATCTGGGCCTGATGCAGTCAACCCCACAGAGGATAGAAGAAAGTCCTGAGGTACTTGTGTCCAATGGGAGTAACATGGTCCCAATCTCTCTTGCCATGTCATCACATGACCATCCGTCAAACCCAAGATCTGAAGGTCAGAAAAATGGTGTCTTTGTTTATCAATGACAAGACAACAGTAGTCACAGCAACACTGCCTCCCCATTCCCACATACCAGGGTGACACAGAATGCTTGGCACAGGGTTATGGAAACTCCCCCTTGATCCAAAGTATGAGTAAAACTAGTCTCACTGCAATTGCTAATCCTCATTTTAAGTGAGTTACAGTTACAGCTGCCAAGATTACAGAAAGGAAGCACTTTCCAACCAGACTCGCATCTTCCAGTCAAGCAGAACGCTTCAGTCGGAGATGGTACAGAAGGTCTTCATAAATAACAGCAGGAGTAGGCCATTCAGCCCTTTGAGTGTGTTGCATCATCCAATAAGATAATGGCTGACACAAAGATTTGAATTAGGAGCAACAGCAGGCCACTTGGCCCATCCAGTCTGCTATACCACTACCATGGCTATTCTATAGTGTCCTTAACTCTCTTTTCCCCACCTAGTCCTATATCCCTCGATTCACTTAGTGACTTAATTGACCCCAACTTTGAATATACACAATGACTGAGTATCCACATCTCTATGGGCAGAGAATTCCAAGGATCACGAGCTGCTGATAGAAGAGATGTGTCCTGATCTCAATCCAAACTGACCGAGCCCTTATCCTGAGACTCTGGCCTCTAGTTCTAGCCTCTCTGCCAGAGGTAAACAAACTCTCTGTGTGTTCCTCTTAGTCAATCATTTGATTTGGGAGAAAGACCATGGATGGATTTTAAAATGAAATTAAGGAATGTTAAACGGAAGTCAAGTCCGAAAGCAAAGTGAAAAATTGGCTTCGATTTTTCCAGAAAAATAATTAAGGCAACATTAAGTTGGACTGGATTATTCGACCTAGATAATAGTTCCATTGTTTCAAGGACAAGTTTCTCTATTTTAGAAGCTTATTATTTGTTATAAAGCAGTGATAAAAATGTAAGCACCGTGGAGATCTTCAATGGAATGGCAAACACAGGCTGACAGTTTGGCACTGCATTTATGAAACAGAGTTTGTCAGCTGCTCAACAGCATTACAGAACTCCCTCTCCAAATGTCTAAATGGTTTATCAGCAATCTTTCAAAGTTCCGGCATAAAGGGACATATCAGTTCCGGGACGCAAACCTAAATGGAATCAGCCATTCAGAGGTGGGAAGGGAAGGACAGACAAGAAAAAGTACTGCAGCCATCCGATCTTGGTGATTTTTTTACTCTCAGGGTCAAGAATATTAATACCGTGGGAATGATATGTTTATTCAAGGTATATCCAATTCCAACCTCATGCATATTCCTGATTCCCATTGCTCCAGTGTTGACAATTGTTCCTTCAGCTGTCTAGGGTCCTAAGCCCCTAAACCTTTCCGAGGCCCTAACCCTAACCTGTACTCCTTAAAGCTGACCTCTTATCCTAACATTCTTTTGCATTGAGATTACAGTGCCTGTCAACTTGCTCAGTACTTTTTTACTACAGTAAAAGTGCTACATAAATGCAAGTTATTGTTATTGCATCATAACAGGCACTGTAAACATGTATCTCCTCTCCACCCTCCCTCACACTTAGACCCAGGAGCATTTCCTGATCAACTTTCCGAAGTGCACACTGGTACAGACCAGCCAGAACCTAATGGAACATTGCCGCAAGTTGGAGGGGCTGAATGGCCTATTTCTGTACCTATCTCATCACTGGAGAATCAAACATCATTTGTAAACACAGCTCTCTAATTACTGTCAAACTATGGGCAGTTTCTAATGTTGGTTATCATTATAAAATAATAACAATCACGATTAAATGCTGGCTTCTCATGTCAGGCATCCTAAAGCACTTCACAAGATGAATTCCAGCTGCAGCACAGCCAAGTGTGAGCAGTGAAAGCAGCAGCCATTCTACATATGCAAACCGTAATTATATAAAACAAGCGAGGAGCCTCTCAGCCACATTCTCCAGTGGGATTGGCGGCTGCACAACAGGTCATCTCCTGCGAAATGTGTCATGGCTTTGGAAGTGCTTCTATAAGTTATGGATATAACAAATGAACCTTTATCATATTGCTGTTTGAGGGAGATTGCCAAGTGACAAATTGGTTACTATGTTTCCTCCCTTATACACAGTGACCTCCCGAATTCGATCCTTCATAAGCATGAGGCCATCAGCTGCTCTTGTTTTACCTCACACTCCCCTCTCATTCCGGTGCTCACTGACCCACATCAGCTCCGGGTCAAGCAACAAAATGATTTTCAAACTTTTCATCTTGGTTTTAAACCTTGCGCCTCCACAATTCTGCAATTTCCTCCCACAACCTTCAGACATCTCCACTCTCACTCCGGTCTACCCTCTCCAGACTGCCCACATCTAATGTTTCCACTATTTGCAGCACGACTTCTTCTATTCAGCTCCTATCATTTGCAATTCCCTCTCCAACTCTTCCCCTCTTTCCTTCTGTAAGATGCTCCTTGAAATGAACCTCCCCTTGTCCGGGCTGTCATTCATCTAGCCTCATCTCTTGTGATGAATCAGCAGTTGGTGTTTTGGGAACAAATGTGGATTGATTGAGTTTGCAGTCGGCGGGACAGGCTGCAGAGGGGAAGACGCTGTAGTCACTGGTGATTAAAATTGGATTGGAGACCCAATACCAAACCCTAACAGAGAAACACAAGAGCTGCAGCCTTACCCGACGTCACAAAAATCACAGATGAAGTAAAGAACCTGCCATTCTATAGTGCCGCTGCATGTTCACAAATGCTTATGAGCCAATGAAGCAAACCGAGCGCTGCAACACAGGAAATACAACAGCCAATGGGCGCACAGCAAGATCTCACAAACATGCAATGCAATGATAACCAGATAATCCGTGTCAGGGAAGTTGATCAAGGGGTAAATATTGGTCATGACACAGGGGGATCACCTTCGCTTATCAAAACATTACTATAGGATGATAGACAGCCCCCTGAGTGAACAGACAAGAGCTCAGTGGAATATCACACTGACATGTAGCACTGTCAACAGCTCAGCTCTCTGTGGGAGTATCAGTGGGGTCAGGGGATGTGAACCTTCTGTTTCAGAGGGGCAGTGCACTACCCACAGTGCAACAGCTGACAAAAGACAGAAAGCATACTGTATCTGCTGTTCCCATTGTGGCCTCCTCTACGTCGGGGAAACCAAGCGGAGGCTTGGGGACCGCTTTGCAGAACACCTACGCTCGGTTCGCACTAAACAACTGCACCTCCCAGTCGTGAACCATTTCAACTCCCCCTCCCATTCCTCAGACGACATGTCCATCCTGGGCCTCCTGCAGTGCCACAACGATGCCACCCGAACGTTGCAGGAACAGCACCTCATATTTCGCTTGGGAACCCTGCAGCCCAATGGTATCAATGTGGACTTCACAAGCTTCAAAATCTCCCCTCCCCCTACCGCATCCCAAAACCAGCCCAGCTTGTCCCCGCCTCCCTAACCTGTTTTCGTCCCACCTATCCCCTCCTCCTACCTCAAGCCCCCCCCCCCGGTCCAACCTATTAGCCTCATCCCGCCCCCTTGACCTATCCCCTCCCTAACTCCCCACCTGCACTCACCTTTACTGGCTCCATCCCTGCCTCTTTGATCTGTCTGTCTCCTCCTCACCTATCTTCTGCTCTATCCATCTCCGCCTCCTCCTCTCTCCCTATTTATTTCAGAATCCCCTTCCCCTCCCCCATTTCTGAAGAAGGGTCTAGGCCCGAAACGTCAGCTTTCCTGCTCCTCTGATGCTGCCTGGCCTGCTGTGTTCATCCAGCTCTACACCTTGTTATCTCAGATTCTCCAGCATCTGCAGTCCCTACTATCTCTGAAGGATGATGCACACAGGCTCAGACCCTTTGAGAGATGATGGTCACTGGAATTTTCAGGAACTCTTTAAGACATGCAAAAATGACAGATGTAGCCTTGTACAGATGTGGAGAATCTTACCCTGTTGGAATGGGCTGGATTCTATCTGAGATTCCTACAGAGAAAGGTTGTGGGTTAAACTCAGGCACGGCATTCTGAAGGTCACAGTTATATTGATAGAATGTAAATGCAGCAAATCACTGCTATCAAAGGAAACACAGAAACAGAGAAAACAGGAGCATAAGTAGGCCATTCAGCCTACTTTGCCATTCATTATGGTCATAGCTGATCATCCAACTCAAGCCTGTTACCACTATTTCCCCCATATCCTTTGATCCCCTCAGGCCCAAGTGCTGGATCCAACTCCTCCTTGAAATCATACAATATTTTGGTTTTGATTGCATCCTGTGGTAATGAATTCCACAAACTCCCCACTCTCTGAGTGAAGACATTTCTCCTCATCTCAGTCCTAAATTGTTTACCCTATATCCCTAGACTGTGACTCCTGGTTTTGCTCTCTCCCACCATCAGGCATATCCTTCCTGTACTTACCCTTAGTCCTGTTAGAATTTTATGGATTCTGTGAGCTCCATCCCCACCCCCTATTCTTCTGAAGTCCAGCAAAAAATAACTTGAACCAATTCAAATTCTCCCCATACGTCAGTCCTGCCATCCCAGGAATCAGTCTGATAAACCTTTGCTGTACTGCCTCTATAGCAAGAACATCCTTCCTTAGATAAGGAGACTAAAACTACACCCAATATTCTAAGTGTGGTATCACCAGAGCCCTGTCTGATTGCAGCAGGACATCCCTGCTCCTGTATTCGAATCTCTGACTAAAATACCATTTGCCTTCTTCGCCACCTGCTGCAGCTGCAATGCTTACTTTCAGCAAATAGTGTACAAGGACACCCAGGTCTCCTTGCACACTCCCCACGTTCAATTCACAGACATTCAGACAATAATCTGGACTCCTGCTTTTGCTACCGACTGGATAACCTCACATTTATCCACATTAAACTGCATCGGCCATGCATTTGCCCACTCAGCCAGCCTGTCCAAATCTCACTGAAGCACCTCTGCAACATCCTCACAGCTCACTCCCCCCCACCACCCCGCCCACCCCACCAGCTTTGTGCCAATGTCACATCCTTTCTCTGATACTTCAGTGCCCTAATTAAAATATTGAATGATGGAATTTCACGTAAATGTATTCATATATCACCAACACAAACTCACAGCAGTAATATCTCCAGCAAACACACAGCTACACCCAGGGGTTTAAAACCGATGGCACCACTTTCATTTTCCACTCCGAGGTTCTGTGGAATGGAAAATGTTCAAAGGTAATTGTGTTGGTTCACAATAAACAAAGACAATATAAAGCATTCCTTTCATGTTGGTTAATTGCCTTCCATCTGTTCTACTTGCTGACTAATGTAGATTGATTTTATTCTTGCATGGGATGTGGGCGTAGCTGGCAAAGCCAATATATCTTGCCTGTCCCTAACCAGCCCCTGAACTGTGTGGCTTGTTAATGCCATTTCAAAGGGCAGTTAACTGTCAACTATATTGCTGTGAGTCTGGAGTCATACATTAGCTGGACTAAGTGGGAACAGCAGATTTCCTTCTCAAAAGGATATTAGTGAACAAGATGGTTTTCATGACAATCGACAATGTTTACTGAAATAACACCACAGAAGCCGGAATGCCATCACCAAGTCACCCTTTATTTACATGTGGAGAGTCCTTGACACCGATCCTGTTCCTCAGAGTCAGCTCTCAGTGAACAGGATGTCTGTCACTGCTGTTTATATCTGTCAGCCAGGGCTCCCTGATTGGACTAAATTAACAGCCCCAATCAGGGATCTCATATTCCACCTGGCTGACCTCACCACAGTTACATGGTCACCGTTAAGCTAGCTTTTAATTCCAGATTTTATTGAGTTGAAATTTCGCCACCTGCCATGGTGGCATTTAAACCCCTGTCCCCAGAACATGACAAAAATAGAAACTGCTGGAGAAATTGAGCAGATCTGCAGCACCCAAGGGAAGAAAGATGAGTTAATGTTTTGAGTCCAATGACTCTTCATCAGAACTGCTGGTAAGAAGTGGTATTTATGCTGAAGCCCAAATTGGGGGGGTGGGCGGTGGGGTGGAGGGGGGAGGTGGTAAGCAGATAGGTGGAGATGGAGCCCAGAGAGAGGAGGTAAACAAGGAAATTATGAATAGTAGGCCAGGGCAGAAGAAAAGCTGAATAAGTGATCATAAGAGCTAAGTACTGAATGAAACCCATACAGTGTGATCATGGACCTAGGAGGACGTGGGAATAGGTGACTGTGCTAAAAGCAAGCTGTGTCATAACCAGACCAGGTGTGAGGGTGGGTAAAAACAGGGGAGGGCGCAAACAGGCTCTAAAGTTATTGAACTCCATGTTGGGTCCCAGAGGCTGTAGGGTCCCCAAATGGAAAATGAGATGTTGTTCTTCCAGCTTACACTGAACCTCACTGGAGCACTGCAGCAGGCCTGAGACCAAAGTACTGGCATGGGAACATGGTGGTGTGTGTTGAAATAGCTTGCAAATAGAAGTTTGGGGTTACTTTTTGGACAGAAGTAAGTATTCTGCAAAGAGATAGTAGGAACTGCAGATGATGAAGATGCCCAAAACGTCAGCTTTCCTGCTCCTCTGATGCTGCTTGGCCTGCTGTGTTCATCCAGCTCTACACCTTGTTATCTCAGTATTCTGCAAAGAGTTCACTCAGTCTGCATTTCATCTCCCCATTGTAGAGGAGACCACATTGTGATCAGCAAATACGATAGGCTAGACTGAGACAGGTGTAGGTAAAATGTGTTTGGGGCCTTGGATAGTGAGGAGGGAGGGAGTAAACAGGCAGGTGTTATATCTTCTGCGGTTACAGAGGGGTGTGAGGGAGGTTGGGAATAGATGAGTGTGCTGGAGTGTCTCGGAGGGAACGGTCCCTGCAGAAAGCTGACAAGGAAGGGGAAGGGAATATGCATCTGGTGTTGGCATCCCACTGGAAATGGCAGAAATGTAACAGGATGTGGTTGTTGGTGGGATGGTAAGTGAGAACCTCGGGGTTCCTATCGCTGTTGTGGGAGGGAAGAGAAGGGATGAAGGCAGAAGTGTAGGAGATAGGCCAGACATGGCCAAAGGCCCTGTCAAGCACAGTGACAGCGAATCTCGGTTGTGGAAGAAGTTGGACATCCCCCACCTAATCTCCGGAAGGTATAGATGCAACAGTGAGGGAGAAACTGGGAAGGTGACATGGAGCCCATACAGAAAACAGGGTGTGAGGATGTATAGTCCAGATAACTCCCACAGTTTGTAATGGATATTGGTGGGTTTGTAATGGATATTGGTGGGTTTGTAATGGATATTGGTGGCCAACCTATCCCCAAAATCCAAGACAACAGAGTTGCTGAGGAAGGGAACGGGGGGAATCAGAGATGGACCAGGTGAAGATGAGAACAGGGTGAAAATTGGAAGCAAAATTGAGAAATTTTTCTAATTCAAAACAAGAAGGAAGCAGCACCGATGATATCATTGATATATTGGAGAAAGAGTTATGGAGAGGGACACAATCATATCATTACAACAAATTACTTGGTCGTTAGTGTGTTATTGTTTGTAGGAGCATGTTTGAGCAAATTGCCAGTCGCCTTTCCTACATTATCACAGTGACTACATTCCAAAAGGTATTTCTCAAGCTGTAATGCACTGTGTGATATCTTGAAAGGTGTTACAGAAATGAAAACCTTTCTTTTTAATATTTTCTGGGATTTGTGAATCTTTATTTAGGACATTGACAGAGGGATAAGGAGAATCCTGCAGGATATTACCAAGGTTGAGATAAATTTGAAAGAAGTAATCAGGTAGTGTTACACTGGGATAAGTGCTGGTAATGTTTTAGTAATAATTACACTCTTTGCTTTCAGACCCACCGGGATATTCTCTGAGAGATTAACAAGAGAAACCTGGGTTTGCAATTACTACCGTGTAGTTATTCCCATTACAGGTCCATCTAACTGTCAGTTAGCTCACAGTGTGTTACACTTGTTCAAACTGGAAGCTAGATATCTTAATACACAGGGCCTGGGTCTTTGCTGATGGGGAGAACATGTAGTACAGTGCTTGTTTCAACTCAACAACACAGATACCAGCCATTTCCTGGTTTATTGCTCAGTGTAATGCTTTGACCAGTCAACCTGCTTGGTTTAAATTAAACAAAATGTGGCAGTTATCCAGCATCTGAACCATTTTGCTTCTTTTTGGCAGTTAACTGTCAATCATCATCTAACTGAAGCATTCTTCACTGCAGCGCCTTTATTGCCAAAATGTGTCTCTTTCAGAAATACTCACAATCCATTTAATATTCAATGAACAACATTTAAATATCATGGTGTATCAGATGGCACCTACACCTTAGGTTTTAATAACTTAGAAATTGCAGGAGATGAGTAAAACTGATAGCAGAAGAAATGTCATGGCTTTTAAAGCCTTGGAAAATAACAATGTCAGAAGTGAGAAAAGGTTTTTCATACAGTGAGTGGTTCAGGTCTGGCACACTTTGCCTGGAAGTGTGGTAGAGGCAGAGTCAAATGAGGCATTCAAGATGCCACTGGGTGATTTGAATTAAAACACTGGGCAGGCATGTGGGAAAAGGCAGGAGAGTGGCACTAAGTCATAATATTCATCAGGGATTGATGCAGGCATGATGGGCCAAATAGCCTCTTCTTCACAATAACAAGTCTCTGATTCTGTGATCTCGAAAGATCATTGGGTTGGAAGTGATTACACAGACAGGGTACGGCTCTAGAGGTCCCATTAACGACCCATTACCATTCTCTCCAAGTCGAGTGTCCACAAGAAATGGCTAATTCCAACACAAGGTTTCCAGATGAATGTGCTGAGGTGCAACACATTGCCTGAGTATGTTTTCTTTATTCAAGGAATGTGAGCATCGCTGACCAGGCCTGCAAATGTTTCCCATTCCCTAATGGCCCAGGAGAAGATAGTGCTGTGCTGCTTTCTTGAATCATCACAGTCCATGTGGCAAAGGTGCATTGGAGTGAGGGGTGTTCCAGGATTATGATCCAGCGACGCTGAAGGAATGGCGATATATTCCCAAGTCAGGACGGTGATTGACTTGGAGGGGAACTTGCAGGTGGTGCTTTACCTGTATGTCTGCTTCCCTTACCCTTTGTGGTGGTAGCTCTCTGAGGAGTTTTGGTGAATTTCTGCAGTGCAGTAGATGGTACACACTGCTTTTACTGAGCGTCAGTGGAAGGAGTGAATATTCAAGGTCATGGACGGAGTGGACGCTTGTGGGTGTGGTGCCAATCAAGCGGACTGCTTTGTCCTGGATGGTGTTGAGCTTCTTAGGTGCTGTTGGAACTGCAATCATCCAAGCAAGTGGGGAATATTCCATCTCACTCCTGACTTGAGTGTTGTAAACAAGAGATAGGGCTTTAAGAGTCAGGAGGGGAGCTACTTCCCACATAATTCCCAGCTCCTGACTTTCACTTGTAGCCACAGTACTGATATGGCTGGTCCAGTTCTTTTTCTGGTCAATGGTAGCCCACAGCATGTTGTTAGTGGGGGATTCAGTGACCGTAATACCATTGGACATCATGAAAGAGCTGATCAGATTCTTCCTTGAACATTATCATTGCCTGCTACTTGTGTTTGCACGAATGTTACTTGCCACTTCTCAGCCTAAACCTGACTGTTGTTCAGGTCTTTTGGGCACAGACCACATCAGTATCTGCAAAGTTGTCTAAGCTGTCAGTGTGCATCAACTTGTCACAGCAAGAGAGCAGAAAGCCAAAGAAACACCTGCAGCAGCATTGCAGGCAAAGGGCCACGCTGCAGCAGGATAGGAAGAAGAAAGTCAAATGGGCAAATCCAGCTGGAGAGACAGTAAGAGATTTGCAAACTGACAGAACCAGGGGCAGGACTTGGAATGCAATCGGCAGAGAGTAGGATGATGTTTCTGATACTATTGCAAGCTCCATGTCCCCTTTCCCACTTTGAGCACAGGCTACTGAATGAACATCATTGTGAATCATTATCTGGGAGCTGTAAAGATAGATTGTGGCAATTCCCTGTGACAGAATGCCCCTAGGATACTCTGCAAAACATTTTCATGCTAATTTGGTCTTGTTGCTGGCTGTTGTGCATTTAATTTAGGAAAAGTAATCCATGCATTAAACAACTTCTGCAGGCAATGTGACTTCTTAAAATACATCTTTTGTAACAGTGTTGGAATGACCTCTTTTCAGTCTTAGTAGCAACCAATTCAACAGGTCTGGAAACAACAAATGCAGGAGATCACAGTGGGTCAGACAGCATCCATGGAGCAACAGCAAGCTAATGTTCAGAGTCTAGATGACTCTTCATCAGAGATAGTAGGAACTGCAGATGCTGGAGAATCCGAGACAACAAGGTGCAGGGCTGGATGAACACAGCAGGCCAAGCAGCATCATAGGAGCAGAGAGGCTGACGTTTCGGGCCTAGACCCTTCATCAGAAAAGGGGGAGGGGAAGGGGGTTTTGAAATAAATAGGGAGAGAGTGGGAGGTGGATAGAAGAGGGATAGAGGAGAGGATAGGTGGAGAGGAAACAAACAGGTCGAAGAGGCGGGGATGGAGCCAGTAAAGGTGAGTGTAGGTAGGGAGTTAGGAAGGGGATAGGTCAGTCTTCATCAGAGCTGATTATAGATGTTGGTGTGTTCACTGAGCTGGGAGGTTTGATAGCACCTTACTAGGTGACATCCTCAGCGCTGTGGTGCCTTCTGTGAAGCACTGAGGTGAAGTGGGGAGGGAGCAGCATTGACACAATGGTGGGTTGGGGGGTGTTGGAGTACTGAGGCAGAAGGGGTGTAGAAGTGCAGATTAAGCACTTAAATTAGTTTCTTCTTCAATTATTTGTTCAACTCGCATTTAAAAGCTACATTTAAATCTGTACCCACCAACTTATCAAACAGTGCTTTCAAAAGTTTATTTTCAACTGGTCATTCCTGCTGACCACTTCTGGTCATTAACATCACCAATCCTCGTTAGACATTCCCATCTAATAAATGGCAATACGTATCTCTAATAATGGTGGCAATCCTTACTGTGTCTGCCAACATTTATAACCAATCTCTAACTTCAATAGGGGAAGGTTTCCAACTCAGGATGCTGACAGGCTGGGAGGGGGACTTGCAGGTGGTGGTGTTCCAGTTGGAAAGTGCTGTCATGGGTGCCCTTGGCGAGTTGCTGCAGTACAGTTTGTAGATGGTGCACAATGTTGCCATTGTGCACAGTGGTGCCGAATGTTGAAGATGATGGATGTTGAAGGAGATGGATGCAGTGCCAATCAAATGGGTTGCTGGATGATGCTGAACTTCTTGAGTACTGACTGGAGCTGTATCCATCCAGGCAAGTGGGGAGTATTCCATCACACTCCAAACTTCCAGCTGGTGGACAGGCTTTGGGGAAGCAGAAGGTGAGCTACTTGCTGCAGAATTTCTAGCCCCCCGCCCCCCGCAGTTGTAGATACAGGATTCATGTAGCTGTGCAGTTTGGTTTCCAGTCAATGGTAATTAGCCCCCATGATGTTAATGCTAGGGAATAGTAATGGCATCAAATGTCAAGGGGAATGGTTGTTTTTCAATCATTTTTGAGGTAGGTAGTACCTGGCACTTGTGTTACTTAAGCTTGTCATTTACTAGCCCCAGCCTGGCCATTACCCAAGTCACATAGACACGGGCTGGATTAGTGTATGAAGAGTGGAAAATGGTCCAAGAAAATGTACAGCCATCAGTGAGCATCTCACCTCTGGCCTACAGCAGGAGAGGAGATTGGGCCCAGGCCACTCCCCTGAAGGATTCTTCCAGAGATGTCCTAGAGCTGCCATAATTAACCTCCAGCAACCATAATCACCTTCCTGTGTGCCAGATATGGCTCCAACCGCTGGAGAGATTTTTCCCCTGACTCCCATCGATTCCAGTTTTGCAGAGAGTCCTTGATGCCACTGCGAGTCAAAAGCTGCCTTGATTTCACTCCTGGCCAAGCAGCATCATAGGAGCATTGCTCCTATGATGCTGCTTGGCCTGCTGTGTTCATCCAGCCCTGCACCTTGTTGTCTCGGATTCTCCAGCATCTGCAGTTCCTACTATCTCTGATTTGATTTCACTCCTGTCAGGTCGGGGGTTCAGCTCTTTTGTCCATATCTGTACCGTGTTGTAATGAGGTCAGGAGCTGAGGGGAACTTTAGGGACCCAAACTGAGTGTCACCGAGCAGGTTCGACAGGCCCTCAACAAGACAACCCTTCTGCAAATGCAGTACTTGCTCCAGCCTGCACTGGAGGGTCAGGCACTCAGGACTGAGATTGGAAGGGGCCCAGCCAGTCACACCCACATCCCAGTAACTAATTCAAAACAGCCACAAGCTGTGGGTCAGTCATTTGAACTACCCCCAATAAACAACAGTTTAGTAATTGAATGAGCCAGCTCAGCCATAATGGGGATGAATGGCCCACTTCTGTGCTGTATAATGCTATTTTAACCCAGAGTAATTAAGGATTCCTTTATGTAATAATAATTAAAGCTGTCTATGTTTTTCTGCATTATTTCTATGTGCAGCACATTCTACAATAAAGCATGTGTTTATCTTTCCAAATTAGCAAGTTAAACCCTCTGTTGAAGAGCAGAACAGAAGGCAGTGATAAGATACCAACGGTACTTTCTGGACCACAGTTTTTGTTCAAGGTGTTGATTTTTCTCCTAAATTGCTATGTTGCCTCCAACAGTTTTTCAAAGGAAACACTAGTGTATTTGCCATCATCTCTGAGTCATCATTTGTTCTGTTTCTGGGCTTTATAGTTTTAAACTGAAGGTCACAGTGAGTCAAGTAGCTAGATCTCTCGTTTCTCTCTCCCTTGCTGTCTCTCTCTCTCTGTCTGTCTGCCTCCCTCTCTCTTTCACTGTCTCTCTCTCTCTCACACATCTCTCTCTCTCTCACTATCTCTCTCACCATCTCTCTCTTTCACTGTCTCCCTGTCTCTGTATCTCTCTCTCTCTCTTGCTGTTTCTGTCTCTCACATCTTTCCCTCTCTCTTGCTGTCTCTCTCTCTCTCATTGTCTCTATTTCTCACTGTCTCGCACCCTCCCCAGCTCTCTCCCTCTCGCTGTCTCTCTCTCTCTCTATCTTGCAATGATTGTAACAAGATCAGCCAAGAGGACCTCCTAGAATATGAGATAACAAGGTGTAGAGCTGGATGAACACAACAGGCCAAGCAGCATCAGAGGAGCAGGAAAGCTGACGTTTCGGGTCTGGACCCTTCTTCAGAAATGGGGGAGGGGAAGGGGACTCTGAAATAAATAGAGAGAGGGGAGGAGGCGGATGGAAGGTGGATAAAAGAGCTGATTGGTGGAGAGGAGACGGACAGGTCAAGGAGGTGGGGATGGAGCCAGTAAAGGTGAGTGTAGGTGGGGAGTTAGGATGGGGGTTGGTCAGTCAAGGGAAGACGGACAGGTCAAGGAGGCGGGGACGAGGCTGGTAGGTAGGGGATGGGGTGGGTGTTGGTCAGTGAGGTGGGAGGAGCGGATAGGTGAGAGAAAAGATGGGCAGGTCACCCCCACCTATGTCCGTGACACCACCCACGCCCTCCACCTCCTCCAAACCTTCCGATTCCCTGGCCCTCAACACCTCATCTTTACCATGGACGTCCAGTCCCTATACACTTGCATTCCCCATACAGATGGCCTAAAGGCCCTCCGCTTCTTCCCGTCCCGCAGGCCTGACCAGTCCCCCTCCACTGACACCCTTATCCGCTTAGCCGACCTCATCCTCACCCTCAACAACTTCTCCTTCAATTTCTCCCACATCCTACAGACAAAGGGCGTGGCCATGGGTACCCGCATGGGCCCAAGCTATGCCTGCCTCTTTGTAGGATACGTGGAACAATCCCTCTTCCGCAGCTACACTGGCCCTAAACCCCACCTCTTCCTCCGTTACACCGGTGACTGTATCGGCGCCGCCTCGTGCTCCCACAAGGAGCTCCAACAGTTCATCCACTTCACCAACACCTTCCACCCCAACCTTAAGTTCACCTGGACCATCTCCGATACCTCTCTCTCCTTCCTGGACCTCTCTGATTCCATCTCTGGCAACCACCTGGAAACCAATATCCATTTCAAGCCCACCAACTCCAGGTTCCAATCTAAGGAACAATTTTAACATTCAAATCACAGAGGCAGTGCGGAGCGGAGTCACAGATTGATCCAGTCACTGGCACACAAACCAGAAAAACTGCCTTCAGAACAATCGCCAGAAATATCACGTTTTCATCTGTAAAAACAAACTGTTAATGTCGCTGGCTCTAACTCTTTCAGAAAATGAAGGACTGAACAAAGATTTAGGTCCTGAATGTTAATGTATCAGTTTCTCTGTGCAGACCAATGTTGACAGGTGCTGTGTATTCCATGCATTTCCTAGTTTAACTTCTGGAGAAATATGGGATCATTGAGAATATAGACATGTGCATGTAAGTACAGAATACTGATTCAGGGTAAATTCAGGCACAGTGACAGGGGCATGACTGAAACAAGGAGAGATGCAAGATGAGCAATCAACTCCTTTCATAAGTCACACGACACCAGGCTATAGTCCGACAGGTTTATTCAAAATCTGAAGCTTTCAGAGTACCACTCCTTCATCAGCAATTCGCCTGATGAAAGAGCAGTGCTACAAAAGCTTGTGATTTCAAATAAACCTGTTGGACTATAACCTGGTGTCATGTGACTCCTGACTTTGTCCACCCCAGTCCAACACTGGCACCTCCATATCATGAGATGCCCCCCTATCACGGTGGCTCAGTGGTTAGCACTGCTGCCTCACAGCACCAGGGGCCCAGGTTCAATTCCACCCTTGGGTGACTCTCTGTGTGGAGTTTGCACATTCTCTCCATGTCTGTGTGGGTTTTCTCTGTGTGCTCAGGAATCCTCCTGCTGTGCAGGCTAGGTGGATTGGCCATGCTAAATTGCCCATTGTGTCCAGGGATATTTAGGTTAGGTGCATTAGACATGGGGAAATGCAGGGGTAGGGAAAGGAGTCAGGGTGGGATGCTCTTCAGAGGGGCAGTGTGGACTTGTTGGGCCAAAGGGCCTGTTTCCACACTGTTAGGATTCCATGATCTTAACTTCTTTTCATAGTTTTGTAACACAGATACTGGGTTTATAAAGGTTTGTGTCACATTTCAGGGCCTCAGATTCTGCTGTTACATATTGGAGGCAGACATGTTTGATGCAGTGTACAATAAAAATGCCACTCGTTGGGAATAAATGTAGCTCCGAAGGGGTTAAATGCACAGAACACCACGCACATCAGTGTACGTTATTTTTCAGAGGACATGCCTGAAACAGTGCCATGTGACAATCAGAGACAATTTAATGTTTCACTGATGGTTCACACTCACTGTTACCATGACAGCCCCATTCATTTTAACTCAACAGCAATCACAACCAAGTCAGGTCGGACCTTCTGCTCTTGGGGCAGGCGGCTAGAGTCAGTTTTGACTCTCAAACAGGAGTTTAAAAAATGAGAGACAGGGCAGTGAATGGGGAAGGATTCACAGAAAGAGAGAATACAAATAGTAAGAGATAGAACAATTAGATTTACACTTAGAAAAATACGCCACAGAAGCAGGGTAAGTGCACTGTGTCCTTTATTTCAAATCAGTACCTGATGATTAGCTGTTACAACTGAACAAAATGAATTTGTTTCTCTGTGTGGTCAGCTGACTGTGTAAACTGGTCTAACCTCATCCAGTGAGACCTCAATCCATTATTCGAGAGAATGAAGAAATACACAAGGATGTGAGAGATGTCTGGTTTTACATCACAAAGACTGTTGTTCCCCTGGGTTACACAAGGAGACAGAGGGCCAAAAATCAACATAAAATACAGAGCATTCAGGTGATCAGAAATCAAACCAGAAAGTGCTGGAGAAACTCAGCAGGTCTGGCAGCATCTGTGGAGACAGAAACCGTTAATGTTTTGAGTCCAATCTGACTCTTCTTCAGAAGGGTCTAGGCCCGAAACGTCAGCTTTCAAGTCAGCAGGGTTATGGATATTGGGCAATGTGCTTCCACTTAGAGAGCTGCTCCTGTTCCTGTCGGCTTCTATCAGCATCCTCTTGGTCACTGATTCATTCCTAACCTTCCACCCCATCACAGACGTCCCCTTGTTAATCCTCTTTCAACACTCCCCCATTTGCACTTCTTAAAAATTTCTTACATCTCTAACTTCTCTCAGTTTTGATGGAAGGTCACAGCCAGGAAATGTTAACCCTCTTAATAGTTTGCTTTTGTGTCAACTCATGGACAAATGCCAAAATCCAGAAAGTATCCACAGCAGAGTAGATCCTACAAGAATTTAACTTATTCCAGGTTTGATTAAATGACATGAGTTTTCGATCTTATGGAAGATCAAAAATACAAATGGTTCCTCAGAACTGGAATTAAACAATTTGAACCATATATTTGGTACCCTTAAAAAAAGTAGAGAGAAGGTGAGTTATTGGAGAGCGGGGATCAAGACTTTGCTAAACAAAAAAACTGAAAGAACTGTGGATGCTGGAAATCAGAAAGAAAATCAAAAACAAAGAAAGCAGTGTTAACATTTCAGGTCCAGTGACCCTTCTTCAGGTCTGAATGGTAACTCTGATTTCTCTCCACAAATGCTGCCAGACCTGCTGAGATTTTCTAGAAATTTCTGTCTTTGTTCTTGATCAAAACTTTGCTATCATTATACCTTGCCTTAAAGGTATCTGAACGAAAGGGAAAGAGGGGGAGAGAAAGTAAGAGACAGCTGCTGACCGTGAATGCTTTCTCAGCACCAGGACAGCAGTACAGTGAGATTTACAATGCTCTCCATTCCTTCCTGGAGCAGATCCACAGAATCTGTGACAATAGGGAATATACATCATCACCTGTGACTACCTAGAAATCAAGTTGAGAGTTGTTCTGTTCCAGGCCTGTAATGGGGTAAATTTAGAGAAGTCAGCAAGATCAAAGGCACATCAGTGATCAGTGCTGTGACAGGCTGAGAGCCCCATCGATATAAGCCCAGACAGCAATTTACTCCAGTGTGGGAGCTGCCAATCCTTAATAGATGTCCTGCAATATTAAGATATTAAACAGTACTGTCCAGGATGCTGATGTAAGCAAAATTCCAGGAGAAAGATCACAGGATCTTCCTTAAAAAAAAGTTTCCCTTTTTATTTTATTTAAGCAACCTTTCACTTTATAGATTACCAAAGTGTCGGAGATGGGAGTTGCTCACGTCTGTAAACTTCAGGAATATGTCCAACCAGACTTGGCAAGAGCAGTTTAGGGGCGCATTGGGAACCAATGTTATGATCTGCCTCCTGGTGGCTTCAGGGACAATAGCACTGTTTTGTTTCCAATGAACCGAACCAATTCAACGTTAATATAAACTCGACCCGTCGGTCTGGACCTGATTACCATGCAACAATTATTTAAACAAGCAGCAACCAAAACACAACACAGTTAGGATACAAACATCTTCAGGAGCTGGGAGTTATTTATATCAACCAAGGATGCAGACTCAACTCACACTTCAGTGAGTCTGCAATGTGACTGGTCAACTTAAGAATGAAATGTGTCCTTCTCCATAAAATGCAAGTTTAATTCTTCTGACACAAAACTCTATTGCCAAGGCTGATCATTCACATCCCACTTGACAGGAGCTGTCTCTGTAAATGTACTCAACAGGATAAAAAATAATAAAGAATGAAACATAATTTGCTCCAAGCCTGCTTAAAGGACACTCCAATGATTTTACTGGGCACATGTTAATACATCACCACACAGTCAGCTCACACAAAAGGGACATAGAGTAATCATTCTAATGTCAACAAGTTTGGTCACTGAGTTCTTAGTTGGGATGTCACTGAATGTTTGATTAGCAATATTCCTCTCTGGCTGTTTTTTGAGCGATATTTTGTTATATTCGGGGGATCGACAGCTTTTGCCTCAGGTTGCAGTATCCCAAATGCAGCCTTAAGCAAGGGCTACTGTCTCTCCAGGACTGGTCTAGTGTCTCCGTGAAATGAAGATTAAACTCCAGGGTACAGCTGAGAATAAAAACCCGGGGAGAGACTCATAGGGAGAGTGGAAATCTTTCCTTTGAACATTTCTGATTATTTGTTATTTATTTTGGAGATGGGGAAGGAAAGATTCTATCTGACAGACAGTCCAGGAATGCAGTGTGCTGAAGGTCATTCAATTTATAACCCTTTCTACTTGTTTCAGTGAGATGTGGGAAGGACTGGGTAGGAGGCAACTGATTGGCCAGCTCTGGTTGCTGTGAGGACACTCATATGTAACTGGAATGAGTGGGACTGGAGTCACGTGGATGTTTGTACAAGAAGCCGAAGCTTCTGGTGATGATCTGTCTCTGGTGGCTCTCAACATCAAGCAGATTTTATTGAGTTTCACAGTTTTCTCTCCAATGGAATTTAAACTAAATGACAAAGATTATTACAACCGTGAACTAATTCATTTTTCAGGAAGCTGATGGAGACTTGGCTGAAAAATGTGAGAAGAAAGAATTTGCATTTTGGTAGTACCTTTTCCAGCCTGAGGAACTCTGTGGGCTGTGAAATGCGGTTGCTCTTGATATGTAGGAAACGCCACGGCCATATTGCGTACACCATGATCCCAGAAACAGCGATGCCAGAAATGACCTGATAATCGTTTTGTTGGAGGATTGAGCATCAGGTCACCGGGGAGAACTTCTCTCCACTTCTCTCGGAAATGATATCATGGATCAATTGCATCTGCCTATGAGGGCAAACAGGCCTCCATTTAAGGTCTAATCTAACAGACAGCATTCCCAACACTGCCGCACTCCTCCAATGCTGTACTGAAATGTCAACCAAGCAAATGAATGATGTAAAGGACACTCCAATGATTTTACTGGGCACACATGTAAATATCACCACACAGTCAGCCTATATTCATCCACAAATGATGAATTCCACAAACAGAAAGGGCAAGATCTGAGCTCATCGCTTGAATCTTGCTGGTTTATTGCTACAGACACTCAGCGACTGCAGGCACAGCCCCTTCATTACAAACTCAGCCTTTCCAGATCCTTCATTTCCTTTAAGATTATTCTGAAAACCCCCTGACTAAGTTGTTGAGTATCTTTTTAAAACCTCATCCTTTTGCCTAGTGGTCATTTATTTCCAATTCCGTCTCTGTGCTGTGTTCAGGGATTTCTTTTTTCAAGTTATAATGGAAGTTATTATTTACGAACTGTCAATCACAATTCAAAACATCACAAATATGTAAAACTCATAGTAGTTTCCAGCTGGTTTCTCTGACCTTGATGATGTGACTTCATCCCAGGCCTAGAGCCAGGGGTTTACAAACAGATGCTAACTTGCAGAAACTTCCCTCAGTAATTAGCTTCTAATTAACACCATGATCTGCCAATTTAGCCCACATTCCTGTAGGGAATACCTCTGGATCGTAAGTGGTTTTTAAAGGGACAGGTTTGGCACAAGCGCCTTCATTTCAGTAATTTCCTTCACTGCCAATCAGGCTTTGAAACGCCACAGCAGTAACCTCTGGCAATCTCGGCCACTTTCCCATCCTGTAAGTCACTCCTTAAAACCTGGCACTTTCACCAACATCTAGCCACCGTTATTTCAGTTTCAAACCTTGCTTTATAATATGCCTGTGAAGGGCTTTGAAACATTTTATTATGTTAAAAGCATCATATAAATGCAAGTTGTCATTGCTTGCATCTAACTGTGTATGTGTGCATGAGTGCATCTGCACGTGTATCTATATGCAAGTGAGAGTAAGTGTGCATCTGTATCTATGCAAAGGTGTGTGTTTGTGTATCTAAGTATGCTTCACAACTGTGTACGATGATATATTTCCAAGTCAGGATGGTGAGTGGCTTGGAGGGGAACTTGCAGCGGGTGGTATCTGCTGCCCTTGTCCTTCTAGATGGAAGTGGTCATGGGTTTCAAAGATGCTGCCTAAGGAGCCTTGGAAAAGTTCTGCACAGTATCTTGTAGATGGTGCACACTGCTGTGACTGAGTGTCAGTGGTGGAGGGAATGGATGCTTGTGGAACAAAAACAAAGTTACTGGAAAAGCTCAGCATCTGTGAAGGAGAAAACAGAGTTAACGTTTCGGGTCCAGTGACCCTTCCTCAGAACTGATGGTGGCTGGGAAAACATCAGTTTATATGCAGAAAACAGGGAGGTGGGTGGGGTAGGGAGTAAACAATAGGATAGAGCCCAAAGAGATAGAAAGGTAGTTGGACAGACAAAGGAGTTGCTAACGATCAGGCTGGGAGGGTGATGTAGAGTGGATGCTTGTGGATGTAGTGTCAATCAAGCGGGCTACTTTGTCCTGGATGGTGTCAAGCTTCTTGAGAGTTACTGGGGCTGCACTCATCCAGGCAAATAGGGAGTGAGTATTTAATCACACTCCTGACTTGTGCCTTGTAGATGGTAAACAGGCTTTGGGAATCTGCTGTAACTAACACTAACTCCAGTAAATAATGTGCTTGCTTAATGTCTGGATATGCTCACTTTATCTGCAGCTCCTTGAATCCTGAAGATTGTGAAGGTGTTGGAAGTGTTTCAAACAAACTGAAAAGTACCTGCCAACTACCACTATAATTTTCTTGCCCAGAATCAGATTCATTCTGCCTCTATCTATCCCCATCCTGTAAAGTTCTAACTGCAGGTATTACCATATCAATCTAAAAGCCTTAACTGGGCAATTCTGCATGTTTCAAATATCTGTTTCCTTCTACCCCTGGATTTTATTCACTCTCTGGCTATGTTTTCCTGGAATAAAGGCAAAATTGTTAACAATTCCTTCCTAATCTGGCTATCATGAAAGCACTTCTAATCTTCCACTATCTAGTTTTAAAACAACATTTTAAAGAGGCCATTCAGCCCCTTGAGGCTGTTCCACATTCAATTAGATAGTTGTTTTTCCACATCCTATGGCCAATTACTCATCTGGTTCCTCAGCCCTGAATACCATTGTCGAATATGAATGGACCAATCTCAGTTTTGAAATGTTTAATTAATCCCCAGCCTGAACCAAATTCCGGATTTCCATTCTCCTTTATGTGAAGGGAAAGGCGATAAACATTCTCATGTACCTTTTGGTTTTACAAAGAGGCTGACAAACTGCAGTGAAGCCTCAGGCTGTACAGAGGCCTCCAAGGTAAAGCCATCCATGTCCGCGGAGGTTCAGCATGACGTTTCTCACAATGCTGGTGCTTGCAAATCTCCTCACGCATGCATTGTGACTTTGACACACTCAATATGCTCGAAGCTCTTCTGTTCTGCAACTTGCCAGATCATCCGAGAGCAGCTGAATTACATTCACAGACTGGAAACAGTTGTCAGTGCCCTTTGTGTGAGCGCAATGATGACATACATTCGTCGCATTGTATGTCACAGGGTAACACACTCTCTGTGAGCCAGAAGGTCACGGGGTCAAATCCAACTCCAAGGATTTCAGCAGAAAATGTAGGTCACTGTCTCAGTACCAACAGAGCGCCGCACTGTCGGAGGGTCAGCGCTGAGGGAGTGCCACACTGT
>NC_063364.1:32530614-32539727 GCF_021869965.1 Rhincodon typus | reverse complement strand
TCAGCGCTGAGGGAGTGCCACACTGTCGGAGGGTCAGTGCTGAGGGAACGCCGCAGTGTCAGAGACACTGCCTTTCAGGATAGATCTGGCCTCATAGGTGGATGCAAAAGGTCGCTCAGATGAAGAAGAGTAGGGGTCTTCGGGATCACAGTCTGATAGCTGTCCCTGCAGCGCACCCCATTCTGAGGTGAACCACGCTGCAGAATGCCATGAGAACATTACAAGAGGAGAAGCAAAAGGTCACAGCCTCCCGAGCCATCTCCACCATCCGAGCAGATCATGCTTGATGACCCCTGTCCACATTCTCATCTCATTCCCAAACATTTTGATTCTCTCTGGTCCAGATTCTGCCAGGCAGGAACGAGTTGGAAGCCCATTAAAACAACAGGCGGGTCCCAATTCCAGGATTCCCAAAATAATTCCCAGTGTTTCTGAATTTTGGGCAGCGCCTTTTAAGGTGCAGGCCAGTTCAGGTTGTGATCCTGCACCCAGCAGGATGACCTCTAGATTGTCTCATTTTTGAAAGCTCCAGGGAATGAGGCCTATCTGGATCTTCCACACAGATGATGAGTATGATAAAAGGTAAAAAGACCTTGCAGTCACTAGCTACTCTCCTCGTTACCTCAGGCAACGTAAAAGTACAAAGAGGTCCTCAAATCGTCTGAGATGGTGTAAAATGGATAATATTGGACAGACTATTTGTTATAAACTTCCCCATTGTGTATTTATTAAATTATTTGTTCATGGTGAAATAACTCCACAGAGGCCAGTATCCCATCACCAAGTCACCCTTTATTTACACACGGAGAGTCCTTGACACAGATCCAGCTCCCTCAGAGCCAGCTCTCAGTGTGAGCAGGATGTCTGACACTCCTGTTCTTATCTGTCAGCCAGGGCTCCCTGATTGGACCAGGTTAACAGCCCCAATCAGGGAAATTGCATTCTATAAGGTCCACCTGGCTGACCTTGTTATTAATCACTACATCCCTCCCCCTGAGTCCGAGGATATAGGCTGGGTCTTTTCGTTTTTAGCTTCCCCAGGACATTTTAGCACTGGATCAGGGTCCTCCAACTCTGCCTCTGATTCGGGAGGTGTGTAACGCACAGTAGCTCACCTCTTGCACCCAGAGCATCTCTTCTTCAGGCAACAAAGATGTGAAGGGCATGACATCTGCTGCGGCGAAGTCAGATTCCGCAGTCTCTTCAATCCTTGATGGACTGGGAGAACCCACGGTTCCAACAGCCTTTCCAACTGTTCCGAGGAGCTGGGCACATTTTGCTCCCACACCATTTGAGAGTTTGTAGCTTTTATATGGCCCATGTGCTTATTCAGGACTGTCACACCTACCCAAACTTTATACATCACTGGACCTGATCTCATGTCATCCATGTCTCTTACCCATGCAGGGCCATTCCTGTGGTTCCTACACTAAACTTCATCCCCTGAAATAAATTGTCTCTCTTGCTTAGTAGGATTTTATGTCTAGCACTGGTGATCCTGATGCCGTTTCACCTTCCCCTCCATGCCCAGGAAGATCTGGTGAGGAGTCTTCTCCCCATTAGCAACACCACTGGAGCTATCCCTGTAGTTGCATGAGGGGTGTCCGATAATCAAATAGGAACCGGGACATTTTGATATCTAGTGAAGCTGTAGACAGTTTCTTTAAGCCTGCCTTCAAAGTTTAGACTGCTTTTTCACCCAGACCATTGGATGATGGATGGTTTGGAGCTGTCCTTGCATGACAAATACCATTTGACTTTAGGAAATACTCAAATTCCCTGCCTGTAAACAATGGCCTGTTATCTGTGACCGACACTTCCGGGAGTCCATGTATTGCAGAAGATGTTCACAGTTTTTCTATCGTCATCCCCGTGATTGACGAATGAACTCTATACACATCCAGACACTTTGAGTGGGTGTCCACAATGACTAAGAACATTGAGCCCATGAAAGGACCTGCACAGTCCATGTGTGACTGAGTCCAGGGTTTACCTGGCCATTCCTACGAATATGGGGGAGCTGCTGGTGGAAATTTTTGCCCTTGTTGGCACTCTGAGCACTGCCCCACTAACACAGTTATGTCTGTATCCAGTCCTGACCATCAGATATGACTTCTAACAAACATCTTCATCTTGGAAACCCCTGGATGACCCTAGTGGTGCTCAGCCAGTATCTGGCAGTGACCTTTGCTCAGGACAATCACCCCTGCTCCCCACAGTAATATGCCACCCTCTACTGTGATCTGGTCTCTCTGGGTCCAAAGAGATTTCAATTCTGGTTGTGATAGCCCTTTGGTTTCCCCCATCACCACCAGCTGTTTTAGTTTTGCCAGGACTAGATCTTCCTGTATCCAAACTCTGATATTGTCAGCTGTGACTGGGACTATCCAGAAACTTTAAAACTATTACAGACTTATCCAGCTGTGAACAATGGTTTACCATTTGTTTAAAATCCCCGAAAAGGCAAACCAACCCATCAGGCTTCACAATCGGTATGACCGGTGCTGCCCATCCCACAAACTGGGCTGGTCTGATGATTCCTTCACTTTCCAGCCGCCTGATTCCTGCCTCTGCTATTGCCCCTGGGACAAATGGCACTGGGAGGGCCTTGCAGAATCCTGGAATTGCTTCCTGGTCAATGTGCAATGTGGACCTGGCCCCTTTGATAGTCCCTAGACCATCCTGAAAAACCTCTGGGTATAGGCAGCCATTTTCTAATCAAAAAGTGTTGAGCCAATCAAGTTGAATCTTTCTCAACCAATTTTGCCCCATCAGGTTTGGGCCCAAGCCTTTTACTACAGTCAATTGTAACTGAACAGCTGCTTTGCACAAGAGACTGGGACCGAAATTGTACCCTTAATCTGTAAAGGTTCCCCAGTACAGGCTCTCAGTTTAGCTGAGGTCTTGTGCAAACTTAAGGGTTGAAGTCCAGAGCAAATCTTGGTAAAGACCGGTTCTGTAATCACTGATACGGCTGCATTAGTATCAACCTGCATTAAAACTGGATAACCATTTAACCAGACATTTATCTTGATTGGTTCTGATTTGGATGTTGCTAAGCAATGTTAATGTTCCAAACCAGATGTAGGTGGGCTTTCCAGGGTGTGCACTCTCCTGGATACCAGCCTATGAATTTTCTTACTCAATTCAGGCCTAGTGGGACTCATTTACAGTCTTGAGTCTGCATACCAGCAGTAACAACAATGGCTTACCGGCCCAGGTCCTCAAGAAACTTTTAACCATTTGGCCGAGGCTTGGCTTTATTTTAAGGTTTTGCTGTGGGCAGATCTGGAGTCCCTCTGTTCAGGATATGTCCTGAGGGAGGCCCCGCAATTGCCTTCATTCAGGTGGTATTCCCCAAGCTCAGTTGGACTGACGAGAGTGTCCACTTCCATCGGAATACCCTGCAACTCGTATGCTCCACTTGCTGCATTTTCCAACGATAAAGCCAGTTGTAGCGTCTGTTTGAAGTCCAGCTGGGCTTCAGTGACTAGGCGTTTTTGTACGGTTACATCATTAACCCCACACATCAAATGGTCTCTCAGCATCTTATTAAAGGTTAGGCCAAAGTCACATGCCTGTGCCAGTTGTCTTAGCTTCATTAAAAATCCCAAAGAAAAATGTATTCTTTCCACAAACTGGGCCCAGTCTTCAACAGCAGGATCAACCTTCCTAAATAACAGCATAAGGCCAGAAATGCTTACTCCAACTCAAAGATGATTGTTGCAAGTGATTTTATTCAGGAGCGTGCTTTGCTCTTGTCATGGCTGAAAGGCTGATATCCAGTCACCAAGTCACCCTTTATTTACACGTGGAGAGTCCTTGACCATGATCCAGCTCTCAGAGTAAACCGAACCTCTGACCCTACTGTTTATATCTCTCAGCCAGGGCTCTCTGATTGAACCAGATTAACAGCCCCAATCAGGGAGCTCATATTCTACGAGGTGCTGGCTGACCTCATTACAATCTTACAATGGGATGTTGGCATTTATTGCCCATTCCTAGTTGCCCGTTGAGAAGGTGGTGGTGAGCTGTCTGGTTGCTGCCATTGTTGCCCATTGACCTCCTTCATTAACCTCCTCCAGTCCCATGGCCCTCCAGGATCTCTGAGCTTCTGTAACTCTAACGGCTTGTCCATTACTGCCTTTTATCACTCCACCATTGGGGACGTGACTTCAGCTGTCTGGGCCCCAAGCTCCGGAATTCCCTCTTTTACCTTTTCTCCTCCTTTAAGACTCTCCTTAAAGCTACCTCTTTAAGCAAGCTTTTGGTCACCTGTCCTGTCACTTCTCCGTCTGGATCAGTGTCAAGTTTCTGTCTGATATTAACTCTCCTGCAGAGTGCCTTGGAGCATTTTACTACAATAAACCATCTGTATAAAGGCAATTTTTTGTTGCTTTGGTACTTTGGAGAAAAAGTGAAGAACAATAAAGGGAGAAATAATAACAGAAAAGGGAGAAGAGGCTAAATGAGAAGAATGACCCATTAAGGATGTCCCGGGCAGTGTATGCCAAGCTGAAGTTGAGTGACTTTTTGATTGAGTGTATAGTTTTCCAGGAGCTCTCTGCCTCTGAGAATCCACCAGCTGGTAACTCAGTTGTGTTAGCAGCTGCTACCCTGGCAGGTGACCAAGAGATGCAATTTTTAATAAATCAAGTATTTTGAGAGGTTGTGCAATAAATCATTTACTACAATCTGCACTCAGGCCTTCTGAAGTTTCACCTTGTTTGTCTATGTTGTCATTCTCTTTGTTGTTTGAATGACAGCTTTGCAGAGAGTCTCACAGTTACACACCATTCTATTACTGAACCTGTGATCCCAAGCCCATTCTAAGGACCTGGTTGCATGAGTTCACATCTCACTTTGGTATTTAAATTCAGATTAATTGGGAGGGGATTACCCAGTGGTATTATTTTATGGCTATTAATCTAAAGACCCAGGTAATATTCCAAGGAGCTGGGTCCAAATCCCACTTCAGCAGATGGCAGAATTTGAATTCATTAAAAAAAATCTGGAATTAAGAGTCAAATGATGACCATGAAACCATTATCGATCGTCAGAAAAACTTAACTGGTTCACTAATGTCGTTTAGGGAAGGAAACTGCAGTTCTTACCTGGAGATAGCAAGAACTGCAGATGCTGGAGTCAGAGATGATACAGTGTGGAGCTGGAGGAACACAGCAGGTGAGACAGCATCAGAAAAACAGGAGAGTTGACTTTTCAGGTCGAGACCCTTCTTCAAGACTCCTGATAAAGGATCTAGGCCTGAAACATCGACTCTCCTACCCCTCTGATGCTGCCTGACCTGCTGTGTTCCTCCAGCTCCACACTATATCGACTTGCAGTTCTTACCTGGTCTGGCCTACATGTGACTCCAGACCCACAGCAATGTCCTATGGGCAATAACTGCTGGCCTAGCTATGAATGATTTTTTAAAAATCCAATTAGCCTGATAAAAGTTCTGGAATAAAAAGCTTCTATCAGTCAATGATGAACTCAAAATGGCCAGACTGTTGCAAAGTTCAAGCAGCTTCAGCGAAGCTCCCTGGAGAGAGAGATCTGCTATTCTGAATTGGTCTGGCTGAGATGTGGCTGTTTCCATGGACTGTGGTTTACTTATTCCTGCTGTGGGAAAGGTGCCAGAAACCACTCAAGAAGGCAGCTCACCCCCACCACCTTCTCAAGGCCAGTAAGGGACACACAGTGAATGCTGGCTGAGGTGAATGGAATTTTGTAAAAGGTGCGTATTCTAAAATAAACCAAGAATATTTGACCCAGAGTCACAAACAAACAGGTAACTACAGGAATACCCATTAAATTGAGGAAGTCCCACTAATCTAATTTAGCATTAACTCCAATTAAACTAAATCCATCATTTAAACCATAACATTATTATTAGAGAGGCATTCTGGCTGGAACTGAAATCAGATGCTATATGTGTCAAATTACTGAATGGCAACAGTTGCAGGAGCTTCTATCTCTCTTTTCAATATGGCATCTTAAAAGTTATTGACCTGACCCTTGGCATTTATTCTGATGCTTGACGTTCCTCCTTGTTATGTTTTTAACACTTCTCAAATCTTCTTAAACAGGAGTTTTAATGACTACAACGGACCCAGGGACTACAGTAGTTTGAGAAGCTCATTCACGACCACTTGTTCAAGGGCAAGTAGGGATGAGAAGAAAATAGTGGCCCGATTTAATGGTCTCAATATCCAAGTGGGCATTTTATTCTGACCTGGAAGAGCGACGTCCAGACATGGAGCAGCCCCAGGGTCACCACCCTCTGATAGGATGCACTTCAGGAGTTCTCCACACATGACCACCCACCAACACTGTCCCAGCCCACACTCCTGGCATAGGTCACCACAATGTGGCAATCCTCACTGTACACTGCCCTCCCACAGCCAACTGGAAAGTTGGCAAATTCTTTATCATCGTTTGGGATGGTTGTTCATTCTCAGTTAAAGTCTCCTTCTCCATCTGCAACATTTGTATATTTGTTTGCCCAGTTTGGTTCCACCTGGGCCACTCAGCCTCTGACCTCATTACAGCCTTGGTTCAAAACAGCTGAATTCCAGAGGCAAGATGAGAGTGACAGCCCTTGACATCAAGGCGACATTCGACTGCAGCAAACACTCTGCTGGTTGGAGTCATCGGTTGGCACAAAGGAAGATGGTTGTGGATATTGGAGCTCAGTCATCTCAGCTCCAGGACATCTCTGCGGGAGTTCCTCAGGGTGGTGTCCTAGACCTAACCATCTTCAACTGCTTCATCAATGACCTTCCTTCCATCATAAGGACAGAAGTGGGGATGTTCGCTAATGATTGCACAATGTTCAGCACCATTCTCAATTCCTCAGATACTGAAGCAGTTCAAGTGCAACAAGATATGGACAATATCCAGGTTTGGGCTGACAAGTGACAAGTGACATTCGCATCACACAGATGCCAGGCTGTGAGCATCACCAATAAGAGACAATCCAATTACCACCTCTTGACATTCAATGGTGTTACCATCACCGAATTCCCCACTATCAACACCTGGGGGCTACCACCGACCAGAAACTCAACTGGACTCACCACATTAACACAGTGGCTACAAGAGCAGGGCAGAGGCTAGGAATGCTGTGGCTAGGAATGCTGTGGCAAGTAACTCACCTCCTGACTCCTCACAGCCTGTCCACCACCTACAAGGCACAGGTCAGGAGTGTGATGGAATACTCCCCACTTGCCTGGATGAGTGCAGCCCCAACAACCCTCAAGAAGCTTGACACCATCCAGGAAAAAGCAGCCACTTGATTGGCACCACATCCACTCCCTCCCCCACCGACACTCAGTACCAGCAGTGAGTACCATCTACAAGATGCACTGCAGAAATTAACCAAAGATCCCCAAACAGCACCTTCCACACCAGTGAACACTTCCATCTAGAAGGACAAGGGCAGCAGAGAAATGGGAATGCCACCCCCTGCAAGTTCCCCTCCAAGCCAATCATCATCCTGACTTGGAAATACATCACCATTCCTTCACTGTCATTGGGTGAAAATCCTGGAATTCCCTCCTTTGTGGGTCAACCTACAGCACTTGGACTGCAGTGGTTCAAGAAGGCAGCTCACCATCACCTTCTCAAGGAGCAACTAGGGGTCCAACCAGCAATGTTCACGTCCCGTGAGTGAATAAAAAGGAAATTAAGTTTAAGATACAGTAAAAACAACACATCACAGGAGCATCATCTGACAAAATTTAACACTGAGCCACATAAGCATGTTGGAATATCTCGGTATTGTGGTACTTCACAGACTCGAGACCAGACAGACAGTGTACCTTTCAGACAGGTACAGGACATCACCACAGGTTTGGTCCAGTGTATAGATACCTGCTTTATTTTCAGCCAGGCTTCCAGTGCAATGGAGTCATGTCCAATGCTCAGACAGATAGTTAGCTATGTGCAACAATGAGTTAGCATAGAATTTAGAGCAGTCTGAGGTATTTTAACAGTGGAAACAGTACTATAAATAAACTTGAAGACATCTAAGTCAATAACAATCTGATCTGCATGTTCTATGTTACACGAACTAACAAATAGTGCCCAGACCATATCAGAGATAACAAGGTGTAGAGCTGGATGAACACAGCAGGCCAAGTAGCATCATAGGAGCAGGAAGGCTGATGTTTTGAAACGTCAGCTTTCATGGTCCTATGATGCTGCTTGGCCTGCTGTGTTCATCCAGCTCTACACCTTGTTGTCTCAGATTCTCCAGCATCTGCAGTTCCTACTGTCTCCCAGACCATATCATACAGGCAGTGGCATTTGATCCAAGTAAACCACATCAGTCCCTGAGAACGTGGTCAAAGAATAGGTTTAAGGAGCATTGTAAAGGTGGAGACAGAGGCAAAGAGGTTTCAGAGGAAATTCTCAGGCTTATGGCCCAGGCTACAGCTGCCAAAGTGGAGTAAAGTGAACAGAGGAAACAGGATGTCTTTCTGAACCCTCCAAGATTAATAATGAAAACCATTTAAATCAAACAGTTAAAGTTATCTTTGTTTTCCACTTCAGGACAACCCAACAAAGGGAACAAGCTATGAGGTGGAATTCTAATCCAGATGTACCAGCCCTTTATCAGCTGAACAATCTCCTCACAGTGACAACAACAAAAGGTTATTGTAGCAACACTGGGATATTGCAGGCACCAGGCATTGTTCAACTGACACAGAGTTAATGTTAATAATTTCATCAGTGCATCAAAACGCAGCAAACTGAACATTGAGCTGACTTTATCTGGTAAATGTAAATCACAGCACACCCGTCACTCTGACTCACACACTCCACCGTCACTCTCTCTCACACACACACACTCCCCCATCACTCTGACTCACACACACACACACACTCCCCCGTCACTCTGACACATACACACACACACACACACACACACACACACACACTCACTCACTCACACACACACATTCCCCCGTCACTCTGACACACACACACACACATTCCCCCGTCACTCTGACACATACACACACACACACACACACATATTACCCCGTCACTCTGACACACACACACACACTCCCTCTCACACACACACACTCCCCCGTCACTCT
>NC_063364.1:32493491-32510614 GCF_021869965.1 Rhincodon typus | reverse complement strand
TCCCCCGTCACTCTGACTCTCACACACACACACTCCCCCATCACTCTGACTCACACACAGACACTCACAAACACACACACACACTCCCCCGTCACTCTGACTGTCACACACACACACACACACACACACACACACACACACACACACACACACACTCCCCCGTCACTCTCTCTCACACACACACAATCCCCCGTCACTCTGACTCTCACACACACACACTCCCCCGTCACTCTCTCTCACACACACACACTCCCCCGTCACTCTGACACATGCACACACACACACTCCCCTGTCACTGTGACTCTCACACACACACACACTCACTCCCCTGTCACTCTGACTCACACACACATACACTCCCCCGTCACTCTGACATACACACACACACTAGGACACTATTTACTTCCCACCCCTAATTACCCTTGGTGGGGTGGTAGTGAACGTGCCTCTCGAACTGCTGCCCTCCCTGGCTCTTCATTAAAGCCGACAGAGCCCAGAGAAGATTCCATGAGGCTGTTTATAACAAGTCACCACAAAAGGATTGTTCTCATTTTAAATGTGACCACACAAGGGGACCTTGTTCTCAGTGACCTTCACAATCACCGCTCCGCATCCAAACACAGCGCCATCCTCTGAGGTCAGGGCTGTGTAATCGGACCAAAATGGAGTCAATCAACAACAACTTTATTGATATAGCACCTTTAATGTATAAATAATCCCAAACATTTTCAATGGGAATGATATTCAACAAAACACGGCACAAGCCACACGATGGGATATTCAGATAAACAGTTAGAAACATTGTCAAAGCAATGGGTTTTAAGCAACTCTGAAACGAGGTGAAAGATAAAGAAGTTTAGACAAGGAATTCCAGAGCTCTGGATCCATGCAGTTGGAAGCTCCGCTATCAATAGTGGATGTTTAAAATCTGAGAAATGGAGGAATGTGGCGATCACTGAGGGTTGTAGAGTTGGAAGATGTTACAGAAATAGGAACGTGTACGGTCATGAAAGATTATAAAAGCAACGATGAGAATTATAAAACTGATGAATTGCCAGATTGAGTAGGTCAGTGAGAACAGTCATGGGTGACCAGAACTTGTCTGTTATGAACTTTAACAAACTACATTATCTACAGATTAATGGCATGGACCAAACACACACAGGTGTAGAGATCCCTCCAACACTATTTTGCAACATTGAAGATTTCTCCCCAATTTCCAGACCAATTTCTATCCCTCAATCAAAGAAAACAAAGAAATTATCTGGCCGGTAGCACATCGCTGTTTATGGGATCTTGCTGTGCTGCAAATTAGCCAGCGTGTTTCCTACCTCACACAACAAAGTACTTCATTGGGTGTAACAGACACTGGGACAACCTGAGGTCATTGATGCAAGCTCTTCATTCCAGTACCCAGCTGTTGAAGATTTTGCAAACCCTCGATCTCATGGGCAGTGGGATTAGTCTGAAGTGTGTGGAGTATGGGAAAGCCATGAAGCTGAACAAGAGCTAGGCAGCAGCTGGTGCTGTCTCCATACGTGTTGGCACCAGATTTCCTGAGTTGTTTCTCATCCCCCCCAATTGAGACTGTCAGATTCAGCCAATGGTGTTTGTTACTATCTGGATTACTCCAGTGGGAATCAGTCTATTAATACCCACTTCCAATACTGATGGCTGAGCAAAGAAATCTGGCAATGATTCGAGCTGCTGACAGTTTTATTCCCCATCTCAATGAGGAACATTCAAGATAGTGAGAGAGATTCAGAGATAGTAGGAACTGCCGATGCTGGAGAATCTGAGATAACAAGGTGGAGAGCTGGATGAACACAGTAGGCCAAGCAGCATCAGAGACGCAGGAAAAACTTTCTGAAGAAAGGTCCAGACCCGAAATGTCAGCTTTCCTGCTCCTCTGATGCTGCTTGGCCTGCTGTGTTCATCCAGCTCTACACCTTGTTATCTCACATTCAAGATAGTGCAAGTTTTCAAAAGAAGGGAGTAGGGAAAAAACACTTCCCATTGGCAAGAGGGTCAGAAAACCAGAGACAAGCTGAGGAGAATTTTTCTTGTGTATGATGGAAGCAATTTTCCAAAGTGAGTCAGATAAAACTGATAAAGGAAAGAATTTTCTGTGGAAGAGCAGAGGAAGGATGATTCTTTCGTAAGGGTGATCCTGGCACAATGGAAAACTCTGGGAAGACATCACGGGCTAAAACCCACTATAGTCTCATTGCCAGTTGCAGAATTGAGCAGGCCCTGGGAATTAGGTCCAGAAGGTGAAGACCTGGATGTCACTCAGCCTTCAGCCTCCGCAGCTTGTTCTTGGGCAGCCATGAGGAAAGATCAGGTCTCCAGGACTGCTGCTCAGTTCGGCACCAAAGGCAGCGGAATCGGGAGGGTGATGGGATGGATCAGCTGCAAGATATCTGCAAGCAATCTTGAACACACAGCAACATTAAGGTTAGCTGATTGCTTGCTCTAACTGAGCTGGCAACTTGCTGCCATAATCTGGCTCTGAACAGAGAAGATGCTGTAAATTTGTCACTTATTTTAAGAGACTGGCCATGGTCCAGAGCTAATAATGCATCATCATCATTGATTCAGAGACTATAAACCGACAACATGGAGAAACAGGGAGAAAAAATACAACTGAGAAAGAATGACAGAGGGAGGGAGAGACGGGGGAAAGAGAGAGAGAGGGCAAGTATGAGGGAGGGAGGGAGGAAGAGAGAGGGAAATAGTGAGAGAGAAAGAATAAGAGAGAAAGTGGGAGAGAGAGAAGGAATGAGAGAGGGAGAAGAATGAGAGACTGAAAATGAAATAAAAACAGGCAGGTATAAAGAAATACGTTTAATAATCAAGATTGCTGTTGTCATGAAGAAATGGATAGACTTGCTGTAAATACTTTATTTTTTGTGTCAGCACAATAGAACCATTGGCCCAACAGCTAATCATAGGCTATTCTGTCAATTTGCCAGGATAACCCAAAACCAGTTCCAATTTCCCACTCTTTGCCCATAGCCCAGCACCTTCCGCAGCTTCACATGTTTATATCTTTGTTCCCTTAACAGATGCAGTGCTCTCTGCCTCAGTGATTCACCACAGCAAAGCATTCCGTCATTTATTCTCTGTCCAGAAAGAATTCCCGGAGCCTGTCTCCTCTTCCTTGAAAACTCCCTCCAAAAACAGGGTTTGGCTCTTGGCTGAGTACCAAAATGAAGCACAGGCATGGGTCAACATTTTTATCCTCACCACCCAGGGGCTGCTCTGTGAGGGTATTTCCTAAACTCCCATTCACCTTCACAACACAAGCCGTACCTGCATATTTGATTACTTACATTCTCTGGCAGTTCTAAAGTATTGATAAGTAAAACATGCCTTTGTGCAGGTGAAAGAATGGAATTGATTACTAATGAGATTATAGCATGGCATGGCTGAAAAGACTTATATACCAAGTATAATTTCTTTGGAGTTCAGAAACTGAGTTATTGTAGACACTGTGATCTACAGAATGCAGTTGAACCTTTGGGTTTTATTGTTTATCCAAATCTTCCATCCCCTTTTCATTTAGATAACACAAAGACAGGTGGAGGGACAGGTAGTGTCGAGGAAGCAGGAAGGCTGCAGAAGGACTTGGACAGACTAGAAGAGTGGGCAAATAAGTGGCAGATGGAATACAATGTGGGAACGTGTGAGGCTATGCACTTTGTTAGGAAGAGTAGAGGCGTGGACTATTTTCTAAATGGGGAACGGCTTCGGAAATCTGAAGCACAAAGGGACTTACAAGTCCTTAAGGGTAACATGCAGGTTCAGTTCCCAGTTTAGAAGGCAAATGCAATGTTTGCATTCATTTCAAGAGGCTGGATTACAAGAGCAGGGATGTACTGCTGAGGCTGTATTAGGCTCTGATCGGATAACATTTGGAATATTGTGAGCAGTCTTAGGCCCTATATCTAAGGAAGGATGTGCTGGTGTTGGACAGGGTCCAGAAGAGGTTTACAAGAATGATCCCGGGAATGAAGGGCTCGTCATGCAAGGAGCAGCTGAGGACTCTGTCTGTACTCGATGGAGTTTAGAAGGATGAGGGGGGTATCTCAAACTTACAGAATACTGACATGCCTGGATACAGTGAATGTGGAGAAGCTGTTTCCACTAGTAGGAGGGACTAGTATCCAAGGGCACAGCCTCAGAGTGAAGGGACAACCCTTTCGAAATGAGGTGAGGAGGAATTTCTTCAGCCAGAGAGTGGGGAATCTGTGAAACTCATTGCTGCAGAGGGCTGTGGAGGCCAAGTTATTGAGTGTATTTAGACAGAGATAAAAAACAAAATGCTGTAAATCAGGGACAAAAACAGAAGTTGTTGGAAAAGCTCAGCAGGTCTGGCTGCATTTGTGGAGAAAAATCAGAGTTAACATTTCGGGTCCAGTGACCCTTCCTCAGAACTGATGGTAGCTAGGAAAAGGTCGGTTTATATACAGAAGATAGGGTGAGGGGAGGGGGTAAGGAGCAAATGATAGGTCAGGATAGAGAACACTTGGACAGACAAAGGAGTTGATAACGATCTAGCTAGGAAGTGCATAGTTGTTAATGGGGACTGTTAGTGACTAACAATAGGTAGTGTATAATGGCAGACTATGTGATAACATGGCCTGGTGTGTGGGGAAGGGGGCTAGGACATGGGAGAGTTTAGGCCCTAAAATGATTGAACTTGACATTGAGTCCGGAGGGCTGCAGTGTCCCCAAGCGGAAAATGAGGCGTGTTTCTTCCAGCTTGTGCTGAGTTTCGTTGGAACACTGTAGCAAGTCAGAGACAGAGATGCTGGCCAGGGAAAGGGTGGTGTGTTGAAGTGGCAGGCAACAGGTAGCTCAGGGTCTTTATTGCGAGCAGAACATAGATGTTCTGTGAAGCAGTCACCCAACCTACACTTTGTTTCCCCAGTGTAGAGGAGACAACATTGTGAACAGCAAATGCGTTTGACTAGATTCTGGAAAGTGCAGGTGAAGTGCTGCTTCACCTGGAAGGTATGTTTGGGCCCTTGAATACTGGGGAGGGAGGAGGTAAATGGCCAGGTGCTGCACCTTCGCTGGTTGCAGGGGAACGTGCTGTGGAGCTGTGGGGGTTGGCGGGGGGCATGTTGGGAGTGAAGGAAGAGTGAACAAGGGTGTCCCTGAGGGAACAGTCCATGCAGAAGGTGGACCAAGGGAGGGGAGGGTAATGGGTGTCTGGTGGCGGAAATGGTACCTTATGATCTTCTGGATGTGGGTGTTGGTGGGATGGTAGGTAAGGACAAGGGGAACCCTATTGCTGTTGCGGGATGGAAGAGAAGGGGTGAGGGCAGAAGTGCGGGAGATGGGTTGGACCCGGTTGAGGGCCCTGTCGATAACGGAGCTGGGGATTCCTCGGTTGAGGAAGAAGGTGGACATTTCGGAGGCTCCTTTGTCAAAGTTGGCCTCACCTGAACATATACGACAGAGACGGAGGAACTGAGAGAATGGGATGGAGTCTTTACAGGAAGGAGGGTGCGAGGATATATAGTCCAGGTAGCTGTAGGAGTCAGTGGGTTTATAGTGAGTATCAGTGGCCAGTCTATCCCCAGAAATGGAAACAGATGTCGAGGAAGGGAAGGGAGGATCAGAGGTAGACCAGGTGAAAGTGAGGGCAGGGTGGAAATTGGAGGCAAAATTGATGAACTTTTCCAATTCTGGATGAGAGGGGGAAGCAGCACCAATGATATCATCAATATATCGGAAAAAGAGTTGTGGGTGGGGGCCGGAATAGGACTGGAATAAGGAACGTTCCACATACTCTAGAAAGAGACAGGCATAACTGGGACCCATGCAGGTACCCATGGCCACCCCTCTGACCTGAAGAAAATGGAGGAGTTGAAAGAGAAGTTGTTGAGGGTGAGGATGAGCTCGGCCAAGTGGAGGATGGTGGTGGTGGGTGTGGACGGTTCAGGCTTTGATCCAGGAAGAAGCGGAGAGCCCCGAGACCATCCTGATGGCGGATGGACGTGTAAAGGGATTGCACATCCATGGTAAAGAGGAGGCAGCTGGAGCCTGCAAACTGGAAATCCTGAAACTGGCGTAAAGTGTCAAAGGAATCACGGATGTACGTGGGTAAGGACTGGACCAGGGGAGAGAAGACTGAGTCAAAGTGGGAAGAGATGAGTTTTGAGGGGCAGGAGCAGGCTGAGACAATGGGTCTGCCCGGGCAGTCCTATTTGTGGTTTTTTGGAATGAGGTAGAAAGGAGCTGTGCAGGGCTGGGGAACTATCAGCTTGGAGGCGGTGGTGGGGGGTGATCACTAGATGAGATGAGGCCAGGTACCGAGTTGATACAATGGGCTGATGTGTCATGGTGGGGTCATGAGATAGATAGGTTGTTGATTAGTAAGGGAATCAAGGGTTACAGGGAGAAGGCAGAAGAATGATTGAGAAATATATCAGTCACGATCAAATGGTGGAATAGACTTGATGGGCCGAATGGCCTAATTCTGCTCCTATATGTTATGGCGTTATTATGTTCAAAGTCCTTTTTCTCTCCTATAATGCTAACCCACTGTAGTTGGACTGCATCGAATCACGAAGGCAGCTCACCACCAGTTCTCAACTAGGAGCAGGCAATAATGCTGGTCCAGCCAGCAATACAATTGAAGGGAATCAATAAGCTTTGTACTTCTCAGCATTCCCCCATTAGCAAACTCAAATTCAAGTTTTTTGTCAAAGCGAAGTACTGCAGAAACTGGTGATCTGAAATAAAAACAGAAAGTGCTGGAGAAACTCAGTAGGTCCTGGCAGCGTCTGTGGAGAGAAAGTCAAAGAAAAACAGCATTTTCTGTTTTCCACATTCAAACTGAAATACCCTATATTGTAAACAAATATTAACTAAACCCTGGGAAAGCTTTCCTTTTTATTTCAATCCAAGTAAGAGTGAATAACTTACTTTTTTCTACCAACTGGCTTTCTATCTTTGTTCAACGTATTACTGAGCACCTTCTAAAATTCCATAGGTACTGAAATTTCATATCCTCTACGTCTTCTGCATTCCTCTCTCCAAAACACTCAGTAATCCCTTCAACAAAACTCTCACACTTTGCCAAACATTCCTTGCCTTTAGTAACTCATTGCTGCCCGCCTCTAACATTTCATGTCACTAAATGCTCACTGACCACTGCCTCCCACTCTTCAATTGAGAATTTGGAGGAGGTAATGTTGACTTTGTGGGATTGGGGTTGGTAGCGAATAGGCCCCAATTTACATTCAAGCTCCTCCCAACACTTACCCATTAAGGCAATAGAACTAAACTTGTGCAGAAATAGAAAGAAATTGGGGATTTGCTAATATCAACGTCTGACAGCATCATACCAAGTCAAATTTATCCTCCCAAGTGTTTGACCATTCCTGGCCACAGACTAACTGCTTTATACAAACCGAGTTTATCTTTCCCCTTGTAGAATAACAATGATACACTAACTGCCCTCCTGAACCCAGCTAAAATGTATTTGTCAAGTGAGGGCTGAAAAATAGTGCTCAGAGCCTCTGATAACTTCCCTTTGATTCTGTCTTTGATGCACGTTATTGGCATATGTTCATTTTTTCCAGAGCATTCCTTCATTGGTGTTACCTAACAGGTATCCCACACCCTCCTCTGCTACACCGGCCTTGAAACATTCACTATCATTTATAAAATGAAAGACATCTCCAAGAATGGAATCTATAATCAGCATTTCCACGGCAGTGCCAACCTACTCTTAAACATTTTTGAAGTTGAGCTTCAAAACTCAAATCAAAGTCAAATGAAATATTGAGTCAACCAACATTCCTTCAGTCCTCTTCAATTTTGCATTTCACAATATTTGTGTAAGATTACAGAGCTCAGACAATTAGTTTTCTGTGCAAGTATTGTGCCAACTATATTCCAGCTCCTATACTGCCCCAAGTAATGACGTCACCCTTAATAAATTAGTCATGACGAGATTAATGGCTCAGGGCAGACGGAATAGCACCTTCCAAATTATCATTTAATTGCTTGGGTTTGAAATGCTGATTTTCAAATTCTATTAGTGATGTCACATCAATTGTGGGAGTTACTTGAATTTTATGGACCAGCCATTCTAGATAGATGGCAATAGCAACAGCATACCGCAATGTAAAATGGGAAATGATCAATAGAATTGTTTTAGGTCCCAGGTTCCATGTGGTGCTTTGTGCGAAATTAACTGTACAAACATTTCTGTCCTCACCTCCTCCTGTAACAGTGGATTGTACAGAGACAGTCAGGACTTGGGGAAGGGGCAACAAAGGATGACTTCCAGGGTGAGAGAGTATGAGGTGAAATGGTGTAGAATGGGCCCATACCCACGAGGCTACAAGAATAAGGGATGATTCCATATGAGATTATCAAAGGGTTTACTAGATTATATGTTGAGATGCTGACTACCCCAACTAGAACGACCGACCACAGTCTGAGAATATGGGGTCGGCCATTTCAGATTCGGGTGAGATGGAATGTCTTCACTCAGTGGGGTTGTGAATGTCTGAAATTGTCTAACCCTATTGCCGTGGTAACTCAGTCATCGATTAGACTCGAGACCGAGATTGTGAGAATTTGAGGCAAAGCGGTAGTGACGTCAAACAGCAGCCACGATCCTAGTGAATGGAGCAGCTCTGAGGGAAAGGATGGTGTATTCTGGCATCTGCTTCTGCTCCTGTCATAGTCACTCCCGTCTGTAAGTAAAGAAGGGTATTGGGGTCTGTTACAAAGGTGGGCCCAGCCGCCAAATTTAGTTCACATTCTGACTATGGGCCATAACTTTTATTTTTAAAGTAGGCAAAATGTAAGATCTAGAGGGCTAACTACAAAGCCACAAGATGGCACCATTTTGAAAAACAATAAATTTTACTATGCAACATTAGAACAGTAATCAATATGCAATACAGGTACAACTTTTTTTTAACACCCAGAATTAACGAGGTAAATGTGGGTAATAGACAATGAGTGAACCCTGCACCAAGAGCATCAAATTGCACATGCGATCAGGACTAATCCCTCAGGTTTCTCAGCAACTCCTCCCAGATATTAATGACATGATGGGTCATCAACTCTCAGTTAGATTAACACTGGTTTCCAATATTCAGTAAAGCCAACAGTGTGGTTTCAATTCCTTCACGGCTGAGGTTACTATGAAAGATTCTCCTTGTCATCATCTCCCCTCACCTGAGGCATTGGTGACCCTCAGGTTAAACCACCATCAATCACCTCTCTAGTGAGACAGCAACCGTATGGTCTGGTGAGACTATGGTGACTTTACCTTTAGGTCAATCTCATTAAACTTCACAAGGCATTACAATTCTTCACTTTTACCAATCTAGCCATGAAACTCTCTTCTCATGGACAGCCTCAATATCTAGTCTTGTTTTCATCAATCAATTTCCTTTCCTAGGCCTACACTCTCCTGATTCTGGAAACTGCACTCCCTCACAGAACCACTCGTTTTAAACTGACAGTGAGCTTCACTGAGTCAGTGCATCTGCTGGTCCCCACCCCGAGATCCTAACTTGCTCGAGTGCATCAAGCAAATACCACTTGTGAGCTTTTTCAAGTGATACACAACTTATTCTGGGATTCCACAGCTCCTAGGACGTCCTTCACTACACAAAGCTCACATAGTTCAGCTGTGTTTAGCAACATAGTTAAAGCAGCATTGTCTACCATGCAGTCTTCTTTCCAAAATTCACTGTGACCTTTGAACGGCCCTTCAGTGACCTTTGAACTGTCCTGAATGACGTACTGAAACCCTTGCAAAATGTCCCTAACAATGCTGTCACCCAACAACTCTTGGAACTGTCCACTCCACAGATGAAATGTCACTGGCTTGCTCAGTACAAACAAACTGATGCAAGTTAAGAGGACTTCATCACAGGTGTAAGATTTTCATAATAGTGTCACAACTAGAAAAGCAAATATGTAATGTCACATCTGTATAAATGGTAATTTACACAGTTAGTTAGAGTAGTTAGAATAAAGAACTGAGGTTTAGCCTATTGTACCTGGTGGAATTGACCAGGATCGAGTTGAACATTGCAGCTCATTTTGCATCTAACTGCATTGCATGAATTGGGTTAAAATTAGATCTATTGTGGGCAGCTGAACAGCAGAGGGTATAAAGAGAATCCAGGGTACTTTCAATCGAATAGAGAAGGTTAGAGGAAAATGTGATAAAGCTGTTCAAAATTATGAAAAAGTTATTGAGATGAAAAGACAAAGGGTGGCATTTCTTGTCAGAGGAAATAACTGAAGGACATAAATCATTAAAGACCAAACAGAAAAGATAGCAAAATTTTCTGTTATACAAAAAACAAAAGAGCTGTTAGGACATGGAGTATCCAAGTTAATACCGCAGCATCTGTATCACCTGGAGTATGTGTTTGATGGAACAGCAGAGGAAATGGGCCAGGTGGATTTGTAGGGGCAAATACACACCAGGCTAACCATCTCCAATAAATGGTGTCACACCTTCTACAACATTAAGAAAGAAAGATTTGTATTTCTACAGCTGCTTTCAAGACCTCAGTAGTTGCAAAGCTCTTTACAGCCAATGAAAGGCTTTTGAAGTGCAGTTTAGTTAAAGGAACACCCAGTTTTTATACAGCCAGCTCCCACCAGCAGTAAGGTCACATGACAGGATAATTTTTTTTTTCATGGGCAGATATTAGTCAGGACATGGGGAAGAGCTTCTCTGTTCTTCCAAGAAGTGGCACGGGATACTTTACTCCCATCAGAAAGAGGGCATCTCTGATACTTCAGCACTCCCTCAGTGGGGGCACAGAAGACACAGCCCAGATCCTGCGCTTCAGTTTGAGGTAGGAGTTACATCCTTCTCGAGCCTCTGGCTCGGAGGTGTGAGAACCACCCTGCGCACCCCCTTCCCCCCTCCCCACCCGCAGTGGGCCTGGCACTTTATGAAAGATAAAAATGCCACAAAGGTGTTCCATATGGAGGGGAACATCACCCAGTGTCATCAGACACAGGGAAGGGAGAGTGAGCGAGACACTGACATAAGACAGCAGCAAAGACCAGGAGGTAGAAAGGAGAACGGCGATGAGACAGACTTCATTGAGCACCATCCTTTGGGGACTCACCAGAAAGGCATTCTCTCAGGGATCATTATTCTGCAGCTTCCTATCTGAGCACCAACCCCACACCCTTTGGCTCCCTGGCAGAAAGTAGGAACCATCTTTGGGAGGGAAGGCTAGGTCAGCACTCGCCCCTGTTCCATAAATTAACAATTCCAAGTGCAAGAAAAGAACAACAAGTGGGAAACTGGATTATTCTTATTGCAGCAATCGATTTACTGTCTGAACTGATTCTGAGCAGCCCACAATCAATGGTTATTTAATTTAAAATTTAATGAAACCAATCTGCGAGAAGTTTGAAAACATCCATTACGTAAGGACACGAGTCTACAAATAGATTGTTTGACATGTTTCACCAATTGCTAATCTTGTGTTGGGATTATAACAAAATACTTTTTTAAATTCATTCACAGGATGTGGGCATCGCTGGCCAGGCAGCATTTATTGCCCATCCCTAATTGCCCAGAGGGCAGTTATGAGCCAACCATATTGCTGTGGGTCTGGAGTCACATGTAGGCCAGACCAGGTAAGGATGGCAGTTTCTTTCCCTGAAGGACATTAGTGAACCAGCTGCAATTTTCCTGACAACTGAAAATGGATTCATGGTCATCATTAGATTCTTAATTCCTGATATTTATTGAATTCAAACTCCACCATCTGCTGTGGTGGGATTCAAACCCAGGGCCCCAGAATGTTATCTGGGTCTCTGGATTAACAGTCCAGCGATAATACCACTAGACCATCACCTCCCCCATTCTGGCAACTATTCTCTTGTCTGTGGGACCAGGCAGCATCATTAAACAGGGAAAGGCATCATTTAGAATGTGCTCCCCCCTCACACACTGACACCCATACGCTTGTTAAATACTTTACTCTCGGAATCTGAGAGTCGCTGGCCAAGCTGATATTTGTGATGCACCCTTCTAAATCTGTGACCTCTACTATGCAGAAAGATACAAGGGAACACCACCAAGAAACTAAAAACCTGTCCTCCTTAACCTTAAATGTATTCACTGATGGAGCATCCACACACTCTCGGCAGGAGAATTCTAAAGGTTCATAGCTCCAAGAGTGAAGAAATATCTCCCGATCTCAGTCAAATCCTGAGTCTGTGTGCCGTGTTCTCAATTCTTTCGCACTCAGCAACAATTTCTCAGCATCTGAGATCACCTGCCAGTCTTCACTCCAGTTTAGTGTCAACAGGAAACGGCTAGTTGCATGATTCACCAATAATCCCAGCTGATGACTCGAGGCCTCCATGAAGCTAACTGGAGAGGTAAAAGAACTGGAGAGAAAGCGGGTCTGAAAGGGTTAATACTGCAGGCACACCTTAACCACCTCACACTGATGGTGTCATACAGACTTGGTTGGAATAGCAAGGGAAAGGGCAGAACAGCTTAGGATCTCAAAGGAGAAAAGCCTACCATTTTGCACTATAACAAGACCTCTTCGAGAGGTGGGCTGTGGCAGGATTTCAGGCAGGAATCTGGTGAGAAGTCTCAACATTGAGAGTCCATCTCACTCCATCTTTATGCTTTTCCCAGTCGGTGTGACACGTTTCTCACAAAATAGCATCAAATACCCAATTAAGGGAAGACTATAGTTTGTTAAATACCTTGTTAACAGCAAAACACTTCTCCTTAATATTCAGCTTCCTACTTTACCATATGTGCCAAGTGAAGATGTGTAGAAACCTCAACATGGAAATCAGACCAGGCGCCTGGTGAATTCAGTTGGTCGTGCTCCATGGTTACCACCCACAAACATCTCATGGCGACAGATATTGGATCTGACATGTGCCAGCCTCTGCGAACCCTCATCGCCCATCTGTGATCCAGTTCCAGGCCACTCTGCCCTTCAATGCTGCCCCTCAGGTTGCCCTGATGGCCCTCATTGTAACGCTGCAGCAAGGACACTGCGTGCTCAGGGACACACCCCCAGCTCAGGGACTGCACCAGGCTGTATCTCCGGGCCCTTCACTCACTGTCAGAGCCCTCACTCACTCACTCTCCTGCCTTACAGGGCCTTGGCTGTTTGTGCTTTGTCCCCTCAGCCAGAGAGACCAGGCTGACAGTGCTGCCTTGCTGTTTAGCACAGACTCAAAGCCAGGAAGCTTCTCATTGTTAACAGCAGGTCTCAGTCAATTCAAGAGGGAACAGCCTTCGATCAGGGGGGTCCCAGTAAGTCAAGGGAAGCCTCTGATTCCAAAGCGAGAGGATGGTAACAGTAACAACCCCAGGTAGCTCATACAACACAAGAGACAGTGGTGAGGATTCATCTTACAACATGCAGAGTTCCTGGAGGATTGTAAGGCTCGAAGAAATTAGAGGGAGACAGAGACAGACTGAGTACAATCCTGCTCTCTATGAACAGTTGATTTGTTGTTTGAAACCTCTGCTGTTACTGCTCTTCACATGGAGGTTACGCACATTGACAAGCAGCCAAGTTCCAAAGCCACATCAGTGATACCCACTTATTAGTAAGTCATTGATTGCAGTATTGTAATACATAGTCTTTGATTTGATTCATACCAAATTACTGCAACAAATAGTGGATTAAGATTGCCTTTATGATGGGAGTCTTTTCACAAATAGTTCCAGCTTGTTCCAGAATTGCCCAAGTCTCAATTCTCCCCTCTCTATCGAGGAAGCAGCTTGCTCACAGCTCAGGTGCCCTCAGCGTCAGATGGCCATGGGTTCAGACTCCATTCCAGGGATTTGGACACGTAACTCTGGCAAATATTCACATCATAGGAATTCTGCACTCTTGCAGATACCAGCTTGTGGATGAGATGTTTTGCAAAGACCCCACTTGCCTCCTCTCAGTCAGAAAGTAAATTATCCCATTTGTAAAATTGCGAAGGGGAGACTAAGTAAGCAGGGAAGAGGCTCATGTGGAGCATTAACATCAGCATGGACCAGATGGGCCAAATGGTCTGTTTCTCTGCTGTAATTAGGTGAAATTCTAGGAATAAGTAACACAGTCTTCGAAAATAAGCATTTCTGAACACAGTGACATTCTCAGAACATGTGAACATACAAGTAAGGAATGAGATAAGGCCATTCAGTCCCTCAAGCCTACTCATCAATCTATAAGATCATAGCTGATCTGATGGTGGTCTCAACTCCACATTCCTGTCTACCAGCTATACCCTTTAACTTTGATCCACCCTCAGGAATAAACCAGCAAATGGCTGTTAGCTATTTTGTTGAGTTGAAACAAGGGTAGTGTATGTATACATTCTGTCTGCAAAGAACAGGATCCTTTTTATTCATTTGCAGGACGGGGACATTGCACGCCAGGATTCATTGTCCATCCTTAATTGCCCAGAGGGCAGCTGAGATTCAACAAAGTCAGTGTGTGAGTTCTTATGAAGGCTTACTGGACTTTAACCACGGCTAACCCACTGAACTTGCACATCCCTGGACACTACAGGCAATGTACCATGGCCAATCCACCCAACCTACACATCTCTGACTGTGGGATGAAACTGGAGCACCCAGAGGAAAACCACACAGGCATAAGGAGAACATACAAATTCCTCAACCGTTCTAACTGGGCAACCCCTTTCTTTGAGATTAGACTCATCTTAGATTCTCCTACAAGGAGAAACAACTACCTTATTAAGTCCCCTAAGAATGTGAATGTTTCAGTAAGGTCACCCTTTATTTTTCTAAACTCCAGTGACTATAGGCCCAACCTACTCAACCTCTCCCATAAGAAAATCCCTCCATACCTGATATCAGCCTAATGAACCTTCTCTGGATGGTCTCCAATGCCAGTATATCTTTCCTTAGATAAGGTGTCCAAAACTGTTCACATTATTCCAGCTGTGGCCTGACTAGTGTCTTGCATAGCTTTTGCAAGACCTCCCTATATTTATATCCCATTCCATTTGAAATAAAGGCCAACATTCCTTTTGCCTTCCCTATTACCTACTGAACTTCTACGCTAGCTTTCTGTGATTTCCGCATGAGGACTCTCCAAATCCCTCTGTGCCGCAGCTTTCTGCAGTCTTTCACCATTTAAATAATATTCAGCTCCTCTATCCTTCCTGCCAAAGTGCATGATCTCACATTTCCTCATATTATATTCCTTCTGCCAAGTTTTTGCTCATTCGCTTAACCCGACTATATCCCTGTGCAGACTCTGTGCATCATCCTCACCAGGCTTCCCACCTGTTTCTGTATCATCCACAAACATGGCTGCAGTACATTCACTTTCCTCACCCAAGTCATTAACACAGATTATAAATAACTGTGGCTATAACACTGATTCCTGTGCCACACCACTAGTTACAGGTTGCTACCCTGAAAATTATCCCAGCTCTGCCTTTTATTAGTGAAACCATCTATCCTTGCTAATATACGACCCCCAACATCATTGGCTTCTGTCTTATTAAGTAGCCTAATGTTGTCTATCCAATCAGTTACACAACCTCTCTCTCTCTCACTCACAGTCCAAACAACTTCTTCCTTTCATTTTATTCAATTCCCTTTTGATAGTCACTATTAAATCTGCTTTTACCTCTCCGTCAGACAGCACATTCCAGATCCCAAGAACTTGCTGCCTTCCTCATTTCTCACATCTGCTGCTTTTCCAGATTACCATAAATCTGTCTCCATTCAACCTCCCAGCCTGTGGAAACAGTTACTCCCAGTAGACTGACAAAACTATTCAGAACGCTGAACAGCTCTGCTAAATCTCCTCTCCACCTTCTCTGCCCAACAGGAAAATAAACCCAATTTACCCAATGTCTCCAAATAACTAAAACCCATTAAGGTTGGCACCAGACTGATTGAAGTGTATGACAGTTGTTCAGTAGACAATGTGATTCAAGGCAAATTAAAGAGTTCACACTCATTTCTGAAAGGCACAACTAGGTCCAGTACAATTCTAAATCTTGTTTCTTTCCTATCAAATGAATGTTAGTCCCCATCACCCTTTAATGGACTCCCCATTAATGGCATCACTTATTATTTTTATGGTTCTGGAATAGTTTATTCTAAAGAGACAGACAACATGCCTTTTGCCACAACAAACCAAATGTTAGAAGCTCTTCACAGTTTGTCCATGAAGTGAGCAAATGAGATAAAAATACTTTTGAATTGATAGTCACAACCCACACACTCTTTAAAATCCCAGTCTGAAGGTCTTATTTTAACTCACAGATTGTAGCTATCCTGCTTTTCTCCCATGTATCCACTTTAGGCTTTTGTTAGGATTGAATGATCTGATTTTTAGTTTAATAATGAGGAAATCACCAGCTTGTGAAATATTACAATCAATTCCCATGGATCTAAAAACCTAAATATATTGCTATCAAATTGCATTCACTTTCCACTTGTATTCCCATTCCAATCTTAAAGTTGCCAGGAAACGGTTCGCATTGTCCTTGGTCAAAAAATATGAATAGCAGCATCTTGAATTGAGCAAACATTTGTTGACTAAATAATCAAAGAACCATCAGGATATAGCAGTCATTTAAGACCAGAACAAAAACCCTCTAATTTAAAAACGTACCTTGTTCATGATACAATCTAACTGTTTCTCTCCCTGCTGGCAACAGTCTCATGTTTGTTAAATCAGGGAGGCTAGCACTAAGAAGTGAAACATTTTTCAACAGTTTAATCACAATGTCAGAATCAAGTATCCCAGAAAAGAAACGACGCAGTGACACTCAGAGCTGGTACAGTGCAGTGACACCCAGAGCTGGTACAGTGCAGCGACACCCAGAGCTGGTACAGTGCAGCGACACTCAGAGCTGGTACAGTGCAGTGACACTCAGAGCTGGTACAGTGCAGTGACACTCAGAGCTGGTACAGTGCAGTGACATCCAGAGCAGCTACACTCAGAGCTGGTACAGTGCAGCTACACTCAGAGCTGGTACAGTGCAGTGACACCCAGAGCTGGTACAGTGCAGTGACATCCAGAGCTGGTGCAGTGCAGTTACACTCAGAGCTGGTACAGTGCAGTGACACCCAGAGC
>NC_063364.1:32492676-32493391 GCF_021869965.1 Rhincodon typus | reverse complement strand
GGTACAGTGCAGTTACACTCAGAGCTGGTACAGTGCAGTGACACTCAGAGCCGGTACAGTGCAGTTACACTCAGAGCTGGTACAGTGCAGTGACACTCAGAGCTGGTACAGTGCAGTTACACTCAGAGCTGGTACAGTGCAGTGACATCCAGAGCTGGTACAGTGCAGCTACACTCAGAGCTGGTACAGTGCAGTGACACTCAGAGCTGGTACAGTGCAGTGACATACGGAGCTGGTATAGTGCAGCTACACTCAGAGCTGGTAGAGTGCAGTTACACTCGGAGCTGGTACAGTGCAGTGACATACAGAGCTGGTACAGTGCAGTGACACACAGAGCTGGTACAGTGCAGTGACACACAGAGCTGGTACAGTGCAGTGACATACAGAGCTGGTACAGTGCAGTTACACTCGGAGCTGGTACAGTGCAGTGACATACAGAGCTGGTACAGTGCAGTTACACTCAGAGCTGGTACAGTGCAGTGACATACAGAGCTGGTACAGTGCAGTTACACTCAAAGCTGGTACAGTGCAGTGACATACAGCGAGGGTACAGCGCACTTACAGCAAAGGTAATACAGTGTGGCTAAACTGAGAGCTGATAACGGACAGTGACACCCAGAGCGGAGCAGTGTGGTTATACCCAGAGCAGGTGCACTGTTGTAAAGAAACAAATCAGGTATATTTTGAAACACAGCAGAAATTGCTGGAAACACTC
>NC_063364.1:32396504-32492576 GCF_021869965.1 Rhincodon typus | reverse complement strand
CTCAGCAGGTCTGGCAGCATCAGTGAAGAGAAAGCAGAGTTAATGCTTCAGGTCAAGTGACCCTTCTACTGACCCAGTTCTGAGGAAGGGTCACTGGACCTGAAACGTTAATTCTGATTTCTCTCCACAGATGCTGCCAGACCTGCTGAGCTTTTCCAGCAATTTCTGTTCTTGTTTCTGATTTACAGCATCCGCAGTTCTTTGAGACTTTAAAGTATGTTTTTGTCTGCAAAACAGATGTTGTCTGTACAAAACAGATATAATTCTCGGTATCACCAACATTCCAAAATATTCAGTACAATCAGGTCTTCAGTGGGAGTTACTGAGGAAGGGTCACCGGACCCGAAACATTTACTCTGATTTTTTTCTTCACAGCTGCTGCCAGACCTGCTGAGCTTTTCCAGCAACTTTGTTTTTGTTCCTGACTTACAGCATCCTCAAGTCTTCCAGTTCCCAAATAAGGTCATGAGTTGAAATTTTGAGGTTACAAGCTCTGAGGCAGTAATGTCTATCAACAGGCCTCCATCCCCTTTAGCTTCTCTCTCCGTGTCTTCAGCCTTCACTGCTCTCTCTGTTCCTACTGAATGGCCGTAACAATTTTCAAGACTTGAAATATCATCACAGTGACAGCATCTTGGAAAGCGCTGGTTTAAATGGACTATTTACAAAACTAAAATTTTTAAAATGTTTTGTTTTAATCAAAGGGGCGGGCACCTTATTATCAATTCATGTTTCTTATCTGGGAGCCATAATAATTCGGAGATAATTGGTGAAGGAGAAGTTTTATTGCAATGTCAGTTCAGCAAATACTGAAGAAACAGCCACCTATACAAACAACAGACAGATGGGGTTTAGAATAATGATTAAATACACACATCTGGAGATAAATCTTTAAAACTGGTGCGAGCCCAGGGTACCGTGTATCTGTTGTGATCTGGGCTGTGTTGTCCAAAAGGGCAATGGAATCAGATTCAATTGTAACTTTCTATCAGGAATCGGTTAAATACTTGAAGGGGAATGAACTGAACAGCTATTGGGAAATAACAGGACAACGGAACTAATTAGAGTGTACTTTCAAAAAGTTATCATAAGCAGAATGGGCCAAATGGCCTCTTTCTCTGTTGTGAGTCTATGCTTTCTATGCTGCTCCAGTAAACGGCTTTGTGCCTAAGGTATTTCCTGCCTTTTTCCAAACTTGGCATCACCTGAACACAAGAACTCATTTCTTCCACTGGCCCAATCTATCCAATCATTTTTGAAGTCCTTTGCTTTTCAGCAAATTTCTAATTTCTCCAAACACAGGAAATCGGAGAGGTTAAGGCTCACACTTCCCAGCTTCTATAGAGGGAATGGTTTTATTTCCACGTATCATCATGTTTTATTCAGAGTTTGCAGATTTGGTCACGTCCTTTGGCCTTCCTGACACTCCGCACATGGCCAGCTTTCCCAAGGTAGCACCAGGCCTGCAGTTGTCTGTATCTCCCGGGAGCTGATTGGTGGAACATTCACTCTAAAGGGGCTCCATGGGAAGCCTCACCCTCCAGGTACTCAACAACAGCTTCCTCCTTCTCAGGTACTTTTAAATTCAATTTCATACACAGATTTGGAATAACAGTCCAAGTCAGTCTCTCTGCCTCATGGTCCACAGTCCTAGCCCAGCACTGACTGGAGCCCAGGACTGTGTGGAGTCCAAGTGACATGGTGCTGATCTCAATACGTTGATGCCACAAAGTTGAGAAAGCAAAACTACAAAGAAGCAGAGATTGAAAGTGTGCACTGTGAATGCCATGTGTGTTTACAAATGTCCTTTAATTTGCTCCCACAATGATAGAAAAATGGATAACCATGTCAACAGCAGAATTCTGGGAACCCTCAGCATCTGAGCCTGAGTCGGGTAAGTTTCTGCTGCTATTTGAACCATTATCTAGTGTTTTCATAAACCTCGACTATTCACTGACATGTTAATTACAAATGCCATCACTGCTGCAACGGTTACATTCTCAACTCCAAACTAGAAAGTTTCACATAATCAAGACTCCAGTGCAGTACTGAGGGAGTGCTGTTCTGTTGGAGGTACCACATGTCAGGTGAGATGTTAAACCGAAGCCCCATCTGTCCTCTCTGGTGATCATATAAATGTCCAGGGCACTGTTTAGAAGGAGTGGCAGGGACCTGACCCCGGTTTACTTCGCAGTAAACATCATGAAAAACAGGCTACCAGGTTATTGGCACATATAAAAATGGGAGTTGCATTTATATAGTGCTTCCCCTGACTACCCGATGTCTCAAACCATTTTTTTGCCAATGAAGTAGCTTTTCAACTGTACTGAAACTGTTGAAACATATGAAAAACAGCAGTCAATTTGTATACAGCAAACTCCTGCATACAGCAATATAATAATGATCAGAAACTCTATTTTAGTGACATTGACTGAGGGATAAATATTGGTCAGGACATGGGGCAAACCCCTGGTTCTTCTCGAAAATAATAGCACAGGACCTTTTACAAGCAGGTCGATGTGGGCTTAAAAACCCATCTGGTTCATGAATGCCATTCTTGCTTGGTCAGCTCATAACTACCTTCAGAAATAAACTGTACTCTGTTCAATTAGGGATGAGGAATAAAAAGCTGGCCCTGACAGCGACACCTACATCCCATCGCAGAATTTAAATAAAAACACGTGGAATTAAGAAATGTGAGGAGGACCAAAGAGGTACAAAGGATTAAGGCACATGTTGAGTGAAGAAAAACGTGGCAGATGGAGTGAAATAGGAGGCTAATAAACACTTTAGCAAAAAGCAAAGAGAAGCAGAATATTTGTGAAATGATGAGAATCTATAAAGTATTAGTAGTTAGAGGGATTTTGTGCCCTTGTGCAAAAAATAACCTATAGAATTGCAGGTACAGTCAGCAATTAGGAAGACAATTGTCAATGCCAAATTAGTCTTTATTGCAATGGGACTGCATGAGCAAAAAGGTTTTGCTGTAATTTTACAGGGCTTTGATGAGACAATTCCCAGAGTACCAGTTACAGTTTTGCTCTTTTTCCCTATAGGAAGATGTACTTGCTTTGGGGAAGGGGTAAATGTCTGTTACACTGATCCATGTGATGAGAGGGCTGTCCAACAATAAGAAGCCAAGCTCAGTGGGTGCATACTCTCCAGGGTTTAGAAGATTGAGAGGGTTTGATAAAGTAGACTGTAAGAGGATGTTTGTCCCTGGCTAGCCATTCTAGAACTCGGCAGCACAGTCTCAGAAGAATTATCAGTCATTTAGGACTGAGAGGAGGAGAAACAACTTCAGAGGGTTGAGTGTCTCTGGAATTCTTTACCTCAGGGAGCTGCACATTCAGTCATTGAGTCAGTATCAAGGCTGAGACTTGTAGATTTTTGGACATTAAGGGATTCAAAGGATATGAGGGTCAGAAAGGAACATGAAGTTGAGGAAAAAGATCAGCCATAATCTTAGTGAATGACACAGCAGGCTCAAAGGGGTATACAGTCCACTACTCTTCCTCCTTCTTATGTTTTTTATGTAATAAATTTATGTAAGAAACAGAGAAACATAGAAGATAGGAGCAGGAGGAGGCTATTCGGCGCTTTGAGCTTGCTCCACCATTCATCATGATCATGGCTGATCGTCCAACTCAATAGCCTAATCCTGCTTTCTCCCCATAACCTTTGATCCCATTCACCCCAAGTGCTGTATCTAGCCGCATCTTGAATACATTCAGTGTTTCAGCACCAACTACTTCCTGCGGTAATGAATGCCACAGGCTCACCACGCTTTGGGTGAAGAAATGTCTCCTCATCTCCGTCCTAGATCATCTACCCCGAATCCTCACGCTGTGACCCCTGGTTCTAGACACAATCACCATCGTGAACATCCTCCCTGCATCTACCCTGTCCAGTCCTGTTAGAATTTTATAAGTCTCAACAAGATCCCCCCCTCATTCGTCTGAGCTCTAGCAAAAACAATTTGTTGCAGAAATGTTCTTATATAAAGATATCTTTAAACAGCAGAGTAGAAAAAACAGAAAAAAAACTTGCATTTCTAGCACACCTCTTAAAACTTCAGGAATGTACGAAAGCTCTTTATACCCAATGAAGTGCTTTCTGAAGTTAGTCACCCCATTGTGTAATAGGAAATGCACAGTTCTCAAATTGGATCACAGCAAGCTCCAACAAAGAGCTGGAAAATAAACCAGTTTCAGCTGTTGATTATTGAAGGAAGTGCTTCACTAGAAATGTGCTACATTTATCATTGGTCAGAGCATTGAGTATAGGAGTTAGGACTTCATGTTGCATCTGTAGAAGACATTGGTGAAGCCATTTTTGGATAACTGTTACAATTCTAGTCACCCTGCTATAGGAAAGATTTTATTAAACTGGAAACGGTGCAGAAAAGATTTAAAGGATGTCACCGAGACTGGAGGGTTTGAGTTATAGGGACAGGCTGAATCGACTGGGACAATTTTCCCTGGAGCGTAGGAGGCTGAGGAGTGACCCTATAGAGCTTTATAAAATCATGAGAGGCACAGCTAAGCTGAATAGCCAAGGTCTTTTCCCCAGGGGCAGGGGAATCCAAAACTAGATGGCATAGATTTAAGGTGAGGGGAAAGATTTAAAAAGGGACCTGAGGGCAACTTTTTCACACAGATGCTGGTTCATATATGGAATGAACTGCCAGAGGCGAGTATAGTTACAGCTTTTAAAAGGCATTTGGGCAGGTACATGAATAGGAAAGGTTTGGAGGGGTATAGTCCAATCGCAGACAAATGGGACTAGTTCAGTTTAGGAAACCTGATCAGCATGGACGAATTGGACCAAAGGGTCTGTTTCCGTGCTGTATGACTCTATGGCTCTAAAGGACACCAAAGGAACTCTAGGAAGTACTCAATGATTATTGGTCTTTTTGAATCAAGACGCTTGAGTTATCCTTCAAAAAGATTCATTTTCACCAGTGTACATGGGATCAGACAGAAATTTGGACTTCACAGTAAAAAGTGGAGATTTGCACAACACACAAATTGTACACCAAGAAGTGAGACTTCCAAATATGAAATTCTTATGCATAGAGATTTCAAGAGCCCCCTCACCCCAATTAATGATGGTGTTGAAGTTCTGTATACAAAGAGCTGCCCATAACAATATCATTCAGCTGCTGGATAGTAGGTGCCAATGCCAAGGGAGATTTCTCAAGTCTTGGAGGGTAACAATTTGACCACCGCTTTCATTCTTCCTTCTAGAATACACTTACGATTTTCCTGGGAAAATCCTTTGGAGACTCATCAAGTATATAGAGTGATCAGGCTGTAGGCTTACAACAACTGGGATTTTTAGATCAAAATTAAAATAGATGCATCTTTTCATAATCTTCTGTTACAAACACAATCGTTACATAGTCTCACAACAGTCCTAGAAGCGTTCTGTTTTTTGGGTAAACTGAAGTATCTGTATTAGACAGGCAGGGTTGAAATGTGATCACGTGAGGTCCTCCTGCATACAGCGAGGAAGGGGAGATAAAGGTGAAGCAGGAGGAAGGAAGGGAGAATCACTCCATTGATGGTCTAACTGACCACATTAAACCTCATTTCCAAATCTTTCAACCCATGCACACAACATTCCAGTTAAGTTTGAGAAGACTGGGAATGTGCACCAATTAATGTTAACCCTTGGAGGCGTCTGGAAAATGTGAAAGGCCCATTTCACCATAACAAGAAACAAACAATCCTACGTCATTCAGTTTCCCTCGGAACCAGTGTGTAACAAGTTGAATCTTGTGTCCCATCTGGTTCGCTGGACTCGATATTAGCTGCAGCCTGTCAAACATAGACCTTGAGTCTGAATACTCCGAAAGCATTAAGCCACAGTACAGCTGAGCCTTGCCTGATGTGTAATAGTCATACACATCGAACAAATGTGGTTCATATTACAAACACAAGAATATTCATTGGACTTCATCCAGTGACTGATACTTACTGTCAAACTGAAGCTGCTAATACAGTCAAGGCCTTTGTTCAAAAACATTTCAACTCATCGTTTGAAAACAGAATGGACCTAAAGCTCTTTTTGTCACAAACCCATACTTTAATTCTGTGACTTCTTAAATTACGTTTCATTATCATCAACGACTAGAGAACCACTCCTAACACCATCCAGTTATAGGATAATGCAAATTACCTACTTATATTGCAAGTTTCTGTTTTAGTCAGATGGATTTTTTAAATCGTTCATGGTATGTGGGTATCACTGGCTAGACCAGGGTTTATTATTTATTTAAAGAAGCATTAATGTGAAAAACTTAAGTTTCAAGTCAGAAAGTAGGAGGTGAAGTATGTGCCTCACTGGGACACAGTTCCATCTCGGCCAGAAGGTCACTGGTTCAAGACCCATCTGAGAGACATGACCATTAAATCAAACCGATACTCCACCCGAGTATTGACAGACAGCTGCTGTTTTTCAGAAAAACAATGTTAAATTGTGACCCCAACTGGCCTGTTAGATGAACATAAAGAATATCCTGCAGAATGATTTCAAAGAAGATCAAGGAGTTTTCCCCAGTGTCCTGGACATTAAGCCCACAGCCAACATCGGGAAAACAGATATCTGGTTATTTATCACATTATTTATCACAGCCAACATCGGGAAAACAGATATCTGGTTATTTATCACATTGCTGTGCCAAACTGATCACAATATTTCCCACATTTCAAAAAGTGCTTCTTTGGATCTGCGAGCATTTGGGACATCCAGAGGATGTGAAAGGTGCTATACAAATGCAAGCTCTTTTTTTGTAAAGAATCAGTTCCCTGATGCAGAGATAGTAGGAACTGCAGATGCTGGAGAATCTGAGATAACAAGGTGTAGAGCTGGATGAACACAGCAGGCCAAGCAGCATCAGAGGAGCAGGAAAGCTGACATTTCGGGCCTAGACCCTTCTGAAACGTCAGCATTCCTGCTCCTCTGATGCTGCTTGGCCTGCTGTGTTCATCCAGCTCTACACCTTGTTATCTCAGTTCCCTGATGCAGAAGTTTTGTTGCCATTTTTGCCATTGCAGGAATTTCACTGGTGATTTGGGAAAAGGTGTGAGAACGTACAGAAAGGAAAGTCATCAGGAGAAGGTGGGTGATAAACCATGGACAGTGCTGAACTCTGGGTGCTTTGTGGCAGTTGTTCAAACCAAACCTCCAGGCATTTTGCATCAGCTTCCAAACCAACTGCCTTGGGAGCACAGCCTGACCATTCCCACCAGCTCAGTCAAGCTACTTCCTTCTTCCCCTAAAGGCAGCATCTTCAGGATTCAGCATTCCCACTGGAGGGATATTATTCCTCAGACTTTCTACAGCTGTAACAGTTGGCAGGAACTAGCAGAGATACACAGAGAGAGACACATAAGAGTAGAGCAAAACAGACAGACACACGCATGCATGCATAACAATTGTGACACATCGGACAAACACATGGGGAAGAGAGAGAAAAAGGCAAACAGGTAGAGTAAGATCCACACACAGAGAGAGGGACACATAGACAGACAAACAGGTAATGAGAGTGACACGAAGAAAAACAGAGTGAGAGTCACAGACACACAGGACAAAGACCAGCAGAAGTATACACCTGTACACAAGCAGGGAGAGACACAAATCAGGAGGGAAGGGGGTAGAGGGAGAGAGAGCGAGAGAGACACACACACACGCACACACGCGCGCATGTGCACACTCTCTCTCTCTCTCTCTCTCTCTGGGAAACACAGAAACACAATGAATAAAAGAGTGAGAGTGATGCAGACACACAGCCATGATGTGAGACATGGAAAGGCAGACAGATAAAAAGTAAGAGAGTAAATAAGGATAAAGAATAAAAGGCTAAAGAATTGAGCAATAAGCTGTTTGTTCAGTGCTGCTCAGACATTTTGTTAATGCATGGAACAGGAACAGTGATACTGACAGTCAATAAATGTGAAGCTAGGAAAGCACAGCCAGTCAGACAGCATGTGAGGAGCAGGAAAGTCAACATTTTGGGCCGAAACACTTCGTCAGGACTGGGGTGGGGGAGGGGAGCCCAGAAATGAATAGAAGTGGGGGGGCTAGGGCTGGGGGGAGAGTAGGTGGTATGGTAATAGGTGGATGCAGGTTGGGGGTTATTATGGTTGATCAGTGGGAAGGATGGAGAGGATGGGTGAGCAGGAAGATGGACAGGTCAGGTCAGGTCAGGGAAGCGAGGAGGAGGGGAAGGGCTGGACATGGGATAAGGCTGCGGGTGGAGGGATTTTGAAGCTGGTGAGGTCAATACTGAGGCCATTGGGCTGTAAGCTCCCAAGGCGAAATATGAGGTGTTGTTCCTCCAGTTTACATTTAGCGTCACTCTGAGAGCACAGATGCTCTGCAAACTGGTCCCCGAGTCTGCATTTGGGCTCCCCGAGAGGCAGGAGACCACATCGGGAGCAACGGATACAATAGATCAGGTTGGATAAAGTGCAGGTGAATCTCTGTTGGATCTGGAAGGATTGTTTGGGGCCTTGGATGGAGGTGAGAGGGGAGGTGTAGGGCAGGTGTAGCACCTCCTCCTGTTGCAGGGATTCCCACAACTAGCTCAACTGTACCTCCTCTCACCCACCCTCCTGTACAAACCTTATCCCATATTCACAATTCCTCAGCCTCTGCTGCATCTGCTCTCAGGATGAGGCATTTTACTCCAGGACGTTGCAGATACCCTCCTACTTTAGGGACCGTAATTTCCCCTCCTCTGTAATTAAGGACGCCCTCAACCACATCTCCTCCATTTCCCGCATTTCTACCCTCAAAACCCCTCCCCACAACAACAATAAGGATATAGTCCCCTTAGTCCTCATGTATCACCCCGTCAACCTCTAAATCCAACACATCATCCTCTGACACTTCCGCCACCTACAATCAGACACCACCATCAAAAAGATATTTCCTTCCCCACCCCTGTCCGCTTTCCGCAGGAACCGTTCGCTCTGTGACTCCCTCATCAGCTCCACACTCCCCACCACCTTCTCCACTACACCCGGTACCTTTCCCTGCAACTGCAGGAAGTGTAACACCCGCTCCTACACCTCCCCTCTCACCTGCATCCAAGGCCCCAAATAATCCTTCCAAATCCAGCAGAGATTCACCTGCACTTTATCCAACCTGATCTATTGTATCTGTTGCTCCCAATGTGGCCTCCTGCATATTGGGGAGATCAAACACAGACTCGGGGACTGGTTCATGGGGTATCTGTGCTCTGCACGCACCAATCAACCTGACCTTCCAGTTGCTATCCATTTTAATTCCCCGCCACCCCCCTCCTCCCCTGGTGACATGGCCATCCTTGGCCTCCTCCTCTGTTAGAGTGAGGCTAAACGTAAACTGGAGGAACAACACCTCATATTCTGCCTTGGGAGCTTACAGCCCAATGGCCTGAATATTGACTTCACCATCTTTAAAATCCCTCCGTCTCCTCCTCGTCTTCCTGACCTGGCCTGTCCATCTTCTGACTCACCTATCTGCTCCACTCCTCCCACTGAACAACCACAATAACCCCAAACCTGCATCTACCTATCACCATCCCACCTAGCCCACTCTTTCTATTTGGTTCTGGGCTCCCCTCCCTCTCCCCAGTCCTGACGAAGGGTTTCGGCCTGAAACGTTGACTTTCCTGCTCCTGAGATGCTGTCTGACCTGCTGTGCTTTTCCAGCTTCACATCTGTTGAGTCTGGGAATCTGTGTTGAGGGGGAAATGAGTGAGCAGGGCTTCCTCAGATTGGCACTGGGAAAATTCAGCTGTTGTTTCATACCATCAAACCCTTTAGCCAACTTTCTACCTGTGACTTCCTCCTCATACTCTGTGCCAATATATTCTGAGAAAATAGACATTAGTATTTGACTATTAGTCCCAAAGGCTACAATGTGTTTGTGTAAAATGCCGTGCTGTGGTTCTGCAGGCAGTTAACATTCTTTCATGATTATGCAGTGAGAGTGGTGAGGTCATCACAACTGCTCCATCCTCCCAACAACACAGGCATCAGGAGGAAGCTCTGTGCTCAGTACCGAGAGCAATGACTGTTTCTGGCACTGTCACAGCGTTCTGTCACAGCTGCTGGCCTGGGAAATTACACAATGGCTGATGCTGTAATGAAAGCCTTCATGAAAGACTCCACTTTTTTCTTGTACGGAGCACCAACTGTCCCAAAAACAACCTGAAACATGACTGGGCCTGATGCCAGAATGGCAGGAGATTCAAATGGCTGAGATTCAAATGATTCAAATCAACTTCAACAGAGGAAGTTGCGAGCCCTCCATCTACATGGGACGGAGCACGGACTGATTCCAGACCCAATCCTGGGACGGCAGGATGGACATGTAAAGACAGACCGGATCAGATCGGAATATTTGATTTGATTTATTTATTCTCATGTGTATCCTGTTACAAAACACAGTGAAAAGTGGTGTATATTGTTGCCGCTCTCTGGTACCATCTTAAAACACAGAAAAATAACCAAAACATGGAATATAAAGGTGGAAAAATAAAGGAAGTGTCCAACTTTACAGACTGAATATATTCACTGGAATTTAGAAGAATGATGGGGAATCTTATAGGAACCTATATAATGCTAACAGAAATGATTTATTCTTGAATGTACAAAGATAGTAGCAAGTTCATTGATGATACAAAAACTGGTGGGGTGGTAAATAGTGAAGAGGTTAGCCTTAGTCTACAGGAGGATTATAGACAGGCTGGTCAGATGGGCTAATCAGTGGCACAAGGAATTCAATCCAGATAAGGTGAGGATGATGCACTTTGGCAGGATAAACCCATTTTCATTACAACATCAGAGGCTGAGGGGCAACCTGATCAAAATGTACAACATTAGGAGAGGCATGACAGAATGGATAGTCGGAATCTTTTTCCCAGGATGGAAATGACAAATATTAGGGGGCACAAGTTTAATGTGACAGGGGGTAAGTTTAAAGGATATGTGTGAAGCAAGCTTTTTTACACAGAAGTTGGTAGGTGCCTGGAATGTGCTGCCGGGGAAGTGGTAGAAGCAGAGACAATAGCAATGTTTAAGGGGTATTTAGACAGATCAATGGACAGGCAGGGAATAGAGGGATATGGGCATTGTACAGACAGATGAGATGAGCTTAGGATGGCATCACATTGTGGACACAGTGGGCTGAAGGGCCTGTTCCTGTGCTGTAATGTTCCATGCTCTATCCTCTATGTCATAAATGCATGATGAACAACAGAACCCTGGGGAGCAGAGAAGCTCAGTGGGACCTTCATGTGCATGTCCACCAGTCCCTAAGGTAACAGGACAGATAAATAACATAGTTAGGATAATGTGGTTAAGATAGATAAAATGGTTAAGATAGTTAACGTGGTCAAGAAGGCGTATTGGATATTTGCCTTTATCAGCCAAGTCATACAGTTTAAGAACAGGGAAGTGATGCCAGAAATGTATAAAACAATGGTTAGGCTACAGCGAGAGTATTGTGTACTGTTCTGGAATATACATTAAAGGAGGGATGAGATTGCATTGGAGAAGGTGCAGAACAGATTTACCAGGATATTGCCTGGGCTCGAGAGTTTTAGTTATGAAGAGAGATTGGATAGACTGGGATTGTTTTCCTTAGAGCACAGGAGATTGATGGGGGATATAATTGAGATGCATAAAATTATGGGAGACACAGACAGGGTAGAGAGGAAAAGATGCCTCCAGTGAGGGGATAGATGACCATGGGGTATAGAATTAAGGTAAGCGGCAGGAGGTTTAGAGGGGATGTGAGGAAAAACCTTTTCACCCAGAGGGTGGTGGGAATCTGGAATTCATTGCCTGTAAGGCCCTCATCACATTTAGAAAGCATTTAGATGTGCACTTGTGATACCAAGTTATATAAGGCTATGGGCCAAGTGCTGGGAAATGGGATTAGAGTAGGTAGGGGCACACTTAGCCTCGAAGCAGATGGTGATTTTTGTTTTTGCATTTCCACATTTAGCATGAATTATTTGAATTATTTTTGAATTATTATTGTGGATTCACCCTTTCCCCTTCCATTTGAATAAAAAACGAGAGGACTGGTACTTAGGAGTCTTGCTTCAATGGTACCCTGTTCTTGGTCTGTGCTGTCCGAGTTTTAGGCAATGGTTTACAGCCAGACACGTCCCTGGCAAGAGGAAAGGGAAATGGAACCTGACTTTCCGACAATCCCTTCTGACTGTTCTGGAAGCCATGGGCTCTTCCTCTCTGTCAAGCATTGAATATACTTTGGAATTGAAGGTAGACACGGTGGATGTTGCCACCTCGATTCCTTTGCTACCAGAAGAACAGAATGAGTTTGTTCCGAGATACTCCGGGTGCAAGTGGTAAGCTATTGTATGTTACACGCTGCCCATTTCAGAGGCAGAGTTGAAGGAATCTGACCTGGTGCTAAAATGTCCCAAAAGGAGCTACAAATAAAAAAGCAAACTAATCTATATCCTTGGATTCAAAGGGGGAGGGATGTAGTGATTGTAACGAGGTCAGCCTGTGGACCTCATAGAATATGAGTTCCCTAATTGGGGCTGTTAACGTGCTCCAATCAGGGAGCCCTGGCTGATAGATATAAACAGGAATGAAGGACTCTCCACGTGTAAATAAAGGTGATTTGGTGACACGATATCAGCCTCTTTGGAGCTTTCTCACCCACAAACAGGCATGAGACAGTGAAGTAAGAAGAGAAATTGCTGGAGTAACTCAGCAGTTCTGGCAGCATCTGTGGAGAAAAAACAGAGTTCATGTCTTGAGTGCAATGACTTCTTCAGAACTGAAGGCGGCTGGATCATGATTCTTCTTTATGCTGTTGACAAATTGGGGACAAAGAGCATGTGAAACAGAAGGTGAGGGTGTCCAGAGCAAAGGCAAAGAATGTGCTAATGGTGGTCGAGATTGAGATAATAGATGAAGAATAGATGTTAATGGTAAGTGTTACTTTGCAGAAAATAGGTCAGCTATACTGAGAGCAAACCCATGCAAACAATACAAGAGTGAGGATGTTGATGGGGCTGGGGAGAAGGTGCAATCAGAATTGAATGGAATGTGCCAATGGACTGTTTTAGTGATGGATGGGGTAATATTGGCCAAGCTACCAGTCACAACTCCCATGCTCTTAGTCAAAATAGTGCCTTGGATCAATTATACAATTTTACAACTTTTATAAGGATATGAAGGAAAAAAAGCAAGAGATTGGCACAAGGTAATGATGATCTTTAATGAGCTAGTGTAAATCTGACGGCCAAGTAGCCTCCTTCTGCACCAAAACACTTCTTTGATGCTTCTCAGAGAACGTATATGGAGCCTTACACCCCAAACGCAGTATCTCTGATAGTGCAGCACCTCCTCAGGGCTGCAATTGGAGGGTGAGCCTGGATTTCTGTGCTCAAGTCTTTGGAGTGGGGCTTAAACCCACAACCTCACTGGTAAGGGTGCAATCCACCAAGTCACAGTTGATTAAATTTTGGACAAAGGTTTGAACAAACTCGGCTTGCGTTTGATTGATTAAGAGGTGATCTAGATGAGGCTTTCGGATAATGGAAGGAGTTAGTGAGAGGGCAGATGGAGATGAACTATTTTCCACTGATAGGGTGGGTCCAAAGGAAGGGGCAGAACCTTCAAATTAGTGTTAGGGCTTTCAGGGGTGATGCCACATCTTCACACAAAGTGTACTGGAGATCTGAAACTCACTGCCCTTGAGGCTGGGGTTGATTGAAAATGTTAAAGCTGATCACAGGAAACAGGCCATTCAAACCATCAAGTCCACACCAACCCTCCAAACAGCATGCCACCCAGACCCAACTACTCCCCCCTTCCCTGTAACGCTGCATTTCCCATGACTAATCCACCCAGCCTGCACATCCCCGGACACTATGGGACAATCCAGTACGGCCAATCCTGCACATCTTTGGACTGTGGGAAGAAACCAAAGCAAAGCCACACAGACACAGGGAGAATGTGCAAACTCCACATAGACAGTCGCCTGAGGGTGGAACTGCACCCAGGTCCCTGACACCGTGAGATAGCAGTGCTAACCACTGAGCTACTGTACCACCCACCAGGATGTTGGCAGGTCTTGGTTAGGCAAGGGGCTGAGAAATTTATGGAACCAAGGTAGAGGTGAATTATAGATCAGTAATGATTTAATTGAATGACAGGAAGTTCAAGAGGCTGAATGGCATTTTCTGGTTTTATAAACACGTTTGGGATCTTTGAAATGCCACCGCAGTTTATAACTTTTCTCATTAGTAGCATTGATGTGCAAGTTACAACCATTGCTGATGAATTAAGGCCACCCTATCCGTCTATACCCCATGTTATTCTACTATTTGTCAATATGTCAGTGAAGAATAGTCCGCAGGTTTTGTACGATTGCTCCACATTGAGCCCATGTACTGTTCCAGTCCTGGAATTTCTGTGCAACTCAGGAGTCCTTTTTGAAATGTTTTGCACGTCTTTAATCACCATGTCATCACTGATCTGTCGTATTAATATACCTTGACTTTAAAAGGCTCATCATCCTGTTTATATTCCAGCCATGGCCTCATTCCTCACTAACTTGGAACAGCCTCCAGCCCTGCAACCCTGCATTCACCATCCCCCATTCTGGTCTCTTGCACATCACTGATTGGTATATGGTTGGCAATTTCCTGAACCCTAAGGCTTTTGGCTTCTCTGTCCTCCATTTAATACGTTCCTTACAACCTGAAACCTTTGGTCACCTGTCCTAATATCTCTGCCTGTGTTTTTTCTTGTCAGATTTCTTCCCTATAAAGTACCCTGGAATAGTATACATTGTCAGAGGTGCTATCGAAATGCAAATTGCCATTGCTGTACGCGTGATCTTAAAGGAGAGAAATGTTTGCTCCTTTTTAAAAATGTGGAGCGTAGTCAAGGGAAACCCAGCGACAGCAAAGTGAAATCAGGTCACATTTGCTTGTGGCGAAGCCCTGGTGTTTTGTGTTCTACTTACATTCACATTCACTTTTCAAACTTGAAGCATGAGCTGGGAATCCCTCTGTTCAAAAGGTTGGCACACTGGCCTCGATTCATAACTTTCAATTGTAAATTAAAAGCCGTGGGCAGCGCTTGTTCTCACAGCAGTGGTGCCACATCAAAGGACAACAAAACGCAAATTTCTGCAGCTCCTTTCATAACCTCATCCCAAAGTACTTTGCAACCAGTGAAGTACTTCTTGAAGATTTTTGATTGTCAAAATCGTGGAAAATGCTTTGTTGTGGAACAGTCAGCTGACACGTAATCTCAGAAGCTCATAAAGTGAGGAATGAGCTACCAGGACTCAAGGGTAGTCAGTGCTGTGCTCGTGGGACTGGGTCACTGCTGCTCAGTGTCTTCAGGAGAGGATCGCATGAAACTGAACAGATGGAAATATACTGCAGAAATCATCATAATTGTAACCTATGTTTGTCCTTGATAATGTAGCTCCATGATGAAAGATTTTGCATCTATAAGAATGTAAATTTGTGCAAGTGGTTCGGGACTTGGTGGAGGGGGAAGGGAGATTTGCATTGATATAGCACTGATCACATCCTTGGGGCATCGCAAAGCACTTTACAGCCACTGAGATGATTTTTTTCAAACTGTGAATGATATTGATTTTGGCTACTGCATTCCCCATAATTGCACAGAAAAGCTCCCACATGTACCAATGTGATACTGATGACAGAATCCGTTTTTAGGCGTTGGTTGAGGGTAAATCTTGGGCAGGATATCCAGGAATATTCTCCTGCTCTTTGCTTTGGACATAATTAATTCATGGAATGCGGGCATCACTGGCTACACCAGCTTTTACTTCCCATTCCTAACTGCCCAGAGGATATGTAGTCCAGACCAGGGTAAAAACATCAGATCTCCTTCCCTTAGTGAACCAGGTAGGGTTTTACAACAATTTCAGTGATTACATGACAGCCGTTAGACCAGCTTTTCATTGAATTCAAATTTCATCTCCCCAGCTGAGATTTGAACCCGCGTCATCAGAACATTACCTAGGGTTCTGGATTACTTGCCCAACGATGTTACCATTGTGTAAACACTAAGCCCTTTTCCTGCAATTTAGACTGAAGGCTTAAGTACAGCTAACCGTGAAGCTATTACTTTGCCATTAAAATCCAATGGATTCACAGATGTCGTTTAGGGGAGGAAATCTGGTGTGTTTACCTTGTATGTGACTCCAGACCTGCACTGATGAGGCTGATTCTTGACACACTTCTTACATGGCCTCAAATATGAACTTAGTTGTATCTAGAGTGCAATATACAATGGTTCATGAAGAAGGCCCATCATGCCCTTCTTGCTATAGATGGCCACAGATGTCGGCTTTGGCAATAACACACATATCCAAGAAGAAAATGCTAAAAGCTGGATTTTGGTCTCCACTTATTCCAGTTGTCATCCCTGACAGTAGCAGTACATGACAATTAGAGAATAATAATTCAATTATACCCTAAAGTAGATAGTCTATAATTTAGTAACACTGCTTCTCTGGATGTCAGTGTGCACCAAACCAGGATACAAACTGCAGAAATCTTGTCAAGGCCAAACTGCCTTATTTTGCGTGCAGTTTTACAATAAGAAAACCAAATCTGAAATAACTCCACAGAGGCTGGTATCCCGTCATTGAGTCACCCTTTATTTACACGTGGAGAGCTTTAGCACTGATCCAGCTCCCTCAGAGCCAGCTCTCAGGGTGATCAGGATGTCTGACACTCCTGTTCTTATCTGTCAGCCAGGGCTCCCTGATTAAACCAGATTAACAGCCCCAATCAGGGAACTCATATTCTGTGTGGGGAACTTGGCTGACATTGTTACAACCAGCACATCCCTCCCCCTGAGGCTGAGGAAACAGCCCAGTTCTTTTCTTTGTAGCTCGTCCTGGAGCATTTCAGCACCAGGTCAGATTTCCCCAACTCTGCCTCTGATACAGGCAGTGTGTAACACACAGGAGCTCAACTCTTAGCACCCGGAGCATCTCAGAAGAAATTCATTCTCTTCTACAGAAGGCAAAGGCATCGAGACGGTGAGATCCACTGTATCCATCCCAGATTCTGAGATCTCTTCAACACTTCTCAGAGAGGGAGCAAACACACATTCCGATGTTTCCAAGGAGCTGGGCACCGCTTGCAAATTTGCTGTTGTCATACAGTCCACATGCTTGTTCAGGACCGTCACACCTACCCACACTTTATACATCACTGGACCTGACCTGGTGTCAACCATGCCTCTTACCCATACAGGGATATTCACGTGGTTGCTACACCGAACTTCAGCTCCTGAAGTAAACTGTCTCTCTTGTCTTGTGTCCAGTATTCGTGTTCCTGATGCTATTTCACCTTCCCCCATGGGTCCAGGAAGATCAGATTTAACCTGGTGCGGACTCTTCTCCCCGTCAGCAATTCTGCTGGAGCTATCTCATGACGGGTGATTCAATAATCAAATAGGAACCGGGACATTTTGGTATCTGGTGAATCTGTAGGCTGTTTCTTTAAGCCTGCCTTCAAAGTTTAGACTGCTTTTTCACCCAGACCATTGGATGATGGATGGTTTGGAGCTGTCCTTGCATGACAAATACCATTTGACTTTAGGAAATACTCAAATTCCCTGCCTGTAAACAATGGCCTGTTATCTGTGACCGACACGTCCGGGAGTCCATGTATTGCAGAAGATGTTCACAGTTTTTCTATCGTCATCCCTGTGATTGACGAATGAACTCTATACACATCCAGACACTTTGAGTGGGTGTCCACAATGACTAAGAACATTGAGCCCATGAAAGGACCTGCATAGTCCATGTGTGACTGAGTCCAGGGTTTACCTGGCCATTCCCATGAATGTGAGTAGAGCTGCTAGCAGTAATTTTTTGCCCTTATTGGCACTCTGGGCACTGCCCCTCCAATGCAGCTTTGTCTGCATCCAATCCTGGCCACCAGACATAACATCTCGCCAACATCTTCATTTTGGAAACTGCTGGATGACCCTGGTAGAGTTCAACCAGTATCTGGCAGTGACCTTTGCTCAGGACAATCACCCCTGCTCCCCACAGTAATATGCCGCCCTCTACTGTGATCTGGTCTCTCTGGGTCCAAAAAGGTTTCAGTTCTGGTTGTGATGGTCCTTTGATTTTCCCCATCACCACCAGCTCTATCAGTTTTGCCAGGACCGGATCTTTCCGTGTCCACAGATGGATACTGTCAGCTTTCAGCCTGCAATCTCAGCATTTACTCTTTCCCATATAGGCCTTGTACTACCTTCCAAAGAAGGCTGCAAAATATGGCACGCATGTTCTTTTGAAGTGAATTAGTAATGGAAACTTTGAAAACTCCCTGGGATCACCCTGCGGCCCAGAGATCAGGGTTTAAAAACCTTCAATCTGCACAAAAGCAGGACTGTCGCTTATTGTTAATGTGCTGTCACAACCATCACCCAATTCGGCCAACCTCCCCTGGCCCCCACAACTCCACCACACCAGGATTTCCAGGATCCTCCAGGAATTGAAGATTATTCTTCAGGACACTGCTGAGAGCAAGAAAATTGTTAGAAAACTTTAAGAGCTACTCAAATATATTTTTGTAACCAAATATATTAAAGTCATGTGTAGGACAGAAAGGCTGCTTGGCCAGACTTAGGTCACCGGCTTGGAGATTTAGGTCAGGGGGGACACTGCATATCAACCATGGTCACCCAGGAACCTCTCCCACCCTTACCAACTACCAAACCCATGGCAGGATTTGCCAGTTGATATTCATTCTGACTACACCTTTCTCAGCCACCAAGTGCTGGAACTGCAGCAGCAGGGACTGCTCCACGAGACTTCCCCGTGTAAAGTAAGTAGCCTACAAATTTACGCATGATCATTGTTCGATCGCTGCTTCAGCAACAAGCTATATAAGCATTTGAACTATTATCAACATATTGTATTAAGAAGTCTTGTGGGACATTTAACACTGCACTTCTTAATAAGCATCAGTGCACAGTAAATCATACTTAAATATTAACCATGTTCCTGATGTTTTAAACATCAGTGTTTAAACAGGCAAGTGTACTACTGGGAAATAAGTGGTCTTAGATATCAAGAACAACATCTTTTCTGCATGAATAGATTACAATCTCCTCACCTCTGGGCAGGAGTGAACAACAGTGAAATTACTTACAATTCCTAGTTTATTCCAACAACACCCCAACTAATAAAAAGGCACAACTTGTTGAGGAAATGGAAGGGGTGCAAGTCCCCAGCAGCAAAAGATTCCTTTCTTGATTTGCCTTGTTTATTCCTGCTTTCATTTCTGTAAATGTCACTGGACCTTGGGCTCAGCTCTCTGATCTCTCCAACCACACTGAGGCAAACCTGGTGTTAAATGTTTTGTAGGGAGTATTGACACCAATGCAGAAGCATAACAACCGGAAGCAATACAGGGTCTCCAAGCAAATTTCATATTGCAGCAAACAGCATTTATTTCAATAACACCATGACAGCAAAGGCTACTTACAACAAGAAAATTTGAATTTATAAACCACCCTCAACAAGAAAAAGTGCCCCTAGATGCTTCACCAGAATATTGTCAAACAAATTAGATACAGAGCAGCTAAAGTAGATATTAGGACGTGATTAAAATCTTGGTCAAAGAGATAGATCTTACAGGCAGGAGAGAGAAGGGGAGATTTCAGGAGGAAATTCTGGATTCAAGTCCCAGGCGCTTGAGAGTACAGTCCGCAGAAAGTCAGGAATGCATTATGGGCCAGAATTAGAGATGTGGAGAGGTGAAACCGTGGACAGAATAAGAATAACTGCCCACAACTCTGCCATTTCTTTTTCCCTGATCTACTCCCTCAGTCCCACACACCACCCCACCAACCACTTCCCAGATGATTGGCCAGTTCTGGGTATGTGCTGATGCTGGGTGTTCACTCCTGTCCAGGGTACACAAAGCCTTACACACTTCACCTGAACAGCAGACTGGCAATGATTACAGGTCAGCAAGCACTGGGGTAATGTAAAAAGGCTGTGTCAATGTCACCACAAGGTACAAGAGCCGTGTGCACATGTGCAAAATCACAACATCAGTTGTGTTTACGCCAGTCAAACAGTTCACAGTCTGGAGTTCAATACTCCACAGCTGGCTGCATTCAACATAACTACCCAATTGAAAATAGGCTTGGAGGTCTTCCCAGCTAACAAAAAGCAGCGATCATACAGAGATGTGTGTTAAAGTGCCAATTAGTGCTAACCATGAGGGACATTCTACATGGTGAACTAATGTCCACTGGGATCAGAACTGACTGTCCAAATTTTTTGTTTCGAAGAAAGAACTATTAATGCGCATCAGGGATACGGAAACGATAACAACAGTTAACTGGATACCAAAGCAAACATTTTCAACTACTTTGGAGGAAAATTCACTGCACTGTGATGCAAAATATCTCTGCGGCTGTGTTGGGAACAGGCAGTTCAATGTGACAAGGGGAGCTGGTGTGTGTTGGGATCGGGGCAGCAGAGTCAGAACACAAAGTCTATTTAAACAGTAGTTAGGAGGTACAGCAAAAAGAACTGATGACTGAGACAACAGCAATGTCTCCCAACACAAGATTATTCCTCTAACAATGTACTGACAGTGGAGGATAGTTACGATTGTATAATGATACAAGGAAAAATATTGCAGACTGCAAGAGCAACTTACGGAGGAGCTACTCAATCAAATCCATTCTGCCCAGGGACAGTGTCAATGTCAATAGGCAGCCTCATCATTTAAACAGATACACCAGGGCTCGCTGAGTCACAAGCGTCCTTCTTCTCCATTTTAACAGATGTTGTGTATCAAATATTCATCAAATATTCGCATTTGTGTTAAAGTCAGAAGTCACATGACACCATGTTATAGTCCAACAAGTTTAGTTGAAATCTCAAGCTTTAGGAGAGCTGCTCCTTCGTAAGGTGAAGTCACTTCTCCCAACCTAACAGCAGCACTCCAAAAGCTTATGATTTCAAATAAACCTGTCGGACTATAACCTGGTGTCGTGTGACTTCTGACCTTGTCCATCCCTGTCCAACACCAGCACCTCCACATCATGGTTTTTGTGTTGGAATAACCGTCAGAGAAATGTCAAGAATGTTTACAATAACAGTTTCAGGGATGTGAAACTTCAATTATGAGGATAGATTGAAAAAGTTGGGACAGTTCCCCCTTGGAGAGAAGAAGGCCAAGGGCAGATCTGATAGAAGTTTTCGAGATCATGATGGGGCTGGACAGAGTATACAGGGGAAAATTTCTCCTGCTCATAAAAGGAACAAGAATAACAGGGCACACATTTAAACTGATCTGCAAAGAGACAAGAGTGAAGTGAGGAAAAGCTGAGTGAGGGTCTGGAATGCACTGTCTGGAAATGTGGTGGAGGGGGGTTCAATTGGGGCATTCAAGAGGGCAATGGATGAACATTTGGGTAGAAATAATGTGCAAGGATGTAGGGAAAAAGCAGCAGATTGGCATGAGGCAATGATGGTCATTTAACAAGCCAGTGCAGGCAGAATGGGCTGAATGACCTCTTTCTGCATTGTAACATTTCTGTGATTCTGTGAAATTACATACAAAAGGAATAAAGTTTACACACAGTATATTATGGACCCAACAGGGTCAGTTTAAATGTAGGGAATTGTGTAAAATGTGAAAATTCAAATTAGTTGCCCGTGATACCTTTCCAATTGGATAGAGTATAAATTGTTCAGTTGTACAACAAGCAGTTAATTCATTATCACCTCTTTTGCTTCATCATTCAAAGTTAAAAATAACTCCCCAAAAATTTAAGGTCAAGAGCAGGGGGGTTCTTCCTGGTGTCCTGAGGTCAATATTTATCCCTCAAGTAACATCGGTAAAACAGGAAACATGCTGTTGAAATTTTTCATCTTGCACTCATCAAGTCAGAATTGCAAGAGTATCCAATCTCAAGGGAACAACAATTTGTATAGTAGAAGATGAAGACACTGACTATCAGCAGTCTCTGGACACAACTGACAGTGATGGCTTCTGCCTTATAACAGGAATTCAGCATAAAATGTCCTTCACTAGCTGTAAAGCACTTTTGGATATAGAGTTTGTGAAATGCTCCATATAAACATTTTTCTTATATCACAGAAAGTAAAGTAACTGAATGAATTTTGTTCTAAAACAATGAATAGATTCTTCATTTATTGTGCTCCCTTAGGTTTTTCCGCAAATGCAGGATTTTGAATGTTACCACAAACAACCTCAAGAAGGCTCTTCCAACATGTTCTGTGGCACTCATTCAGACCTTTTTTTTCACGCTGTGCTGCAGTACATTCTCCATTCAGATTCCTTAAAAAATAAAAAAAAAAGTTGTTTTCTTGCCTGTTCATTCCAAGGATACAGTCATTGCTGGCAAGACTGTCAAATATTACCCATCGACTTTGGGCCAAAGAAAATAGATCACAGTATTTTAGAGACAATGAAAGGCTGACAGCCATACAGTGACGAAGAGATTCAGGGTTTTAAATTGCCAAAAGCTGGTTGACAGATACAGAAGTAATTTAAAAAGTTAATGGAATCTTGGCCTTTATCACAAGGGATACACGAATGGGCAGAGATTATGCTACACTTATATAGTCCTAGCCATAGAGTCACACAGTATGGAAATAGACCTTTGGTCCATGCTGACCAAGTTTTCAAGACTAAATTAGTCCCATTTGCCTGCATTTGGCCCAAATCCTTCTAAACCTTTCCTATTCATGTACCTGCCCAAATTAAGTTCCATCTGGAATAACTGCTGACTTTTGAGCACCACACCACAGAAAGGATTTACCGACCGTGGAACGAGTAATGCTGATTCACCAGAAAGACACTGGAACAGAAAGGATAAAGGTGTGACAAACAGCACAGGCTAGGTTTGTATTCCCTTCAGTCCAGAAGATCCTCGGTGACCAAGTTGAGGTGTGAGGACAACTACAACGTCTGATAGAACAGATAACCAATTACTGAATTGTTACAGTCCAGCCCACTGTGCCTGCAGCAACTCTCCAAATGAGCATTTTGACCTAGTGCCATTCTCCTGCCTTTTCCCCGTAACCTTGCACATTGTATCTAATCCTGCATAATACTTCTAAACCTGGACACTGCTTCTAAACCTGCACATCACATCTAAACCTGCACATCGCATCTAAACCTGCACATCGCATCTAAACCTGCACATCGCATCTACTCCAATAATCATCCAAACTCCTCTTGAATGCTTCGGTTAAACCTGCCTCCACCAATTTCCAGTAGAGCATTCCGGTCCCTAACTACTCATGCGTGAAAAACATTTTTACACATTGTGCTGCAAAGCATTTTAAATCTACGCCCTCTCGTTCTCAATCCTTTCACAGGTCGGATGGCAAGAGAAATTGTTTCTCTGCTGGGTGAGTTCAGAATGAGGGATTCAGGATTAACATTAGAAGTGGATCTTTCGGAATGTACACCTTCACACAAAGGGAAGTGCTAACCTCGAACTCTCTCCCAGAAAAAGCTGTGGAAGATGAACTGGAATTTTTAACATTCATCAATTGTTGTTAGACAACAACATGAAGGGTTACCAAATAAAGTGGGTAGATTGAGTCCGGATATAAATCAGCCTTAATTTCACTGAACGGTGCGACTAGCCTGAGGGGCTGAGTGGCCTCCACCTGTTTCTGTGTTAATCTCTAGTTGCTGCTGAAATGTCCTCCTCTTGATGGTTCAGACGGTGAATGTATTCTTGCAGAATTATTGGGGACCAAAAGGAATGGTTCACACCCACTCTATGTGCAGGAGAGGGCAATGTTCTGATTCAGATGACTGCTACAACCCAAAACTCATTGTGTAAAAAGAAAAGCCTCAGGACGTTTTACTGCATTAAAAACACAATATAAGTGCGAATCGTTGTTGTAATTCGGAACATAAGAAATAGGATCCAAAGATGACCATTTGGCTCCTTGAGCTGGCTCCACTGCTCAATATGATCTTGGGTTTCAATTCTATTTTCCTGTCCATTTGCCATAACCCTTGATTCGCTGAGCAATCAAACATTAGTCTGTCTCAGCTTTAAATACATTCAATGATGAAATACCCACAAGCCTCTGCTTTGAGAATTCTGAAGACTCATAACCCTCTCCTCATCTCAGATTTAAGTGACTGACCTCATATCCTGAGACAGTGCCCCATGTTCCAGATTCCCAAGACAGTGGGATCAAACTCTCAGTATCTACCCTTTCACACCCACCTCATGATCTTGAACGTTTCAATTAAATCACCTCTCATTCCTCAAAAACCCTAGAGAATATTGACCTAATTTACTCAGTCTCTCATCCTAGGACAACCTTCTCATTCCAGGGACTAATCAAGTGACCCTTTGCAATTCCAATGCAAATACACGCCTTCCTCAGTATAACTGGAGGTTTATTGGCAACTTTTTCTCCACAATTCTGGTCTTTGATTGTAATCAGCACAGACGGTCACAGGTAAACATCAGGTCTGTTTCCACCTTGTGTATTTGCAAAGTGTTTTGGTGTGTGTTTATATTTTCTCCTCACAGTTAAACTAATGATCAGACAACTTGATTTTAAGTCATTCCTGTGAAGCACTGGGGAACGGTGTTCTGAGTTGGCAGCTTCAAGCAAGTATATCAATGCTTAGCCAACCTTGGTCTGGAGATGCAGATGGATTAAAGAGCAAAGTTACTTGGAAAACAATGTACCAATAGCAAGTTGGCACAATGCCAGAGCAAAAGCTGCAGCTGATGCCAATTAGCGCATTAATTTTTATTTTTAAAACCTGCCACAGTCAGAGATCCTGTTTAATTTGTTCCTGTGTTTGTCACACCAAGAGTGTGAGCTGTACCCGAGTGAGATGTCACTGTCACTGGGAACACCTTCATGTATCAGTCTATCATCGACCTGTGCTTTACTCAGTCCTGGCTATGCTGTAACTGCAACACTGTCCAAACATAACCACGCAGAGCCACAGGTGATGAAGGATAAGCAATTGATTGGTTGAGTTAATCCATCCAGTTACCTCACTCTTGAGTTTTGTTGACAGAAATCAGTGGTTTGCATGTTAGGAGCACAAATTAATCTCAGCAACCCTGGAAGAAGAAAATTAACCAGGTTCCCAGTCCCAACTGTTATTCAGGAACCCCACTGAGTGTGGACCACAGGACCCTGTGTGCTACGGTAACTGAACAGTTGCCAATACACAGCAACTGAAAGAATGGACATGTGATTGAGGAATGATGAGCTGTCAGGACCCACAGCTATTGCCCTGTCCTCAACAACATGTGATGCTTAAACATTGGCACAGACTAGGTGGACCGAATGGCCTACCGCTCCGCTGTAAACTCAACGTGTCTCAATGACAAGAGGGAAGATGCTGGAAATGGGCAATTGTTGAAATACTGGGTCTGTGTTTATGGTTAACACAAGCAGTAAGGAGAGTCTCACTGTGATGACACACTGAGACTGATCTGACTCTCCTCTCTTAATAAATAAAAGTGCAGCCAAAAACAGCTCATGCCATTTCAAAATTGGAAATTACTGGAAAAGCTCAGCAGGTGCGGTGGTAACTGTGAAGAGAAATCTGAGTTAACGTTTCAGGTCCAGTGAACCTTCCTCTGAAGTTTTTTCGGTTTTTTCACTCCATTTCACATTTAGTCAGTAACTTACTGTATTTCTATGCTCAAAACATGTCTCATTAAACATGAGGCCAGACAGGAAGTAACAAAGTGAGGCATTATCTCAGATAGGGAGGGGTATGCCTCCAATGTACACAGGGCTCCCCTCCGAATGATCAGGTCCCATTCTATCCCGGTCCCATCTTTTCAAAAAATGTATCGAAAAAAGAGATAACAAGGTGTAGAGCTGGATGAACACAGCAGGCCAAGCAGCATCAGAGGAGCAGGAAAGCTGACGTCAGCTCCATACCTTGTTATCTCAGACTCCAGTGTCGGCAGTTCCTACTATCTCATATTGAAAAAAGTCTTTGCTACTCTTGTCTGACTGACACTGTCCAGTATTTCATGGTAATGAACGCAAAATGAAAGCTCAAGTTGGAAATAATTGGCCACTTAGGACCTTCAGTAGATCCAAGGGCAGTCAGCATAATGTGCACCTGATCCAACCCCTGTCTCAGGGGAAACAGGTCACTGCTGGGCAGGAAGGAGGTGGTTGGCCACCTGGAATATTTACATGCTCACCCCATCAGTTACACCAAAAATACACCCATGGGAGGGGGGTTTCAATCTACCCTTCAATGACTTGTAAACCAAGACTAAGAAGGAATGATATAGAAATATAGAAAACAACAGGCCATTCAGCCCTTCAATCCTGCTCTGCCATTCAACATGGTCATGGCTGATCATCCAACTCAGTCCCCTGTACCTACTTCCTCCTCGTGCCCTTCGATCCCTTTATCCCTAAGAACTATATTAGCTCCTTCTTGAACACATTCAGTGTTTTGGCCTCAACTACTTTGTGTGGCAGAGAATTCCACAGGCTCCCTACTTTCTGGGTGAAGAAATTTCTCCTCAACTCAGACCTAAACAGCCTACCCCATATCCTTAAAGTATAACCCCTGGCTCTGGACTCCCCAGTCATCGGGATCATCCTTCTTGCATTTACCTGCATGTCTAGTCCTGTTAGAACGTTAGTGGTTTTTTATATGAGATCTCTTCTCATTCTTCTAAAGTCTGGTGAATATACCCCTAATTGATCTAGTCTATCTTTATACATTCCAAGTTCTGCAATCCAAGGAATCAGTCTGGCAAACCTTCATTGTACCCCCTCTGCAGCTAGAACAACGCTTCCTCGGATAAGGAGACTAAAACTGCACACCATACTCTGGGTGTGGTCTCAGCAAGACCCTGTACAATTGCAGCAAGAATTGTCCTTTCTTCTTTCCTCCCTTTCCCTAAGGAACATAGTCATCCGCTGAGGTTTTACATCAACTCAGCAACTTTCAAGGCCTTTCTCCCATTGCCACCTCACAGATAACCAGATTTATTGATTTTGATTTCACAGTGGGAATGTAACTCACAAGTTTGAGGTTGCAAACCTACACCATAACCTGGGGACCTGAGTTTGAATCTCGCCATGGCAGATTGTGGAATTTGAATTCAATAAAAAAAATTTGCAATTAACAGTCTAATGATGAGCCATGAATCCATTGTCGATTGTCAGCAAAACCCATCTGGTTCACCAATGTCCTTTAGGAAGGCCATCCTTACTGATTTGGCCTATATGTGACTCCAGACCTACAGCAATGTTGTTGACCCTGTGGGCAATTAGGGGTGGGCAATAAATGCCAGTGCTGCCCACATTCCGTGAATGAATAAATAAAAAATAAACACTAGTCAACTGTAAGCTGCAGACAATCACACAAAGATTTATCCATTTTCACACTCCAGTGTTGTACTCTAACCAGCTACAATGATCATTTCCTGAATGTTACAGCCATGTAAAAACCAGAGTTCTGATGAAGAGTCACCAGACTCGAAAAGTTAACTCTACTTTCTTCCCACTGAAGCTGCCAGCCCTTCTGAGTTTCTCCAGCAATTTCTGTTTTTGTTTCTGAACTCCAGCATCTGTAGTTCTTTGCTTTATAGAAATGTGATCACCTGAGCTAAGCATCAGCTTCTCCTGCTTTTACCAATTTCACAAGTCTGTTGCTCTATGTGGTGGAATAAAGAACACCAAACACATACACTTTCCCTATGTCTCTCAGTATGCCAGATGATTGAATCATAACTCTCCCAATTGTTTCGATGTACCAATGTCAATCCTTTCTCAGTCAATGGCGCTCTCATGGTTTTGCATCAAAAGATTTCAGGTTCAAGCTGACTGCAGACTTGAGCACAAAGTCCAATCCAACATTCCCGGTGTAGTGTTGATGGATGCTACACTGTTAGACGTGCTGACTTTCAGATGAGACATTAAACCCTCTGCACTCTCTGAGGGGAATCTAAAAGATAATCAGAGAGCACTGTGCTGGTGAAAAACTTCCTGGTTTTTGTCCAATATTTATCCCAACAATGTAAAGGTAGATTATGTAGTCATCATGGTATTTGTCTGTGGGATCTTGCTGTGCACAGACTGGTTACCCTGCTCCCTACATTAACATAGTAACTACACTTCAAAAAGTACTTCATTGGTCATAGCACTTAGTGACATCCTAAGGTCGTTAGAGCTGTTGTATTAATCTCAGTCTTTCTTTTCCCCAAAGAATCATTCTTCAACCATGAGAGCCCTCTTTGTTCTTCACGAGACCATGTAGAAAGGAACAAATAGAACTGTACATAAATTTCCATACACAACCACGTTTGGCAAGGCATTTCTTTCCTTTTTGTGCCTTTGTCATTCTATGAAGAAGGTCAAAGTGAGATCCTTTACTGGACCTCATCAAAATGGGAAAAGTGAGGGGGAGTGTGACTAATTGGAAAGCTTTTCCAAAGAATGCTTATCCATCTGTGTTACAACATCCTGGGACCATAAACATCCTTGAGGTGAGTCATAGGATTTTACTAGTTTCACTGATAAGAACTTCATGTAAACTGTAAATTTTCAAAAAATCAACCCTCTCTTTTGAACCCTTTACTTTTTTTTGCTACCAGATGTCACCTGAGTTTGCATTAAAATACATGTGTGTATGGAAAAGTCTATTTCCATTCTCTGAACAGAACTATTTACTGATGAAGTACTCATCAAGTTGTACCAATGACGTGCCTAGTAATTTGACTGAGAGCAACTCACCACAGCAATTGGAATATATTACATAAAATGCTTCCAGAATGATTGTTAAGCATTACAATGAGTACAGCAAGCGAGTAATTTATGGGCATTCAATGAATTTAGTTTTTATGTTACAGCATCCATGTAAAAATTTCCCATTTTCACTGTTGGGGATGATGAGAGCTCTGTCTTGTGAATACTCAGGTCCCTCACAACTGAACTGAGCAAAAAATACTGCGGGGATAACTGAGAATGACAGCAAAAGGCAACATTTACCGAAAGTGGCCGATGCAAAAAGAATCCATACTTCAAGGTCAAATTTCTTCCTGATGACTTTGAACGCTTCTTGGAATCACTGTGCGTGGTTTAAATTGGCTTCTGCACTATTTGTAAAGTGCTGTGTTGATGCATCTATGCTAAGTTCCTGTCAGCTCCAATTTAAGATAATTGATAAAAGAACTAGAGAGAAGACAAGGAGAATATTTTATAAACGCAGTGAGTTATTGTGATCTGGAATGCACTGCTGAATAGGCGGTGTTAACAGATTCAATAGTAATTTTCAAAAGAGAATTGAATAAGTACTTAAAAAGGAAATAAATTGGACAGCTGAGGGAAAGAGCAGGAGAGTGGGATTGATTGCAAAGCTTTTTCAGAGATTTGGGGCTGAATGGCCTGATTTTGAGCTGTAATTATTCTAATTATTCTAAGTGCACAAAGCTAACGATGAAGCTGTTTGGTTCAAGGAGTAAGAAACTTTAATTTGATTTGATTTGTTGTTGTCACAAGGACCAAGATACAGTGAGAAGTGTTGTTTTGCATGCTCCACAGGCAGATTGTACCATACAATGTACATCAGAGTTGCAGAACAGAGTGCAGAATATAGTGTTATTGCCGTAGAGAAGGTGCAGAGAGAGAGATCAACATTAACATTAGAGATAACAGCTGTGAAGAAACTATTCTTGAATCTGTTTGTATGTGTATTCAAACTTTTATGTCTTCTTCCCAATTGAAGAGGGTGGATAAGAGTACAACTGGTGTGGGAGGGATCTTTAATTATTTTGGTTGCCTTCCTGAAGCAGCAGGAAGTATGGATGGAGTCAATGGATAGAAAGCTGGATTGTGCGATGGACTGAGTTGCGGTTAAAACTCTCTGTAGTTTCTGGCAACTTTGGGAACAGCAGTTGTCATGTGATGCACGCAGACAGGATGCTTTCGTTGGTGCATCTATAAAAATTGGTAAGAGTCCTTGGGACTGCTTTTCTTGGAGCGAGATTTGACAAAAGTTTTCAAGATCACAAGGGGGCTAGACGGAGTAGATTGGGAGAATCTGTTCCCTCTCATAAAAGGATCCAGAATGAGAGGGCACAGATATATGGCAATTTGCAAAAGCAGCAAACGTGATGTGAGAAAAATATGTTTTCACACAGTGGGTAGTTGGGGAATGAAACACACTACTTGGAAGTGTGGTAGAGGCAGGTTCAATTGAGGCATTCAAGAGGGCATGAAATGATAATCTAAATGAAACATCATTCAGGGCTGTGGAGGAAAGGCAAGAAAATGCAATCCTATGGCTATCACACTGTGAGGTGGGACTTAGGAAAAGGAGTAGGCCATTCAGCCTACTGAGCCTGGCCCACCATTTTAGATCATGGCTTTATATAACTGCAGGAAAGACATCTTTATTTCTGCATTCAAATCCTCTTGAAATGAATGCCAACGTACCACTTGCATTCCTAACAGTTTGCTGTACCTGTGTGCTAGCTTTTAGTGACTCATGGACAATGAACATTCAGATCTCTTTGGACACCTGCACTTCCCAAACTTTCACCATTTAAGAGTTATTCTTTTTGTGTTTTGACCAAAAATGAACAACCTCATGTTTATTTACATTATATTCCATCTGCCATGTTCTAGCCCATTCACTTAGCCTGTCCGAGTTCTCTTGAAGTCTCCTTGCACCCTCCTCACAACTTGCTTTCCCAGTTTGGTCTCAGCAGAAAATTCAGAAAGATTACAATTGATCCCCCCATCCAAATTATTTATATCGATTGTGAACAGTAATGGATCCAACACTAACCCTTGTGGGCTTCAGCAGAAATAGCCTGTCATCCTGACAATGATCTATCCATTCTTACTCTCTGCTTTCTGACTGCTAAGCAATTCTCAGTCCGTACTAACTTCTTGTGTGGGACCTTATCAAAAGTCTCTGTAAATCCAATTACACCACATTTAAGGGAAGGTGATGACCTAATGGGATTATCACTAGACTATTAATCCAGAAACTCAGCTATGTTCTGGGGACCTGGGTTTGAATCGTGCCACAACAGATGATGGAATTTAAATTTTAAAAAAAATCTGGAATTAAGAGTCTAATGGTGACGTGAAACCATTGTCAATTGTTGGAAAAATCCCCCCTGGTTCACTAATGTCTTTTAGGGAAGGAAATCTGCTGTCCTTACCCGGTCTGGCCTACGTGTGACTCCAGACCACACAGCAATGTGGTTGACTCTTAACAGTTCGGATGGGAAATAAGTGCCAGCTTGGCCAGCAATGCCCACATCCCAAGAATGAATAAAACAAATCCACTGTTTCTCTTTGTCTATTGCTACAAATAACATGCTCAAAATAGATTCTAACATTTTCCCCAGCACTGACATCAAACTAGTAGGTCAGTAGTTTTCAATTCTCCCTCAGTTTCCCTTTTTTAAATAGTGGAGTTACATTTGTTACCTTCCAGTCAGCAGGAACTGTTCCAGCATCTATAGAATTTTGAAATATAACCACCAGTGCACCCACTTTCTCTATTGCTATTTCCTTCAAAACGCTTGGGTAAATTTCCTCGTGACCAGGAGATTCACTATCCCTCAATCCACATAATGTTCAAGTACATCAAACTTTGTTTTAACCAGCTCTTTATGAAACAACATTCTTGATAAACCAGCAAAATTATATATCTCAAATACTGCAAAGTTTACTGTATTATTCTGTCCAATTATTACAGTTTTTAATTTATTTACCTCAACGTAAATATACTTATTGTTCAATCGGATGGCCACACAAAATATCAACGGTTGATTCAAATTCGAGTCAATTTCTCCTCAAATAACCTCGATCTACCACGAAGTCCAAGTAGTCAGTTAAGGATGCAAATGAGAGGCCACTCTGCCAGTAAGTTTTATTTAAAGCAAAGTTGCATTATTATTTAAGTGATTTATGCTGTAAATAGAGTATAACAGCGATTTGTACGGGCCCTGCATTATGATTCTATCACTTAGCATGTGTCTTTACATTGATTATATGGACTTCTCAATTATCCAGAATATTTGATTAACCAGCACACTCCTGGTCCCATAGCTGTCGGATAATAGAACAGTTACTGTGCTACCTCTTTATTAATACCAATTTCCTTTAGTTCTTCAATTATACAAGTTTCTTGGTCACCAAGCATTTCTACAAAATTTTCTGTGAAGACAAATGCAAAGTAACTGTTTAGTTTGTCTGCCACTTCCCTGTTCTCCACTATCAATCCTTCGGCCCCCATTTGTAACAGCCTTCTTTATCCTTGCTAATCTTTTCCTTTTACATTTTGATAGAAGATTTTACAGTTCACCTTTATGTTCCTCACTAGCTTCCTTTCAAATTCTCTAGTTCTCCTTTGCTGGCTCCTGTATTGCTCTCAATCCTCATGATTACCACTATTTCTGGCATTCTTAGAAGATACTTCCTTTGATTTACTGAAGTTTTCAACTTGTTTCATTAACCATGGTTGATTCACCTTTCCCTTTGGATGTTTGTGCCTTCAAGGGATGTAAATTTGTTCTAGGTCTTCTATTAGCTCTTTAAACACAAGCCATTGCCTGTGTATCAAACCATTTGGTGTATTTTCACAATCCACCTTAGCCAAGTTGCCCCTCATACTCCCCTAGTTTCTTCTGCTCAGATTTAAGACCCTATTTTCAGACTGAACTATGTAGCATTCCAACTTCATATAAAAGTCTATCATATAATGGTGACTATTTCCCAAAGGCTCTCAGGGTATCTGGCCCAGAAGTAGGGAAATTGTCACAACACCACAGGATCCTTTTGCATCTAGTTTTATGTTGGCCTTGGCCCTATTATTTGATTAGCAGTAACATTAAAATTGCTACCTGGCTCCAGCTGTGGTGACCAGTGACACCATATCAGCTACAAGCAACAACTTTAGGAGAAATCACTGCTTACACACTTTTCTAACTGTGGCCCACTGTTGCCATTCAGTAAGCAAGGTGGTAGGGCATTCACAAGATCATAAAAACAACTTGAACACTGCATTATTGTCTGGTTTTCAGATGTGCAAAAGGCTAAAATTCACATGCACATGTTGAAGTCACACAGCCAAAAAAATCAAAATTTTCTATTTGCTAATCAAAAATGCAACTAGTCACACCAAAATGTCCAATTATCCACATATGGTTCATGATTAACATAATGGACATCAGCATGCTTTTAACATGCAGCTATGGATTGTAATTGCCATATTAATGAGTAATCCTGCTCCTCTGTGCTGTTCACCCCAGGGCATAGAGAATAACCCTGACTAGTTCACCAGCAGTTAACAGGAATGATTGCCAGATATTCCAAACAAATAATCAGCTAAACAAAAAATCTTGACGTCTGTGAGAAAAGACTTCACATGACAGACGTTAGAAAGTTGTTAGCATTAGGAATTCTCTGTCCCAGCAGCAGTGGAGGCTGGGTCATTGAATATAGTCAATATAGGCTGAGTCATTGAATACAGTCAAAGCTGAATTAGATTTTTGATTGACAGGTGAGTAAAAGCTATGGTGACACACAGGAAAGTAGAATTGGGCCACAATCAGATCAGCCATTATCTTATTGAATGGCGGAACAGGCTCAAGGGGTCAAAGGCTACTCCTGCTTCTATTTTTTATCTTCTTATAGACCCTGGGCAGGACAAGGAGAAGGATCAAGTCACGGAAATAGTCAGACTCCACACAACAAAAAGGCTTCACATTCTATCCAGTTCTTCTTTCATCCTCAATATGTTTCCCAGCAACAACAATTGATGATGAAATGGAAGCTCTTGGAATCCTTTCTAGTGAAGCTAGCATAGACAAGAATGATGTGCATAATCTCTACTTTTCTTCTTTTCATTCATGGGCGGTGGGCATCCTTGGCTGGGTCAGCATTTAGTCCCCATGCCTTATTGGCCTTGAGAGGTGATGCTGAGCTGTCTCCTTGAAGCACTGCATTCTTGTGGTGTTCATGCACCCACCGTGTTGTGAGGAAGGGAGTTCAAGGGCTTGACCCAGCAATAGTACTGCTGCCTCATAAGGACCCAGGTTCAATTCCAACCTTGGGTGGTTGTCTGAGTGCAGTTTGCAAATTCTCCCTCTGTCTGCGTGAGTTTTATCCAGGTGCTCCGGGTTCCTCCCACAGCCCAAATACGTGCAGGCTAGATCGATTGGCCGTGCTAAATTGTCTATAGTGTCCATGGACGTGCAGGCTAGGTGGATTGGCCATAGGAAATGCAGGGTTACAGGAACTGGGTAAGGGGTGGGTCTGAGTGGGATGCTCTTCGGACAGTTGATGTAGATGCAATGGGCCAAATGGCCTGCTTCCACACTGTAGGGATTCTATGATTCTATGAATAGGGGAGGATTAGCGATAAAATTCCAAGTCAGGATGGTGTGTGGTTTGGAGGGGAACTTCTAAGTTCCAATGCATTTGCTGCCCTAATCCTTCTCGATGGGAATTTATCAATATAAATCACCCAGACAATTGCCGATCAAGAATAATTAATGTGCAAGTGTTCTTGGGAGGTATAATCCTATCCAAAGAATCTAAGCACAAAATGATAGATACTTGGGTGTTATATCCGTAGATTACATAAATGTTTTGGATTGTTTAAACAGAGATTAATTGATATTAGGAAATATTGCAACACTAAGAGAAATTTCATTTAAACTCTTCATTGGAACTAGATATCTAGTAGCTATTGTATATATTTTTATACTATTGTACGTGATACCATTATGAAAAATTACGGTTATGAGGAAAGACATGAGATACTCTGGGATTATCCTCACTACAGCAGAGGAAACTAAGTTGAGATGTAATTGAGGTTTTACAATGTATGGAGGATTTTTAATCAAGTGACTGGGAAAGAACTATTTTCTTTGCTTGGAGAATCAGAATTAAAGGGTCATTCACAGATGCCGGTGGTGACTCTATTGGTTGCATTCTCTCTTTGAGCCTAAAGCCTCTGGGTTCAAGCCTCACTCTCAGGATTTAAGCCCATCATCTAGGATTATACTCCAGTGCACCATCAGAGGTGCCATATTTTGGATGAGACATTAAACCAAGCTTGTATTTGCCTAGTAAAATGTGGTGGTGCTACCTGAAGAAGAGCAAGGATGTTCTCCGTATTGCCCTGGCCAATATTTATTCCTCATTATCACATAAAAATTAAATGACTGTGATGGTGAGTTGTTTATTCCATTGTTATTTGCAGGATCCTGCAGTGTAACACTTTGGCTGTTGTGCTTCCTACATCACAACAGTGACTAAACTAAAGTGTGATTTCTTGCTATTAAAGTGTTTTGAGGCACTTTATGAATGCAAACTCTTACATCCACTGACAATGAGGAGAGAGAACAGGAAAAAAATACTCTTCAACAGTCAAAATGACTAAATGAGATCTCAAGATCATAAAACTTTGAAAACAATTTCACAGCCTCACTTTTTATAGCAACTCTAGTACTCTGACACCAAATGCAGCATGTGCATGATGTTGCTCGGATCTTGTCAGATTTGTTGCTTGTCCTGATAGTGTAAAGCATTTTGGTTTGAAGAGAATGATTGGTTATTCCTTCCTGAGTCATTTTCGTGCTGCCAATGGCTATCAGAGTGGATGAAAGTGGCTGTTCCACTCATTGACATGGCATTGATATTCACTCGAGATGATTAATGACGGTTCTATCCTTTCTTTGCCACAGATTTTTCAGAAAATACTCAAATGTTGAGCAGAAGGAAATCCTGATGCACTGCTATTTCTGCCATGTGCTGGCCATGATTCATTGCTCATCCAACATTATTCAAAGATATCAAGTGGTAATTTATCTCATTGCTGTGTATAGAAGCTTGCTGTGTACAAATTGCCTGCTGCATTTTCCTATGATTTGATTTGATTTTTTATCGTCAAATGTACTGAGATACAGTGAAAAGTATTGTTTTGTGTGGTATCCAAACAAATCATACCTTACATCAGTACATCAGGGTAATAGAACAGAATGTAGAATATAGTGTTACAGCTACAGAGAAGGTGCAAAGAAAGATCAACTCTAATATATGAGAGGTCCGCTCATAAGTCTGATAACAGTGGGGAAGAAGCTGTTCTTGAATCTGTTGGTGCAGTGATCATACAATAAAAGCAACACATGTCTAGTGAAGCACTCTGGGACACTGTGAGAATGTAAAATTTATTGTATATATTCAGGCTTTTATTTATTTTAAATGGGGATGAAAAATTATCCCTTGAACTGAATCCTAGCTTATGTGTCTTGGTGCAATCTGTCCACAGAGCTCCACCATACCCACAATAGGAGATGACTGGGCCAAAGGGTTAAAAAGATAGTCCACAAGCCAGACCTTACTGTTTGTCTGAAATTATACATTAACTACCAACCATGAATGTTGAACACCAGGGAACATCAAAGAAAAACTCACAATTATATAGCTCCTTTCACAATCTCAAAATGTCCCAAAGCTCTTGCTTTTTCGAACTGTAATCACTATTGTGATGGAGTTAATGCAGCAACCAATAAGTGCACAGTAAGATCCTATAAAAAGCAATATGGTACTGACTAGAAAATACATTTCTAGGTGTTGATTCCGGTATAAATAGGGAGAACATCCTTGCTCATCCTCAAAATAGTGTCATGTGACCTCCAGCGTTGTCACCTGAAGCACCTTACTGAATCACAGGTTTTGTTTCTGTTTGCAGCGACCATGTCTTAAGCTGCAATTCAACAAACACCAAACATGGGAATAATGACATACTCAGTAACAAACTTGAATGGACTCAGCAAAATCACAAAACCCTTACTGCAGCTCCAAACTGCACACTCTACAGGAAACTGCTGAATAACAGCGTACATTAAAGATGAAATCTTATATCGAAATGTCTCATCTAAATATTAGCTCTCCATATATTCATACAGCCATTTCATTTTTATTCTTCAATTGTAGTTTTTTTAAATTTCATTCTGTTTTATACTTTTATACTGTTTTATGCAAATCATTGCTGAATTTGCTGTTTTATTCCTCCAGTTCCAATGAATTTTCAATCTGGGCTCGATGCACTTCAACAAATCAATTTATTTTGGTACTTGTTTTGTGGAGCTCCTAGCTAGTTTTTCTTAATTTCTGCATCCTGGGGTGCAGGTTCACTCGCATATTTAACCGAGAGACATTTCTTCTACACCAGCCCAGTCAGTCACGGTCCACAGGCTCTTTGGCTGTAAGTAACCCTGAGCTCAGCGCAAATCTCTCCTCAACAAGACACCTACACATGTATGTGCTCCTGTGGAGGCTAAAGGATAGAGATCAGAGCAGGGAATCCAGCTGAATATTTTCTTGCTGCCTAGCTCAGGAGCCTTGAGGCCCATGTAACATCAGAAAATCAATCTGCAGAAAAGACCACTCCACCTAGTTTTATTCAGGGGCTATTCCATTAGTCTAACTTGTCCCTTTCCCTATTGTCCTGAAGACTTGTTCCCTTTGAGTATTTATCTAATTCTCTTCGACAAGTTACTGCTGAAGCTACTTCCATAGCCCTTTGTACAATGGCCAGATTAGAAAAACTCACAGCAAATGAAATTGTCCCTGTTCCTTCACTCCCCCAGCTCTTTCATATTAACCTCGAGTTTCCCAGTTACCAAATATCCTGTCAATGAAAACAATATCTTTTTTTCTACCCTACCAATGCCCCTCATAACTTTATGGGCTCCTATTAAACATGATCCTGTGCCATACAAGTTTACAGCATGGAGGAACCCATTCAGTCCAGCACACATGTGCAAGTTCTTTGCTGGAATAGTCCAGAGGTAATTTGGCTGCTTAATTCTTTTCCCCATGGCTCTGAATCTTACTCTATTTCAAGCAACTTGTCTCCATCTCATTTCAAAGATGTAATGCTCTCTGCCCCAGTTAATTCCCATAGAAAACCAGCCCTTCCCCTAAGGAAATTCTCCTAATTTTCTCAGTAACAATTTCTAATTGATGGCTCACTGCCTGTGATTCCTGACTGAAATTCAGCCCAGAGTGTGACCACGCTGATATTCACACTTCAGCCTCCATTATTCTCAGGGGTTTTATGAAGATGGGTCAGAATTCTGATGCCATTAATTACTGATGCCCGCTGGGAAATGGATAAGGCCAAAGGGATCCAATTTGGAGGTTGTTAACAACCAATCATACACATTACCATGCCAACAAGATCCCATGGCAGACAGCACAAGAAGCCATCTCTACGTGTAAATGCACAGTCAGCACATGACTGTCATTATCAATGAGCTTTGCAGCACTTTGTCATGCAAATCTTCTGTCTGCTTGCACAGGAGGAGACATAGAAAAAGCTCTAAAAGTATACAAAAAAACAGAAAGAACTGCAGATGCTCGAAATCAGAAACTAAAACAGAAATTGCTGGAAAATCTCAGCCAGTTTGGCAGCATCTGTGGAGAGAAATCAGAGTTAACATTTTGGGTCCAGAGACCCATCTTCAGAGCTGATGGTAGCTAGGAAACGGATGGTATTTATACATAAGATGGGGTGGTGGGAGGGGGGAGAGTAAATGATAGGTGGAAATAAAGCCCAAAGAGAGAGAAAAACAGTTGGACAGATAAAGGGGTAACACAGCGTGGAGCTGGAGGAACACAGCAGGTCAGGCAGCATCAGAGAAGCAGGAAAGTTGACGTTTCCGGTCGGGACCCTTCTTCAGAAATGGGGAGGGGGAAGGGAGCTCTGAACTAAACAGAGAGAGGAGGGGTGGGGCTGGGGAAGGTAGGTGGGATGGTGATAGGTGAGTGAGGTGGGAGGGGCGGATAGGTGGGAGAGAAGATGGACAGGTTGTGTAAGGTCAAGGAGGTGGAGATGGGAGGGAGGTTTGGTCATGGGAGGAGGCTGGGGGTGGGGAGATTCTAAAACTGGTGAAATCCATGTTTAGGGCATCGGGCTGTAGGCTCCCAAGGCAGAATATGAGGTGCTCCTCCTCCATTTTCCTGCTTCTCTGATGCTGCCTGGCCTGCTGTGTTCCTCCAGCTCCGCACTGTGTTATCTCTGACTCCAGTATCTGCAGTTCTTGCTATCTCTGGACATATAAAGGAGTGGGTAAAGGTCAGTCTGGGAGAATGAACAGCTGCTAATGAGGACCATTAGTGGCTGACAATGGATTGTGTGTGGTAGCAGCACATGTGATAACTAGGTCTGGTGTGTGGGGGTTGGGGTAAGGACATGGTCTCAAGCACTAAAATTATTGACCTCAATATTAGTTCCAGAAGGCTGTACAGTTCCGAAGCAGAAAATGAGGTGCTGCTCTTCCAGCTTGCACTGCGCTTTGCTGAAGCACTGCAGCAAGCCTGAGACAGAAGTTAGCCAGGGAATATGGTGGAGTGTCGAAATGGCAGGCAACTGGAAGCTTGAAATCTAAAAATATACGCCTGATTCAAGTATAATGCTGCAATTGCATCATTGAATGGTGTGGCACAAAAGGAGGTCATTCAGCCCTTTGACTCTTTGAAAGAACCATCCAACTAAAACCACACACTCTCTGCCCTTTCCCCAAAGCCCAGCAAGCTTTTTCCTCTTCAAGTATTTATCCAATTCTGGTACCATTCTAGAGAACCTCCTCTTGGGAGCCTTGAGATTTTAAAATGCGATACCCAGAATTGGTCATGATTCTTCCATTTCTGCCCATTCAATCCCACCTCAAAAGATTGGGCCAAATCCGATCTGAATTGCTCAGTCTGCCTGTAATCCTAATTGAACAGAATATGCCTTAATCGCTTCCACTATGTGGAATCTCAACCAAGCAGATCCTTCACATTTATTCATATTGCACCGACCCACAACAGGTTAAATGCAACCAACTTAAACATAGGATGCAGAATTGCTGATCATGTCAAAAACAATTCCCTAATTCCTCAGTACGCAATTATCAGTCATAGCATCGTTGTCACACTTGTTAAATTTCACCTGGTGACAGAATGGCTTTCTTGGAGTGTCAGCATTTTGTGCAAATATAAAAGATTTTCTTTGCTCAGTATTTATTTCCCACTTTCATTTATGTTATATTTCTGAATCTGTGGCAGAATCTGCCCAGGCTTTGACTTACATGGCCATGGCAACAAATTTGGAAACATCATATGAGAAATCAAGCAAGGCGTTTCTTGATATTGTGAGAAACAAGTCACATTTTCCAACTAAGTTTGAGATATCCAGATGAGATTCTCATACGTGCATGACAGGAGACACGGAACAGAGATTATTGTTCATTATCCCCTCAATATTACTTCATCTCAAGTCATTAATAGGCAGGTTGCTATGCTAACACTTGCCTGATAGAAACTAGATGCCAAAAATTCCCAACATGGAAGTCAGATCGTGTACCTGGTGACACCAGCTCACCACTTGCTCCTCCAGACCTCCACCTTCGGCACTAATCAGCAACATCTCAAGGCAGTGGCCACACATATCCCATGTCCACAGACACTGGCATCTGACTTGTGCCAGCCTTTCCACACATTGATGGTACCCTATGCTCCAATTACAGGTTGTTTCTGCAAAACCATGCTGCAGTTTAGAGCACACTGGTACCTTTCATTGCAAAGCTGCTGCAAGGACACGTTGCACACAGGGATTGGGTTGGACCAGGCTGCATCTCTCAGGGCTACGTGCTTGCATTCTCAGTGCTCATACACTTAGCATCTACCTAGATGCTCACAGCACCCCAGCCTTGCCTTGCCAGTTACCCCCTCAGTTGATGTTTAAAGAAATAAACTGAATCATGCTGTGCATGTTATCCAGGAAGAGCTGCATGGCTCTGCAAAGTTTGACAGGGTAACTTATTTTCTCTACAAGTTGTCTTGTCCATGGTGTCACATGCTAAGATCCCACAAAAGCAAGGATAAGGACCTGCTTCCAGCTCTCTGCACTTCCCTTGAAGCTACTGTGGCTCCAGCTGCTCTAAAACCACATGGTGCCTCCAGGTATACATTGTTAGTGGTGCTATATAAATGCTAGTTGTTGTTGGTTTCCTTATTAATGTTCATACTGTACCCTCAAAGGCTGCAGATATTTAAGAAGACAATTGTTTAATAAGTGTGTCAACAAAAACATTAATCTTTTCTTTTCTTTCAACCTGCTGTGCATTTCCAGCACATTTTCATGCTTATTTTTAGATTTGCAATGTTTGAGCCTTTTTCTGCTATCACTAGTGAGCTTGGTCTGCCTGACCATTTGCCTCACTGCAGGCTTGATCTACATGGGTTGTGTTGGCCATGTTCCAACTTCTGAATCATCCTTACGTCGGTGTGCATTCAGTCTGTAAAAGGCGTCACTGAATTTCAACACATTTTGCCCACAACCTGACAACCAGTATCTCTGCCCTCACTTTGCTGGCACTATGCAGAAATGACTGTAAATCAGTGAGGATTAATACCAACAGTGGAAACAATGATAACAATATATCAATTGCTTTACACACAAGCTCACAAATGCCTCAATACACAAATTGCTGACATTAACACAATGTAAGTTTTGTATAGCATCCATTAATCTGAAGGTGCATCAAAGAATCATAGGACTGTTACAGGACAGAAGGAGGCCATTTCGCCCATCAAGCCTACACGGTTCTATTCTGTAGTGCCAATCTCCTGCCTTTCCCCCATATACCTGCACACCATTTCTATCCAAATAATCATTCGATGCTCTCTTGAATGCCTCAACGAAACCTGTGCCCACTACTTTCCAGACAATACATTCCAAACCCTAATCTTTTGCAAAGCGAAAAAGTATTTTCTCACATCACCCTTGCTTCGTTTGCACATCAACCTATGAGTTCTTGTTCTTATTCTTGTTCTTTTTATGAGCGGGAATAGCTTCTCATTATCTCCTCTATCCAGCCCACTCATTATTTTTAAAAACCGCTAACAAATGTCCTCTCAGTCTTCTTCTCTCCCACTGTCTAAAAGAAAGACCAGAATAGACGAGAGCCACAAAAATAATCTCGCAGTAACTTGTAGCTCGGTCCCTTGCATCACTCGTAGAACTGTTCAAAGTGGATGTGGTGCGTGGCGGGCAGTTCCAGTATGAAATACAAATCGGGCTCAGCAGGGCATCCAATGGCCGTATTAGATCTGGCATTTTGGAAACCTTATGAAGTGGTGTTTGGCTGTATTTCCAGTGTCAGCAGGGGGTGGGAAAGCAACCAAATAAAAATTGTTTGCTGTCTCATTAAATGGACCCCAGTACTTCATGGTGTGGACTGAGGACTGTTTGAGAATAAATTCCTCCACAGGGTCCTGTTGACACAATAGTTCAACATTTCATTACCTTCACTGGTTGGTCACACTGAGTGTTGAATCCAGTCTAGTAATTATTGGAACACCATTCATGCAATTCAAAATTCATTCATCCTTTCTTCCCTTCCAGCGTGCAGTATTACATGCCTGTATTAAATTTCATCTGTTTTGGTTCAGCTTACTTGTTTACTATTTTGTTCAATTCATTAGCTAGTTGTCAAGCTGTCTCTTCCGAATATAGCGGCAGGGCTATACATTCATATAAGGGTGATACATCTGCAATTCCTCCCCCAGTCCAGCTAATGAACAGTTTCAGTATGGTCTGTCACTTATCCAGGGAAGAAAGAAGGAACAAGTGATTATTCTTCAAAGAAGATGGTTTCAGCCATGACTCACTGGGTAGCATACACATACTCCAAGGAAGAAGGTGACGGTTTTTGTCCCGTTCTTGAGACATAAGCTCATTATCTGACTGACATCCCAGAGTCAGTACCAAGGAAATGCTGCACTGTCAGAAGTTGATGTTTTTAAACCAGAGCCCAGTCAGCCCTCTATCTAAGCCTTTATTTGAAAAAAAAACAGAGGAATTCTTTCTCTGGCCAATATTTATCCCTCAGCTATCACATTCCAAAAAGAAAAGATCAACTGGTAATTACCAGATTGCTGCCTACGGGAACTTGCTGTGTACATTATAGTACTTTAAAAGTCCTTGATTGCTGTAAAGTACTTTCAGATATTGTGAAAAATGCTACATGATTATTTTTTTTTTCTTTTCTCTTTAAACACTGCATCAAATTTCTCAGGAATAACTTGAAGTCTTTCACATACCCTGAAATACTTTAAAATTGATGATTGTTATTGCATCTGTTTCCATTGATTTACATTTACTTCAGAAAACCCCAAGCCAAAATCACATCTCCTTAAAAAGTCTTCTTAAATAAAGATGACTCCTTCTACAGAGCCTCATTCTGTTGTTCAAAAGCACGGTTTTTAACAAAAGCCATCTCAAACAAAGTATTTTTCTCTGTCTCGACGCAATCAAAGCAACATCTTTCTGGGAACTGCCAACAGCACAACAACAAAGGGTTAAAGTCCTCACAAGCTTCCAAAGACAATTTCCCCAGATTTCACAGAAAGCGTGTATGTAAATTGATTGCTATTAGCATTTGACAAATATTGCAAGTTAGCTAGCATTCAGCTTCACATTGTTCTCCCCTTTGCTTGGTGTTCTTTGTAAATCTTCTCGTGACCTTCTTTAAACAGCTGTGCTGTCAATGTGCGAATAAAAAGGACAGAAAACATCTTCACGCCCTACTTTTCATTTTACAGATGTTCTGAAATGGCTCAAAGCATGGAAGGACTGTCTCATTAAACTCATGAGATTAACACCTGCCTAAATGTAATATTGATGTGAGTTGTAAATGCCTGTAAGCTGAGGCAGCTCACCCATTTGCTAGGATCCAATCTGGCTTTCCACCTCCTCCCAGATCTGTATTGTTGTAGAGAACAGGATAGGGAAGACTGAGCACAAAGCTTAACTTGGGTTGCAGTAATGTCATAAAGACAAGATGATTGCTATGCCCTGCTCTGAGATGTTCAGTGGGATCTTGAAATGATTTTTACGTTTAAATTCTCTCTGTGGCCTCATCCGTCTCTATATGTGTAGACCAAATCAGTCTCACAACTCTGAGATCTCTGTGCTTCAGTTCTGATCTCTTGAGAATCACCAAATCCTTTATCCACCAATAGAAGTTGTACGGTCAACTGCCTGGGTTCTAAACTCTGCGACTCCCTCCATAAACTCTCTACCTTGCCCATCTCCTTTAACATAGTCCTAGCGCTTTGTCTAAGTCTTCTGGTCTCCAAAACAGCTGTTTGCAGCAACCCATGCAGAGGGCTGGAAATCCACCTTCACCGACATAGCCTGCCCCCCTTGCCCTGCACCAATCAAAGACGAAAAGTTCCATTGTAGGTTTCTGCTACAGGTCAATGGAAAGATAATTAATTAGAACAAAATGAAGGAACCAATGAATGACAAGGTTTATTCCAGTGAAAGAAAGATTGATTTTATACCCACAACCCCAAAATAATAATAAAAACATGACCTCAAAGCACACACTAAAAAAATTAAATAGGAAGAAACTGCCACTTTCGAAACACACAGTTCTTTGATAATTGTCAACGTTTGTTCATCTCTTCCCTCTCCCATATCACAAAAATTTTGCAGGCAGATGTAGTGTTATTACTTTAAGAGCTGTGTTGCTTTAAAGGCTGGATATGATAATTAACCAAGGACTAGGATAAAACCACATGACCAAATGCCACATGCAATCCAGGAGGTAAATACTCAATTATCTGTAACTGCAATTTGTTGCCTGAGCTGTTAGATACATCTGTATAAGATCTTCAAGTAAACTGAATTTCTTCTTATTATTTAATTTGTGTTATTTACCAATATCAGAGGACAAATGACAACAGATTTTTTTTAGTTGTTCAATTGTCTGTTTGTGTGGGATTTTCTAAAGTGATATGTATCAAAAAAAGAGTAACTGGATGGCTGAGGTGTTACAAGAATATGTTAGATCTGCAACAAGCATTGTCACAATTAAGTGTTGCACAAGAATGAAAAAAAACTGCCTTTGGCACATTTTAATTTCTTATTCCCACACCTTAACAGACCTATACTTCACGTTAAACCAATGGTTTCTATATTTTGGTGTAACATGAAAGATACCGTGACCACTATTCAAAAGAAGAGCAGAGAACGTCCTCCCAAAATCGAAAAAGATCAATATTTATCCCTCTATATCACTTTTAAAAACCCTTCCCATTATCACATTGCTTTTTGTGAGACCTTCTGTGTATCAGGTTGGCTGCCCCACTGTTATGAAAATTTTAAAAATGGATCATCAATATCCAACATCAACCAGCTCATTGTTTTCCCTGAGAACTTTCACGGAATAAAATGGTTTTGAAAAGGACAAGTACGGATTTACAACAGCTGTTGTAATCACCTGACCATAGACTAAGACAAGTTTGGGAAACCAAATGAAGTACTAGAAACCAGCTGCAACAAAATAAACATTTTTATCAAAAGGCATTGAAACTCAGTGAGGCATCAAGAAATGCAGACTTGTGACTCCCATTAATTTAGGATGTAGGAAAACTGCACACAATGAGAGGAGAAAAATTGCTTACAATAATCCAAATGAAATGAAACAATGACACACCCTAGAATCTGCAAAGGAATTGAATATCTACCACAATCTTTCAGCAGCAAAGGAGACAGAAAGCAACACAGACTGCTAACAGCAAGGATAATGCAAGTTCTTCTCTCATCAATCCCACAAGAGCCTCGTGAAAAAGCAACTTGGAACGACAAACATTGATCAAGAGTTCAAGGATATCTCCAAACTTTGCCACTGCTGAAGAAACAAGCTGAACAGTTAAGTGCAAGTAATTCTCACATGGCAAGCACTCTTAAAAACTTAAACTGCAGTTGCCTGAACTTTGTTGTTCAATCTAGACACCCTTCTTCCTTTCATTGTAAGCTTTTTACCTGTGTTTGTGTGTATTGTTGATGTCATATCTTTATTCTTTTCAGGGTGGTGGATAATAATATTCCTCTATCGTTCCCTCAAAGAAACCTTGTAATTAATTGGTTCTTCATTCTGATGTAGTTAATTATGTTTTAATTGAAATGTGATAGCTACAGGCTAAAATATAAATTATAAATATTTGTTGTGAACAACTGAGAGGGGGTTTAAAAACAGATGAGTCATTCACCCTTCTTCATCTGGTCAGAATACCACTCCTAACATTTCAACAATGAATATATCTCAAAAATACTTCTTTGGCTTTGGGATGCCCTGAAGTTGGAAAAGGCATCATGTAAATGCAATTTGCTTCTTTTATCACTGAATATTTTAAAATAACTGAGTATCTCAGTATTTTTAAGGCAATTAGCCTGTATCCGCTGATTAACACTACAAGTTTGGTGACCTACATACTTATCAAACAAATCCCAAGATCCAGATGGTCTCAGACAAGGGATCAACAAAAGGAAAACGACAGAGACAAATTTATGTATCATTTTGAACAGCATCCTCCAATATTTATCCTCTGCTGTCACAATCATCTGCCTCAATTTCTGTTCAAACAAAAACACTCAGTTAAATTCTGGCGATGACTGCGATAAATAACTGTGCCTTTAAGCTTTTATCAGTGATTTCTTTCTTGAGTTGTGCTATTAAGACAAAAGAAGACTGCAATGTATTAGCTCGGGCGGGATTAATAGAATCAGTGATCCTAGTAAAACACTGACATGGAGAGAGGAGCTCTGGGGAAAGGCATTACAACAAGGACAATGAATGAGTGAATTCACAAACTCAGGGGATGGTAGAGAGGAGGGGATGTATGTGTGGGGGAGGGAGAACGATGGAATAGTCAGATGAAAGGTTTTCCAATCTGATGTTGTTCCTTGCAATCGTAGATTGATTCAAGGGATCAGTCCACAAAAGGGTTCAAAATTTGAAATGAAGAGGAACTCTAAGGTATTTCTGGGAAAATCAGAAGGCAGCTCCTTTGATATTGTTACCTTTTTCCTTGAGGGCTGTTTTCGCAGTTTGAAACAAAGGAGTTGAAATCGAGAGTTGCGAAGCCAGAGGAGTTAATAATGGAGCGAGAGTCATGAGTAACCTTGACCTCAAAATGATCTGGGACACTTTGAGGAAATGCACAGCCTAGATTCCAGGCAGCAGCAAAATTGAATACAGCATGCAAAAATAAACTCCCTCACCAAAAAATCTTAACAGAGGAACCTCTGCATGTAATCCATAATGCAAAGGAAAACAATCATGCACCTGCGGAGATCAGTTGCAACTAAATGTTGCAACCTGTTTTAACACTTTAATCCCCTCCAAAGCTGTTCCCTTCCAACGTAGCCATACTGGCTCCTCGTTGGCTCTGTTCAACCGTCAGTATAGCATCAAAAACTCACCAACGTTTTGCAATTTGTGACGAAAACTCAGGCATTCTGCGTGTAGCAGCTTACTCAACAATGAAAAGTATCATAGCCAAGACTAACCTTATTCCCAACTAATCTCCAAATGTATATACCTTCTAAAGGAATCTGGATGGCGACTTGCCCAACCACAATAGCTTGCATTTGTAAAGCACCTTTAAGATTGTAAAAATATCGCAAGGTGCTCAACGGGAGTGTTATCAAACAAAATTTTACACTGAGTAATATAAGGAGATATGTCATCTCCAATGTTCCCTCTATTATTTTTTGTTGTGTTTAGCCTATTATTTTAAATGTGCAGGTGCTCTATATTCTTTCATGCGGTGATTCTGCACTCATAGAAACTATAGAATCCCTATAGTGTGGAAGCAGGTCATTCAGCCCATTGAGTCCATACTGACCCTCTGAAGAGCATCTCACCCAGTTGCACCCCCTATCCTATCCCTGTAACCCTGCATTTCCCATGGCTAATCCACCTAGCCTGCACATCCCTGGACTCTATGGGCAATTTAGTATGGTCAATCCACCTAGCCTGCACATCTTTGGAATGTGAGAAGAGACTGGAGCACCCGGAGGAAACCCACGCAGACAAAGGGAGAACGTGCAAACTCCATACAGACAGTCATCCAAGGCTGGAATCAAAGCCAGGTACCTGGTGCTGTGAGGCAGCAGTGCTAACCACTGAGCCACCATTCCACTGCACACATGGTATCTTAATGGGGTTATGGTGCTTGTTCTGTTTTGGATCTTTTAAATTGCTATGCTGCTTAGAGGAAACTTTTTTTTTATGGCAACCTAATTTTGCTAATCAACCTGTTCAGAGATGTTATTACACACCTCTGGAGCAAGTGAGAGTTGAACCCAAGTCTCTCAATTCAAGGGTAGGGACAGTACCACTATGACACAAGAGGGTCCTAGAAACATTACACATCACTGAAACAAATTATCTAATCTTTGCTGCTTGTGGCAGATTGCTGTGCACAAATTGGTTGCAACATTTTCTTTATCATAAGAATGACTGCACTTCTAAAGTGCTTATTGGTTTCAAAATATTTCAGGACATGCTGAAGCTGCAAAAGGACAGGAACAGAACAGGTTCCACTGGGGTTGGGCAATCGAGTCTGATGGTTGAAGAGTCTAGAACAACAGAGCAAGGCTAAAAGATTTAATATAAGAGATTTAAGGCACACAGCTGGAGGAACACACTTTTATACAGAATCAGTGACTTGAGAAACCAACATTTGCCAATAGACTAACATAGGTAATTGAAGTAACGTAGGATAATAGGATTTGGGAACAGGGCAGGGACTCAGGATGAGCCTACTGCTTGTGTGGAGGATAAACAACAATACAATAAGTCAGACCAAACAGCTTATTGACAATTTGTAATTTTGAAGTAATTTCTGATCAGAGTTATACACAGGATTCCTGTTCCAAAAACTAATATGTTAATCTATTGCCATTGTAAAACACACACAGCAAGAATACCTTTGCCTTGATTCACATCCAGAGATTTCAGTAAGCAAATCGTTCCTTTAAATGTATTAAACAGATACTCCGGTTCTACAGCTTATTTTTCTATTAGATCAAAATGAGAACTAAATCGGAAATCTCAAAAGCTCACAATGCAGCTACAGCATGTGAGGGACAGGTTAAGTCAGAAACTGAGTGTGGAAAAATATTGTACCTCTCACATGAAATATGTCAAAACAAGCAACACAAGAGCCCAAATTAACAGAATGAATCAGGGCTGAACGAGAAAGCAGAGAGTAGGCCTTCCCACCCTGGGAACATAGGAATAGATGGAGGCCATTTAGCCCGAGAGTCTATTTGATATCATGGCTCATCTGTAACCTAACTCCATGTACCCATTTCTATGTCTCTTATCTCTTAACACCTTTGGTTAACAAAAACATATCAACCCCAGTTTTAAATTTAACAGTTGATCTCACATCAGTTTACATTTGCAGAAGAGAATTTCAAACTTTAACCACACTTTGAGATTAGAATAGTGAGTGTTTGTTTTTGACCAGCGCATATTTGATGGGCTGAAGGGTCTTTTCTGTACTGTAAATCTCTGTGACTCTATTGTAAGTGTAGAAATGTTTCCTCATTTTATTGCTGAGAGGTTTGCTGTTCCTAGAATCCCAATTGCAGAAATAGTTTCTCTCTATCTGCCTAACTAGGTTTACTTATTATCAGGAGGATTTTGGTCAAATCACCCTTAACCTCCTCAGTTCAAGGTAATACAACCAATATTTCCTCTAAGCAGCATGAGTGTGTAGTTATTCAACAATCCAGAACTTACCATGCATGGCAACAAACTGGTTGTACATTTGAATGGTCACTTTAAGATGGGATCATTCCTTCTTGAACCAACATGTTCTTTCTATGTGTGGTGCTCAGAGCTGATCACTCTGCTCCAACAAAAACAAAGTTGCTGGAAAAGCTCAGCAGGTCTGGCAGAGTTAACAGAGTTAACGTTTCGGGTCTGGTGACCCTTCCTCCAAGTTTGGTCCAATTAGGATTCTGTGTAGCATCCACCTTTGCAGTATGTCCCTGACTTAACAAATTGCTTTATCATACTAAGGCCAACCCAATCAGCTTCACTAGAATGTTATCAGAGTAATGATGAAAAAAGCTAAAGAAAGAGATATTTGACCAAGTGAACAGAAGTTGGTCAAAGCATCTTAAAGGGAGAAGGGGAGGCAATAAAACCGTGTTGTGAATTGACCGGCACAGAAGCAAGGAGTATTAACTATAACTGTTTCCTAAAGTCTTTTCGTATTAATGATTTGGTGACTTTAGTGACAAGTTGGAAAATGTTTCTGACTTGTGTACCCACTTTGCAATTCTTTGTTATAAATAACTTTGAGAGGTAGTCCTGAACATATCAATATAAATGATGTGCAAAACCTATCACTACAATACTCATCATATTGATTTGTTTAAAATCCCAAAAATGTAACAATTCAGATAGAAAACAGAACATGAAGTCAGATCCTAAGACGGGGATGTTAATTCTACAGTATTTTTCCACAATTCTTTTATCATTGGTTTTAGAAAACTGATATGATTAGGCTTTAATTTTTTGTTGCTATTTCAGCCCTTGACAATTTCCCACAAGGATACTTGCAATTAATTAGTATCTGTTCATCAAACTTCTCAATGAGCCCATCAGCTCCCTAACACTGAGACAATAAAGTAGCCAGAATGGGCAGCTGACAGTCCTTTGATAAGAGATTGAACAATTTCCCAGATGGTGGATAATAGGTGAAAGTACCATGGGTAGTTTGGTAGTATGGAAGAAAGCTGTTCAGTTGTACGTGTTAATACTTCTGTGTATATAAAAAGGGCAATGAGAAAACAATTTCCGAGAGGAGGAATATCAGTGCATATCACGGATACAGGCGATGTTTAGAGAAGATTCATGAGTAACGATAACCTCTTGGAGATCATTTGGTTGCCTTCAGGATTTTAAAAGAAATCACCCACTTGAACCTGATATTGACCAGAGATCATTTTCTTCCTATGGCAGCTCCTACAAGGGCTAACATCACCAGTGGTTGAAGAAGTCACTCAATATGTGAGTTATATTAGATTGTAAACAAACCAGACAGTGATATCTGTGACTTTTTTTTCTCACATTTGTTTTCTTGTCAGTAGCAACAACATCCTGCATTTAAACAGCACTTTTAACACAGTAAAAGATCCAGATACATTTCTCAATGCATTATCAAACAAAATTTGACACTAAAGTTTACAACAGGTGACTAAAGGCTTGGTCAAAGAGGTATGTTTAAAGAACATCATAAGTGGGAGGAGAGCAGTGAAGAAATTTGGGAGGAGAGAAATTTGGACCATTACGCTAAAGGCATGGACTTCAATTGTGAAAAAATTAAAATTGGAGGTGGTCAAGAGTCTAGGATTGGAAGAGTACAGAAATATCAAGGGATTGAAAGGTTGGAGGAGCTTAGGAAGATAAGGAGGGGTAAAGCCATGGAGAAATCTGAAAAAATAGGTGAGAATTTTAAAAGTGAGACATTTCTGAACGAGAAGTCAAAGTAAGCCAGTGCGTATGTGAATGATGGGTGAACTGCATTTGGTATTCATGAGGAACGATAACAGGAGCTTTTCCCTTGTGTCTGCAACACCATTGAAAATTTAAGCTGGACAATAATTTTAAGTTATGATTCAAGGTCACCATGATTTGCCCCAACTCTGATTCTTCTAGTGAGAAAATGTTCTCTAGTGTCTTGTGCCTGTGGTCATTTCACCTGTGTTGTTAACTGTGTATTAATTCTGTTTAGTTATACACAAATGGTGGAGATTATCTGAGGATTCACCTATGTCCCTATAGTCATAGATAGAAACTATGGTTATTTGTTAGGAGGTGCATGTTTGCAATGTGTACTGCTGTAAATAAATGTTAATAGACGTGTGTAAAGATTGGTTCTGGTTCTATCCTTTAACTGATTTTATACTGATTTTATAGCCAATATGAGCCTAGATATTGAGTGTTCTGGAATTTAAATTGTGAGATGCTATTTTGATTGAGCCAGTTATTTTCATGACCAAGCCCAGCTAGGTGAATAATTTTCAGGGGGCTAGTCAAACTGGCAGAATATTTAAAAAGAATGCCAAAGGTAATCATCAATACACTGCTCCTGTGATTGGAAATACAATCTGAAAGTTTAAAGCTAAGCCATTCAGCAGTAACATTAGGAAGCATTTGCACACGACAACTGGTAGAAACCTAGAAATCCTTCTCCCCAAAAAGTTGTTGAGACGGGGGCCCAAATGGAAATTTCAAAATCGCAAGTAATAGTGACTTTGTCAGGCAAGGGTATTAAGGGTTACAGAAACAAGACAGGGAATTGGAGTTGAGATACAGCTTAACCATGATCTATCTAATTGGAAGATCAGTTTCAAAGGCTGAATGGCCTCTTGTTGTTCCCATGTTCCATAATCTGAGCAAAGGCCAGAGGCTGAATTAGGACATTCCTGGTCCAAGTATTAGCTGAGTTCCAATCTTGGATATACCTTTATTGAATGTGCCAATAGGAACAGCACTGCGATGTCAGAGTGCCAGAATTTCAGGCACAGACAAATAATTCACACGCTCAGGTACATCACACAGTGAACTGCAACATTAGAACAGCAAAAGGCAGCATTCTTCTGGGTTGCTCTCAGTTGTCCATTTCTGTTTTCCTTCTCCACATTACATTGTTCTTTTTAGCAGCCAGACGTCATTTGTAACAGAGACTTTTCATCAGGCTGATACTCTGTGATTGCCACACAAATAACACAATAGAGAAATATAAATGCAGGTTTGTTGTTTACAAAAAGATTGATGCTGTAGTAAGTGGTATAGACAGAAACAGAGAATGACCATGCATCTCTGATTGATTACGTGAGTGAACAAACTGTGGCACCTGTAATTCAAAACAGCAAGCCATTTTTGTCCTGGTTTTGACCCATAAAAAGCTGGTTGTGAATATTAATTCGATAGTGAAAATCTAAAATCATGGAGGTACATAGGAATTTAGGTGCCCATGTAAATGAATTGCTGAAATATAGTAGTCAGGTACATAAATCAATCAAAAGGGCAAAGAGAATATTAGCCTTTATAACCACAGGACTAGGATATAAAGAGATGGATGCTTTGCTCAGACAACTCAAAACCGGTAAGTAGATCAATTCTAGGAAGACTTTGCACACCACCTTACAATGAATATATTTGCCTTAAAAGTACAGTGCAAGATTACCTAGAACATTATCAGAAATCCAAGCATTATGTTTTATGGAAGGATTACATAAACAAGGCATGTATTTCCTGGAACAAAAGTTTAAAGGGTGATTTGATTGAAGTTTTCAGGATTTTGAAAGGAATTGAAACAGTCAACAGAAGGAAACACTTTCTGTTGATGAAATGAGTCATGGATAAGGGAACATAACATTAAAATCAGGAACAAGCCATTTATGAGAGAAGTTAGGAAATGTTGTAACATAAGGCTGGATAGCAGTACTGAATGCTCTCTAGCAAAATAAAGCAGATGCCCGTTCAATTAATCATTTTAAATCTGTGATCAATAGATCTTTTTAGCCAAGGATATGAAGCCAAGACAGTTGGACAGAGGTTGGATATATATCAGTCAGAATAAGACAGAATGATGGAACAGGTTCAAGAAGTTTAATAGCCTGCTCCTGTTCCTGTGTTCCAAAAACACACCTTGGGGGATACTGCATTGCACACTGAGGCAGACCTATCTTTCCAGCGGCACATCCTGTCCTACAACCCTAAGATCTTTATCCCCTCCTGTAGCCTTCCAACTTCCCTATTTCTATAACCACCTTAAGCCCTACAACTCTCCAAAATTTCTGCAGTCCTCTGACTGGAGACTCTTCAGCTTCTGAAGTGTTAATCATTCAACCAATCATTGCACCTTCAGCTGTCTCATCTCCAAAGCTGTGGAATTCTCACTGAAGCCTTCTGCCTTTCTCCTTATCCTCCCTTTAAAATATTCCTTAAAACCCACCTCTTTCACTAAGCTTTTGGCCACCCGTCCGAATATCTGGTTCAGTGTCAAACTTTGTTAGATAGCAGCACTCACTGCACACACCGCACCCCCCCCCCCCCCCCCCCCCCCCCCCCCCCCCCACCCACACACACACACACACCATGTCACTTTACAATGTTAAAGGTGCTACAGTATATCAATGCAGATTGCTCCTGAATAACACAATGTCAGCAACTTGATCTGGTGCAGCATCAACTTTGACAGCACATTCCGGCTTTATTCAAGATTTTAATAGTTTACCGTTGGAAATATGATTAGTGACAGTTATAAACATGCGAAATCTAAAAGACATTCAGCACTCAAAAGGATTAATCTGCACCAGCTGATTTCTCCACCGCAGGGAGTTTACCATATCCCCTGGTAAAACTTTAGACAGAACACTTCATCCAGTGAAAAGCTCCTTTAATGCAGAAAGACATTGATCCTACCTCCACCACAAGACAGACGCGCAGAAACCCATCAACTATGAGGAAAAGTTTCTTTCAATTTGAATAAGGTAGTTCACACACATTCATTCATGAGCCTGCTTCTTTATGGAAGGGATGAAATGATTGGAAAAGAAAAGAGTGCTGATAGACAGCTAGAGTAGCAACATAAAGACAGACACATGACACTTTACCAAGTCAAAACCAAGCATTTCAATATTTGATAAATCCTGGTGAATTAACCTGTAGAGGATGCAGTAACTCTGAAAGAAAGGCATCCTGTTTCGTCCATGAATAGGACTGTAATCACCACACTTGGAAAACCAAGATTTCCAATGCATTCTGGCTGGATTTTTCCTAGTTATCAGCAGGAATAGTCCCTGTTCCAACTACTCCAACAATGCCAAGCACTGAGCTAAGAGAGGTAAGGGTTGCTTCCTCTTTCTCACTGTTATCTACAATGAGGCAAGAAAGGGAGTATTTACAGATCTTTGTCACAATAGGTGCATTTCACACAGATGGCAACTGATATAAGTGCTTTTTTTACCCGCAACATGAATGTTCTCAAGCAAAAGATACATCCACTTTAGTGAAAATTCATCAAAGCAACCAAAAGGAGGATGATAGGGAGACCAGCATTCCAGCTGAAAAGTTAAACATATTTCTGCCAAATATAATTAGACTTCGAGATGTTCATAATCTCATTCATTTAAAATGGGTTAGCCCCTTGGCAGTGTTGTCAAGGCGGTTTACACAATAATTAATACCCAATCAAAATACACACACACACACACATACACAGCAGCAAAACATGCAGTTACACAGGGTGCAAACTGTTTTATGGATACACGCGGTTGCATCTTGTAAATGAATCCGAAGCGAGCATCCTTGTGCCAGCTGCCGGGATGACACTAACCTGAATGGTGCAGGAATATTCGGAATCGTCCAGCAGCCTGACGGTGCAGTCAAACTCCCGGTCCAGGTTCCTGATGCTGCCGCTCCTTAACCTGCTCAGCATCTTCCCTCGGGTTTAGGCAGCGTAAAACACAGCTAAACAGGGCGGATTATTGTGTTGTTTTCTAACCGAGGTTTTATTCTGACTGTTGGTTTGATTTGCCTCCTTCTGCTGCAGGTTGCAGCCCCTTGCTGGCGCTGGGCTGGACGGGGTCTCTGGAGCACGGCTGCTCTCTCCTCATCTCCCCTGGATGTCGCTGGAGCTGATGCTCTCGCATCGCAGCGAGCGTGAGCGGCCAGGGCAAAGTATCCAGGCAGAGGGGGGAACCTCACCGCGACCCCGACTGACAGCCCGCTTCACCAATCCTCACCAGGAGCTCCGTAATTGGCATTGTCACCTACCAATCGTGCTGAGGGGTGGGCGGTAACTGGAGGCGGTGTGCGGGGGCGGGCACTGGGCGGGCATCCCCGCTGACCAGCGAGAGTGAGCCTGTTCAATGGGGAGGAACAGTCGCAGGCTCAATTATTGGAGACAAACTTGTACGGTGGGTGCAGGAAATCTGTGAATGCAATGCATCAAATAAACAGACACTGGTTTTCCCATTATACACCCCCAAGATTTCTTTTGTACCCAGCCATTGCGTTTGTATCCGCTTTGTGTGTTTCCTATTGTGCTTGCAAATACTGCATAATAAGAGCCCGGACAACACCGGATTTAATTTGTTCTCTCTGTCTGCAGCGCCTCTACACAGCTCTCAGTGACTGTTCCGCATAAATCTCCCCTTTATTAGCACGCAGCTCAGGCGACTGACAGCGAAAGCTATTGGGGTTTTCCACGACCCCCGGAATAAGCTCCTCAAGGGTAAGGGCAGTCTCTGAGGTTTGTGGGGGCTGGTGGGGACAAAACAGCTAGCGGGGTCTAAATAAAGATAGGGAAAAAAAAAGGGGACAGAAAGGAAGCATCAAACACGCCGGACTGCATCCAGATCCAGCACAGTGAACAGGCGCCTTTGTGTGAGTTATTACCGCGTTTGGTAATTACTAGCCAAAGGCAGATCAATTTACATATATAAATATATTATTAGAACTTGGGAAAGCAAAGCGAAATACCCAAAATCATTTCGGTGAGGAAGTACGAAGACTCGCTGGAAAGTCAAACTACAGAAAAAATCTCCAGCCACAACTCAGAAACGTCATGAACATTATTAATACCATGAAATTGTTCACCTTAAAGGAGAAGTCAGGTTCCTTGGAGCAGATTAGAGTGAACAAGACCATGGTAAAGCAGACTGCATTGTGTGAGGCGCCAATATGGGCTCGACAGCTTAGCTGACAATTAATAATGCATTCTCAAATGTTAATGAAAACGTAAATAAGAGAACTAAATGTTCAAATCTGTCTTAATACCATTCATAAATAGTTCCCAAACTTCACCTTCCTGGCCATTTTGGGTCCAGACAGCATGGCATCTCAGACCTGCACCTGGCTTTGGATTTGATGACAGATGACCATCCAAAGGAATTACACAGTCCAGAAGGAGGTCATTGGACCATGCCCTGGCTAATGAATCTACATTCCTTCATGTTAAATACCACTTGGAGGAAGCACTGAGGATGGCAAGGGCACAGAATGTACCCCGGATGGGAAATTTCAATGCCCATCACCAGCAGTGCCACTGCTGACTGAGCTGGTTGAGGCCTGAAGGACATAGCACAGAAACTGGGTCTGTGCCAGGTGGTGTGTGAAATCAATTTGAACTCGTCTTCAATAATCTACCTGTTGCATGTGTTTTTATCCTGACAGTATTGGTAGAAGTGACTGTCTTTACTTTGTGGATCCTCACCATCATGTTGATGAGCAATACCACCATGCTAAATGAGATTGAGCAACTCAAATCTGCGCATCCATCAGGCCTGATGGACCAGCAGCAATAAAATTGCTAAAGTGCTCCCACAATGAATAGATCAGATCTTGGCTCTGGATCCTGCCATGTCTATTGGTATAGATGCTGGAAGACAATTCAATAATTCACAGGAGGCTCAACAATGGGAGAGCCCAGCACATCAGTGCAAAGGACTGAAGTATTTGTATCCATCTTCAGCTAGAAATACTAAATAGATGATCCATCGTGGCCTCCTCCTGAGGTCCCCACTAGGTGCCAATATTCAACTAATTCAGTTCACTCAAATAATATCAAGAGTTGGCGGAAGTCCGTAGATACTGCAAAGGCTATGAGCCCTGATAATATTCTATCAATGGTACTGAAGACTTGTGCTGCCCCTTAGCCAACATGTTCCAGTGCAGCCACAACAATGACAATGTCTACATGACAATGTAAAAAATTGCCCAAGTATATCATATACACAGAAAACAGGACAAATCTAACCCAGCCAATTACCAATTTATCAGACAACTCTTGATTATCAAAAGAGTTGGAAGGAGTCGTCAACAGTCTTTGATATAAAAACAAGGAACTGCGGATGCTGGAAATTTAAAACAAAAATAGAAAGTGATGAAGAAACTTGTCGGTCTAGCAGCATCCATTGAGAAAAAATCAGAGTTAACATTTTGAGTCCAGTGAGAAGTCACTGATGTCCACTGATGAAGGGTCACTGGACTGAAAACATTAATTTTGTTTTTCTCTCTACAGATGCCACCGGACCTGCTGACTTTGTCCAGCACTTTCTGTTTTTGTTCCACTCAGCTCATGACCTCATTACAGCCTTGGTCCAAACACGAACAAAAGAGCTGAACTCCAGAGGTGAGGTGACAGTGAACGTCCTTGACATTAAGGCAGCATTCCAGTGACAGTGTCAGCAAAGAGTCCTGGCAAAACTTGACATAGTGGGAGTTGGGGGAGCACTTGTTGCTGTTTGTGGGTGTTGAAGGTTAACCATCTCAGCTCTGCGTCATCTCTGCAGGAGTTCCTTTGGGTACTGATCTAGATAAATCAGCTTCAACTGCTTCATCAATGATCTTCCCTCCATCATAAAGTCAGAAATGGGGATAATTACTGATGATTGCACAATGTTCAGCGGCATTCACAACAACCCAAATGCTGAAGCTGATCATGTTTATTTACAGCAAGACCTGGCAATATCGGGCCTTGGGTTGGTAAATAGCAAATAACATTTGCACCACACAAGTGCCAGGCAATCACCATCCATCATCAACAAGTCAGAGTCTGACCATCACCCCTTAATATTCAATGTTATTATCATCATTGAATCTCCCACTATCAATGTCATGGAGGTTACAATTCATCAGCAACTGAACTGGATCATCCATATAAATACCGTGGCTGCAAAAGCAGATCAAAGGCTAGGAGTTCTGCAGCAAATAATTCACTTCCTGTTCCCACATTGCCATTCACCATCTCCAAGGCACAAGTCAGGAGAGTCATGGAATACCTTCACCTTCTATACACTAGCTATACAAAACCCTGGTTAGGCCACATCTGGAGTATTGTGTCCAGTTCTGGCCGCCTCATTACAGGAAAGATGTGCAAGCATTGGAAAAGATGCAGAGGAGATTTACTAGGATGTTGCCTGGAATGGAGGGAATGCCTTACGAGGAAAGGTTGAGAGAGCTAGGGCTTTTCTCTTTAGAACGACGAAGGATGAGAGGTGACTTGATAGAGGTGTACAAAATGACCAGAGGTATAGATAGAGTGGACAGCCAGAGACTTTTTCCTAGGGTGGAGGTAGCTATAATGAGGGGGCATAGTTTTAAAGTGAGTGGAGGTAGATAGAGGGGAGATGTCAGAGGTAGGTTCTTTACTCAGAGAGTGGTCGGGGTGTGGAATGAACTGCCAGAGAGGGTAGTGGAGGTGACCTTATTAGGGGCATTTAAGTGGCTATTAGATAGGCATATGGATGATAGTATAAGGTAGGGGGTGGAGGTTTGATAGACCTTAGATTTAGGGTAAAAGTTTGGCACAACATCGTGGGCCGAAGGGCCTGTACTGTGCTGTACTGTTCTATGTTCTATGTTCTTTCCTGGATGAATGCAGCTTCTATAACACTCAAGTAGCTTGACACCATTCAGGATAAAGCAGCTCACTTGATTGGCACCCTATCCACCAGCTTGAACTTTCACTCCTATTTTCACCAATATATAGTGGCAGCAGTGCCTAGCATTTACAAGGTACTTTTCAGTAACTCACCAAAGCACCTCCATCAACAGCTTCCAAATTCACAATCTCTACCACCTATAAGATAAGGACAGCAGATACATGGAAACATCATTATCTGCAAGCTCTCCTCTAAGGCAAGTATTATCCTGACATGAAATTATATTGACATTCTTTCACTGAACAGCACTGTGGGTGTTCCTACACTACAAGGATTGCAGCAATTCAAGTAGGTGGCTCACCCCACCTTCTCAAGGGTAGTTAGGGATGGGCAACAAATGTTAGTCTAGCCAAAGATGCCCACATCCTGTGAACAAATGAAAAGTGTGGTCACTGCCTTGACAAACACAAAATACCAATGTAGCAAGTGACCCAGTAAATCTGTTATGATGACGTTCATTGAAGGAGGAAAGACACCAAGAGAAGTCCTCTGCTCCTGTTTGGTAGACCCTTGGATCTTTTACATCCAACAAGCAGATGGGGACTCAGTTTAATGTCTCATTACTGAAAGACACAGCATTCCCACATTACACGTTAAAGCACCAACTTACTTTATATATTCAAGTTATCAAGTAGAATTTTAATCTTTAGCCCAATAGCTCAGGGGTGAAAGGACTTTCATTAAAACAAAGCTACCACAACACTTATAGTTATAGGTATATTTAATTTTACTATAAATGTTGTGATTGTAGTCCCTGCTCCACATTTCACTTCCTTTCCTTTCCCAGCAAAAAACAAGTACAGGAAGGCCTTAAGAAATAGGTGAAAATGTGGAAAGTTGTAAATTGAGGGGCAACTTCCCAATTGGAGCAGTACAAAGCAAGTATTGCCAAGCATTGAAATGTAGTCACTGCTGTTATCCAGCAAACATGGCAGTCAATTTTCACACAGCAAAGTTTTATAAAACAGCTATGATAAAAACATGATCAGATCTACTATTCCAGTGTTGATTGATGGATGAATATTTAACAGGACATGAATTCCTGATGATCATTTATATCCAGCTACATAACTAGGTAGGCCCTCAGTGTGATATTTGATTCAATAGATAGTACTGTGACTCCATCAATACAGCAATCCCTCAGTACTAGACTGAAGTGTTGGTCTGCATTATCGTGGTGGAGTACTGGACTGTGATTTGAACACATGATATACTCTGTCTTAAAGACAACAATGCCCTTACTCAACTAAGCTCACTTTATCAGTTTGCAGAATGCTATCTTAGAAACAGTATTTTGTGGGTTCATATGTGGAGTGGTTTTAACTTTTACCTTTTGGGATTTGAGATTATATTTGATGGGTTCCAAGTCTCTGTACACTGGTTAAAAGGGTCTTACATAAAATGAATATGAGCAGTCTTAAACCAGCTCTGATTAAAAATGGACACTTGGCACACAACTACACTAATCAGCATTAAATGACCAATCTCACTACCACAGCCACAGAATAGTTGAAATCTCTCTAGCTCTGCTCTAGTTTTTTGCAGTTTGGGCTGAGTCATTTATTGTAGAAAACTCTATAGAGTCTTGAGCATAAAGTCAGACCATTTGGCCCATCTAGTCAATGTTTATGCATTGCATAAAGTGCCTCCTTGCTGTTCCCCACTTCATCCTATCAGCTGAGCCTTCAATTTCTTTGTCCGTCATATGTTTATATAATTTTACCATCTAAGCAACTCACTTTATTTAATTCAAGTTTTAGATTTTAACCATGTTCAGGGTAAAGAATTTTCTCCTGAATTCTCATTTGGACTTCTTAGCATCTATAAGGAGTCTTCACTGTACCGCAAGCCCACAGATAACTTCACGATGCTTCATTTCTCTAGATTCCACCCTAAACATGTTAAAGAGGCTAGCCCCTATGGACAGGCCTGTGCATACACAGGATCTGCTTAGACAGGGAGCAATGCGATGGACACTTACAAATGCTGAAAGACACCGTCATAAGAATGGGATATGATGCTCAACTCATCAATCACCAGTTCCAATGTGCCACAGCAAAAAATTGTAATGACCTCCTCAGAAGACAGACAAGGGAGACACCTATAGAGAACCCTTCATCACCCAGTACTTCCCCAGAGCGGAGAAACTACGCCATATTTTTTGCAGCCAACATGTCATTGATGATGACGAACATCTCACCAGGGGCCTCCCTATGCCTCCACTTCTCACTTTCAAACAATTGTTCAAACAATCGCCAAACCTCAAACAGACCATCGTTCAAACTACCCAGCCTTCAGGAAAACAGCAACCACAGCACTACACAACCCTACCTTAGCAACCTCTGCAAGACATGTCAGCTCATCGACATGGACACTACCATCACACATGGGAACACCACCCACCACATACATGGTATGTACTCTTGTGACACGGCCAATGTTGTCTTCCTCATACGCTGCAGAAAAGGATACCCTGAGGCATGGTATATTGGCAAGACTATGCAGACACCATGACAACGAATGAATGGACATCACGCAACAATCGCCAGACAGGGGTGTTCCCTCCCAGTTGGGGAACACTTCAGTGATCAAGGTCATTCAGCCTCCAATCTTCGGGTAAGCATATTCCAAGGTGGCCTTCGAGATACACTGCAACGTAGAATCACCAAGCAGAAACTGATAGCCAAGTTCCATACCCATGAAGATGGCCTCAACCAAGATCTTGGGTTTGTGTTGCACTATATGTACCCCCACCATATTGTTCTGTATCTGTAAAATCTTCCTTACTGTCCTGTTTTGACACCATCACTTCAATAACATATGATGTCTCTACCTTATTAGTTTGTACAGTCTTGGATTACTTATTCTTTGGTTAGATCCTCAGCATGTGACTCTTATGTCTATCACATTATTCCAGCCATTTGGTTTGTGTCCAGCACCACCTTAGGTTTGATTTTTTTGTAATTATTTCTCTGTCTTAATTAATCTGATCATAGGTCATCCTTTCACTTGCTATTAGCCGTTGACTCACACTTTACTCACACAGTTTGACATTTTTGAAGACCTGCAAAGACTCACTATTCAGATTGTTGACACTCCACTCACACCATTTTTACAATGTTTTGACACTCTTAATTACTTGGAATTATCTTGTAATGATCTCTCTACCTATAAATTCTGAGACTATGCACTTCCCTCCGCTTCACCTAAATGAAGGAGCAGCGCTCCGAAAGCTTGTGATTTCAAATAAACCTGTTAGACTATAACCTGGTGTTGTGTGATTTCTAACTCTGTGTGGAGAGTGAGAGACAGATGACAGACTGAGGGAGAAGAGTTAAATATAACTGAGCTGGTAATGCTTGAAGCTGATATTGGTTGCCTGAAATGAAATACTGACATTCACAGAAATAAACTATGATACTAATAATATTTACATTTATTTAATGCCTTTTGATATCTCAATGCCTCAAAATGCTACAGAAAGTTATTTATGTTTTTAAGTCTGGTGACTGTTATGTGGGCAGAAACAAATGCATTGACCTAGATATGTAACTTTCTTTCCCGCTGCCCTAACATAGAGGGGCAATGATGAGCAGAAACAGAAATATTTAAATAACAGGTCAAAATCAGTGTTGATTGACAATATTGTTGCATCTTTTGTGAGCTAACAAATAATATACAATATCAAATTATGATAATTGCAGCCGAAGAAACAACGTCAGTAATGCAAACAAAGCCTTATCAAAGTCACAAATGACACCCACTTGACTATGGTAAACTATCTTTCCAGATCCTTTGTGATCTGTCTGCAGTTTATGACAAAAATAACCACACCAACTTCCACCAATGCCTTTCTTTCAGAACTTATCTATTGCATACTATATCCGCAGTCCACCAATGAGATGGTGGAAAACATCTTCCATTGATAGCAACTAACTATGTCTTGTTCTTCATTCTGTCCTCTGTGGTTACTTTACTCAATTATTTCTGCCACCAACTATCTATTAATAACAGCATTTCCCAAGGTTATTTGACGACTATCAAGATATATTCCTTCCTGCATACTTGGTGACAAAACAAGCAGGTAGGAGCAGTCAGAGGCAGCTGTACCAAGCAAACAGTACCTCACAAATATGGTGCTAGTTTTTGCTGGGCATTTTTTCACATTTATAAATTAAGCAGTGGATCTTGCTGAGAGAGGACTATTTGTAAGCCTTCTGCACTGAATACTAACCTTTTGACTAAGGCCTCCATGCAATTTCATTGAACAGAATGTTTCTGAGTGCAGACAATTCAAATAATTGAGAGGATATAGTGAGCTGGAATGATTGGACAGACTGGTGTGGGTGCTGACCTAGAAGAAACTTTTAAAATTTTGAAAGGTTTTGATAGAGTAAACGTAGAGAAGATACTTCCAATTGTGTGGGAGACCAAAACTAGGGGCCTGAAACAAAAGAGACAGTAGTCACTAGTAGATCTAATAGGTATTTATTTTCTTTTATTCATTTGGGGATGTGGGACCAGCATTTATGCCCCTCCCCTGTTCCCTTGGGAGGTGATGGTGAGCAGCCATCTTAAACCACTGCAATCCATGTATTGTAGGTAGACCCACAAACTAAGGTAACAATTATCTTTACTTGTTACTTTGTTTAGACCCTCAGCATGTGCCTCTCATGTCTATCATGTTATTCCAGCCATTTGGTTTGTCTCCAGCACAACCTTGTTTTTATTTTTTTGTAATTATCTCTCTGCCTCAATTAATTGGATTATAGGTCATCCACTTCATTTACTATTCAGCTATTGACACTTTACTTACACTGCCTGAAACTTCTGATCATGTGCAGAGACTTATTATTTGACACTCCACTGACACCATTTGTATGATCTTTTGATCTCTCTGCCCATTGATCTCTCTGCCTATATGCTGCTCTTCACTTCACCTGATAAAGGGGCAGTGCTTTGAAAGCTTGTGATTTCAAATAAACCTGTTGGACTATAACCAGGTGTATTGTGGTTTCTGACTTTATTCAAAGAGTAATGAGAATGTGGAACTCACTACCACAGGTGGTGGCTCAGGTGAACAGCATCAATATGTTTAAGTGAAAGTTAGGCAAACACATGAGAGTATTGTACAGAGCATATGCTGATAGACTGTGATGCAAAGGGATAGCAGGAGGCCTGTTTTGAATATAATGCCAGAATAGATCAGTTGAATGAGCTGTTTCTGCGCTAAACATTCAAATTATATGCCTTCATAAGCAGCTAGAAGCTCAGATTAAATTCAAGGTTTGAGGACAAAATCGATGCAAAGAGATGTCTCTAGTGTTACCTGCACCCAAGAATGTCTTCACCCACCTTTCCATACAACTGGGTCACTGTTGTGATTGGAACCAGGGCCGGCTGGATCCATTGACAATGAGATCCTTGATTGGAACTGTTAACCTGGGCCAATCAGGGAGCCCTGGCTGAAAGATATAAACAGTAGATTCAGAAGGTCTCCTCATTCTAGGGACTGGCTTTGAACTAGCTGGTCAGAGCCCATGTATGTGCATATGTAAATAAAGGGTGATGGGATACCAATCTCTGTGCAGTTATTTCAGTCACTCTGCAGGACCTCACATAAGAAGTTAGATTTTCCCAATAAAGAATCCTGCTGATGAGGAATTTTTTTGCCTTGCTACCTGCTGAAATTGAAAAAAAAAGATAAAATGGGAAAGTTAATTGAAACATTCAGTGGGAGCTTTGTAAAAACTTGTTAATTCATTGTATGATTCTTTGTCTAGACTTCTACTTATTTCAATATGTCAAATGCAAGTTTCAATTCAAGTCTTCCAAAGGAAACATTTAAGTTGCAGACCACTGAGCTTAGCCTCTCTTCTCTTCTTCCAGTTGAAGGAAAGTAATCCTGGAGAATGTTTCTTGAACATCTATTTTTCATGAAGTGTGCTTGTTCCAAATAAATTTCTCAACATGTCCTCTGGTCTTCTTGTCAGTATCTTGGCTAAAATATTAAAATCGAAGTAAAACAAAACACACAGTTCTGAACCTTCTGTGTTGCCTGGAGGTCTTTAATAGCTTTTGGAATCAATGCTGTCACACAACTCAAGGTAGGCATTGATAGAGGAATAATATTACTAATAATTTATTCCTCAGCGCACTTGGATCCATAACTTTAAATGTTAGCTATCACAGATTGACAAGTTGTACAATAATAATTAATATTTAAGAAACTAAACATGTACTTTATAACACTTACAAGAAAAGCTTGCATGTTTAATCCAGAAATTTCAAATACATTATGTTCAGACTTGAGTTTCTGGTTACGTAGAAAAACATACTGGAGAGAAGCAAGCCATTTGGCCCAAGTAACTTGCATTGTTGTAGGGCTTAGATACAGTTCTTAGGCCTAAAAGGATCAAAGCATATGAGAAGGAAATGGGAACAGGGTACTGAGGTCGGATGATCAACCACGATCAAATTAAATGGCAGAGTAGGCTCAAAGGACTCGATAGCCTACTCCTGGTCGTTTTTTCTATGTTCCTATGTTCAGAATTCTCACAAGCCTCCTCCCATTCCAGCTACCTTGTCACAGCATGTCAGTTTATCTTTCTATTCCATTTTCACTTATGGTTCAATGGAGAGTGCAGGAGGGCATGCTAGGAAAATGAGATGTCAAACCTGGTGAAGCCACTGAACAGGACTAACTGCATGCCAAATAGCATAAGCAGCAACTGGTAGACAGAATTAAGTGATCCAATAGATCACATCTAAGCTCTGCAGTCTCACCATATCATCGTGAATGGTGGTGAACAATTAAACAACTCACTAGAGGAAGAGGTTCCACAAATATCCCCATTGTCAATGATGGAAGAGCCCTGCACATCATCGCAAAAGATAAGGCTGAAAAATTACAGGAATCTTCAGTTAGAAGTGCTGAGTGGATGATTCATTTTGGCTTCCTCCAGTGGTCCCAAGCAAGTCAGATACTAGTCTTCAGCTAAATTGATTCATTTCACATGATATCAAGAAACAGCTGGAGGCACTGGATACTGCAAAGGCTGTGGACCCCAACAACATTCCAGCAATGGCACTGAAGACTTGTGCTCTAGAACTTACCACACTGCTACCCAAGCTGTTCCAGTACAGTTGCAACACTGGCATCTACCTGACACTGTGGAATATTGCTCAGGTATGTCCTGTACACAAAAAGCAGGACAAATCCAACTCGGCCAATTACCGCACCATCAGTCTACTCTTGATCATCAGTAAAGTGATGGAGGGTGTTATCAACAGTGCTATCAAGCAGCACCTGCTCAGCAATAACCTGCTCAGTGATGCTCAGTTTGGGTTCCACCAGGGCCATTACAGCATTGGTTCAAACATGGACAAAACAGCTGAATTCCAGAGGTGAGGTGAGAGTGACAGTCTTTGACATCAAGGTTGCATTCGACAGAGTGTGGCATCAAGGATCCCTGGCAAAACTGACATCAATGGGTGTCAGGGGACAAACTCTCCACTACTTGGAGTCATACTTGTCACATAGGAAAATGGCTGTGGTTGTTGGAGGTCAGTTATTTCAGCTACAGGACATCTCTGCAGGAGTTCCTCAGGGTAGTGTCTAAGGCCCAACCATTTTTAGCTGCTCCATCAATGACCTTCCGTCCATCAACAGGTCAGAAGTAGGGATGTTCACCAATGATTGCACAATGTTCAGCACCATTTGTGACTCCTCCAATATGGAAGCAGTCTATATTCAAATGCAACAAGATCTGGACTATATGCAGGCTTGGGCTGGCAAATGGCAAGTAATATTCAAGCCACATAATGACCATCTCCAATAACAGAAAATCTAATCTCAGCTGCGTGACATTCAATGGTGAATCCCTCACTATCAACATCTTGGGGATTACCATTGACTAGAAACACACCTGGACTCACCAAATAACCACAGAGGCTAAAAAAGCTGGTCAAAGGTTAGGAATACAATGGCGAGTAACTCAGCTCCTGACCCCCCCAAATCCTGTCCACCATCTACAATACACAAGTCAGGAGTATGATGGAATACTCCCCACTTGCCTGGATGAGTGCTGCCCTAAAAACACTCAATAAGCTTGATACCATCCAGGACAAAGCAGCCGCTTGACTGGCATCACATCCACAAGCATCCACTCCCTCCACCACTGATGCTCAGTAGCAGCAGTGTGTACTATCTGAAAGATGCGCTGCAGAAATTCACCAAAGATCTTTAAAATGCACCTTTCAAACCCATGGGCCCTTCCATCTAGATGGACAAGGGCAGCAGGTACATGGGAACACCACCATCTGCAATTTCCCCTCCAAGCCAATCACCATCCTGATCTGGAAATATATCACCATTCCTTCACTGTCACTGGGTCAAAACTCTGGAATTCCATCCCTAAGGGCATTGTGGGTCTACCTACAGCACACGGACTGCAATGGTTCAAGAAGGCAGCTCACCCCTACCTACTCAAGGGGCAACTACAGGCAGGCAATAATTGTGGGCCAACCAGCAACACCCACATCCCATGAATGAATAAAAAGTCTGTGACTGAAGTTTCTCCTTACTTTCCCTATTGGATTTACTAATAACCAGTTTGTATTTATGGTTTTGAATTCTCTCATAAATGGAAACTTACCACCAATAAAGGACTACACAACAGAGACCACCAGGAAGATGGTAAGCGTTAGCAAGCAGTGCAGGAGTCCTCTGTGGCCATTCCCCTCTCAAACAAGTTTACCATTTTGGATACTATTGTGGGGGATGACCTATCAAGAGAAAGCAGCAGCAGCAACCACATCAGTGGCCCCAAGGCTGGCATTGTTGTATAGCAGGAAGGGTCAAAGTGTAGGCGAGCAGTAGTGATAGGGGGCTCTCTAGTCAGGGGCACAGACAGGTGTTTCTGTGGCCGCAAGCAAAACTCCAGGATGGCGCGTAGACACTCTAGTGCTCAGATCAAGGTTAATTCTGAGTGGACACAGGATATTCTGAATGAGCAGGGTGAGCAGCCAGAGGCTGTGGTCCATATTGGTACTGATGACATAAGCAAAAAGAAAGATGAGGTCCTGCAACGGGAGTTCAGAGACTTGGGTAGAAAGTTGAAAAGCAGACCTCTAGGATTATAATGTCAGGATTACTTCCTGAGCCATGTGCCAGTGAGGCTAGGAATAGGAAGATAGTACTGTTAAATATGTGGCTAAAAGGCTAGTGGAGAAGGGAGGGCTTCAATTATGCGGATCATTGGGATGTCCTCCTGGGCTGGTGAGACCTGTGTAAGAAGGACGGGTTGCAACCAAATTGGAAGGGCATGAATATCCTGGCAGGGTGGTTTGCTAGTGCCACTTGGAAGGGTTTAAATTAGTGTGGTGGGGGCAGGAACCAGAGTAGAAGGTTAACAAGTAAAATAACTGAGGAGGAGTCAGAGACTAAGACCAGTGAGACTGAGAAGAAGAACAGACAGGGAGAGGTTACTGGACATGGCAGGACTGGTAGTCTTAGAGTTCTAAGGTAGGAGGTGGTTAGAGAAATCGGAAGGAAGCTCATCCCTTTTGACATGGGGGAGACGGAGGGACATAGTATGAGGGAACTACCAGCCCAAGCTTGCCTTTCCCACCCCATGATATACAGTCCAGATAATTTTGTTATAACTACATCAACTCAACATACTACAAAATTTATTAAAAATAGTAATTACTGGTTGTCCTAATTCCAAAAATCTTATTATACTATGATCATTTTTATTTGTTGCAATTAATCTTAGCTTCAAACTTGCACCTTCACCAATAATATCCGAGAATATTACAGAACAGAAGGATGCCATTCAGCCCTTAATCCTTGTGAGCCCCATCCAATTTAGATCCATTTCCAAAAAAACTTCCCCATATGCTATGAATTCATCCTCTTTAACATGTCCAAATGTCCCTTCAAAGCTCATGTAGTATCTGATTCCACTAAATCATAGATCATAGATCCCCTACAGTGTGGAAACAAGCCATTCCGCCCAACAAGTCCACACCGCCCCTCCGAAGAGCATCCCACCCAGACCCATTCCCCTGCATTTTCCATGTCTAACCCACCTGACCTAAACATCCCTGGGCACTATGGGCAATTTAGCATGGCCAAACCACCTAATCTGCACATTTTTGGACTGTGGGAGGGAACCGGAGCACCTGGAGGAAACCCACGCAGACACGGGGAGAATGTGCAAACTCCACACAGACAGTCGCCTGAGAGTGGAATTGAACACAGGTCCCTGGTGCTGTGAGACAGCAGTGCTAACCACTGAGCCACCGTGCCACCCCAAAACTTACAGATATAACATTCCAGGTCATAACAACTTCTGTGCAAAGAAATTTCTCTTCAAATCCTCTTGACAATCATTGTAACCATATTTGTAACCAATCATCATATGACCCATGGCTACCAACTCACTTTCTAGAGCAAATAGTATTCCACAAACTACCTCTATCAACTTCCTCATTATTTTGAATGCCTCTTTCACATCTCTCCTTAACCTCACCTTCTCTAACTAAAACTAGAGGAACACAGCTGTAATATAAGGGCCTACCTTTGAAGACAAAGATGAGGAGAATATTTTTTCCTCTCAGAGGGCCTTGATATTTTGGAATTGTCTTCCCCAGGGGTTTGTGGAGGCATAGTCATTGAATATTTTTAAAGCAAAGATAAGTAGCTTCTTTCTTCACAAGTGAGTAAAACTATCAGATTCAGGTGGAATGTGGAGTTGAGGCAGCAATCAAATAAGCCATGATCAAGAGAACAAATTTCTGCTGCTGATTCATATGTTTGTAACTTATATCCACATAGCACCTTTAACAAAATATCTCAAGATACTTTGCGAGAATGTAATAAATCAATTGTGCTACCAAGTGGCATAAGGAGATATTGACTCAGATAACCAAATGTTTTGTCTGACAAGGTCAGATCGAAGTAGTGTCTTGAACGGAGGAAATGAAAGAGAGGGGTGAAATAGTGTATGGAGGGGTTTTAAGGGTTAATTAAAAGCAATTGCAGCTTCTTCATTCTCTACATAGAACTGAACTCCTTCATCTCTGGTATCCTGGTGAATTTTGTCGGCATCCTCTCCAGGGCCTTGACATCCTTTCTAAAGTGTGGCGTTCGGAATTGTATGCAAGACTTCAGTAGCTAAAATCTAGAGATTTGTAAAGGTTTAGCAAGACAAACTTTTTTTTATATTCAAACATCAGTACCTCAGAACATACTAGAGGTGTAAAAAATACATTTAGAAATATGTACTTGTTTGGGAAGGAACCTTAGATTATTTCAAGGATCTTCATCTCTTGATGTAAAAGTCTTTACAATTTCTGAAATAGAGCAGGTTTGTATTTGCTCAGAGATAGCAACAACTGCAGATTCTGGAGTCTGGGTCAATGCAGTATGGGGCTGAAGGAACACAGCAGGTCAGGCAGCATCAAAGGAGCAGGAAAGTTGACGTTTCGGGTTTACACTCAGTGTAAACTGATGAAGGATGTTAACTCGAAACGTCAACTTTCCTGCTCCTCTAATGCTGCCAGACTTGCTGTGTGTTCCTCCAGCTCCACACTGTGTTGACCCAGGTTTGTATTTGATGTTGTTTCAATAACTTGATTACAAGCAAAATACAGCTACCAACTGACTTAAACTGACATACTGTAAGATTTGTGGCACGATGTTATGGATGTTGTCTTCCATACACCACACCATCCCTCCTCCATTTAAGACACTTCTTCAATCCGACCCTGTTTGTCAAAATGTTTGGTCGTCTGATTCAACGTCTCTTTATGCCACAGTGTCCCATTTTGATTTATTACACTTCTGCAAAGTATCTTGAGATACAGTGGTACAATCGCTGGGCTGTCAATTCAAAGACCCAGATAACGTTCTAGAGACCTGGGTTCAAATCCCACCACAGCAGACAAACTGCCTTCCTTACTGGGCCTGGCCTACATGTGACTCCAGACCCACACTAATGTGGTTGAGTCTTAACTGTTAGGGATGGGCAATAAAAACTACCTAGCGAGTGAAGCCCTCATCCCATGAATGAATAAAGGGGAAAAGAATTCTCATTCTGCACTTCAAAATTACTGATTGGCTTCAAAGCAGATGCATTTGAGTCTACATCCTTCAAACTTGATGCACAGGTCAGGACTCAATTAAGACAATGATCAAGGCCAATTTTCCTGCTGCCTGTCTGAGATCAGTATCATAGAATAATAAAATCACAGATTTTTTAACAGTGCAAAAGAAGGCCATTCAGCCCATCTTGTCTGCATGGCTCTCCAAATGAGCATAATGACTTTGTGCTATCCTCTCACCCTTTCCTCACATGCCTGGATAAATGCAGCCCCAACAGTACTCAAGGACAAAGCGGCCCACTTGATTGGCGCCACATCCATAAACATTCACTCTGTCCAACATTGATGCTCAGTAGCAGCAGCATGTATGAGCTACATGATGCGTTGCAGACTTCACAAAGGCTCTTTACAAAACACATTCCAATCCCACACCCAGTGCTATCAAGGAGGATAAGGACAGCTAATATATAGGAACACCACCACCTGCAAGCTCGCCTCCAATTCACCCATCATCCTGACTTGGAAATAATATCATCGTTTCTTCCATGTCATCTGATCAAATTCCTGGAACTCCCTCCCTATCAGTGTTGTGGGTCCTCCCATACCAAAAGGACTGCAGTGGTTCAAAAAGATAGCTCACCACCACCTTCTCAAAGGCAATTAGGGATGGACAATAAATGCTGGCTCAACCAGCGATGCCTGCATTCCTTAAGTGAATCTTAAAAATCTGCACATCATTTCTATTTAAATAAATATCCAATGCTCTCTTTTATGCCTCAAATCAACCCAACTTGACTACACTTCCAGGCAGTTGCCACTCGATGTGTGAAATTTTCTTTTCTCATCACATTTACTTCTTTTGCAAATCATTTAAAATCTGTTTCCCCTTGTTCTTGACCCATTTATGTGCAGGAACAGTTCCACCCTGTTTATTCAGTCCAGACTTCTCAGAAGTTTGAAAACCTCAATCAAGTCTCCTCCTACCTTCTCCTCCACAAGAAAAATGAGCCTATTTTGCACTTTCTCTGATGTGTTCATATCCTTCATAAAGTGTGGAACCCAGAACTGTACACAACACACCAGTTGAGATCTACCAAGTGCCTTAAATAAATTCACTATAACCTCCCTGCTCTTATACTCAACACTATTATTTCTAAAGCCTAGGATACTCTATACTTTATTAACTCATCCTTTCCAGCCAGTTTTAGTGACATCCGTACACATTTGCACAACTCAGTCCAGGGGGTGGTCCTGCCCAATATCTGGTTGTGCTACTGCCCAAGAAAACTGGACCTCCCATTCTTGAAAAGAAAAATGACAACGAAGCAAGCAAGAGACTTGTATTTCTATAATACCTTTTACAACTTCAGAATGTCCCAAAGTCTTGAACAACCAATTAAGTATTTTTGAAGTATTTTTGCTTTTGTAATGTAGGATACACAGTAGCCAATGTGCATACCGCAAGCTCCCGTGACCAGTGATTAGTAATGACTTGATTTTTATGTAATGAAGGTTGATTGAAGGATAAATATTGGCAACAGGACACGTGCTGCTGTTCTGTGCATGTGCTATGGGTGTTTTATATGCAGCACAGAGGGCAATGGAGACTTGGTTTAACATCCCATCTCATAGACGGCACCTTCGAGGGAGTAGCACTCCCTCAGCACTACACGGGAGTGTCAACCTTGTTTTTGCGCACAAATCTCAAGAATGTGGCAATTTAGTGCAAACAAATCAAGAATTTATTTTGAATTCTGCCTGACGTGCATTTTTAAAAATAACATTTTGATGAAACTGTGTGGCAGTTCTTCAAAAAAATAATTTTGGAATGTGGGCAACACTGGCAAAGTTAGTAATTTACCACCATCTCTAGTTGCTCTTGAAAAGACCAGGAGTGGCTTGTTGAGTCACTTCAGAGGGCAGTTAAGAACCTGCTATACTAGATTGGAACTGGAGTCACACATACTTAATTACTGCTTACAACTGTGTTGTAATTGCTTAGCCTTCCTCCTTGAACTCCATTGCTCAGTTGAACAGTTCATAGTGTTGAATTTCTCCCATTGTCTGTCAGCCAGTATCTTCGGTGAGAAGAGAGAAAATGAGAAACACTGCCCTCTCCTGGAATTGGTCACTACTCTGCAAAACAACGCACCAAGACACAAACAGACCAGTCATTAACCAAATCAAGTCTTTAGTTTGACTTGGGAATTAAGCTTCTTTTAACGAAAAAATACTTATTTCAGTTCTGACTTGAAGGTTTCTTGTGGTCCAGCGGTAGTGTCTTTACCTCTGAGCCAGAAGGCCTGGGATCAATTCCTACCTGCTTCAAAGATGTGTTATAACATGTCTGAAAACATTGATTAAAGATGTATAAAAGAACAGTTCAAACCAGGTAAAGCCATGTTATTGGCTCATTATGAGAAATAAAGCTTATTTTAAACAGAAGGGGCCGTTCTCGGGAGATATCAGACTTTGAACTATTTTCCTGTTTAAGGTGGTGTTCATACTGGTATGGAGAAATAGGAATAGGAAGCCAAATCAATCTGTTCCTCAATTACAAACAGCAAAAAACAGGTCAATTGGCCCAACTGACCCATGCCAAGGTATCTGCTCCAAACAACACTTAATTGATTTGATTTTTTGATCTTGATTTTATTGTTATGTGCATTTTACAATAAGAATACAATACAATAGTGGAAAGCTTTCACTTGTTTGAAGAAAAGAAAGATATAGTTTGAAGGGAGTCCATCAGTCCCGAGTCAGCTCATCATCGTCAATGATGCCTGAGCCGCGATCCCACTGCCACCGCTTGGCCGCCGTCTACACTGGACCCAACAAACATCAAAGTTGTCAATCCTCAAGCACTATCCTTGCTGCTGGGCCGATACTCCTCCGCCACCGCCTCGCCGTCTCCTGTGCCAGACCAAGCAATGTCAGAGTCACTTCTCTCACCACCAGCCCACCTCACTGATATTGCCGTGATGGCCTTCTGCCACTGCTTCGCCACTGCCAGGGCCGGACCCAACCAACAATGAAGTCGCCACTTTTCAGGTGCCACCTTTTGCCACTGGGCCTACCTTGCCTACATCGCCTCTGCTGATGTAGCAGCCGCTGATTTCAGATCCTGTGCTAGCCCTGGAAACATAAGTAGTGGCTCACTCTCCTCCACGCTGGGCCTGGTCGAGGTCCATGCTCTGGGCTCGCCCAAGGTCCGCTCACTGGGCTCTCACCGTTGCTGATACCATCCAAGCTCAGGAGAAAGTAAATAAGTAAAAAATAAAGAGATGGGGAAAAAAAGAAAAGCAGTCAGAGCGGATAAACTCCAGCACAGGAGCCCTACTCCACTGCTAACTTGAACCGGAAGATCCATGGATCATGTTTGATGTGTCTTAACTCCAGTTACTACATTGGCTCCACATCCCTTAATACACTTGTTTAACAAAAATCAACCTCAATTTGGAATTTTCAAATTGTCCCAACAGTTTCTGGGGGGGAAGGAGTTCAAGATTTCCACGACTGCTTGCGTAAAGTGCTCATTGACATCAATTCTGAAAGACAAATCTCTAATTTTAAAGTTAAATCCCTTCTGTTCTACATTCCTTCTTGGCAGAAAATAGTTTCTCTCTATGTCTCATTGACTCCTGTTGTCAGCATAACACCAAATTAAGATCAAAAAGTGAGTTAACCTCCAACCTCTATATTCAAGGGAATACTCCAGTCAATGCAGCCAGTCCTCATAATTCAACCCTTTTAGCCTAGGTACCATTCTGGTGAATCAGAATATCACAATATGAATCACAGAAGGTAGGTCTGCAGGTACAACAAGTAATTAGGAAGGCAAATGGAATTTTGTCCTTCATTGCTAAAGGGATTGAAATTAAAAGCAGAGAGGTTATGTTGCAGCTGTACAAGGTGCTGGTGAGGCCACACCTGGAGTACTGTGTGCAGTTTTGGTCTCCTTACTTGAGAAAGGATGTACTGGCACTGGAGGGGGTGCAAAGGAGGTTCACTAGGTTGATTCCGGAGTTGAGGGGGTTGGCTTATGAGGAGAGACTGAGTAGATTGGGATTATATTCATTGGAATTCAGAAGATTGAGGGGGGATCTTCTAGAAACATATAAAATTATGAAGGGAATAGATAAGATAGAAGTAGAGAGGATGTTTCCACTGGCAGGTGAAGCTAGGACAAGAGGGCATAGCCTCAAGATTAGAGGGAGCAGATTTAGGACTGAATTGAGAAGGAACTTCTTCACCGAGAGGGTTGTTAATCGATAGAATTCCTTGCCCAGTGAAGTAGTTGACACTACTTCAGTAAACGTTTTTAAAAAAAAGGTAGATTTTTTTTGAACAATAAAGGAATTAAGGGATACGGTGAGAACGTGGGTAAGTGGATCTGAGTCCATGAAAGGATCAGCCATGATGTTATTGAATGGCGGAGCAGGCTCGAAGGGCCAGACGGCCTACTCCTGCTCCTAGTTCTTATGTAACTTATGTAATATCATACAATACAGGTTTGTCGATAATGTTCATTCAGTCACTTTTGCATTTTAGCTGATCCGTCGTTTCTGAATTGGGTTTGTGAAAATTCATTATGCCAAACAATCAAAGTATCTTACACATCTTCCAGTAACTCAGCTACAGAGAAACACATGATCTGGCATCAGATATTTGTTCTCACTATTGGGAAAAGATGCATTCATTAGCGACCACCACAAGATGAAAATTAAAGAAGAACTTCTTTCTTTTCTTGGAAGAAGTCTGGTAGCTGACCTAATAAGATTGTAAAACTGTGAAAGTTTTCTTTTATTCCTTTAGGATGTGACATTGCTGCTGGGCCAACATTTATTGGCCATCCCTAACTGCCCTTGAGAAGGCAGTGGTGAGCTGCCTGTATGAACCACTGCAGTCTATGTGGTATACAGTGCTGTTAGGAAGGGTGTTCCAAGATGGTGATCCAATGACAGTGAAGGAACAGTTGATATATTTCCAAGTCAGGGTGGTGAGCCATTTGTACACAAACCTGCAGGTTTCCATATATTTGCTGCCCTTGTTCTTCCAGATGGTCAAGGTGGTTCTTTCAGAGCAGGCTTAGTAAGTTGCTGCATTACATCTTGTAGCTGATAAACTCTGCTGTTACTGTGTGTTGGTGGCAGAGGAATGAATGTTTAAGATAGTGGGTGGAGTGTCTTTCAAGCAGGCTGCTTTGTCTATGTTGGTATTGAGTTTCTTGAGATGATGGAGCTGCACGCATCCAGGCAAGTGGGGAATATTCTATCACACTCCTGACATATGCATTATTTGACATATAGGCTTTGGGGAGACAGGAGGGGAGTGACTTGCTGCAGTATTATGAACCTCTGACCTGCTCTTGTTCCCACAGTATTTATATGGCTGTTCCAGGTCAGTTTTTGATCAATGATAAATACCAGGACATTCGTAGTGGAGGATTCATAAATGGTAATACTATAAAAATTCAAAGGAGAAAATAGATTCTCTCTTGTTGGAGATGTTCTTTGCCTGACACTTGTGCGACTCAAATGTTACTTGCCAATTATCAGCTCAATTCTGAATATTGTCCAGGTCTTGCTATGTATAGGCATCACTTACTTCAGTATCTGGTGAGTTATGAATAAAAAATCATGCATTGCTAGATACTATGCACTCGCCAGTGAGTATCCTCATTTCTGCCCTTATGTTGGATGAAAAATCATTGAAGAAGAAACTGAAGTGCGAGGAGACAACACTGAAGAACTCCTGCAGAGATGTCCTGGGGATAAGATGAAACAACTATACCCATCTTCCTTTGTGATAGCATGACTTAAACCTGGGGAGAACTTCCCACTGATTGGCTTTAACTTCAGTTTCACTAGGATGCCAGGATTAGTCACATACAGCTTTGATGCCAAGAGTTGTCACTCTTACATCGAGATAGAGAAGTCAATTCCATTGTGGGGAGTCTAAAACCTAGGAACCATAAATATCACTTTGTCACAAAGAAATCTAATCAGAAATGCAGCAGAAATTTCCTTACGTAGAGCATGTTGGAATGTGAAACTTGCTCCAACTAGGAGTGGCAAAGATGAATAGCATAGATATACTTAAAGGAAATCTGGATAAATACGTGAGGTAGAAAGGAATAGAAGGATATGCTGTCACCACAAGATAAATTGTGTGGAAGAGGCTCAAAAGGACAGAAACACCAGCATGGACACATTGGGCTAAATGGCCTGTTATTGTGTTATAAATTCTATGCAGTCATGATAATGATCTTTCCCAAAATTTGGCTAAATAACAATTTTAAGAGTTATGATCCTTGGCAACCCTTTCTTTATTTATTCAAGGGATCTGGGAGTTGCTGTCTAGGGTAGCATTTATTGTCCATCCTAGTTGCCTTGAAGTGTGTCCTTGAACTGCAGCAGTCCATGTGCTGTAGGTAGACCCACAGTGCCATTAAAGAGGGAGTTCCAGGACTTTGACCCAATGACACTGAAGGAATGGTGATATATTTCCAACTTAGTACAGTGAGTGGCTTCGAGGAAAACTTGTAGGTGGTGGTGTTCTCATGTATAGGCTGTCCTTGCCCTTCTTTATGGAAAGGTTCATGGGTTTGGAAGGAGCTATTGAAGGAGCTTTTGTGAAATTCTGCAGTGCATCTTGTAGATGGTGCTGACTGCTGCTACTGAGTGCCGGTGGTGGATGGAATGAACGTTTATGGATGTGGTGCTAGTCAAGTGGACTACTTTGTCTTGGGTGGTGTCAAACTTCTTATTATTGGAGTTGCACTCATCCAGGCAAGATCAAGGTCAAATGGCTCCACTTTAGGGCAAGCACCCTCCACCCCTGCTGCAATCCCCAGTACTGCACCTAGATGTAATGGGAGGGCAAGGAAAAAGAAAACCTTCTAAGGTCACATCTGTAGCACAGATTGTAAACAGACCATCACACTTAGAAATATACTGTCAATTTAAATCATTTCCTGTCTAATTGATGGCATTTGAGTTACAGGTACAAGAATGAAGTGACAGAAACCATCCTTACCCAGCACCATTGCATGTTAGAATCCTATCTGAAGGAGTGCTATGTTTCCAAACAGGGGCAGCTTGCTTTGGAGGAACAACAAAGTTGCAGTCAATAAATTATACCTTCACCCAATGAGATGTATTGGAAGTAAGTGTCAATTAAGTCCTATCTGGCTTTACACGTCTGATGCTGCACCCTTTTATCATGGACTCATGTCTCATCTTCCTCTTTAGAAAACTGCTACCACTCTCTCAGCTCTTCAATGTCTGTCACATGCCCTTTTTACCTGCTGCAGTTATGTAGAGCACAAAACATTAGGATAATGCAGCCGGTAAAAGTTCATTGAAAGGCCTCCCCAGCCTGAGCCAAGTATTGGAATTTAGCTTCAAGAGCCCTATCTTGTTTGCTCCATGATGATGCTGGTGGAAGAATAAGCTACATTGAATCTACAGACGGCCTCAGTGAGGTTTTTATGAAACAGAGTCATCAGCTATGTATAGTCAGGGTGGTCCTTGTATCCCAAAAGCCATCTTTTTAATGCATCTGGCCCTGAAATTAAGGAGAACCTGAAAGCTATCAAGGATATAAGTATCAGTCAGCTTCCAGGGTAGCCAGTCAAAGAGACGGTAGTGATGACCACAGATGTGTTGGACGTTGACTGAGTGGAACCCTTTCCTATAAATAAAAATAACCACATTATGATATCCTGAGGCTGCCCTCATCATGACGTGTGTATAGTCAATAGAGCTTTGCACCTGAGGAAGCCAGCTACGTCACAAATCTTACTGCCTAGGCTGCAGCAGTGATCTCATCACTGGGAAATGTGATGAAGCGGAGTCATCTGGCACAAATTGCATGAGTAATGGCCTTGATACATTTGTGGATTTAGGAAGTTGAGAGATCCCATACAAGTTCGCAGCCGGTCTTTGGAAAAGCCGGTCACATAAAAATTAAATGTTGCTGTCAGAATGCTGATAGGATGGTCACTGATTGCAAGTCCTGCTCCAGCAGATGACACAGTTCTGATGTGGTATGTTGAGACATCCTCATTCAGCAGAAGAATGGGCCTCGCTCATCTGGAGAAAATGACATTGAGGACGATGCTAGGTCTCTTGTACCAGTTTTTGTATCCTGAGGGGACATGGAGAGGCTGGTTGGCAGCTGTTCGAGGTTGCTGCTGGTCCTGCAGTTACTGACGCTTTTATTCGTCCTCACTTTCTCTGCCTCTTCATTGTACAGCGGCCACAACAATGATAAACCTGCCACAATGAATCCTCTGGGGGCAGTTCTAATGACCCTGTGCAGAGAACATCAGAAACAAAGCAGTTTGTTATTAATATGAACTGTCTGTGGTTGCAGCACAAGTGAAAGTTTACCATAGACCTCAATACAGCAGGTCAAGGAAGCTTTTGAAAGGAGGGCTATGGGATGCCTCTACATGGATCTCTGACATTTTAGGACCTAGCTAGATGTATACAGCACAAGCCATGTCACACAAATACAATAAGAGATTATAAATGCAGTAGGATTATTGAAATTTTGTCCCCATTTAGCCCCACCCCTTGCATCACACAGGAAAAGCACTATTGTATGTAACAGCATGCTCTGACAGGCTTGGATGGGCAGGGAAAGCAACTCCATACCCTTGTGCAGCCTATGAGACGTTGCGATGTGTTTGCAAGTGACAATTTAAAGGTCATCTGCAATCGATTCTGCTTCACAGAGATTACTAGAATTAATCTGTAATGAACAGAGACATGGTGAGGATTGCTTGCAGCCAAGATTTCTAATCTTCATTGTTGAACAATGGATGAGGGACAAATGCAAAATTTTGTGATTGCAAATGGCTTTAATCTCAAATCTGTGTGACCATGAAGGGCCTCACATCACCCACAAGTGGACCCCACTCCCAGAGATAAAACAAATCAACTTACCTTGACAACAAGGTGCAGAGCTGGATGAACACAGCAGGCCAAGCAGCATCATAGGAGCAAAAAGGCTGACGTTTCGGGCCTAGACCCTTCATCAGAAATGGGGGAGGGGAAGGGGTTTCTGAAATAAATAAGGAGAGAGGGGGAGGCGGATAGAAGATGGATAGAGGAGAAGATAGTTGGAAAGGAAACAGACAGGTCGAAGAGGCGGGGATGGAGCCAGTAAAGGTGAGTGTAGGTGGGGAGTTAGGGAAGGGATAGGTCAGTCCAGGGAGGACGGACAGGTTAAGGGGGCGGGATGAGGTTAGTCGGTAGGAAATGGGGGTGCGGCTTGAGGTGGAAGGAGGGGATAGGTGGGAGGAAGAACAGGTTAGGGAGGTGGGGACGAGCTGGGCTGGTTTTGGGATGCGGTGGGGGGAGGGGAGATTTTGAAGCTTGTGAAATCCACATTAATACCATTGGGCTGCAGGGTTCCCAAGCGGAATATGAGTTGCTCTTCCTGCAACTTTCGGGTGGCATCGTTGTGGCACTGTAGGAGGCCCAGGATGGACATGTTGTCTGAGGAATGGGAGGGGGAGTTGAAATGGTTCGCGACTGCGAGGTGCAGTTGTTTATTGCGAACCAAGAGGAGGTGTTCTGCAAAGCGGTCCCCGAGCATCCACTTGGTTTCCCCGATGTAGAGGAGGCCACAACGGGTACAGCGGATGCAATATACCACGTTAGCAGATGTGCAGGTGAACATCTGCTTGATGTGGAAAGTCTTCTTGGGGCCTGGGATAGGGGTGAGGGAGGAGGTATGGGGGCAGGTGTAGCACTTACTGCGGTTGCAGGGAAAAGTGCCGGGTGTGGTGGGGCTGGAGGGAAGTGTGGAGCGGACAAGGGAGTCACGGAGAGAGTGGTCCCTCCGGAAAGCAGATAAGGGTGGGGAGGGAAAGATGTCTTTGGTGGTGGGGTCGGATTGCAGATGGCGGAAGTGTCAGAGGATGATGCGTTGGATCCGGAGGTTGGTGGGGTGGTACGTGAGGACGAGGGGGATTTTTTTTGGTTACTTACCTTGCTCACTCAGGGCGTGCTGGCAGCCATTTCTCATTGAACAATTCAGAATTAGATGGAGATAGAAGGCTTTCCACGTCACAGATTCAAGAATGAATTGTTATTCTAGGTGTCCCCAACATCTATCACGTTTCTTTTGTTCCTTTTACCACTGCAGTCCCTGTCAACCCTATCAGGTTTGAAACTCCCCATGTTCCCACACAACCATTATTTTTAACTATTCATCTCCCCAGTTTAACCCCTGAGGCTCTGGCCTATTGCTTAGTAATGCCTAACATTGTTACGCACTATGTCCTCCATCTAAGCCTGGGTGATGGTGAATATTGATCTCCCCTCCTGAAACCTACTGTATTGTTTCCCACCCTTATTGCCCCTTCTGCATCCCAGCATACAGTCTCCAAACACCACACCTGATTTCTCCAACTTCCCCAACACAGCGCTGCCCCCGATAACTACCCTTAACATTTAGCGCACAAACCCTAGCACTGTAGCCCATGACCCTGACCAACCTGGGAGGACAGCACTAACTGCTGATGAGATAACACAGTGTGGAGCTGGAGGAACACAGCTGGCCAGGCAGCATCAGAAGAGCAGGAAAGTTGACGTTTCAGGTCGGGACCCTAATTTTATGAAGAAGGGTCTCAACCCGAAACATCAACTTTCCTGCTCCTCTAATGCTGCCTGGCTGGCTGTGTTCCTCCAGCTCCACACTGTTATATCTCTGACTCCAGTATCTGTAGTTCTTGCTATCACTGACTGCTGATGGACTGATTGATCTCTGTACAGCTCCCCAACTGACCTGGACTGGTTGGACTCAACCTACCTGACTGTGTCCCACTTCATGGACTGTAAGAATGCAGTGAGGACTCTGATCCCGTCAAGCAGCAGACTGATCATAACCCACCCCATGGACTGTGATTGGACAATGTTCTTGACTGAATGTGGTTGTGCCCTCTAAATGACTATGTTTCACGTTGTATGGTCTAAGAATTACTCCCCAAGACGTTCAGAAATGGATATTTGGCTGAAGTACATGTAATGTGTTTGCTGTGTATGCTGCTGGCACATGCTGTAATTGTGACAATGACATAGCACAGTTCCTTACAGCAAAATGTCCACCCCTTTGTCTTTTCATTGCTGGCAAACATGAAATGTTACTTGCCTTTCTGATCATGCTTGTAAGCAAAGCAAGACAGAACTACTGTGAGATTGAAGTTCTGAATGAAGTGGTAATGGACAAAAAGACAAGGCAAAGATGCTGTGAGCATCCAGGTAAGTGTAAAGTGAGTGAACATGAAGACAGCAAGCTAAGCCACACTGTTGGAACTGTCTCCTGTGTATCATTGACTCCTGTGGCTTGGAGAGGAATTGGTGGGATTGTCCTTATTCTGGCCATATATACCTCATCACCAAATTATTAGGGACACCACCTTGGCTTCTGGCATCTTTTTGTGGAAAAAGAAACTGCAGGGAGGTGGTGAGGGTGGTGCTGTTAGTATCTATAGATCTGTAACTCTGCTGAGAATCTGAAATGAGGGAAAAAAATTCTTGAGGTGTGGGAGCGAAAGGAAGGAAGTTCGATTTTGTAAGATTTATGCATTAGAATTGGAAGCTGGGAAGCTTTCTGCATGTTTAATTTGCCTCCAGTACTCTTTCTCAAGACATTTTCTGTTACTTACAATGGGAATTTATGCTTTCTCAGGGAAGGGAGACCTGTGACCAGTGGTATGCAGCAAGGATCGGTGCTGGGTCCACTGCTTTTTGTCATTTATATAAGTGATTTGGATGTGAGTATAGGAGGTGTCATTGGTAAATTTGCAGGTGACACCAAAATAGGTGGTGTAGTGGACAGTGAAGAAGGTTATCTCATGCCATCCTCCTTTGTGCAATTCTGGTCTCCCTGCTATAAAAAGGATGTGAAATGTGAAAGGGTTCAGAAAAGATTTACAAGGATGCTGTCAGGGTTGGAGGGTTTAAGCTATAGGGAGAGGTTGAATAGGCTGGGGCTATTTTCCCTGGAGCATCGGACGCTGAGGTATAGAGGTTTGTAAAATCACGAGGGGCATGAATAGGGTAAATGGACAAGGTCTTTTCCCCAGGGTAGGGGAGTCCAAAACTAGATGGCATAGGTGTAAGGTGAAAGGGGTAAAATTTAAAAGGGACGTGAGGGGCAACTTTTTCTACACGGAAGGTGGTGCATGTGTGGAACCAGCTGCCAGAGGAGGTGGTGGAGGCTGGTACAATTACAAGATTTAAAAGGCATCTGGATGGGTATATGAATAGGAAGGGTTTAGAGAGGTATGGACAAATGCTGGCAAATGGGACTAGATTAATTTAGGATATCTGGTTGGCATGGACGAGTTGAACCAAGGCATCTGTTTCCGCGCTGTATAACTCTATGACTTTAAATGCCCAGAGATGAACGCTGCTTCAATGCGTGAGATTCAATGCCTGGTCCCTGTGGATGAAGCAGCCTAGTAGCAGCATTGCTACCTGAGGTGTCAGTGATCTCCAAAGTGCAATGTTGTAGTGGTGAACTGTGTTCTTAGTGAGTCTCAGATGTGCAATGATGATGTAGTGAGGCTGGTACTTTACCAATGTCAACTTCTTTGAGGAGATGGTGCAGGTGGTCACTGCCATGGACTATTCCCTGAGATGTAAGGCAATGCTGGTCAAGCCAGATGCTCGCTGGAAACTGCAACTGTCAGATAACTGTTCTGACTTTCAAGTCAAGAATTGACACTGACTAGTTAACTCACTGATACCTGGGAAAATAGCAATCTATATAAAAAAATGAGGTGAGTTTAGGTACGAATGTCATGTTAATATATGCAAATAGGCTCCTTGAAATTCACTAGCAAGATTCTCACTTAGACATTAAGACCTTTTTCTTACTTGATACTAGTTTTTGGAATCTTCCTGTATTTTTCCATTTTTTTCGCCATTGCCTATATTGTGATGTTGTGAAGACACTTGGAAAATTCCATCCACTATTTCTGCACCTTTAATGTAGAAAGTGCTTTACAGAAGCACAATCAAATAAATAGATGCTGAACCAAAAAAGGAATTATTAAATGGGCTTGATAAAAACTACATCCAATAACAGATTAACTGGCTGGCCCATCACCGAGGGAACTTTACATCTGTTAACAGGGATGGAGTAGAATTACAAACTTTGTGAATGACACCTGATTGGGTGGTGTAGTTAATAAAGAAGAAATTGATGCAAGAAGACATTAACACATGTATTGAAGTGTGTAAGAGGCAAATTTATTTCAATTTAAATAATCATGAGGTGGTAGACATTGGTATTAAGATTAAGGAGGCCACATACCTCTTGGAAAATAAGGGTGGAGGGACAGAGAGTTTGACGGCTGCAAATTCACAAGTTATTCAAAGTAGTACTGCAGACTAACAAGGCCTGGAACAAGATGGATAGAGTGTGGTTCATTTCTAGGGAAATAGAATTAGAAAGCAGGTAAGTTACATTAAACTCTTATAAAATGGGGAGGCGATGGCCTAGTGGTATTATCGCTGGACTGCTAATCCAGAAACCCAGATAATGTTCTGGGGACCCGGGTTCAAATCCTGCAATGGCACATGGTGGAATTTGAATTCAACAAAATATCTGGAATTAAGAATCTAATGATGACCATGAATCAATTGTCAGAAAGACCCATCTGGTTCACTAATGCCCTTTAGGGAAGGAAATTGCCATCCTTACCTGGTCTGGCCTATATGTGACTCCAGACCCACAGCAATGTGGTTGACTCTTAACTGCCCTCTGGGCAATTAGGGATGGGCAATAAATGCTGCCTAGCTAGTGACACCTCATCCTGTGAAAATAAAGGGGAGAAAAGAAGAATGGTGGTTAGACAACACTTGATGTGCTGTGTGCAGTTCACAATAATAGAGTCACCTTTCCATTAAATTTTACTTTAACCAGTGGAATACAATAAAAGCTTTAAATTAATACTCCACTGATCCAAGGCATGAATTAATGGTTCTGTAGACCAGGCCAAAATAAAATTTATCTTAGAGCCTCTGAGGTTAGGAGAGATGATGGCCGAGTGGTTATATTGCTGGACTATTAATCCAGAGACCCTGGTAATGTTCTGGGGATCCAAGTTTGAATTCTGCCATGGCAGATGGTGGAATTTTAATTAAATAAAAATCTGGAATTGAGAGTTTAATAATGACCACAAATCCATTGTTTAATGATAACCATGAATCTACTGTCGATTGTCAAAAAAAAACTATCTGGCTCACCAATGTCCTTTAGGAAATGTAACTGCTATCCTTACCTGGTCTGGCCTACTTGTGACTCCAGAGCCACAGAAATGTGGTTGACTCTTAACTGTCCTTTGGGCAATTAGGGATGGACAATGACCCAGCCAGTGCCATCTACATTCTGTGAAGTAAATTTTAAAAAGGAATCATTGCGTTTAGTTATATTTATGGGCAATGAAGTCTTGCTACTGGGATCACTATAACAATTTTAAACATTCAAAATATAAGTCAGCTATTGCTGGAATTCTCCGTTCCCACCATTGGCTGGCACTATGCTGAAAATCCAAAATGGAACAAAGCACAACTCTTTTGTTCAAGGTGCCATCAAGTGGCAGCAATCAGGAGGGTCAAGGAAGCAAGTAAAATGAAAAGAGTGGAAAAAGAATTTGAAGAGAAAATACATAACAGATTGGTTCCAAAAGCATAAAATTAAGATTAATAACTTCACCATGCATGTGTTAAGAAATTAAAGTAACAAACTGTATTGAAAGGTTGAATTTAAGGACAATATAAAGTACAAGAGCTTGCATTTCTATAATGTTTTTCACTACCTTAGGACATCTCAAATGCGGCAATCAGTGAAACAAAGTAGTCAATGTTGTAATGTAGAGTAGCCTTCTTTATTTGGTTATATACAGCAGCCACACCCTTAAATTGCTACTTTCATGAGCAAATACTTTATAACATTTACTAGGTTGATTCCTCATTTTATTATGTGAAATCTCAAGGACAACAGTGGCTTCAAGGATAACACAGAAATTACAGCATGGAAACATTGTCCTTCCAGAGTCTGCAGATTCATAGCAATGTGGTTAACTCTCAAATGGTCATGCAAGCAACTGAGTTGCTTTCACCATCACCTTTTTGAGAGTTGGAGATGGACAATAAATTCTAGGCCTGCCAGTGATATTCATACCCTAAATAAATATTTTTAATACAATCCTCTATAATTGGCAGCAATTAATTTTAGAATAGCCAAAAGGAATGTGAAGGCTGATATCTGAAAGGGCTTTCTTTATGTTTTAAGTTCTGTCAGCAAGGAAGTCACAGCTGGCAATTGCTCCTGTGAGCAATAATGTGACAATACTGCCATATGGTGTTTAAAATAACCTTGTGTCAATATATAATGCCATATGTTAGATTTGATGTAGATGTGATAGCTGTGCCTCAGCTGGTAACACCATCATTATTCTGGGGGAGAGGGCAACAATTTCCAACCTTTTGTTTTAGGTGAACCTTGATAGCTTTGTTCTTTTTGATCTATGCTCTTATGCAATTTAAATAGCATGTGCACAGGAAGAAAGATTTGCATTTATGTAGTACCTTTTGTGATTGTAGCACCTTCCAAGGCATTTTACAATCAATGAAAGATTGATTTCTTAGTCCGGTAACACGATCACTAAAGTACAATGGTTGATTGAGCTGGCAAATTGCTGGCTGTGTACCAGAAGCTGTCGACAGCACTAAGAGGAAAATAGAAGAAGCTCAAGGGGTATCCCACCAGAAAGATGGATATGGTGGACTTTATTGTTAGATCAAAGAGGTGAAGAACGTTGATGAGTGGAAGAAGTCCATGTGGAGGCGTTTGTAACGGCAGCTCAGTCAGATTTCTTTTTCTTCAAAGCAGCATGCTTATTAGGAACACCAGGCATACCTGCAACATTATCCCAGACTGACAGTCAACAATCATGATGACATAACAGGTTCCACCAACTGAGCCAGAGGGTGACATGAAATGGCCAGATATATTGATGATCTGTCACTATCCCATTGTGATTCACATGCTAGATCCTGCAACATTAGCTGAAGCATGGGTCATATAGTGCTGATGAATACAACCATTATAGCACCTGGTCTCTACATATGTACATTACAATCAGCTTTTGTGTGTCTGTTTCAAACTAAATAATCCAAATGTACTGTAGCACACTTCCCTCAGCATGTCATGTTGATGATGTCTGATTGTTTTGAGTTCAAGTTCCACTCCAACAGTTTGGACCTAAAACTCTGGACTGTTGGTATGAGTCAGATGTTTAATGAGACCCTGTCTTCCCTCTGATATAAAGATTATCACAGTTAATGTTTCGGGCCCAGTGACCCTTCCTCAGAACTGATGGTGGCTGGGAAAATGTCAGTTTATATGCAGAAAATATGGAGGTGGGCGGGGTAGGGAGTAAATGATAGGATAGAGCCCAAAGAGAAAGAAAGACAGTTGGACAGACAAAGGAGTTGCTAACAATCAGGCTGGGAGGGTGAATAGTTGTTGATGGGGACTGTTATTGACTAACAACAGGGGATGTGTAATGGCAGGCTATGTGGTAACAAGGCCTGATGTGTGGGGTCGGGGGCTGGGACATGGGACAGTTTAGGCTCTAAAACTATTGAACTCAATATTGAGTCCAGAGGGCTGTAGGGTCCCCGAGCGGAAAATGAGGTGTTGTTCCTCCAGCTTGCATTGGGCTTCACTGGAACACTGCAGCAAGCCGGAGACAGAGATGTTGGCCAGGGAGTAGGGTGCTGCATTGAAATGGCAGGCAACAGGTAGTTCAGTGTCTTTTTTGCGAGCAGAACGTAGATGTTCTGCGAAGCAGTCGCCAAGTCTACGCTTCATTTCCCCAATGTAGAGGAGACCATATTGTGAGCAGCGAATGCTGCTTCTTCACAGATGCTGCCAGACCTGCTGAGCTTTTCCAGCAACTTTGCTTTTGTTCCTGATTTACAGTATCCGCAGTTCTTTTGTTTTTTATAAAAATTATCATTTCTGTCCGAGCAAATATCTATCTCTCAATCAACATTATAAAAAACGTCTAGTCATTATTTGGTTGATGTTTTTGGGACCTTTCTGTGTACGAATTGGCTTTTATATATCCTACATTACCTTGACAACTGCACTTGAAAAAATAACTTTGATTGGCTGTAACGTTTTGAGACTTTCTGAGTTCATGCAAGGCACTATATAAATGCAAAACCTCTTTTATAGAAAATAAAATATGAAGGGATGCAAGGAGGGTAATCAGTCTGGTCACACCAGTTTCTAGTTGGGTGGTTTAAATTAATATTAGTTATACATTGTCTATTTTGACAAGCAACTTATTCAGTGATTATCAACCAGCCTCCTTTACATATAAAGCTTTTTGCTGATGATTGCTTCCTTAGTTCCTACAGGTCAACACGATTATGAGAAACCAAAGATGAAAAGGAAACACAATTGAATACCACACTTTTCATTGGGATGCAGCTGAGAGTCAAGTGGAATAGAAAGAAAACAGAAAAAAACGTTTTGGGGAATATTACAGAAAGCCAGAAGCAAATTCTGCCAGTCGATCTCGTAAAGGATCTGAAGATAAAATCAATATTCCATTGCATGTTTTACAGGGCCAATATTTATCCTTCAATCAATCACAAAAAAAAAATATCTGGTCATTATCACATTACTGTTTGAGGGAACTTCCTGTGGGAAACATGATTGCTACCAAGAACAATATTGACAACATTTCAAAAGTTCTTTATTGGCTGTAAAAACTTTGGGATCTCTTCAGGACGTGAAAGGCACAATGGAAATGCATTTTTTTTTGTATAAGCAGGTTATACAAAGAAAGTCAAGAAGATTATAGTGCACAGTGTATCTTGCGCTCTAATTCTGGATTGCTAGAGGTGTCAATTTCACACTAACCTCATCTCATCAGAATATTGCTTGTCAAAACTGGAAATGGAGATTAATAGGTAGTGGCTTTGCAACACCAATATCGGTTCCCTTCCCACATATGAATGTATGAACTTAGAACAGAAGTAGGCCATTTGTCGAATTCCTGAAATTATACAGGATCCTTTCCCTTGCCCATCAATGCTGGGTTTGTGTTTGAAATTTTGCCTTGAATGGAGGGCGTAATGTATATATTTGTTGTCTGATGGTTTTATGGAGTCATATAGGCCAGACCAGGTAAGGATGGCAGTTTCCTTACCTAAAGGACATTAGTGAACCCCAATGTAGAGCGAATGCTGCTCCTTCACAGATGCTGTACATTGGTTCCTGCTTGAGCAATGATTCAATTTTAAAATTCTCATCATTAGAATCAAATACCTCCATACCTTCTGTCTTTCACTATCTCTGCAATTTCCTCCAGTACCACAACCCTTAAGGACCCTCATGGAGGTCACTGCTTAAAAATAAACGGTAACTTATTTGAGACACAGATAAGGAGACTGATTTTTTTCTCTCAGACGGTCATGAGTCTTTGAAACTCTCTTCTTCAAAAGGTGACAGAAGCAAAGTCTTTGAAATTTTTTAAGGCAAAAGCAAAGAAATAAATTGGCAAGAATGTGCAGTAACCTTGTCAACTGAGTTAGAAATTTTAAACTGAAGATAGGAGAGACACTTCAATGGGGTCAAATGTCTGTAAAGGATATTACTGGTTGTTAAATCTTTCTTTTTGCTGTTCATAGTAAGATATTTTCAAATAGTCATATAAATCTATAACTTACCTTTCTTTTTTATGTGCCATAAACCTATGTTCTTTAGTTCAAAGTACATTGGCAGCCTGTGTGTATATTTTAGTGACTGATCACCATGGTACCCAAAATAAAATAATAAATCTTAGGATCTATTAAGCCAGATTTCATTCTGGGATCACAGTAGTCTAATATTACCTTCAACTAGGATGTTAACAGTGATCTCATAATTTTCTTACTTAAGTTTAAAACACTTTCCCTCACATTGAATGTGATATTTGATCATATTCTGATCACTGCTATCTATTTATTACATTTTCCCAAATTGATCATGTGCCCCAATATTTAGTTTAAACCTTTTCTACTGCCCTAATTAAATGACTGCCCAGGACACTGGACTCAGCATGGCTCCGACGAAGTCTGCTCCAATGGTACAGCTCCCATTTTCCTGAGTACTGGCAACAGTGCCCCATGAATTGAAGCCCATTTCACCCAACCAATCTTTGAACCACACGTCTGGCTCTCTAGTCTTATTCACCCAAAGCCATTTATCCATGGGTCAAGTAGCAATCTCCAAATTATTCCCTTTGTGGCTCTGCATTTTAATTTAGCACCTAGCTGCTCATACTCTTGCAGGAGAACTGCTTTCTGACTTCCACTTATGCCATCAGAATCTACTACAGAACCCTCTCCCTCCTATTCTAAGTTCCTCTCCAGCCAAGAGCGGATGTCCTGAACTCTGACACCAGACAAACCATTCTGAATTCCTGTTTTTGGCTACAGAAAAATGTGTTAATTCCCCTGACTATTCTGTCCCCTACTATCATTACATTCCTGTTAATCCCAACCCTTGCTTGAATGACGTCCTATCATGGTCCTGACCTGCAGCTACTGCTTTCGTCCATGCAGCCCTTGAACCTGTCGGACAATTGCAAAGGCTAAGGAATCTCTCCTCCTACCTCCTGAATCGCTATACCTACCTCATTCACAGGCACACTCAACTGTCCCTGACCACTGACTAAATCAGATGTCCCTCCCCTAAGAGTTACAATAGTCGCCCTGAACAAAATATGAGTGACCTTTCCTCTTCCTGTTGTCTTCATGGTTTCTGCAGCTCAGCTTCTGCCTTATAATACTGAGCCAAAGCTTCTTAAGTCACAAAATGCACTGTAGATGTGTTTTCCCTGTATTATACTTGAATCTAGAAGGTCAAACATTTTGCAGTCCCAACACATTATGTTGAGACACAAGCTCCCAGATTTTAATAAGGAAGACTTTGCAGGGTTGATAGGACTCTTGACGGTTTCGTATGGCCTGTCTGGTGTCAGAGTTCAGGAAATCTGCTCTCGGTTGGACAGGAACTTATAATAGGAGGGAGAGAATTCTTTAATCATGATTTTCACAGATACTGACGAGTTTGCTGTTGTTTTTCAGGTCAACGACAGGTGGTCCATCCAGCATCATTTCTTTTTATACACTTGGTTTGATGTAGCTAAGTGGCTTGGTAGGAAAGTTCAGAGGGCATTTAAAGTAAACCACAGTGCTGTGCATCTGGAGTCACATGTAGGTCAGACCAGGTAAGGGCAGCAGATTTCCTTTCTTGAAGGACATTATTGAACAAATGGGATTTTATGATGATCTACTATGGTTTTATGGTCACCATGAAACTAGCTTCTATGTTTAATTCCAGATTTATGAATTGAATTAAAAATTGTATTAGCTAATGCAGTGGAATTTGAATACCTTCAATTCTCCCCAGTGAATTAGTTCAGTCTGTGGATTACTGGCTTACGGAGAATGCCACTATACCACTGCCTCCAGCCCTTGAATCTCTACACTCTTACAATTTTAGCCTCTTGTGCATCTTTGATTTTAGTCACTTCACCACTGGCAGCCATGCCTTCAGCTACCAATGTCTTAAGTTCTGGAATCCCCTCTCTAATCCTCTTCACCCACACCTCTCTCTCTTCGATCCAGATGCTCCTTAAAACCTTCCTCCTCAACCACGTGTGGGTCACTTGTCTTAATATCTGCTATGTGGCTCGCTGTCAAATCTTTTCTGATAACACTCCTGTGAAGCACCTTAAGATGTTTTATTACATTAAAGGCACTATATAAATACAACTGTCTTCTTGTTTGGCAAGACAAGGTCAAATAAATTGTCAAGCTGCATCATTCCAGAGAAGACAGTAGAATGTATATTATGATATCTTTCATCAAAACTCAATCACTTCACCTGCTGCAAGTCCCGCTGGAGTTCAATAAACTCTTGTGGAACCAATCATATTGCCTTGACCTGGGTTAGTAGGCTGACCTTACTTGTTTTGTCAATCTAACCATGAAAAGATCAAAGCTTAAAAAGAGCTTGGTCATCACTTGCCTAAGAGTAAAGAACACAAGCCTTACTTTATTTTCCTGACTGATCATTTTTGCCTTCCCCAGTTAGACAGGAAATTAGCTAGTTCACTGGCCAAGAATCTACTTTCAAGGGGGCTACTTTCTGTTTTTCCCCCAATTCTTCCAGACACTTAGATGAAAGATCATTCCATCAATAATGGGTGCAGACTTTTGGAAGAGTTCTGAAGTGAGGCAAGGATCACTGCACTACAGTTCTATATTCATTGTGATTTATTCAACTCATTCAGAAATTGTCATGCTGCACAGCTGATTTGTCCACCTGAGCACCACAAACAACAGTGAAACAAATGGCCAGATAATTTGTTGGCATGGCACTCAAGAAAAGCCTGGTATCTGAAATCCTGTGACAACTCCTCTTTTTCATGTGGTGCCCTGGTGTAATTTACATCAACTTTAACAGGTGGCTGGAGCTCCATTTCACTATCTTATCTGAGAGTCCACACTTCTGACAATGCAGCACCCATTCAATCCTGTATTGAGTGTCAGCCTCGATTCTCAACCCCCAGTTTAGACACGGGAATTCATCCGTTGAACAGTGATAATGTTAATAAACTACATATTTTAGTTTATGCTTAATTTATTTAATTTATACTGCCTGGATTCATTCTGCAAAACTGGTTAAATCTTTCATCCCTGGAGGCAAAGGTCAGCATAAAGATAAACCGTCTCTTACAATCCCAAACCAATCTGAAAGCAATATTACTAATTCAGAAGACAGTTTGACATATTCAAGTTGTTGTTGATTTGGTTCTTCATAGGAGAGGGTGTATTATATCAAGAAAAAAAACAAAGTTGCCAGAAAAGCTCAGCAGGTCTGGCCGCATCTGTGAAGGAAAAAACAGAATTAACGTTTCGGGTCTGGTGACTCTTCCCAAGAACTGGACCTCCTGAGCTTTTCCAGCAACTTTGTTTTTGTTCCTGATTTACAGCATCCGCAGTTCTTTTGGTTTTTATTGTATATTATACCAAGCTTGGCAGGAAGCAGCTGTCACAGTGAATTTGAATTACCCATGCTGTGGTTAACAATTATTACAATAAGCAACTTTTTTTTGTTTCAACTTGTTTTGTATTACTTAATTAAACTTATTTAGTCACCTGCTCATTCTTTGAAGCAACAAGCTTCCCTCGTTTGTCTTTTTAGACATCTATTTTCTGTCACCTACAAATCATAACAATAAATTATAGAGTCAGTTAAACATGTATAGTGCTCACTGGCAGCTTCATTTTACTGTCACTAATAAATCAAGAGAGAATGCTGAAGTTAAGTCAAAGCATAAAATAATAGTTTCTTCCTATTAATTCTTCCTGTTGCCAAATCTCAACGTCTAAATTCTGAGCATTGTCTTGCCTTTGTATCTTCTGCTGTTTTGTGCTGTTAAAGTTGGAATATGACATAGTTCTCTGAATTTTTTAAAAAAGATATGCTTGGTCCTTTATTCCTGATTGTGCATCTTTGAATACAGAATAGCATTGTGTTGAATGAAAAAAAAAGATTTACTAATGGATTTTAATGAAGAGGGATGAGGCTTGTGTAGTGAATAATCACTGATATAGAATAGTTGGGCTGAATGTCCTGTCTCTGTGCTGTACATATGTGTAATTCAACTTATACTGAAATGTTCTGCTTTTGTCTTTCATCTTTGAGACACTGTCTGTACCCTAACTCCCAGCCATTATCACAGCCACAACACGATAAGATTGTCACAAAAGCTAGGTTGACAGTGGTTTTCTAGGTGTCTTAATTTTTTAAAAGTACTAGAAAGCAGTTACTGTATGCCTTATTAATATGATCACACTTCCACCATGTTGCAAATAGAATTCAAACTATTCAAAGTGTTCAGATTATAGAACCCCTACAGTGTGGAAACAGGCCCTTTGGCCCAACAAGTCCATGCTGACCCACAGAGCATCCCACCCTGACCCATCCCCCTATAACCCACCTAATCTGCACATCCTTGAACACTATGGGCAATTTAGCATGGCCTATCCACCTAGCCTGCACATCTTTGGACGGTGGGAGGAAACCGGAGCACCCAGAGGAAACCCACACAGACACAGGGAGAATGTGCAAACTCCACATAGACAGTTGCCCAAGGGTGGGATTGAACTGGGGTCCCTGGCGCTGCGAGGTAGCAGTGCTAACCACTGAGCCACCGTGCCGCCTTTTTAATCCAGCAGAATGTTGTTATTGTCTTCAATCTGTCTTGCTAGAGTGAACAAGTCTTATTTTGAGTCCACAATTGCTTTTGGTCCTTTCATAAATGAACAAAGTCAAGCTCATTAAATCACTGTCTCCTTATATCCATACCAACCACCTTCATGATTTTCCACACAAAAACAGAGTTCAATCTTCAAAAATGACTTGTTATCCAGCTCAGACTCCTCCATGTTACCATCTGCTTTCAAAACCTCCTCAAAATCTTCCTTTTCAACAGTCATACTAACCTCAGGCTTTTTTGTTCTTCCAAAAGTTTAGTGCATACTGTATCCATTTAATTAGACTCATAAGCCTTTACAGCACAATAGACGGCAATTCAGCCCATCGTGTTTAGACTGGTCAACAAAAGTCTGATAATACCAATACCATTAATCCTGGAGGCTATGGTGATGCAAGTCAATATTTTAATGCTGCTTAAATGTTATGAGACTTCCTGATTCAATTACACTTTCAGTCAGTGAATTCCAACCTCTGGGTGAAAAGATGTCTCCTTAATTCTCCTCTTAGTCTTCTACCTCTTCTGAAATCTGTGCCCATTGGTTATTGACCTCTCTACTAATGTAAAATGTGCCTTCATATCCACCATTCCTATATCCCTCATAATCTTAAGCACTTCTATCAGAGCTCTCCCTTCGCCTTTGCTGATCCAAGGAAGACAACACTTGCTTATTCAATCATTCCACGTTGCTCAGACCTTCCAGCCCATGCAGCATTCTAGTAAATCTCTTCACACTATCTCTGCAATCACACTATTCCTTCAATGTGATGACCAGACCTGCATGTAATACTTCAGGTATGGCCTAACCAGTGGTTTACAGCATTACTTCACTCCTCTTGTATTCTAATCATCAGTTAATAAAGACAAGTATCTCCTATGTCTTTAAAACCACCTTATTTACCTGTCCTGCTACCTTTAGGGATCTGTGGATATGTACACCCAGGTCCCTCTGATTTTCAGTACTTTCCAGGGCCCTACCATTCATACTGCACTCCTTTGCTGTGGTATCTGACCCCAAGAGCATTACCTCTTACTTTTTCGGGTTGAATTCCATTTGCCACTGCTCTGCCCAGCTGACCAATCTGCTGACAACAAGGTGCAGAGCTGGATGAACACAGCAGGCCAAGCAGCATCATAGGAGCAGAAAGGC
>NC_063364.1:32385051-32391504 GCF_021869965.1 Rhincodon typus | reverse complement strand
GGGGGGGTGGGTGGGAGGCGGGAAGAGAGCTGCACACCTGGGGCCGGGGAAGGTGTTGGGGGTGATGTGGAAGTTGCAGAGCCAGGACGGGAGACCGGAGACCTGACGTGTTGGGGTGGGAGAATGGGGAGTGGAAAGGTGGTGAGAGGTGACTGATACCTGGGGTTGGGGGAGCTGGGTGGGGGATGTGGGTCTGCAGACCTGGGGATGGAGAATTTGGAAGTGGCTGTAAACCATGGGGGCTGGTGGGGGAGTGTGGGAATGAAGGTTGGTCGATGGAGGGAGTGCACAAAAAGTAATTTGCAACTTGTCAAGAAAATGTTTCTGATGTTCTGCAAGTTGAATTATTTTCTTCTAATGTGTAACTGCAGAATTAATCTTTACTTGATTTTTGAGATTAAAAATGAACACAGGTAGTGACTGAAATGACTTGCCACTTTGGAGAGGGTGCAGAAAAGATTTACCAGGATGTTGCTTGGTATGGAGGGCATTTGCTATGAGGAGAGGTTGGCGAAACTTGGGTTGTTCTCATTAGAACGACGGAGGTTGAGGGGTGACCTGACGGAGGTCTACAAGATTATGAAGGACATGGACAGAGTGGACAGTCGGAAGCTCTTTTTTTCAGGATGGAAGAGTCAGTTACCAGAGGCCGTAGGTTTAAAGTGTGAGGGACAAGGTTTAAAGGTGATGTACGAGGCAAGTTTTTTTTAAAGAGGCTGGTGGGTGCCTGGAACTCTCTGCTGGGCGAGGTAGTGGAAGCAGATACGATAGTGACTTTTAAAAGGCGTCTTGACAAATACATGAATAAGATGGGCATAGTGATGTGGTCCCCGGAAGGGTAGAGGGTTTTAGTTGTGACGGGCAGCATGTTGTTGCAGACTTGGAGGGCCCAATGACCTGTTCCTGTGCTGTAATTTTCTTTGTTCTTTGTTCATTCGTTACAGGTATGAAATGAATTCTAAAAGTTCACTGCGTTTCAGGCCCTAAACTGTATAGTATTGCCTTAGCAGTTCAAGTTTGTCTTGTTTATGACAAGTGGAGTTTGTTTTAGTAGCTTAGTGGTATAATACTTCACTGTCCATTATTTTGAACATTGAGTTCCCATTATCCCTTGAGAGAAAGGGATGGCTTGGAGTGGCCTGGTGCTTCCCTGTGTGGTCAGAGGACAATTATTTCACCTTAAACTGTACTTGCATATCTAACACAAATGGAGGCATCTGAAAAGAAAGACCCCTGTAAGTTCTCTCTTTGGACAGTATCTCTGGAATCTAGGGAAGTGTGTTCTAATAAGTCTATTGTGGCAGTACAAGATTAATTATTTATTATTAATGTTTACATATTGCATCTGTTGATGAGATGGCAGCAAGATTTTATTGTAATAAAAAGTGGTAGGAGTCTACATTCATTAGACTTAAAAATTCAGTATGATTTAGGCAAGAAGTCAATAGCTCTTAATTTTTTCTGTTTCTTTTAACCTTGTCACTTGTGATAATTAACATCATAATAAGGATTTCTGGTGTAAGCCATTTTATTAGTAAATATTATTCTTTTCGGTGTATGTTCTGTTCTTCACTTCCTTATCCAGAATGCATTAGTCAGTCAATAGTGGAGCCATAATTGTGTTTTGACCCCCTCCCCTCATCCATTGTTGTCATTTTAAATGGAGATTTTGCATGTAAAATGTTTCTGAAATCTAGAGGTGTGGTCTTGAACGTAGTCGGGGTGGGGGGTGGGAATGCTGCAGGTTCTAGCATAAGGCTAGCTTGATCCGAGTGTGTGCTGTAGAGACACTTTAGCAGAGGACAGCTGTCTTGTAAGATGAGATGATTCTTCTAGTCTGCTTTCTTTTATGAAGAAAGACATACGTTCATTTGGTACTTTCACACTTGCTGGATGTCTCAGCGTTTTACATCCAACAAAGTAGTTTTGTACTGCTGTGACTGTTGTAATGTAGGAAATGTGGCACTAGTTTGCAAGATCTCTTCACAAGCTGCAGCGTGGTAACTAATAATGACCAGGGGATCTGTTTCAGTGATGTTGCCAATAGCATCTCCATGGGGAAAAAAAAGTAGTTATCTGTATTGATGCCCTTGAGCTGCAGGGAGAAAAGGAAGGGAAGGATGAGTTGACTTTTGTTTAGTTTCATACTGACTCAAGACCAGCACCAGAATATACTTCTAGTGAGTTCCTATTTTCCTTTTCAAAAGTTTTTACTTTTTAAGATTGCTGTTTCATCTCTGACGTGGCTTGAACTCTTAGTTGTTCAAATTCTTGTTCATACCTTGGTTACGGCCTAATTATTCCAACACGTTCATCTGGTGTCCGTCATTCTAACCTCTGTAAATTTGAGGTCATTCAGTACTTTACAGCATGCGTCTTGACCAGCAGCAAGTTGTGGTCACCCCTCTCATTGCTGACATGCATTGGCTGCCAGTCAGTCAGCACCCTTGTTTTCAGATCTCTTCCCCTCCTGTTAGCACTAAACTCTACAGAAATTTTCTAATCAACCTGTTCGGAGATGTTGTTGCATACCTCTGGAGCAGGTGTTCTTGAACCTTGGCCTCCTGAATTAGAGGTAGGGACGCTTTCACTGCACCACAAGGGCTCCATAAACCTGCAAAAAGCTGTGCTTGTCTAATTCCAAGCTCTACAAAATCACTGATCCAAAGTAAATGTGTTTTCAGTTGTTGGGCACTCTGCGTCACTTTTGTTCCTTTAAAGGCATTCTTTAACATCTATCTCCTTGGTCAAACTTTTCATTTGACCTAATGTGTCCTTGTGTAGCTCTGTATTTAATTTTATACTGCTGCAGTGAAGCTTCTTGGGGCATGTCATTTTATTAGAATTTCATTATAAAGGTAAGAAGTTGTGAAGTTTCCTCCTCTATTCCAATTAAAATTGTCTCAGCTTAAGTTTTTTTCTATTGCTACATTTCCTGATGAATGTACATTCTGCATTTTTTTTGGCTTTGCTTTCTATTTTTGGGAGGGGGCAGGCAAGGCTCTTAACTTGAACAAATTTCAGATTTTTAAAAAAGATGTTGGCCTATTTTATGACTTTATTCAACTGCCTCACATTTTCAAGGAATTTTGTTTGCATGTCTAGATTGCTTCCTCCATAATCTTTAGCGTTTTGCCATTGAGTGTGCACACAGCATTTCCATTCCTGTGAAGCAGTGTGCTCATTTACTAATTTACGTAAACAAATTCAAGAGTTAGCCACACATCCCCTCCTCCCACTCTTGACAATGCATTGTGGTTGCAAAGATGAGTACTTGACCACTCTCACTTCTAGTCTTTCATGATCCTCAATACCAGAATTGTTGTAACTACTGATATTCTTTTTAGGTCTTTCCCTTGCACCTCAATCTTTTTATTGTTTGGTGAGAAACTGCATAAATGCTTGAACATCACTTCCCTACTTTTGAATCCTTTCCCTCAAAAAAGGTCTCCCAGTGCTTCGTTTTCAATTTCGATCCTGTTAACTTTATTTTGAGAAGTTGTGAATATGTGCACATTGGTTTGATCCTCTATCCCATTTCAACTCTCTTTTTAAGTAATGTGACCAATTTAATTATTATCCTCCTGCCAAAGAGTTTCACTGCAGAGAACATTTTGTTTAAATGTGTTGTACCAAATATGATCCTTTGAGTTTGTTTTTGCATCTAATTGTGTTTTACAAGAAACATGCAGCAAGACCACGTGGCTGTAAATTGCAGGTGTAGAGTGTCAGTACAGTGAGTTCACAAGGTGAAAGTACTGTGTCCCTAGTTGGAGGACTTCTGTTTAAACTTAATAGAATTTTACAATGCAGGAGGTGGATATTGGCTTGTCTTACCTGTGCTGGACCTTTGAAAGAACTTTCTACATAGTCTATTGCTCTTACCCTTTTTGGCCTTAAGTGCCTCTGTCAAACAATTATCCTTTCCATTTTAAAGCTATTATTGATTGTGTTTCTTTTCGGTTTTTTGGCCTGTAATTCAATAGTCTTTGTTAAACTAAGACTTCCTGATGAGTGCAACTCCCGTGAAACTGTTGTCCTTTTATTTGTTCATGGGCTGTGTGTGTTGCTGGCTTGTCCAGGATTTATTGCCCATCCCCAATTGCCCTGGAGAAGGTGATGGGGAGCTGTTTTTTCGAACTTTTGGCAGTTCGTTAAAATGTAAGGACAACCACAATGTTGTTAGGGAGGGAGTGTCTATATTCAACATTCCTACAGTGAAAGAATGACAAGATGGTTTGTGACTTGAAGGGGAGCTTGCAGGTGATAGTATTCCAATGCAAGTGTTGGCTTTGTTCATCTAGGTGGCAGAGATCAGGAGTTTATAAGGTGCTGTTGAAGGAGAGTTACTGTAGTATATCTAATGGATGATACAGCCTGCTACTATAGTGGTGAGGAGCAAGAAAGACAGATTTTGAAGTTGGTAGGTAGTGTGTCAGTCAAGCAGGCTGTTTTGTTCTACATGGTCTCGAGCTTCTTGAGAGGGTCTTCCCTTGTCAGTTCCTGAATGCATTATCAAGAGTGGTTGCAAAGATGAGTACTTGACCACTAAAGGTCATACCAGGCATATGATAGAGGTTCTTGTTTTTGACCCCCCCCCCCCCCCCAAAAAAAGTGACTGGCTTCTGGAAGGCCGGAAGTTACTTGTCGAATTTCTAGCCTCTGACCTGCTGCTGTTGCCATCGTATTTATATAGCTAGTCTAGTTGAGTTTCTAGTCAATCATGACCTCCACTGGGGTTTGTATTGGAGGATTCAGCAATGATAAATGCCAAATGATGATGGAAGTTGGAAATGGTTATTATCTGACACTGGCATGGCACTTGTTACAGAGCAACAATTCTTGTGCTTATTGACTCTGACTCTGGCCTATGTACTTGTTTTGTACCTTCACCTGATTCTCCTCTTTACCAAAACCTCAACCTCAAACATTTTTGTTTGTGATTTAAAAAGAATGAATGCTAGAAAATTTCTTTACTGTCAGATGAGATTTTCAATTTATGTGCGCACCTTGTACCTTATGATATGTCAAAAGATCTCGTTCTTGATCTTCAAGGGATAACCTCACCATTCCTCGGGTCGAATATACCCTGCTTGTTAAGTTTTTCTCACTTAACACCTTGTAGGTGTTAAATGAATGGAATGCATATCTTTACAATGAAAAATCAACAAAGTGTAGTTTCCTGCTGTATTTAGATCACCTGTTAAGTGTATTAATGATTTCTGTATTTGCTTTCTGCCCATTTTGACTTGGAGTTGGACTTTCAAGATCTCAAGATCCGTCAGAAGGACAGCATTTGTTTTAGAATCTGAAACCTTTAACCTGTAAGGAAGAAATTCTGTGGATTTGCTGATTTAAAATTTTGTATCCCAATTTAAATCATATTTTTAGTTTGTATGAATTGAAATCTACTAAATGTTGTTTTTTAATGTTGCATGCTTCAAAAAAAAAGTTAGTGCCAGTAAATAGAATAATTTCTATTTCAGAAAGCCAGTATCTGAAGTTCCCATATTGTGATTGCTGTTACAGAGCAGACTCCCCCTCCTCTGTAACAGCGATGTGTCTCTACCCAACATTCTTGCTTATCCCTTAAAGAGCTACAGATGTTCTAAGTTCTTCACCAGTCATCTAAATGACTTTGTAATTTGACATGTAATTAATAATCTCAGACAGTATTTAGATGTTGAGTTGCTTACTAGAAATGGGTTGAAGTTCATCCAACAGGATTTTCATCCTGTACGAAATAACTACAGAATCCCAGTGGATCATCTGATTGTTTCCCTTAAATTTACCAAGGGATCTTTGGCTTTGATACATGCATTTCACTTCTGATCCAAACTATCTGCGCAATAGTTTTGCTTTTATTTTCTCGATTTTCAGAATTTCTGTGGAGAATGAATTTTCAGCCTTCTGATCCTAGACCAAAGGTCTGCAGTGAAAAATGCTTTTAATTTGGCACCAATGTGGCTTGTCACTCAGGTGATCCTAGGGATGATTGACTTAAGAAGGGATGGCAAAATGCAGTAGTGGCACAGAAAGGAATAGTTTTCTGAGTTGGTACGTCATTAGTCAAAAAACGCTGCTGAGGAGGTGGTAAAAGCAGATATTATGGCAACATTTAACATGTATTTAGACATGTGAACAGGCAGGAAATAGTGGATATAGACCATATTAAGCTGTAGTTTTGTGCTGCCGCTTATAATTCTGAGATACTATGGGGCTTCTTCCCTTCTATATTAACTGGCAAGGTACACCCCTCTCCTTGCTATTTTTCACTTGGCCAATCGCCTATCTGCTTTCCTGTAATGTCATCCCTTGAATTGGCTCCTGTCAGTTGCGTCTGTTTGCCCGTTGTTCCTCAGCTGTGTTCTTGCCGTATTTATGTTGCTAGTCTCATTGCTACTGCTCCCTTGCAGAATAATGTATGTGTGAATATATGCTCTGCTAATCCAT
>NC_063364.1:32378423-32384551 GCF_021869965.1 Rhincodon typus | reverse complement strand
CTTTAGTAGCAGAATATCCACAAATGCACATTAACTTTTAATAGTAAGTATCACAATGAACTGAATTATCATTAATTTTTTTGTTTTTTAATAAAAGAAGAAGTGAATATTACTCCTGGTGCCCATTATCTTCCTCTACCCATTAGACAACACATTGCTTGTCATTCCCAAAGATAGCCTGTTCCTACTCCACATTTCCACACACAAATTGGTAAAATCATCCCATTAGATCCATTTTCTACATTTAAGTACCACAGCATACCATTACTCATTGCAGTGCCACAATGCTGCCTCACAGAAACAGCAGTTATGAATCACTTTTTGAAAATTAACACAAAAGCTGCCATAACAAAATTGTGAGGAAGGGAAATTAGAATAATCTTTCTAGCGGGATAATTTCCATTTTTCCAACTGAAACATCAATGTAATGCAGTAAAACACAGGAAAACATCAAGAGATGCCATTGGGATGTTTTGAAAACAATTTGACATTGGGATATTACCCATAGGATGGACCCAATGTCATAAATAATTTTACATGTTTAAGCTCATTACCAAATTAGAAGCAAATTATGAAATTTTTTACAATAATGGAATAAAGGCTCAAGAGAACAATGGCAACTGTTCTGAATGTGCAGGAAGAGAAGTTCTGCTGTCTTTTTCCCTTCATTGCTGATCTTAGACAGGAGCAGATGATTAAAAAAATGCATTTCAAAATCATATGGGGAATACAGCATTTTCTGAACAAACCAGGAAAAGTTAAAGATACATCAGGTTTTCAATATGTGGTAGCTAGGAAAAGCAAATTTCAAGCCTATGATAAGGTGGAAGACATGACAGAGTGAATGACAAGAGTTAGTTTTACAGGGCCAGAGGGAAATGATGACAGTTCAAGTAAATGAAACAAAAGGACGTGCCTACAGCAGGTGCACTGCTGCGTGAAAAAGAAAACTAAAGCAATGCATCAGTAAAGAGGGGAAAAAAATGGCACAAATTGTTGAACTCAATCTTGAGGCCAGAAATCTGTAAAAGTGCAGAATCAAATGATGAGGTCCTGTTACTCAAATTTATACTGCACTATACTGGAACACCAAACCAGAACAAAGACACAGGTGTCAGCACAAGATCTAGGTGGATGATTTAAAATGACAGCCCACCAAAAGCTTGAACAAGACAGTGTTCTGTAAAGCAATCATCTAATGTGCATTTTGTCTTTCCTTGTAAGGAGACAGCATTGAAAGATGTACATGGTAAATCGCTGCTTCAGGAGGAAGGAGTGCTTGGGACCTTGGAGAGGACTGAGGAGTTAAGAGAACAAGTGTTTCTCCTATGTTTGCATGAATAGCAGTTGTAGAAAGGTACAGGATGTTAGGGATGATTGAGGACCATGGTACCATGGAAAGAACTGCCCATTCATAATGCTGAAAATAGAGGAGAAAACGTATCTGGTGGTGACATTACACTATTTGGTAGAAATGGAGGATGGTCTATTAAATATGGTGGCTGGGTGAGTGGAAGGCGAGGGCAAGGGGAAGCTTTACAGTGGTTCCAAAAGGAAGGTGTGAAACCAAAAAAATTGCAGAAAGTGTGCAAACACAATTAAGGGCCCCCGTCAACAGTGAAGGAGGGTGTCCCTTAGTTAAGGGGAAAAGCCACCCGAGAAACACTGGTTTGGAAGGATGCACCACAGTACGTGATATGATAGAGGAACTGGGAAAAGGAATGGCGTCTGTACAGGTGGCAGGGTGTGATGAAGTTTAACTGAGGTAGTTGTAGGAGTAAGTGGCTTGTAACAAGTATTAGTTGATGATTTACCACCATACCAACTCTATACGAGAGTTTCAATCAGATCCCACACCCCCTCATCTTTCTAAACTCCATGAAGTACGGATCCAGAGTCCTCAACTGCTCCTCTATGACAAGCTGCCCATCCTTAGGATCTTCTTGTAAACCTCCTCGGGACCTCCAACACCAGCACACATTTTGTTAGATTATGGGCCCAAAATTGTTCACAATATTCCAAATATGGTCTGATAAAGAGCCTTGTCCTGCTGAGGCTGTATATTATATTCTAGCCCTCCTGAAATTAATGCCAACAGAGCATTTGCCTCCCTAAACACCAACTGAACCTGTATGTTAACCTTGAGAATCCTGAACAGTGCCTCCCAAGCCCCTTTGTGCTTCAGATTTCTAAAGCTTATCCCAGTTTAGAAAATAGTCTATATCTCTATTCTTCCTACCAAGGTGCATAACCTCACACCTTCTACAACATATTCCACTTGCCAATTTTTTGCCCACTTGCCTAGCATGTCTAAGCCCTTCTGCAGCCTCCCCGATTGCTCGACACTACCCGTCCCTCCAACTGTCTTTGTTGCTAAGTTTGCAGAAGACAATGCCCTCACAGTTCCTTTGTCCAGATCATTAATGCATAACTAGAGTTGTATGGTCCCAGCACTGACCTCTGGAGGTACATTCGAGACAGCCTCCTCCAGAACAATTAGGGATGACCAGCAAATGTCATCCAGCAATGTCTGTGTACCACTGGGTGGGTGGGTGGATGGGGTGGGGTGGTGGTGGTGGTGGTGGTGGTGGTGGTGGTGGTGGTGGTGGTGTGCACGTGGGCATGGTGGGGAAGCATCCTCCACTCTAGATAAGCCTATTAAATTTTCCTTGATCCCTCAAAAGCCAGGAGGTCTTTTTAATGTTATAAACAGGATGAATTGTATTGGTGTATAGTGGAGCTAGAAATTGCGCATTGCTGAAAAATGATCTTCTCAAAATTGTGGACATTGCTACAAAGGCCGGCATTAGTTGTAGTGGCAGGAGATTCAACCACGTTGTTGTGGGTTTGGAGTTAAGGACAGGTTTCCTGCCATAAAACATTCGTATTTATGGCAATCTGGCAGCTTCACGCTCAACTTCACTAATAATTTGAGCTCAATTTCTAAAGACTATCAAGACTCTACAGCAGAAAAACACAGCATCTGGATTACAAGGCTATTAACGTATCCAGCACACTACTGTACTAGAAATTCAGTGGGAACGCTGGCAGCACAGTATAGGTACTAGAAACTATGGATGTTATAGGAGGTAAAGCACATTTGTAGACAAAAGGTGAAGAAATAGCAATTGGTTGAAAAAATCTTCAATTCTTACCTTGCAACCGATGGATAATAGACAACTGGTCTGTTATGTTATTTTGAAATTTAACCTTCATGGGAAAATGGAAAAAAGAATTGTGACAAGCTGTTTTATGACAGACAATTTTACATATTAAGTTAGTTAAGTTTGCCAAGCCAAGCCAAATGAATATTTCAGTTAAAATTACTTCAAAATGACATCCAAAGTTAAAATTATCAATAGAAATAATTTTAACTGCACAAAATTTTAGTCACCCGAGGCTAAATGTTAACCAAACCATAGAGTTTAATATTCCACAGTTCACATACCAGAACATAATGTTTAATCCTTTGTCTTTGTCAAATTATAAACAGCATTTATATAGCCTCTTTAATGTAGAATAAATTCCAGTGCATTTCACTAGTCTGACTGACAACTAAACTTGAAGCACAACTCAAGAATGAAGTTAGAAAGGGCAACTAAAAGTATAGTTGAAGAGGTGAGCATTAGGAGAAATTAAAGAAGTTGGAGGTCTAGAGATTTTGGACAGGAATTCCAGAGTTTACATAATTCATAGCATGACTTCCAATGAATAGGATTTAAGACAGCAGGAGTGGTATAAAGAGGCAGTTGTGGACAAATACAGTGTGTTCATAGGGGTCTGGTTGAGAAAGATTATAGACTAAGAATGACACATTGGTAACAAGAGTCAACGAAAGCTGATCTTATTTGCCATGTTATAACTTGCCTCACCATTTGAGCTCAATAGAATTTGAACTTCCTGATTGACATCAATAGTTGATGGACAGCAAACAAATTTACTAAAGAATCCTCAGTTAAATAACTTAAATTTACTGCTCTGAATAAAAATGCCAGACTCAAAACATTAACTGCTTCTCTCTCCACAGATGCTGTCAGACCTGGTAAGTTTCTCCAGCTTTGTATTGGTACCAACTTACTACACTAGTTCACATGAAGTATGTTTATTTGGCCATGAAACTGGAAAACTAGTGAGGCTCATCAAGCAATGATTGTGTCGAGAAAAAAATTTAGAAGGGATTAAAAATAAGATTTTTTTGATAAAAGATCATACTATTAAACATCCTGTTCCTTTTTCCTTTGTTTTACTTCCATAAGAGAAAGGAGAATCTTAGCCTCTTTGCTGGCACAATGTGTGTCTCAGCTTATACAGCCACTTGATGGTTTCATGCGTACTACAGGAAGTGCTGCACTCAGTGTATTCCGTTATATTGTCTACAGCATTGAAATAGCTCAAAATATATGTATATTTAAAAGCTATTACTCCTTAGGAAGAAAATGGTTAGAATCTTTAACATATGTTTGATAGATTTTTGCAAGGTTTAATTTGAATTTTGAATGACAGAAACCAGTGCATTAATCTAAGTTGCTGCATGCCATACGTTTCACTGACTATACCTTGGATTAGTTTACAAAATTGATTTTAAAGAGAAGTGTACATTTCAATTTATATGTTTAGAACAATATTTGTTTCCCCCCATTGGGACTTGCATGCAGGGACATTGGCAAGCAATAGGTAGCCATTATCGAACGTCAACATGATGGGAACAAAAACAAGACTATCAGTGTGTCATTTTTAGTTTTTTTTTAAATTCCACCAGCCTGTTTAACTGAGAAAAACAAACAGTTAAGGGCTACACACTCGGTTGTGAAACCATTTGGTTTCACATTCCAGTACAAGTGAATTCTGGGTTTTATAATGGTATCCAATTTTGTTAAATCAATAGTTACACCATTTTTTTGTTTATATTTTCCTGCTGTCCAATACAAGCGTGTAAGCGAAATGTAAAAGATTACACTTTGTCTTGTGCCCTGCTACTAAACTGATCATTGTGCGTCAACCTTGAAATAACAATGCTGGAAGAAAGATTCAAACAAACTACTTCATTTGATCAAAACTAACCTTTAAATGACCAAGCATTTACTCAGCAACAAAAAGAAAACAAATGCACTTTAAGCTCAAAATATTCACAATACTTCTGCATAGTCATGTTTGCAGCTCAGGGTTCTAGTCAACACCAGACTCCTGACAGCATTTCCTTCATCAAAACGAATGTCCATTTTCTCCACAATATCAACCATCTCCATTCTTACATCAGCTAATCCATTGATGGAAGTCCTCACATTTTCCTTTGGGATTTTACAAATTCACCTACTCCAAAGTACCCTAGTAGACATCACATTCTTCACCATCTAAACTGGATAGTTTTATCCTCCTTCACTTAACATTTGTGTTGACTCAATGCACGTCTGACACCTCAAATGAAAAAACCCATCTTCATATCTAGCCAAGCTCTCGCAGTACAAATACAACACTGGCATCTATCCAACAATGTGGAAATTTGCTCAGGTATGCCCTGTACAAAGGACAAATCCAATCCAGCCAATTACCACTCCATTGATCTACTCTTGATCATCAGTAAAGTGATGGAAGGTGTCATTGACAGTGCTATCAAAATAGCACCTGCTCAGCAATGCCCAGTTTGGGTTCCACCAAGGCTGCTCAGTTTGTGGCATCATTATAGCCTTGGTTCAAATGTGGACCAAAAAAAACAAAAAAGCTGAAACCCTGAAGGTGAGCGTGACAAACTTTGACATTCAACTCTGTGTGGCATCAAGGAGTCCTAGCAAAACTGAAATCAGCAGGTATTGGGGAAAACTCTCCACTGGGGCAGCATGGTGGTTCAGTGGTTAGTGCTGCTGCTTCACAGCACCAGGGACCCAGGTTCTGTTTACGCCTTGAGCGACTGTGCAAACTCCACACAGACAGACAGTCTCCCCACTAGGTGCTCCAGTTTCCTCCCACAGTCCAAAAGATGTGCAGGTTAGATGGTAGGAACTGCAGATGCTGGAGAATCCGAGACAACAAAGGTGCAGGGCTGGATGAACACAGCAGGCCAAGCAGCATCATAGGAGCAGAAAGGCTGACATTTCAGGCCTAGACCCTTCATCAGATGAAGGGTCTAGGCC
>NC_063364.1:32359551-32378023 GCF_021869965.1 Rhincodon typus | reverse complement strand
AGGCCCGAAACGTCAGCCTTTCTGCTCCTATAATGCTGCTTGGCCTGCTGTGTTCATCCAGCCCTGCACCTTGTTGTCTTGCAGGTTAGATGGATTGGCTATGGGAAAGTGCCCAGTGTTCAGGGATGTGTAGATTAGGTCAGTTACAGGGGAAGGCGGTGAGGGAATGGGTCTGGGTGGCATGCTCTTCAGAGGGTCAGTGCAGGACTTGTTGGGCAAGGGGGTCCTGTTTCCACATGGTGGGGATTCTATGATTGGAGTAATGAAGACACAAAGGAAGGTAGTTGTGGTTATTGGAGGTCAGTCATCTCAGCTCCACAGCGTCTCTGCAGGGGTTCCTCAGAGTACAGTCCTAGGTTCAACCATCTTTCAGGAACAGCTTCCCTCTATAAAAGGTCAAAATAGGGACATTTACCAATGACTGCACAAAATTCAGCACCATTGCCATACTGAAGCAGACCACATTAAAATGCAACAAGATCTGGACAATGTCCAGGCTTGAGCCGACAAGTGGCAAGTAACATTTGCACCACACAAATGCCAGGCAATGAGCATCTTCAATAAGAGGCAATCTAACCACTGCCCATTGACATGCAATGGTGTTACCATCACTGAATCCCCCACTATCATCCTGGGGGTTCCCCTTAACAAGAAACTCAACTGGACTCGCCACATAAACAGAGGCTAAGAATACTGTGACAAGTAACCTCCTGACTCCCCAAAGCCTGTACACCATCTACAAGGCACAAGTCAGGAGTGTGCTGGAATATTCCCCATGTGCCTGGACGGGTGCAGCTCCAACAACACAAACTCGATACCATCCAGGACAAAGCAGCCTACTTGACTGGCACCGTGTCCACTCCCACCTCCACTGACGCTCAGTACACACCGCTACTATCTACAAGACACACAAGGACACTACTCACAAGTTTCCCTCTAAGCCACTCACCATCCTGACTTGGAAATATTTCTGTTCCTTCACTGTTGCTGGGTCAAAATCCAGGAATTCCCTCCCTAACAGCACTGTGGATGAAACCACAAGACATGAACTTCTATCCCAGAAGGCAACTCCCCACCACCTTCAAGGGCAACTAGAAGCAGGCAATAAATGCTGGTCAGCCAGCAACGCCCATGTTCCATGAATGAAAAAAGTTAAACTCTTCCATAGCTGCAACATGCTTTGTAACATTCTCCCGCATGTATGGGTTAGAGTAAGGAACAGAAAAAAAAAGGTATTGGTGCAGAAAGATGACTATGGCTTGACTGGAGTATAAATACTATGATAGATATTTGGCCAGAAAATCTTGTCTACATCAAAGTTCAAAACAATTCTACCCTAATTAAAAAAGGAACACTAATAAATATGACCTAACCTAGCTTTTGACTTTATTATTCCCTTTCATACAATAAACATCCACAATCACTCCAAATTATTTTAAAATTTCAAAAGCTTGCATTGTATTTAACTGCACTGATTGCTTAAGAATCACTGCTTTCGGTGGCGTATTCAAACTTTAATTGCTACTTGCTAATTAGCAGGGACTTTACAAGAAAACACACTAGATCTTGAGTGTGAATTGTTGTTACAGTAAAAGCAAGTTAATCACCCAAAAGAACAATTCAGTACATACAATACTGTTTTAGAAAAAAACTGTACACAATTCAGATTGCCTTCTTCAAAACTTGATTCTTCCTGCTTTGTGCCTGTGGTTTTAAATGCTCCCATTGTTATTACAAATATGCTATCACTGTTCAAATAGAATCAAATGCCATTTTACAAGGAGAAATGCACAATAGAGAACTAAATATCCTAAGAGCTTGATACAATGAACTTTTGGCTGAGTACAAGGCCAAATGTACAAATTCTTTGTCTATTTGAACTGCAATATAAACCACACTGCAGTTGAAATTAGATTCATCCCAGTCAAGCATGAGCCACGTCTGAAAAGAACAATCAAGTTAAGGAATATTAGAAGGGGGTTCCCACATCTTAAAGGTACCACGAAGGACTCTATTTGTAGTGACCCTCAGGTTAAACCTTATGGTCGGCTAAGACTGTGGTGACTTTACGGTTATAAAAGGATGAAGTACTTTTTCATTCATTCCAAGGATACAGGCATCAGTGGTTAGCCAGCATTTATCACCCATTCCTAGTTATGGGGTGGCTCAGTGGTTAGCACTGCTGCCTCCCAGCGCCAGGGACCCGGGTTCGAGTCCATCTTTGGGCGACTGTCTGTGTGGAGTTTGCACATTCTCCCAGTGTCTGTGTGGATTTCCTCTGGGTGCTCTGGTTTCCTCCCACAGTTCAAAGATGTGCAGGTTAGGTGAATTGGCCATGCTAAATTGCTCTAGATTAGGTGGGTTATAGGGGGATGAGTCTGCGTGGAATGCTGAGAGGTTCGGTGTGGACTTGTTGGGCCGAAGGGCCTGTTTCCACACTGTAGGAATTCTAAACAATGGTCCTCATTGGATTCCTAATTCCAGATTTCTATTGAATTCAAAATCTACCATCTGCTGCAGCAGGATTCGAACCTGGGTCCCAAGAACATTACCCGAGTCTCTGGATTAACCGTCCAGCAATGATACCACTTGACTATCACCACCCCTTCTATTGTGCTAATCCTCCATTGTTTGCATTTACATGACAGCCTGAAGAATATCATACATTGCATAGTTATTGGTCCATATAAAGATAAAAATTTTGCTCGATTTAGATTTCACTCACACCACAACTGTGAATAAGAAACCAAATGAGAATCAACAACTTCAGCAGTGCAGTTGAACACAAGAGTATTCATGTAGCCAGGATACAGCACAGAAAACAGACCCTATGGTCCAACTCATCCATGCCGACCAGATATCCTAAATAAATCTAGTCCCATTTGCCAGCATTTGGCCCATATCCCTCTAAACCTTTCCTATTCATGTACCCATCCAGATGCCTTTTAAATATTGTAATTGTACCAGCCTTCACCACTTCCTCTGGCAGCTCATTTCATACAGCACCACCCTCTGTATGAAAAGAGGATGCTCCTTAGGTCCTTTTAAAATCTTTCCCGTCTCACCTTAAACCTATGCTGCCCAGTTTTGGACACCCCAGCCCAGGGGAAAGACCTTGGATATTTACCCTATCCATGCCCCTCATGATTTTATAAACCCAAGGTCATCCCTCAGCCTCTGACGCTCTAGGAAAATAGCCCCACTATTCAGGCTCTCCCTGTAGCTCAACACTCCAACCCCATGAAAAGGGTTCAAAAAAGATTTACAAGTTTCACAACATCCTTCCTATAGCAGGGTGACCAGAATTGCACACAGTATTCCAAAAGCAGCCTAAACAACGTCCTGTACAGCCGCAACATGACATCCCAACTCCTATATTCAACACATTATCCAATAAAGGCAAGCATATCAAGTGTCTTCTTCACTATCCTATCCATCTGCAACACCAATTTTCAAGGAACTTTGAACCTGCACTCCAAGGTTTCTTTGTTCAGCAACACTCCCCAGGACCTTACCATTAAGTGTACAAGTCCTGCCCTGATTTGCCTTTCCAAAAAGGCAACACCTCACATTTATCTAAACTAAACTCCATCTGCCACTCCTCAGCCCACTGGCCCATCTGATCAAGATCCCATTGTACTGAGGTAACCTTCTTCACCATCCACTTCACCTCCAATTTTGGCATAATCTACAAACTTACTAACCATACCTCCTACATTCACATCCAAATCATTTATAGAAATGACAAAAAGCAGTGGACCTGGCACTGATCCTTGTAGCAGACCAGTGGTCACAGACTTGCAGTCTGAAAAGCAAGCTTCTACCGGCACTGTCTCCTACCTTCAAGCCAGTTCTGTACCCAAGAGGCTAGCTCTCCCTGTAATCCATGTGATCTAACCTTGCTAACCAGTCTATCATGAGGAACCTTGTCAAATGCCTTACTGAAGTCCATATAGATCACATCCACTGCTCTGCCATCAAGCTTGTTCATTACTTCAAAACTCAAGTTAGCAAGACACTATTTTCCACGCACAAAGCCACGTTAACAATCCATAATCCGGTCTTGCCTTTCCAAATACGTGTAAATCCTGTCCTTCAGGACTCCCTCCAACTTGTCCACCACTGATGTCAGGCTCACTGGTCTATAGTTACCTGGCTTTTCCTTACCATCTTTCTTAATAGTGGCACCACGTTAGGCAACCCCCAGTCTTCTGGTACCTCACTTGTGGTGATCAACAATACAAATATGACAGAGTTCTAGGGTACACCTGAGCAGGTCCTGGGGATTTATCCACCTTTATTCATTTTAAGATGTTCAGCACTACCACTTCTGTAATATGGGCATTTAAGATGTTGCTATTTATTTCCCCAAATTCTATATTGTCCATATTCTTCTCCACAGTAAACACCAAAGCAAAGTACTCGTTTAGTATCTCCATTTCCTGCGGTTCCACACCTGGGGCCCCTTAAAAGATCAGCATGGAGGCCTATTCTCTCCCTGGTTACTCTTTTGTCCTTAAATGCCTTTCTTAAAAAAAAAACCCTTTGGATTCTCCTTAACCCTTTAGCCAAGGCTACATCCCCTTTTAGCCCTGATTTCCCTCAAGTATACCCTTACTGCCTTTACACTCTATAGATTCACTATCTGTGCTGTCTATACCTGACACATGCTTCCTTCTTTTTCTTGACAAAAACCTTAATTTCTCTAGTCTTCAGCATTCCCTATACCTACCAGCCTTGCCCTTCACGCTAGCAAGAACATACTGTCCCTGGACTCGTTACCTCATTTTTGAAGGGTTCCCCCATTTTCTAGACATCCCTTTACCTGCAAACATCCATCCCAATCAACTTTTGAAAATTCTTGCCCAATACTGTCAAAATTGGCCTTCCTCCAATTAAGAACTTTAACTTACATTCAGTCTATCCTTTTCCATCACTATTTTAAAACTAATAGAATTACGGTCACTGGCCCCAAAGTGCTCCCCACTAACACCTCAGTCACCTGCCCTGCCTTATTTCCCAAGAGTAAGAAGTTTTGCACCTCCTTTACTAGGTACATTCACATACTGAATTAGAAAAGGTTCTTAAACACTCAAATTCCTCTCTATCCAAACCTTTACCACTATTGCAGTCCCAGTCTAATGTTTAGAAAGTTAAAATCCCCTACCATAACTACCCTATTATTCTTACAGATAACTGATCTTCTTACAAATTTGTTTCTCAATTGCCCACTTACTATTGGGGAGTCTACAATACAACCCCAATAAGATGCTCATCCTTTTCTTATTTCTCAGTTCCACCCAAATAACTTCCTTGAATGTATCCCCAGGAATATCCAAGGTACAGCCATAATATATTATCCCTAATCACCTCCATCTTTCTTGCTCCTTTTCATGTTGAAGCTCTCCAATCTAGTGCTTCTCCAGAGGCATAATGTGTTACTCGGGTTCATGTTTCTCCATTTTTCAGGATATTTTTGCTGAGGTTGGTAACTCTTATTCTGGACAGCCTAGATTGCGAATTGGGATCTGAACTCAGGTTTTCTAAAAAAAAAAAAATTTCAATCTGGCATGGTTATTGAGCAGCCAGCTCTCTAGGTTTTTTTAAACACAGCAGAAAATAATGAAAACACTCAAGTCAACTGGTATCTGTTGAAGTAATATATGTTCCAAGCATAGTCTCCACAAGCTTGGTGACACCAGAAACGTTAACTCACCTGTTTTCTTCATGAATGCTAATGGACCTGTTTAATATTTCCTGTGTTATCTATTAGACTTAGATTTTCAGTGTTAACTTTCTTTTCCCTGCATTTTTCTCTCAAGATAGATTACATTTACTTTCAGGTCAAACACTTGTTACTGTCTCGTCCAGTCTTATGATTTGCAAGTCAGTCACAAGAAACTGGTGTGCGCGGACCGGAGTAGGGGCTGGTTAATGGAAACAACTTGGCTAATATAGTACTTGGCACATGCTAAACACCATAACCTCATTCTACCCTAGACACAAATAAATGAAACACTGTTATTGACAGACATTACCATTGCTGAAAAACATCTTAATGAAATTTTACTACAAGGCATCACGAGTATGGCTTAAAAAAAATTTGCTGTTGCTACTAAACCCTCCAATCCCAACCTGTAGATTACTGGTAGCTGGTTGAAAACTTTTCCTGGGGGGTCAAAAGAAAAAAAAAACAACTTAATGTACAGCATTTTTAATATCAGAACCTATCAATTATTTCAGAAAGACAACCATGAGGGGGCATGGATGGGTAAATAGACAAAGGTCTTTTCCCTGGGGTGGGGCAGCCCAAAACTAGAGGACATAGGTTTAAGGAAAGAGGGAAAAATTTTAAAAAAAAAGGTCCTAAGGGGCAAATGTTTCACCCAGAGGGTGGTGCACGGATGGAATGAGCTGCCAGAGAGAAATTGGAGGAGGCTGGTACAATTACAACATTTAAAAAGGCATCTGGGTGGATATATGAAAAAGAAGGGTTTACAGGGATATGGGCCAAATGGGACTAGATTTATTTAGGATATCAGTTGACATGGACGAGACAAACAGAAGGGTCTGTTCCCATGCTGTACATCTAATGACTCTAAAACAGTACAATGCATTACTGCATCTGGCAAATTTACAACCGACTATTCAACTTTAACACATCCCTTTTTGGATCACTTCTTTCCAACATTACATTTGCTGTTTTTGTTAAGACTTTAAAGAAAGAAGAAATTTAATCATATATCATAGAATCCCTACAGTGTGGAAACAGGCCCCTCGGCCCAACAATTATACACCGACGCTCCGAATCCCACCCAGGCTCATCCCCCTAATCTACAGATCCCTGAATACACTACGGGCAATTTAGCATGGCCAATCCACCTATCCTGCACATCTTTGGACTGCAGGAGGAAACCGGAGCACCCGGAGGAAGCCCACACAGACACAGGGAGAATGCACAAACTCCAGACAGACAGACAGACAGACGCCCAAAGGTGGAATCGAACCCAGGTCCCTGGCACTGTGAGGCAGCAGTGCTAGCCACTGAGCCACCATGCCAAAAGTATGTGAAATGCTCCTCGACAATGGTTCACTTCACTAATCAAAAAACAAAAAAAAAACAAAAACTTTTGCTGGGTGGAGTAAGCAATAAATGTGGAGGGCGAGCAGCAGCACAGGGTCAAGTGTGGAGGTAGGGAGTTAAGACCTTAAGAGGCACGACTTCAATTCACATCAAAAAAAGAGTGAAGCAGCATTGTCTAGTTACTGGATCCCTATTCAAGCTGGCACTGACGCTGCATTTAAGGGCACAGGTGGAAACCAGGCCAGTGGAATAGGAGTGTGCAACACGCACACAAAGTCAGTGGGAAAGCTCATTATCTAGGCCGTACAAGTAGATTAGTCCAACATAGAAAAAACATGAAAACACCAGTGAGAGAATGCACATCAACTGCCCAGTTAGGCAATAGCAAAGATACAGAGCATTCGAAAAAGGTTGATCTAAATTGATGACAGTGATTTTTAGAAACCAAACATTTGACGAAACTTCTATCTTAATTTTACATTTATCAGAAGAATGTTCAGTTAAATGTAACTGTGAACATTCTACTTTAATATTAAATCCACAGAAGGGATTCAGTCTAACGCACAAAACAATTGTGCATCATAAGAATCAACATGCCACATATGGAATCTGTCAACAAGCTTACTTTTGCTCCTTGTAGCAGTGAACAACTGGAGCTGGCAAATTATAATCTGCTTTCTATTGACATCTCCATGTTGTTTAGTTGTTGGAGTTTAAAGAGAGCAAGACCAAAAACAATCCAGCTTAGCAAGCATCTTTTGGGTAAGCATGGTAACTTGAGTTCAAGGTTGCACAAGGGTAAATAAGAATTTAAATATTAGAAGCCTATCAAGCAGTCAAGTGATCAGACCCATCTGAAACCACCACAGATTGAAAGAGGTTCAGATAACGTAGGCATGTTTGTTTCTAGGACTAGGAAACAACAGCAAACAAATCTTTCACAGATACTAAGGGAGTCCCAAACAACATGCCAGCTCTAATCTTTAGTGTACAGCAACAACATCAATTGCCATATAGATCAATACTGTATTCAGCCAAACTGGAAGCAAGCAGCTATTTTCCACAGATAGTAGGAACTGCAGATGCTGGAGAATCTGAGATAACAAGGTGTGGAGCTGGATGAACACAGCAGGCCAAGCAGCATCAGAGGAGCATGAAGGCTGATGTTTTGGGCCTAGACCCTTCTTCAGAAATGGGGGAGGGAAAAGGGGGTTCTGAAATAAATAGGGAGAGAGGGGGAGGCGGATAGAAGATGGATAGAGGAGAAGATAGGTGGAGAGGAGACAGACAGGTCAGAGGCGGGGATGGAGCCAGTAAAAAGGTTAGTGTAGGTGGGGACGTAGGGAGGAGATAGGTCAGTCCAGGGAGGACGGACAGGTCAAGGGGGTGGGTTGAGGCTAGTAGGTAGGAGCTGGGGTTGGGAGGAAGGACAGGTTAGGGAGGTGGGGACAAGCTGGGCTGGTTTTGGGATGTGGTTGGGGGAGGGGCTGGTCCTTCCTCCCACCTCCAGCCCTACCCCCATCTCCTACCTACTAGCCTCATCCCACCCCCTTGACCTGTCCGTCCTCCCTAACTCCCCACCTACACTCACCTTTACTGGCTCCATCCCCGCCTCTTTGACCCATCTGTCTCCTCTCCACCTATCTTCTCCATTGTCCATCTTCTATCCGCCTCCCCCTCTCCCTATTTATTTCAGAACCCCCTTTCCCGGAGGAGGGTCTAGGCCTGAAACATCAGCTTTCCTGCTCCTCTGATGCTGCTTGGCCTGCTGTGTTCATCCAGCTCTACACCTTGTTATCTCAGCTATTTTCCACCGTTTTGATCAAATTCACTTTGACAAAATGATAATATCAGTATTGTATCTGGTTTATAGAACTGAAAAAAGTTAGTATTTACTGACTTTTCAGTGCAAAAAAAAAGAAACCAGACCTTACTGAATTCAGCTAATGTCACCTAGATCATTTAGTTCTGGTATAAAGCATATTGATCATCCCAAAGGACATGAGAGTGCCATGCCTGTTTGCCCAGGTCCTGGGATTACAATTTTCCAATATTCTTGGACTGCAACATTGATCCAAAGCCCTCACATTGAAAATCCTCCAAATGTGATTCTATAGCATCTAATGTTGTTTAAGAGTTTCATTTCAGCGCTAATAAACAAAAAGGTATATGGTAGGCAGTAATTTAAGACCTTTTTTTTTTCAATCATGGTGTTATCAATTAAAACCTTCTCAGATGTGTTAATTGCGTCGGTAAAATCAGTTTATGGCATAAATTCTAGTTTCCTCCCCCATTCCTCCAATTTACACTCCCAGTTGCAAGGATACAGCTCTTTAATACAGACATCTCAACCATGCATTCAGTTGCTATGACTGAGGCTGGGAAGTTGACCCGTTAAGCAAGCTTGCTGAGCTAGGTTTTGCTACTCCTCCCACAAGACAGAGGTATCTGTAGAAAACTGCAGATTGCTGGTTACATTTTTTTGCTCCCCAGCTTTAAGCCAGAGGTTAAAAACTTACCAGCTCCAGTTGCGAGTGAATTGAAATTGCACCAAATCAGGAAACAAACCTGGTGTCAACTTGTTTCCATGGTTCCATACAATGCCTAGCAGTAAACTTCCAATCAGTTCATCAGGAGAATACATACTCAGCCTGTTTAAAGGACAGCTTTGAGAGAATGAAGCTTTTGCCTGAATAAAAAATACGTGAAATCATAATTTCAAAGACTGCAAATAAAATTGTGAACACAGTGGCTGGATTTACATACAGTCTGGGAGACTCCAAGAAGTTACGAAACAAGTAACCAGGATCTGATTCCAGGATTCCAACTCCATTTTTCAGCCCCCTCAGTTACATCTGTTGGTTTAATTGAGCAGGCTGTTGCCAATTGCAAACTTGCATTCTGAACTCCTGGCCAGCTCCTTTATGGATCTGGCATTACCTAGACCCCTGTAATTTTCATCAAACCAGTCCAGCTTTTGAAGGGCTCCTGGTTTACAGGCTTACAGAGGGGTCATTAGTCATAGTCAGAATGAGGAAGTTTTTTGAAATGCATGTTTAAAACATTCATATCTCCATTCCCGAGTTATACCTCTCCACCCTCCCTCAAGGTTCTTATTACCCTCCATGCCGAGCTATGACACTTCCATGCTTACTCATCCACTATACACAAAACAGAATGCACATATATCTTATTGGAACAAGATGACGTGAGAAATATTTAAAGATGTCATTTATAATTTGTTAATTTCTTAAAAATCTCAATTCACCACAGCACTAGAAAAGTAGTCGGTTAGTCATCCAGATCCTTTAACCTATCAAAAGATACTGCAAGCACTCAAATTATGTGAATAAGAATCATGCATTTGATAGAATGAAGCACAGAAAAGAATGATCTATGTTGTCCCTGGGGGTGCAGCTGTTTCAACAGACTAATGAATATCTGGGCTCCCAGCCACATCTCTATGCATATGTAGATCATACGGTGATTGAATGGCCATGGAACTGCTGTCACTGGCATGCAGGGTACAAGGGACCATGGGGGAATAGGCAGGGAATGAGAAGGTATAGGCTGGCATTCATGGGGCTTTGAAGAGAAGCACTGAGCAGGTCAGGCATGCTGCCTTGTCCTTTTTGTTGTCATTACAACTAGGAACCAGATCCAGACCACAACAGCAGGACCTCTATTACCTCAGGAATTAGTAATCATATCACCTGTGGCTGTCTCTAAACAAGATGCAGCAGGACCCCTGGAATGAAAATTCTGACTTTGCTGACATTCTCTCTCAAGCCAGAGATACATTTATAAAGTTTCCAGACTCCCACAAACCATCCTGTAAAATGAAAGTGCAACACTTGATCAAAAACCAGCTCTGATCCATCCTTTATTGTGTTAGAACCTTGGTTTACATACTCCCACCTAAAAACACTTTAGATATACAGAAACAGGCAGCAGGACCGTATAGGTGATTCTGCAAATCAAAAATTTAGAGATCAGCTTCATCAGGAAATCACAAGAGAATAATAATCAAAAGAAACTAGCTAAATAAAATACAGAAGTTCTGTAACTGGGAGGCTGGCTTACATAGGAGCCTGGTAAAGAATCACTTCAAAATAAGAAGCAGTCTTCTCTTCCACAAAGCTGCATTTCCCAATTTCCTTTCAAGCAATTATTTTGGTTTATTTTAAGAAGTGAAAATCCTTCAGCTCCAAAGGGGCAAAATGGTTGTCTATCAAACTTGAAAAATCCTCAATTCTCCCAAGTTTCAAGCTTAATAATCTGTTTCTGGAGAAAACAGTAATGTAATATTATAAAAAATGAACATTTCTCAATCCAGCTACATATTCCCACATCATAACTCACTAAAAAGGTGATTTTATTCCCAAGCGATTACAAGAATGCGCTTCCTTCCATTTACTCACTCAAACAACCCATTGATCAACGTCATAAGTAGCCATGTGGGCCATGCAGCGTTATTTCAGATGTATTTATTTTCCATACTTGGATTGAACTCAGCTTGCTGCAACAGGAATGGATAACTATTTAAGATACAACCATTTATCCAGTTCTGTGACATCCTTAATCTGTCAACTGTTACTTCATACATTGTTGGTTCTATCCTCAAATGTTTGTTACAATAGTTTTTCTGGGTACAACAACCTTTAAAAAACCCAAATTCACACCTTTTTGGTATTAAGTAATAACTCAACTCCACGGGGAAAGATAACACTAACTTCAATTTATGATTGACAAGCACCAAATTTCTCTATATATAGTTTCAGAGAAGGATGTTTTTAAACAGATTTTTCCAAGGGACAGTATACCTTAATTTTTAATTTTGTTACATACTTCTTTCTCCAGCTAGTGCTGTCCTCAGGACAAAATAGTTAACGGCTACTGAGCAGCTTCACCAAACAACAATCAATCATTCACACACAGGTGTCACACTAAGAACTGGCAGGCTGTTTGAACCTAGGAGCAAAATTCAAGACACTTACTTATTGTTCAAAGAACGTTTGCTAGTGGCTGCAATACGACAAGCAAAAAAAAGGCAGCATAAAAGGTTAAATTACAAACCTGAATTATGTATAACAGTAATTCGATAGCTGGAAAGGAAATTCAGTGCTGAGGGTCAAATCAATTTTCTCAGGCTGCGCAGCTTAAAAACTGCATTTTGAAGCAGTTTGAAAACTAGTTAGCTTGCACTTTTACTTGCTCTGAATTACTAAATGACACGTGCATCACAAAATTCAAAGTAATCTATGATATTTATTAACAAGATCCTCATCATTCCCTAATCTTGAGACACAAGCTGCATTGCACTGTTTGCTGCACTGATATTTTTCATTAATTGATTGAATTGCCAAGGAACACAAAGTTTCATAGTAATCTCTTGCTATGTAGAGATGTAATTAAAAATGCAATATGGAAGCTTGTTCAATTTTCTGTTCTCCACGGAACATTTAGCTTTGTTACAAGAAACAACTATTTTCATCCTTCCAGAACAAAACAACAATGTGGTTAATAAATTATAACCTATAAATCAAATCCTCAAAGCAAAGCCAATATCAAGCAAGCAAAGAAATAAGTAGCAAATTTCAGGCAAGTCATTTTTGTATAAATGACAAATAAATTAAAACGCAGAAATTCAAATGATTTAATCAACAATGCAAGATTGATCGTTGGCCTTGGTACACACATTATGACCATGACAGCACTTTGAATACTAAAATGTTATTCTGACCTTTTCTTCAAAGCATTTCTTCATCAGATTCTCTTTAGTTTGGAGCTGGTTACCCAGATTACTACACTCATCCTCTTTTTCATCAAGCTGTCTCCTGTGCGTATCCACCTGTCCCATGAGCTCAGAGTTCCTCTTCTCCAAACGACTTTTAGCAGTATCTGTCTTCTTTACCTGGAGAAGCAGACAGATGGAATTTGTCAAAAAAGTGAGGAATTGAAAATTCCATAGGAAAATATGGGGTAGAATATTGTTTGAAAAGCTTCAAGTATCCAAACTACTTGCAAAAGGAAACAACAACTGGACTGTGGGCTTTAATTTTTTTTAAATAATGTATTGCAGTATATCTTCTGTTTCAAACTAGGTAGGTGACTTGTTTGTCAAATTAATGTGGAACAATTATTTTAATCAATAATTTTGCTCCCACAGTCACTAAGTCTCGTTTTTCAATCAGACATTATGACACAATTTTAAGATACATCTCAAATGAATCCTGGCACTGTCCAAAAGCCTTTCAAACCATCTGAATCCTGACATGTATCCAAATGAGGTTTAAAAAAAAAGCACCAAAGAACTCTTTAATAAAAGCAGATGTGTTGTGACAAATAAAGTTATAGTCATGCAGCACCTTCGGTCCAACTAGTCCATGCCAACCATAATCCCAAACTAAACTAGCTCCACCTGCTTGCTCCTGGCCCGTATCCCTCCAAACCTTTCCTACTCATGTACCTATCCAAATGTCTTTTAAATGTTGTAATTGGGTCAGTGTGGTGAATTACACCAAACAGAATTATAGGACTGAAGTAAATGTAATGTTTTCTTTACAAAGAACTATTCCCCAGATTGGATGATGACGATGACGATATAGACTTTAATGTAAACCATTCCTCTCTCCACCACATATTTCCACCGCTGCTCTCAACCTGCTGAAATCTTGATATAGACATTTATCAGTTCCAATGTTTAATATTTATCTTTTAATAATGATTCATATAACTCATGACACTTCGCAAAGTTATTCAGCTCCAGAACTTGTCTCCCTTTAGAACCACAATCTTGTCCTTGAAACAACCCAATAAATCCATAATTGACTTTTTTTGTTGAAAAAGATCTCTCCTAAAAAAGGTGCTCAAATGTGCACGATTCCTAAACTGCAACTTAAGAAATCAAACATGTTCAACATTACCTTAGTGTTTGTATTTTGAGGTTATAGAATACAGAGCAAGGATTTCATTTACTTACATAAAACTTTTATTCTCGCACTGAACCTTTATGATCTTGCATATCAATACACCCAAATGCCTCTATTATGAGAAAAAAATGCATTGTTTCTCATTAATCTCCATTAAAACAGCATTCCCTACTTACTTACCCATTCTGCTAAACTATTTCTTGCCAGTGCCTCAGTCTTCACATTGCTCCCAGTTTAGTCATCAGCAAAATTTCTATAAAAGTTGTCTCAATTTCAAAGGACAGATCACTTTAAAATGGAGCCAAATATTTTGCTTGAGAATCACTGCTGCATTTCAGTCTGGAAATTTCCTTTTCCATTCGGACTTCAAATCTTTCTACTTCTGTGGCCTCTACCACTATCTTTGCTCCTAATCTTGTCTGTTATTTGAAATGCTTTTTGAAAAATCTATGTAGACCATATCACATTTACTTGATCCAATTATTCAGCATTTTCTTCTTTTATTCATTCATTCTCAGGATGAGGGCATTGCTGGCCATGCAGCATTTATTGCCCATCCCTAATTGCCCAGAGGGCATTTAAGAGTAAATCACATTGCTGTGGGTCCGGAGTCACATGTAGACCCGACTAGGTAAGGATGGCAGTTTCCTTCCTTAAAAGAACATTAGTGAACCAGGTGGGTTTTTTCCCCCGACAATCAACAATGGATTCATTGTCATCATTGGACTCTTAATTCCAGATATTTTGCCGAATTTAATTTCTACCACCTGCCATGGTGGCTTTCTGGGTCCCCAGAACATTATCTGGGTCTCTGGATTAACGGTCCAGTGATAATACCACTAGGCCATTGCCTCCCTAAGTATCTTATAGGTGATCAAGCATGAGCAGCAAACAGGACTGATTTGTTTATCTGGTCCATAATTTAAGACAACAAAAACTATTGAGAATTTAAAGTAACAGCATCACTTAACAGGTTAGGGAGTTTCTAACTACTTTCAAAATAGTGGCAATCTTAAGAGAAGTTTTAGTGTAAACTGCAATGGGGCACAACTCTCAAGACGTACGGAAGAGCAGCATTTTTAAAATTTGCGAGACAGACTTTCTAGCAGCTTGGCACAGGAGATTCTAATTACTTGGACAAGAAAATCTCAACTACCCTACAAGCACCATTATCTGCAAGAATTTAATTAGTGTTGGGGTGTTTTATATAAATCCACTAAAATAAACAAGTGTTTTAATAATATTTTCTCCACTGGTACCAACTGCCAAGTCAGGAAAAAAAGTCACAAAATACCCGAATGTTCAATAGAGAAGCTCACTTATGCAGCTTAAATATTTAGCTATGAGTCACCAGACCAGTAAAAGTCTGGACACTCAATGTAGGAGCTCAATTTTAAAGTTGCTGGGCATTACCATTCATTTACATACTCCTCTATTTCACCTGAGCAACTCCCACATGAGGCTTATCTGATCATTCTGGGAATTTGACACAATGAAATAGGACAGGGTGGAAAAATTAGTCAAATTGAGGTTGTTGACTTGCTCACCGAGCTGGCTTATTTTTGTCCAGATGTTTGTTCACCATGCTAAGTGTCATCAATGGAGCCCCTGATGAAGCAATGTTGTTCTACTCCACTTGGAACCGATACTGTCTGGTCCATTATGGTGAGTACTGTCATTTCCGGTTTTCATCTCTATGGGTTTGTATATGGAGTCCATTTCTATATGTTTGTTGATTGAAGTATGGGTGGAGAACCATGCCTCTGGGAATTTCCGTGCGTGTCCATGTTTGGCTTGGTCTACTATGGTTACTTTGTCCAGTTAAACTGATGGTCTTATTGTCTGAATGCACAGATAATAAGGAGAGTTCATCGTGCCGTTTTGCTGCTAGCTGATGATCATGTATTTCGATGGCTAGTTTCCTTGCTGACTGTCCCACGTAATGTTTGTGGCAGTCATTGCATGGTATTTTGTAAACCACGTTGGTTCTGCATGCTGTGGGAATGGGGTCTTTAATCCTTGTAAGTGTCTGTCGTGGAGTGGCTGTGGGCTTGTGGGCCACCATGATTCCTAGTGGTCTTAGGAGTCTTCTTGTCAGTTCCAATATGTTCTTGATGTAGGACAGTGTGGTCAGTGCGTTAGGTTGTACTGTGGGATGGGTTTTGGGATGCGGTGGGGGGAGGGGAGATTTTGAAGCTTGTGAAATCCACATTGATACCATTGGGCTGCAGGGTTCCCAAGCGGAATATGAGTTGCTGTTCCTGCAACTTTCGGGTGGCATCGTTGTGGCACTGTAGGAGGCCCAGGATGGACATGTCGTCTGAGGAATGGGAGGGGGGAGTTGAAATGGTTCGCGACTGCGAGGTGCAGTTGTTTATTGCGAACCAAGCGTAGGTGTTCTGCAAAGCAGTCCCCGAGCCTCCGCTTGGTTTCCCCGATGTAGAGGCCACAACGGGTACAGTGGATGCAATATACCACATTAGCAGATGTGCAGGTGAACATCTGCTTGATGTGGAAAGTCTTCTTGGGGCCTGGGATAGGGGTGAGGGAGGAGGTGTGGGGGCAGGTGTAGCACTTCCTGCGGTTGCAGGGAAAAAAGATGTGGTGGGGCTGGAGGGGAGTGTGGAGCGGACAAGGGAGTCACGGAGAGAGTGGTCCCACCAGAAAGCAGATAAGGGTGGGGAGGGAAAAGTGTCTTTGGTGGTGGGGTCGGATTGCAGATGGCGGAAGTGTCAGAGGATGATGCGTTGGATCCGGAGGTTGGTGGGGTGGTACGTGAGGACGAGGGGGATTCTTTTTTGTTTGTTATTGCGGGAACAGGGTGTGAGCGATGAGTTGCGGGAAATGCGGGAGACACGGTGGAGGGTGTTCTCGACCACTGTGGGGTGGGGGCGGAAGAGAGAGAAGGGTGGAGTTGCAGTCCTTGAAAAACGAGGACATCTGAGATGTACGGGAGTGGAATACCTCATCCTGGGAGCAGATGCGGCGGAGGTGAAGGAATTGGGAATAGGGGATGGCATTTTTGCAGGAAGCTGGGTGGGAGGAGGTATATTCTAGGTAGCTGTGGGAGTTGGTGGGCTTGAAATGGATATCGGTTTCTAGGTGGTTGCCCGGAGATGGAGACAGAGGTCCAGGAAGGTGAGAGAGGTATTAGAGATGGTCCAGGTGAACTTAAGGTTGGGTTGGAAGGTTGCTTTTCTGTATACTGAGGTTCGGAACTCCCCGTTTGTCAATCGCTTTGCTTTAACATCCAGAAATGGAAGTTGATTGTTGTTTTCTTCTTCCCTTGTGAATACCCTGTTGATGAGGTGGTGGGTCTCTAATTTGTTGCATTTAACCCACTCCAGAACTACACTGATGTGCACCTATCAAATTATGCAAATTATGAAACTATGCAACTTCTTAAAAGCTGTAAAGATCTCCTGGTATTTCAGCTACATAGCAAACCAATTTCCATTTTAGTTTCCAGTCCCAAAAGTCATCTCCTACACTATGCTTCCAGAGAGAGTGACCAAACATCTTCATTTGTTGAAACTTAGCGGTATTCAATGCATCATACAATTGTTACAAGTATCATTAACAGCTCCATTACTCTGCTCTCTTTGCACTCAGCCTCTGCTTTAAAAGGCAGCTTTGGAAATTTATTTACAACCATAGATCAGATACTGCTGCGAGTTAGTCAAACTTTCTTTTTTCATTTTGCAAGATTTTATGACTACAGCATCACAAGCACACAAACCAGTTTTCCACATGTTTGAAAGTCCTTCACAATTCAATTTTTCAAAATGTCCCTCCCTATTTAAATGTTTTATTCTAATTTCCATTTACTACACTTGTGTATTGAATTACTAAATATTGAATTTCAGACCAAAAAAAAAGTTGTTTTCTCCCTAATCCAGACATAGTGAACTGAGGTAATGGCAAGTCAAATTTTGAATATCATTTAAAATCCACACTAAACTACATTTAAATGAACAATGGCATCAGACCCTGGTGCATAGAGTTTTATATTAGAGAGCAGCAAAATAAATGTAAACCAAGCAGACAGATCTTTCTCTCCATTTTTAATCCCTCAAGTCACAGCTTGCTGTATTGATGAGTTCTTCCTACATTTGTTATATTCTATCGCTTTGTTAAAATTTAAAAACACTCAGTTTCCTTTTAACCATGACCAGTGTGTGTAATGTTGATGTCATGGGTCAACACAGTAGCTCATTCATCATTCCTCAAAATTCCAAACATGTTTTTATTCCATGTATGTTATATACAGGCACACAAGCAGCACCAAAATACACTGACTGACTGTAGCCTTCTGTTGCTTTTCTACGCACTTGGGGAATTCCTGAAGGTACATATGACTTTGTTTTTAAGATTTGTTAACCACAACAATGCTTTTTTTTTTTAAAAAAAGAGGCTTAGTCTGTACCGTCCAGAACACTGAACATCATCCAGAGGT
>NC_063364.1:32326297-32359051 GCF_021869965.1 Rhincodon typus | reverse complement strand
CATACCAGTCAACAAAGACCAGGCTACTCTAAAAATAAAACAAACGCAGGCCATCTCCAGTTTATTTAATCTCCAGACAGGGGTGAATGACCAGGTTAAAACCATCAGGAATAGAAGAGCAATAAATATCATGCAGCAAAGACAAATGAATACAGCGCAAGCACAGCTCCTTGCCATTCTTTTCTTCCTTTGATTTCTTTCTTTACACTGGATGTCTGCAGAGCTAGAGTGTAAAGTGCAGATAATTTCAGTCAGTCTGTTTACAAAACACTATTATGAGATTCAGTAACAGCTCCCACAGCTATTTGATCATCTTACCTTTGTAGCAGTTCCTCGAATAAGTCTTTTAATTGATGAGAGCAAACCAGTTTCCTTTTTCTGTGGTTTTGCGCCCATAATAGGTATTGAATCATCTACATCTGAGCGCTTCCGTTTCTTGTCTGGTCGTGATGCATGGACAGGGTTTGTCTGCTGAGAAGCCTTTCGCATTCTCAGCCTCATTCTCAAAAGGTGTCACATGAACAGCTGCAGAAATGGGGAAAACAAACTGAATTAATTGTCAATACAAAAAACACAAAAGCAACCAGTTGATCATCACATGCAAAAATCAGTATGGAACTTGTGAACAGTAAGTTAGCACTATTGAAATGGACCATTAAGGTCATTCTTCCCTCCACCCCTCACACTTAACTCGTGCATGCAAGAAGCCAAAGGAGAATCTCTTGATATTCTTAAATATAAAAATACAGTTCACTTTTAAAATGTTATTTCGCTTAAACTGATAGACTTGATGTAAAACAAAACCACTAGGTTTCAGCCACTGGTAGTCTGATTCTGCAGCTCTCTTTTGAGCCCAGAAGGCAACACATGAATAATGAACACGCTTGTTTCTTCATCTAAAGAGAAGTCTACAGTACATTCAAATGATGAGATAGCTGGATCAGATTTTCTATATGATAAAATAGGTACAGTGGAATTATTAGAATTGGTTACTACATCGAAAAAAGATCCAGTTTTGCATTTGTGCCAACTTTTTAACAAGGTTAACACTATCATTAAAGTCAGCTGCTTATCAAAATTGTTACATCTTTCATCCTTTCCTGGTTTGCAACCAGAGTCATAGAACAAAAATTGAATATAGAAGTAGCACTGGTCTAACTGCTAAAAAATTATTTATACAAGTCATTCTCAAAATCAAAACACAACTATTTCGCTAAGAAAATAAAACCACACAACTCCATTAACAATATACCCTCTTTATATAACAGACACAAAAATAATGTACCGATCAGCTACAAAGTATTCAGAAATAAATTTATCATGACATATTGAAAATATATAAGGAAAGTGATTAGATACAAGAAGTTGCTGAAAATTAAGTTCCTGAAAATAAGTTACAGAGTGGGGACTACATAGGAGCTGAGATGCATTACGAAACAACAGTTTGGCAACTACAGCTGTCAGACTGCACACTGATCAAAATCATGTGCAAAGCAAAGTTGTCCCTTTTCTTGCTTTGCAGACTTATTTTGCACATTGGAGAGTATCCCTTACAGACGGAGGACTAAATAACATTCAGCTTCTCAAATACATGCCCCATTTTCATCACCATTGCCAAAATTTGTTTCAATAAATGTCTAATTGTTTGAGACTATGAATCATCCTTGTTCAAGTTTCCTTTCTCCCATTTCATTATCGTACAAGCTGGAACCAAACCTTTCCTAGGCCACAGTTAAATTAAACAAAGACTGGGACGATGGTAGTGTTCCGTGACTTCCGACAAGGCCATTCAACTCCTGGTGTCAATACAGTTTATCCCAAATACAGACAACAAGCTGAACACCAAAGGTAAGGTGTGACTATCCACCGTCAGGACAGCACTTGAAGGAGTATGGCACCAAGAAACCCTGGAGAAACTGAAGTAATGAGAATTGGGGGAATACTCCCTGCTGGGTGAAGTCATACCTAGCAAAGAAAGATGGTTGTGTTTGTTAGAGGGCAACCATTGTAGGAGTTCCTCAGGGTAATGTGCTTGACTCAAACATCTTCAGCTACTTCAGTAACCTTCCCTCCAACAAAAGGTCAGAAGTGGGGGTGTTCATGGATGATTGCACAACATCCAACACCATCTGCGATTTCACAGATACTGAAACAGTCCATTCCTATATACAGCCAGACCTGGACAACATCCGAGCTTGAATTCATAAGTAGCAAGTAATGTATACAATTGGCAATTACCAGCTCCAACAGGAGAAATTCTATCCGTCTTCCCTTGCAATTGAATGGCATTACCATCATTGAATCCCTCATTATCATCAGACTGGGGGTTACCATTCAAGAGAAACAGACCTGGGCCAGTCATACAAATTCTGTAGCTACCAGAGGTCAGAGGCTGTCGATTCTGTGGCAAATAACACACCACCTAACTTGTTAAAGCCTATCCACCATCCACAAGCTCAAGTCAGGAGTAAGATGTAATACACTCTACTTGTCTGGATGGGTGCAGCTCCAACAACACTCAAGGAGCTCAACATCATACAGGTGTGACTACAGCCTACTTGATGGCCACCCATCCATCACCTTGAATATTCACTTCCTCCACGAGTGATGCACAGTAGCAGCAATGTATGCCATCTGCAAGATGAAATGCGACAATTCACCAAGGTTTTCTCAATGGCACCTTCCAAAGCAGCAATCTCTAGTATCTAGACGAACAAGGGCAGCAGATACACCAACACCTGAAAACTCCCTCAAAGGCACAGTCATCTGGACTTGGTACTACATCTCCCTCCATTCCAAACAAAAACTGCAGGTGTTCAGGAAGGCGGCTCATCACCACCTTCTCAAGGGCATTTGGGAAGCAATAAATTATGGTCTTACCATTGGTGTACACATCCTGTGGATGAACATTTAAAAATGTTGCTTTTTTGGTGAGGGCTAGCTCATGATTGGCAAACGTTTTCTCCCTTTTATCTCTGAGCAGAAGAATCAAGCACAGTTTTGGTTCACAGAAATGCCTCCTCTGCTCAACTCCTCCTACCTCCCCCCTAACCAATATGTTTGAATCCAAATTGATAAAAGCACTGAGCATATTCCCACTGCCCATGAGGTACGCTGGTAACTCAAGCAACAAGAAACTGTGCCACTTATTGTAAGCAATGGTCAGTTCTGCTATGAAATTAAGCCACTGATAACTATGTAGACAAAGATGTAAAATCCTGTACACTTGGGACATTTTCATCCTAAAAATCTTGCATGGAGCATAAATGCAACAGAAAATAGTTGGGTCGAATGACCTGTTTTTGTGCTGTAAAAACTATTTAATTCTATGCAAGTACAAGATTTGAACTCAATACCTAAGCAGGTAAAGATCAACACTCAAAAGGGACAATCAAACAATTAAAACTATTAAACTGAATCTTAAAAACATATAGACCAGAAAAGACAATTTTATTAACACTAAACCGTCCTAATTTGATGAAATTACAAAATATGCAACAGAATAATTAGCAGTGTTACTTCTGCAAATACATTTTTTGCAGTTATTGTGACACTTAAGAATGATTCACATGAGCAAAAACTAAGAGAATCCAATTTTACTTACAATGTAAAAAAATAGTGCAGGACAAGAGTGTGGCTTATTTTGGCATCAGGAATGAACAGGTGAACAGCACGATACAGAAACAAGTCAAGTCACGTGGTGTGAAACCTAGTAACAGAAAGAATTGGAGTGAAGAATTCAAGGTACAATGAATCTCACATTACAAAATTTCCATGAATATTTGGTAAAGTTTTTCCATACACAGCTGATCAAATTTTACTAATGACTCGCCTTACTATGAAACTACAAGATACATATTTTGTCATGTCTTTTTAGGTCCCTTAACAAGAGGGATTAGCAGAAAAAATGATCCGTGCAACAGACTAACAAAACATTATTTTTCTGGACCAAGAACACTATTTTCTGCGTCTTCTGTATCGGGAACCTGTAACATGTATTGACACTTCCACACGTCTCCTCCCATAGACCACTCTAACAAATATCAGCTTCAACTCCTAAAGGTAAGCACAGTGGTATCATTAAATGAGACATTTTTTCAAACAGTATACAGCAAACATGTTATAAAATGACCCAACTGCAGAGACAAATATAAAATCAGCACATCAGAAGTAATTATAATGCAGTAACAGAGGAAAGCATTGCAGTAAAATTACTAAAACAAAAGCAGTATTGCTAGAATGAAACTCCCAATGTTTAGGTAGGGTAGATGGTTAATCATGACAATGACAGCAACAATCAGAAAATAGAAATAGCCAACTCAGACTGACACTATATAATGGTAGCCAGAAAGTTCCAAGGAATTTTTAGAAATTAGAATTCTGTCTAAGGGGTGACCTGACAGAAATTTGTATAATTATGAAAGGGTTTGTTAGGGTGGACTTGGAAAACAAATCTTGATTTGGAGGGGAGAATGAAGCCAGGATCATAAATATAAGATAGCCACTAACAAATCCAGCAGGGAACTGAGGAAAAAGACACAACACCCAGACTGTTCAAATGTGGGCCTTGCTACCCAAGACGACATTGAGGTGACAAGCAGAGCTAAATAAACATGAGAGAGAAAAGAACAGAAGGATATGTGGATGGGGTCAGCTGAAGGAGAAGAGGAGGAGGTTTGTGTGAAACTCAAACACTGGAATGAAACTTGGGGTGAACAGCTTGTTACTGTTCTTGTTTTGGTGCTATTAGTATTACATACAGATTATGACTATTACAAGGTATCCAAGAATATTACCTAGAATTTCAGCATTCACATTCTCCCATTTAAAAGAAAAACTTTCCCAACCCCCAAAATCATGCTGGATTACAGCTCTGCGGCTAAACTATCTTCCACATAAAGCCACTGAATATTCAGATGAATCTCTTTCCTCACTACAACAATGGGAGACAAGCACAGCCAAGTCCACCATTGTCATCAAATGCAACTTCCCAGCAAGAAGCACGGAGTAATTTAGTCATTCACTGGATAAACATGCTCAACACCATTTTTAACACTTCATCAGGCCAGTTAACCACTTGCATGCAATATGTTTAGAGCTAAACTTAAAGAACATTATCAGGAGCACTGTTTTACTGATTAATCTGACTGAACAGATCATATACAGTTTTGACTATATAGGAGTCCTCCAGCACAGGAACCAAGGACAAGTCATTAATCCAATTGTAAACTGTGAGCTCCAGACCTGCTCCATGAAGTTTCTGACAGCTGTAGATACTATTGCATTTAAACTTGCTGCTGCTTTGGACTTCAGCTTTTAAAAAATTGTCAAATTCCCAACAACCAGGAAGATGGGAAAGATGAAGACCAAAAGAACGACTCTTTGCACCACAATATGCAACCTAATTACTAACTATGAAATGTGAATTAAGCCCCAGCTCCAAACCAACGGGCATCCCCAGTCTCTCAAAGTATGGATCTTCACCCAAGTTCTTACATGTTCGGCTCAGATTCTGCATACTGAGTGAAACCTGTCGACTCTTGACACAGAAGTGTACACATTCAGTTCATGGAGGTCCAGTGTGCGTGTTCAGTACTTGCAGATTTCTCGAAGTCTTAGCAACATTTCAAATTCCTGTACATCTGATTGAGCTGGACTCCTCAGCTATTCGGTGTACTGGACCACTGTGCACTTTTCACAGAAACAAGGACATAATCGTGCAATATATTCCTCACAACACCAGAAATCCTGTGTAATGAAAACAGAATTTGACTGATTCAGTTACTGCACAACAATGGCTCTAATTTAAAGTTAGGGCATTACAACATGAACTATCTTTGTTGATTAGATTATTAATCAGATTCCTTGTGGGCACAGAACACAAACCAAGTTACAATTGGTTTGTGGCATCTGTTTTCCAAACATTATAGATCAGACTCATACTGATATTACAGTGTAAAATGGAGATGCTTAGACCATAAACCTTTGGATTATAAGAGTCATTTACTCAGATGTTAAATAGACGGAGACTCGGCTATTAGATCACTCAACACATTCTGGCAGATAAAAAAATCAAGCAAAAATCCCTTTACTTTGTAGGATCTTTGTCTTCATTCATTTTCAGGATGAAATGCTGTCTGCTCTAACAGGACTGGATAGCGATACTTTATATATCCTCTGTTGCCCAGCTCTGTGCCAGGTGCATCCAATTTTGTATACATTGGCCACCCCAGCTAAGTTCAGTGGTGAATGCAAAATCAGTAAAAATAATGAAAAATTAGGGCGAACCAGGGCCATGTTTAATCATGCAGCAAGTTATTGATCTGTTTCAAAGAGCATTTCGTATAAAATGATTGCTCAGGAGAGTTGTAAAAATTGTAATTAATGTAACCATTTTGAGTAAAGTTTATTCACATACTTAGCAGGGCTTTTTTTCTCATGGTTAGTAGTGTGAACCTCAGTCTTACATAATGCATATTCATCTGTCTTCTGGATCACATGTTGAATACACAGTATATTCCACTGAGCATAAGAGTAGCAAAGTTAAAACCAAAATCCTCTTTGTTGCATTTACCCAGATGTTGGGCAGACAAAATACATTCTAGTTCATAGAGGATGGAATGTCTATTCACAAGATGACACTGTGACACACAAATACAAAAGTAGGACGTAGAGGTGCAAGCCCACATTTAACTGCTCAGATGCAGTTAATTTGCAGGGAGGACACACACAGCAAACAGCTCCACATATTCTTTCTCTTAGTCAGGTGGATGGCAGGGAGGGAAGAGATGCAACTTCAATCTTCAACAAAAACTTAGACTTAACTGTGGACCATTTTCCCTAGCCCACAGCTGTCAGGATCATATCACTTTGGAAATCATATGCAAGTTTGAAAATAATCACTGATTAGGAGTTAGCTAAAGCGTTATGGTCAAATCTAGGCACCCCATTTTAGCAACTATACTAAAGTCTTAGAGAGGATAAGGAGAAGATTTAAGTTATGTGGAAGAGCCTAGAGTTGAAGGGATTATCCTCAGAGCAGAAGCAGTTAAAAAATGTAATCAAGGTTTTCAAAATAATGACAGCTTTTGATAGGAAAATAAGCAGAGTCAGTAAAAGACAGATTTAAGATAATCAGCAAAAGAACTAAAGATTCCATGCGAAGAATTTTTGTTAAAAACTGTGATGTCTGACCAGGAATGTGTAGCATGGAAGGGTGAGTACAGCAGACAACAATAGTTAACAAGGAAGAATTCCTAGTGGGCATATGGGACACTTTCCTAGAATATACTGTGGATTCAACCAGGGATCAGGCTATCTTGGATCAGGCTATCTTGGATCAGGTGATGTGTAATGAGGCAGTTTTGATAAATAATGCCAGAGTAAAATATCCCCTAGGAACAGTGACCATAGTTGGTAAACTTTAGTATTCAATTTGAGAGAGAAGAACTTGGGTCAGAAACAGCTACAATAAGCATAAATAAAGGTAATTACAAAGGAATGAGGGCAGAGTTGGCTGGAGTGGACTGGGAAGGGAACTTAACAGCAAAAGTGGTTGAGGGAAAATGGTTAATGTTTAAGAAATAGTTCATGGCTCACAAGAAAGACATATCCCAGTGAGAAAGTAGGATTTTAGGAAGGGGATAAGCCAACCATAGTTAACCAGAGAAATGAAAAAGCTTTAAAGACCAACAAAAGATGAAAAGGGAAGGAGACAAAAACAAAGCTAAGTATTGGCCAGTTAGCTTAACGTCTATTATTGGGAAATTGATAGGTCTATTATAAAGGATGTAATAGCACAGCATTTGGAAAGCAGAATCAATATGGTTTCATAAAGGGAAAATCATGCCTAACAAATTTATTACAGTTGGAGAATGTGGATCGGGAGCAGCTGTTTGAGGGTAAATCCACATCTGACATGTGGGAGTATTTTAAGGGCCAGTTGATTAGAGTACAGGACAGGCATGTTCCTGTGATAATGAAGGATAGGAACAGCAGAATTCAGGAATCTTGGATGACAGGGGAAATTATCAGCTTAGTCAAACAAAAGCATACCAAAGGTCCAGGCAACTAAAAACAGACAAAGTCCTGAACAATATAGAGAAAGCGGGAAGGAGCTCAAATGGGGAGTTAGGAGGGCTAAAAGGGGCTATGAAATGCCCTTGGCGAGCAGGATTAAGGAGAATCCCAAGCCATTTTATACATATATTGGGAGTAAGGGGGCAGCCAGGGCAAGGGTAGGCCCAGTCAAGGATAAAGGAGGGATGCTGTTTGGAGCCAGAGGAAATGAGTGAGATCCTTAATGAGCACTTCCATTGGTATTCACCAAAGTGAGGGATGTGAGAGATGCTGAGGTTAGGCAATGGTGCGTGAATGCTCTTGGCATGCCAACATAATACAATAGGATACAATAAGATAAACTAGTCCCCAAGGCCAGGTGGGATCTATCCCAGGATACTGTGGGAGGCAAGGCAGGAAATAGCTGAGGCCTTATCAGATATTTTTGCATCCTCTTTGGCCTCAGCTGAGGTTCCAAAGAACATGAGAATGGCCTTTGTTTAAGAAGGGAAACAAAGGTAATCCAGCTAATTACAGGCAGGTGAGCTGATGTCAGTGCTGGGGAAGCTGATGAAGATACTGAGAGACAGGATTTATTCACATTTGGAAGTGAATGGACTTGTTAGTGATAGGCAGCATGGGTTTATGTGGAGAAGGTCACGTCTCAATAACTTGATTGAGTTTTTTTGAGGAGGTGACAAGAATGATTGATGAGGGAAAGGTAGTGGCTGCAGTCTACATGGACTTTAGTAAGGCAATTGATAAGGTACAAAAGGTAGAGTCTCGTGGAATCCTGGGTGAGCTGGCTAGATGGATACTAAACTGGCTTGGTCATAGAAAACAGAGAGTAGCAGTGGAATGGTGCTGTTTGGAATGGAGATCAGTAACTAGTGGTGTTCTGTAGGGATCAGTGCTGGGACCTTTGTTGTTCGTAATATATGTAAATGATCGGGAGAAAAATGTAGGTGGTTTGATTAGTAATTTTGCGAATGACACCAAAATTGGCAAAGTTACAGACAGTGAGGAGGATTGTCAAAGGATACAGCAGGATATAGGCAGATTGCAAATAAATGGCAGACGAAGCTTAATCTGGAAAAATGCTAGGTGACGCATTTTGGAAGATTAAATTCAGGTGCAAATTGTACAATAAATGGCAGAACCCTTAGAAGCATTGACATACAGAGAGAACTGGGTGCACACAGGTCCACAGATCCCTGAAAGTGGTAACGCAGATGCATAAGGTGGTCAAGAAGGCATTCATGCTTGCCTTCATTGGCAGGGGCATCGAATATAAAAGGTGACAAGTTCTGTTACAGCTGTATAAAATTTTAGTTAGGAATACATTTGGAATACTATGTCCAGTTCTGGTCGCCACGCTTTCAGAAGGGGGTGGATGCTTTCGAGTGGATGTAAAGAAGGTTTACCAGGATGTTGCCTGGTCTGGAAGGTTGTGTTATGAGGAGATGTTGGATAAACTTGGATTGTTTTCTCTGGAAAGACAGAGGCTGATGGGAAACCTTATAGAGAGTTACAAAATTATGAGGGGCATAGATAGGGTGGATAGTCAGAGGCTATTTCCCAGGGTGGAAAGGTCAACTACAAGAGGGCACAGCGTTCAAGGTGAGAGGGGGAAAGTTTAGAGGATAAGTGCAGGGAAAATTTTTCACAGAGGGTGGTGGGTGCCTGGAACACACTGCCATTTGAAATGGTGGAAGCAGGCACATCAGCAACATTTAAGGTATATCTTGATGGACACATGAATGGGACGTGAACGGGACGTGAACAGAGGGATAGAAGCCGTGTGCATGGGCAATAAGTAGTGTGTCTACATAAGGATTAGGAATCGGTGCAGGCTTGATGGGCCTAAGGGCCTGGTCTTGTGCTGTAATGAATTGTATTGGATTGGAGGAGAAAACATGCAAGATAAATAAAGGGAAAAACAGTGGATGTAATATATTTGAAATTTCAAAAGGCATTTGCTAGGGTACTACAAGTTAGGGTACTTGATAAGGGCCCATGGATAGAGGATAGGCTAACTAACAAAAGACACGGAACTGGGATAAGAGAGGCATTTTCAAGATGGCAACCTTAACAAGTGGAGGGCTGCAGGGATCAGTGCTGAGTTCACAATTATTTACAATATATATAAATGACGTGGATGAAGAAAATAAATGTATTATAGTCAAGTTTATGGATGACACAAAAGTAAGTGGAAAGGCAAGTGATGAGGATGATACGTTGAGTCTAAGAGTGGAATGCAGACCAAGGTGAGTGAGCAAACGTATGGCGAATGGAATATAATGTGGGAAATTAGAGGTTGTGTACTTTGGCAGAAAGAACAGAGGTTCTAAAGATTACTTAAATGGAGAAAGACTGCAGAATGTTACAGCGTAGAGGGATCCAGGAGTCCTCATGCATAATTTACAAAAAGCTAGCATACCAGTTCAGCAGCTAATAGGAAAGGCAAATAGAATTTAACCTTTACTTTAAGGGGAATGGAATATGCAGAATCAGCAGGTTTTCTTTCCTGAAGGGATATTAGAAGACTACTTCATGGCCATTTTCACCTTTGGTAATACCCCAAATTAACCACATTTATAGAATTCTACTTCATAAATACCATAGTGGATTTGACTTCAACATCTCTGTCTTACCAACATTTTCCTGATGCTATCCATCATACTTGAATAAAAAGAAATGGCACTCCTTCTCAGTCTTAGCTGTGGTGAGAATGATCAGGGTAGATATTGCTCAAAAATGTATTTTCTGACAAATTGAGGTGAAAATTGGTATTGTGCAGTGTTTGGCGAATAACTTTCAAAATATAAATGAAAGTCAATATGTGCATGCCATTAACCCAATTAATCATTTAATACATATTCAATTCTGAGTACCTCGATCAGATTCCACATCCAAGTCAGCAACTTTTACCCAAATAGAGTCAAAAATATAACATTTAATATTCCCATTTATAATCATGGACTTTGGAGAAAAGGCAGGAAAGTGGAGTTTAAGATCATCAGATCAGCTTTGATCTCAATGAATAGAGGAGCAGGCACGATGGGCTGAATGGCCTGCTTCTGCTCCTATGTCTAAAGAGTAAGCTCAGACTTGATAGGTCAAATGATCTGCTAAACTAGTGCCACCATCCTATTGTCAGTTGTGCAAATGTAGGATTAAGTACACAGTCTACATGCAATATCATTTCTATAATTAAACAAAGATGCAACCAAACAACAATCTTAATAATGAATTTATAAATCTAAGTATTTCTGCAGTGCTTTTAAGATAGAAAGGTAAAGATATGTCACATGAAGATATGTCACTTTCCAAAAATGTTACCTACTAAAAGCACTCTGCAGAAGTTGTAGATAGATCAGCTGCACCAAATACAGTATTGGAAGATACTAGAATCTGGAGAAATAAGATAAACTTTGCTTAAGGTTCATCACGTCTGACAGCAGAAATAAAACGGATGTGGCAAAAAATTTGTTTTTTTCATTTACCAGTCATATCTTAATAACTGTTGAGCAATGTTGCCACTATCTTATGTCAGTACATGTAGTCTCTCTCTCTCCCAGTCTCTTGACCTCAGAGCCAATTACAGATGGTCGAAGATTTGCGCCAACATGGGCCAGCCTATTTGCATGTATGTTTAATTTCACTGACATAAGTCACTATAAATGCACAGACAGGAAGTAGATAGTCTGAAAACTGCGGCTTAAACACTTTTTGTGAAGGAATTCAAGTTACAATTGTGACATTCAGGTTTCAGAATAGAGTGAAACTCATTCATAAAAGTCTGCATCATTGAAATAAGTCATAATCCAGTGCAGGATTTCAGTCATTTGACTGCATATTTACAAGACAAACTCAGACAAGTTGAAAGGATCAGCACTTCTATTTTCAAAAGTAAACACGACCGTCCAGATCTTCAGATCAAATCAGAAACCCTACTTCAGTGCAGTTGGAGAAAGGCTAGTCTAAGAAGTCGTCAGGGGGATTGTTGAGAGTGCTGGGGGAGTCAGTTTTGCAATTTACTAGCAGTTAGACCAAGATTCTTACGTATAACATTTCCAGAGTAACTATCTAGATAAGGATATTGGAACCATCCCAAGTTTCTGACCCTGTGTCAGTGTCAGAAACTTGCAATAGTTCCAAAGATTTCTTTGTGAGGGTCCTGGAAAGCAGGGTAGTTGTTTAGTGGAAGTTCAAACTTCCTGGGCTTCTTCCAACAAATTTGTGTGTTGGGACTTCCAAGATGTCCATAGCATAATTCTATGAGACATTCAAACTCCAACCGTCCGGAAACCTGAAGATCTGAGCTGACATATTGTTAGTAGATGCAGCATCTACCTGCAATAATGACAGATGGATATGGTTGACGAGTTCTGGGTATTAAAACATAGCTAAAATTTAAACAGCTATGTTTGAATAGTTTGGCAAAACTGGAAGCAAGACTTGTTCCATCTATTCTGAGCAGGAAAATTTTTTGTCTTATTTTGCCTTCATTTCACATCTCCACAACTCATTTTTCTGTCAAGCAAGAAAGTCAAACCTTGAAAGCTCCATGTTTTGGCGTGCCTCATTACAGTCCCAAGCAATTTTCCAGAATTCCTCAAAGTTTGTAGTCATAATAGACATTTAATGCAGAGTAGTTTCATAAACCTATTTAGAAAGCTTCTCAAAAATCTGAGACCCTTTCTCTCTCTTACCTCCTGCACCAATTCCATTTTGCAGTGTATGGGCTTCTGCCTTGACTTCCCCACACATTACAATCAAGCTAATTGTAAACTGATGAAATATCAAACAACAACCGAAGAATAGAAAAGTCAAACACTAACCTATTACTAGGATCACACTGTATCCTGAATTTTGGGAAAAAAAAAGGAAGAAAGTGAAACAAGAAGAAAATATTTTTTTTAATTCAGAAATGGGACATGGGCATTGCTGGTTGAACCAAAATTTATTGCCTGTCTCTAGTTGCCCAAGAGAAGGTGGTGATGAGCTGGCTTCATAACCACAGCAGTTCATGTGTCATGGGTAAATACACAATGCCATGATTTGATCAGTGATTCAAAGAGCACTGTATTCCAGCACTGCAAGCAGTGGTGAATTATTACAAACCTGGTGTTGGGGCAACTATTCTTATTGTTTCCAAACCTACCCTAGAATACTCCCTTCTCTGAGGGAGTGGGAGACAGTAGGAGAAAGGGGAAGGAAGAAAAGCAAAAGTCTAGGTACAACACCAAAGTTCCTTCTGCATTACCGCAGCAGACTTAGAACTGTCATTGGTTGCCCAGGAAACCACACTGCCTATATGTATCAGGAAGAGGGGAAAAGACTCAAAATTAATATGGTCTCTTTTGTCCTTCTGTAGAGATGTTTGTAGCTAACTTCTTCAACATTTGTTAGGATTCATTCATTAAATCGATGAGGTGTAGAATAATAAATTAAATCATCACTGGCTTCAGCAGTTATCAGCCACTTAACCATATTCTACATCAATAAATACATATAAGATACAGAATTTGCCTGTTAAAATAAAATTAATTTCAGTTCTTATCTAACCTCCAGAGTATCCATAGAGCTCCCAGCCAATTTAACATCAAAATTTTCAAAAAGCAATGAAGTTTAACAGTAGGGTAACACTTTTCAACTTTCCGTGAGTTAATGCACATTTTTGGGCACAAGTTCTGATTAATACGTTCTGATTTCAAATTTTTTTTTAAAAAGTGTATAATGAGAGTTTTGTGCCATTAATGAGCTACAAACCACAAGAGCAAAGTGCTCCAAGGTTAGCTACCAATTAATTTAATACCATCACACTTGTTAGACTCCACGATTCTTTCAAATAACGATATCACCAATGAGATCTGTGCCAGTCATTAAAACAAAGGCAGTCAACCACAACCATATGATTTTCAAATAGTGTAACAACTGAAAAATTCTGAATGGCCCTCATTCTGATCTTTTCAAAATTTTAATCTATCACCAACTGAAAGGGTCTAACACTGATCAAAACAAAGCCAGGATGCAAATACAAAACTTTCCATAGCAATTTTATATTAGTACACAAGGGAAAAAATACTCACTACTTGTGGTTTATAAAGTGTTTTTCCACTAAAGTTCCAGCATCCCACACAACTGCTGATGAAATATAAATAACAGAAAGGAAGACATTTTCCAGACAGAACAATGATTCTTGAAGCCACATAAGTTGGGTAGTATTGCCATTTGAGCAAACTCATTCCCATTATGATCAATTCATGTCGAACAATTTCTCATGAGAAGAGCAAGAATAAGGAAAAATGCTTCAGCTTTTCACATCAATCGTCACAGCCTGACAGTTGGTATTATTCAAAGGGTACTGGACTAAAACTGGAAGATTTAAAAACAAAATCAACTTGTATCATCTGATCAAGTCTCATGTGGATAAGAAAAGCTACCAATGGGCATGCAGATTGGATATGTTCTATTATTCAGTGCAAGTATCCACACAACGCACCAACAACGTGGATCAAGTGCAGCACTGAGTTTTATGGAAAACATTTGATTTGAGCAAATAGATTTAGCTAATATTGTTCAACATTTTCATGAGATTCATCAAACATGATGCTAAAGTTGAGACCTGCTGCCTTAGATGTCAGTCTCTCATTTTCACTTATGAATCTCTAGAATTTTAGATCAGTGGAGACCACCATTTGGTCCACCATCTCTGCACCAGCTCTCCAAATGAGAAATACACCCAGTGCCATTTCCCCCATCTCTACCATAACCCTGCACATTTTTCCTTCACAGATAATAATCTAATTCTCATTTGAATGCCTTGAATGAATTTATCTCAACAACATTTTCAGGCATTCCATTCCAGATCTTTAACAATTTGTTATGTGAAAATGTGGCTCATCTGCATTCTTTCCTTTTACCTTAAATCAATGCTCTCTTTGCTTTGATCCTACCATCAGTGCAAACATTTTCTTCCTATTTACAATGTCTAGACCTCTCATGATTTTGAGTACTTCTATCAAATATCCTGCTAACCTTCTGTGAAAACAGTCCCAACTTTTCCAATCTATGCAACTGAAGGTCCTCATCTTTGGAACCGTTCATGAATCTTTTCTGTACTCACTCTAATACCTTCTTTAATGAAATGTGCCGTTCAGAACTGATGCAATCTAACTTCCAATAAAGGTGAAATAAGTCAATTCAGCTCCCACATGCTCATGTTATTCAATGAACAGCATCAATTCCAAAGGGAAGCAGTTCAAAGCCTGTGTCTGAGTAAGAAAAATTCTAGGAATATCTTCAGCAACTTTGTATAACAACCAAGCAGTTATCAGTTGTCTACAATACTTCTGAATGTAAGCTAATTCAATGACAAAATTCATATGTTGCAGACCATCATATGGCACGTTGGAGAGACAACAGAAGTAGGTTTGATTTTCACAATTCTACTTTCATCACTCAATAACAGATTAATGTCATTAGAAAAGAGATTGCCTAATTTATATTGCAGTAAACTGGTAGTAAAAAAATCGCCATTGTTATACAAGACCATAGGACTGCTTGCTCAGTAGAGAAGCGACTGGTGGTGGTTTAACCTGAGGGTCACCACATCTCAGATGGGGGAAGAAGTTGAAAAAAGGAGCTCTTCATGGTAATATCAGCCAGTGCAGGAACTGTATCCAAACTGTTGGCATTGGCCTACATTGCAAGCCGGCCATCAAGTCAGCTGACTTAAGTGAGCCCCCTCCACCCTGGAAACAAAAGTAGCATATTCCTGCCACCAAAACCACACTACCAGTTTTGAGCACAATTTACATTTAGCACAATGTGGTGTTTGATTTGAAACAAGTTGCAATTTATGCCATTTCACCTTCAAGAAGCACTTGATAGTAGAGTATTATGAAACTTGAAATGACAGTAGAGTACCAATCATAAACAATTAACACTGTACAAATTAAATCTTTAAAAGCACCTGTATTGACTTCTGTTTAAGGTCTGCAAGGCATTAGACAGTTATGATTAAAAAGTCTAACAAATACCATTGTTGCCTATCTATAGGGTACATTAATAGTGGAATACCACCATGCTGAGCAGAGTCAGTTTGGATTGTAGGAGCAAAATCCAGGGATCATAAAAATATCAGCTCACCTTTGTGAAAGCTTACTTCTGAACATTTACCTAGAAGATAAAGTTGGGTAGTCAATGGCAGTGCATACCGCCTACATTCTGAAGCAAACAACAGCTTGATACACAAAACTGCAATGCTAGGATATAAGCTGCTGGTTACTGCTCTTCCACTCTTTCCTTCTTACCCCACCAGCCACAGGAAAAAACTCTCAGATAGTGAAACTGCTTCTGAAATTAACAGAAAACCAGAGAAGTGACATTCCCAACAACCAAAAGGTAAGGTTTCAATAATTCTACCAAATCACAGGGCTGGTCTCTCATTAGAAGAGACAACTAGTGATGGTTTAGCCTGAGGGTCAACATACCACAGGCAAGAGGCGAGGTTGAGAAGATGGGATCTTCATGGTAACCTCAGCCAGTGCAGAAAGTGAACCCACGTTGCTGGAAGTTACTCTACTTTGCAAACCAGTCATCCAGCCAACTGAGCTAACAATCCCCAAGGCAGCTGACATAAACATTGTTTGGTCTAACTCTAACATAATGTTTAAAATCAAATTCTTAAGAATATTTGCCATTTTAGCCCTCCATGGGACAACATAAACAAAGATCATTGTCAGCACTTCGCACCTCTGATCAATTTAATTCAAACAGACATAACAACTGCTTATAATTAAATAATTACCGCAAGCCCCAAATTGAAATGGCTCTCCATTTTTGTCTGCATCTCTCTTTCTCTCACACACACTATTAATTTTGTTCAGTCCCTATCAACACTATTACATAAGACATCACAAAACATACTGACTGCCTGTTTTAGTAAAAACGCAACCAAAGTAAATGTTTTTTGGCGGCACGGTGGCTCAGTGGTTAGCACTGCTGCCTCCTGCCTCACAGAGCTAGGGACCCGGGTTCGATTCCAGCCTCGGGCGACTGTCTGTGTGGAGTTTGCACATTCTCTCCGTGTCTGCGTGGTTTCCTCCGGGTGTTCCGGTTTCCTCCCACAGTCCAAAGATGTGCAGGCTAGGTGGATTGGCCATGCTAAATTGTCCATAGTACCCAGGGATCTTTAGGTTAGGTGAGTTAGACATGGGAAATCAGGGGTAAGGAAATAGGTATGGGTGGAATTCTCTTCGGAGAGACGGTGTGGACTTGTTGGGCCAAATGGCCTGTTTCCACACTGTAGGGATTCTATGATAAAAGTGAAGTAGCCACACTATTCTTGTTAGGAATGCAGCAAGAGACACAGCTTTTCTCAACAAAGCACCCTGGCAGAGCCTGGAGCAGTTTCTGTTCTGTTCCACACTTGCTCCTCTCGGTTTTTGTGGTAGAATTTACAAGTGTATTTTTGCACCAGTAAAGTACACCTTCAGCCATTCACATAACAATTATTCCAAATGAAAATGTTGGTTGTGACAGCTCTATATTAATGGTCATAGAATATCAATGAATTTTAAGTTAAAAGATAAAAATTAAAAATAAAAATGCCTTGTACAGTTTAACTGATTCAGACATATTCTGAACAACTAGCCACCAAGATAACTGCTAGGATTTAAATGAAGTACCAGGTTATATATCTGCATAAAGACAAAAAAAAAACGGAATGATCAAAATATTAATTAAAAATACAAACAGCTGGAAACATGCAAGTCCATCAGCAATTGGAAATAGACAAGTTAATGCTTAAGGTAAAGGTCCTTTCATTAGATATGACAAACAAGCTCTGCTCAAACCTGCCTTGTTTTTGAATGCATTTTGTGTATTATTCTTATGAATAAGTAGAGTTCTACAGTAGTGACTGTGGTTGGGAAATATCTCAGACAGGTATGTTATGATTTCATATAACAAAATAGATTATATATTTTTTAAGAAACCTGATCATCATACAGTTTGGCTTATACAGGACTCATTTGTCAAGTTCATTTTCTGTTGCTTCTTGGGTTATAATTAAAAACCACAATAACCTCAACAGTTCCGTTTTACAGAAAAATAAATCAGAGCTGATTGTTACACAATGCTCATGGCTCACCATATAGACTTGGAACTATAATCGCCGTTCCTTCACCGTCGCTGGGTCAAAATCGTGGAACGTCTGCCCTAATACCATTGAGCGTCTACCTATACTCCAAATGGACTGCAGCAGTTCAAGAAGGCAGCTCATCGACAGTTTCTCAAGAGCAACTAGGGATGGGCAACAAGTGCTGGCCCAGCTCCTGTGAAAGCAGTTAAAAAAAGAACTGGATCTCAGGGGACAACAAGATCAATTATGGCTGTGATATACACGCACTATCAAAACAGGTATTATTCATTGCCTACACAAATGGAATAATCAACAATTAAGTCAGTTCCTTCAAGATATGAGAAGAATGGATAGAAAATCTTAATAGCAGAATGATGGTTTGCACATATTTTTAAATTGTATATTCACAGGCAACTTGCCAACATTTGCATATGTGCTAGAGTATAAAACTATTTGTAATTCTTCCAATACATATTCCCTCCGCTACTGGCACAACATGGCAGCATGCGTAATCTACCTTTGAAAATCACAATCTCTACCACCTAGAAGGACAAAGGATACAGGTGCACAGAAACAGCACCACACCCAAACCTCCTTCCAAGCCACAATGCATCCTGATTTTCCCTTATTATCACTAAATCCTGGATCTGAGGTCTAGCCATGGCTTTACATAAATGTAAAGGAACTTCCACCACTTTTTATTACAGCCTCTTTGAAATAAAAGCCAATATTAGACCTTTAAAAAATTGGTTTTGTACCTGTCCACCAGCCTTTAGTTTGTACACAAGCAAATAGTGAAATATTAAAAAGGGAAAACGTTTGGCAGAGTCCCTCTAATACTGAATATTTAAATATTATAAAGTGGTTTGATAAAAACATCTTCAGGCAATATTGCTTAAGTGATCGCTGAAGTCCATATAAATATTAAATTTGCAGTCTATACTTTAGCAGTGCACATGGCTTAAATAAAATTTGTTCAAAACATTACAATGCACTTTAGAAACTGCAGTTTTTCTACTGGAATCATGCCAATATTATGTTAAAATATAATTTTAAAAATCAGTACTCTCATCTCGGTTTGGTTAGAATAAAGATTTACTTCCATGCCACAACTCGCAAGATTTTGAAAGGGATTCCAGTAATTCCTCCAATGCTCCTTCACTTTTTTGTTCCATCACATTATAAACATTACGGTAATAAGTGCAGCGAGATACACCAGAAATGGAAGGTTACAATTCTAGGGATGAACATAAAAATATTCTAGCATTCCAAAGCACTGTGGAGTAGTAGTATCTTTAAAAGTCAGGCACAAATCACCAGTTCTTCAAAGATTTTCTCAAATCCAAAGTGGCTGACAGTAACCTTGAAGCAAATTAACTGCCATCCAGGAGGAGAGAGCACTTTGCAGAAATTTGTATTTTAATGGCCTCAGTAGCTTTTCTGACCGAGTTTCACAACCTGAAAGCTTGTGAATACACAACAAAAACAAGATCACAACATGCACCTAACACTCTAACAATGACAAATAGGCTATGTGCTTTATACGTAAATCTTATTCTTTTATAAAGATCCTTGTTTTAAAACTGCTTTGTAACTGCATTATCAATGTGAATATATCACATTATTTGCACCTGACGTCATCAGTAAAACATACAGATGCCATTTCTTCCAGATTCAATATGGTTTGGTTGATGAATGGGCACCAGTATTAGAATTCAACCACTAAAGTAAATTTTTGGAACAATTTTATCTAGTCAGACTGCCCCATTAGTCAGCAAGTAAGTACAGTGCTCTATCTGATACTATGATCTAGATTCTATCCTGACACTGTATAGAGTTAGGTTATTCCAGCAGTAACAGTCAAAGCACACAAGCTTAACGGGCAAGGCTAAAAGGGTGAAAATTCAGCCCAATCCAGTTACTGTCCATCAATACTTAGTTGGTGTGCCATTAGCTGACTTCAATTTAAGCTTTACTGTCATGTCTACTCAAGTATAGGGATACAAAAGAAGCTAAAAATGTACAATGCCGCCACACACCATCTTAGGTACAAAGGTACCTAGGTACAAAATCTAGGTACAAGTAGTAATTGAAAGACAAAGTTAAAAGTAAAGCATTATCATTGGTCTTAGTACAAGTAGAAAAATAAAGAAATAAAGTTAACATTACAGTCCGTCCTAGTATTAAATGGAAAAATAAAGTATTAAAGGTAAGCAGCACGTGAAGATTACCCACTGAGCGAGCTATCAGAGGGTAGCACTATAATGGCATCATGTCAAACAACTTCTTGACAGCAAAATAAAATCATCACATCTACTTGTTAAATTTGTTTTTAGAATGTTGAGTACCACTGGAAAGACCAGCAATTATTACCCATCCAAACTGCCTTGAGAAAGTGGTAGTGAACTACATTCTTAACTTATTAAGTTCCTAAGATGCAGGTGCACTCTCAGTTCTGTTAGAAAGGAAGCTCCATGATTTTGACCCAGTGACAGTGAAGGACTGTTGATACAGTTGCAAGATAGGATAATGGTTGGACTGGAGGGCTACAGGTGTTCTCACGCTTTTGTTCTCCTTGTTCTTCTGGGTGGTAAAGCAGCACAGGTTTGGAAGATGCTGTCGAGGAAGGTTGATAAGTTGCTACAGCACATATATGGTACACACTGCTACACACATCCTTATTCCTCAAGTTTCAAATGCGGCCCAATTGACAGCACATCCCTAAATTAGAAAGTTGTGGGTTCAAGCCCCACTCCATTGTCTCAGCACAAAGCCTTAGACTGATATTCCTGTGTTTTGAAGGAGACTGCACTGCTGAAGGTGCTATTTTTCGAATGAGATGTTTAAAGTAAGGTCGCGTGTCCTCTCAGGTGGATATAAAAATTTTGATTATATTATTCTGCAGAATAGCAAGGGAGTTATTCTCAACATCGTGGCAAATATTTATCCCTCAAATCAGCATTACAGTGCTGCTATGGGAGCTTGCTGCCTATAAATTGGCAGTTAGTGGCTACACTTAAAAAGTAAAATGTTTGGGGCACTTTGAGGTTATGAAAGACACTACAGAAATGAAAGTCTTTCCTCCCTTTTATTTCTGCCTTTCCTCTCACGCCATTTCCCCGATTCTGCTCTTGGTTAAAACCAGGAACAAAAACAAAGATGCTGGAAAAGCTCTCAGCAGATCTGGCAGCATCTGTGAAGGAAAAAACAGAGTTAACGTTTTGGGTCTGGCGACCCTTCCTCAGAACTGATGCTGGCTGGGAAAACTTCAGCTAATATGCAGAAAACAGGGAGGTGAGTGGGGTAGGGAGTAAATGATAGGTTTTCCCAGCCAACATCAGTTCTGAGGAAGGGTCACTGGACCCGAAATATTTTTTCCTTCACAGATGCTGCCAGACCTGCTGAGCTTTTCCAGCAACTTTGTTTTTGTTCTTGATTGACAGCGTCCGCAGTTCGTTCGGTTTTTATCTTGGTCAAAACCAGTTGTATCTATAAACGTTTCCGGTTCCAATGGAAGGTCACTGGTCAGAGTCATAAAGTCATACAGCATGGAAACAGATCCTTCGGTCCAACTCCTCTGTGCCAAACAGACATCCCAATCTGACCTAATCCCATTTGCCAGCATTTAGCCCATATCCCTCTAAACCCTTCCTATTCATATACTTATCCAGATGCCTTTTAAACATTGTAATTGTACCCACCTCGACCACTTCTTCTGGCAGCTTGTTACGTACACTCACCACCCACTGCATGAAAATCATTGCCCCCCAGGTCCTTTTAAATCTTTCCCCTCTCACCTTAAACCTATGCTCTCTAGTTTTGGACTCCCCCACTCCAGGAAAAAGACCTTAGCTATTCACCCTATCCATGCCCCTCTTGATTTTATAAATCTCCATAAGGTCACCCCTCAGCCTCTGACACTCCAGGGAAAAAAACCTCACCCTATTCAGCCTCTCCAGCATCTCTCTACAACTCAAAACCCCCAGTCCCGACGACATCCTTGTAAATTTTTTCTGCGCCCTCTCAAGTTAAACAACATCATTCCTATAAAAGGGCAACTGTACGCAGTATTCTAAAAGTGACCTCACCAATGTCCTATACAGCCACAACATGACCTCCCAACTCTTACACTCAATATTCTGACCAATGAAGGCAAGTATGCCAAACGCCTTCTTCAGCACCCCGTCTACCTGCAACTCCGCTTTCAAGGAACTATGTACCTGTACTCCTAGGTCTCTTTGTTCAGCAACACTGCCCAGGGCCCTATCATTAACTCTCCAGGTCCTCCCCTGGGATTGCCTAACCTAAATGCAACATTTATCTAAATTAAACTCCATCTGCCACTCCTTGGTCCATTTTCCCATCTGATCAAGGCCCTGTTGAATTCTGAGATAATCATCTTCACTGTCCTGTATATCACAAATTTTTGTGTCATCTGCAAACTCACTAACCATACCTTCTATATTCACATCCAAATTTTTTACATAAATTACAAAAAGCAATAGATTCAGCACTGTGCCTTGTGGCACACCGCTGGTCACAGGCCTCTAATCTGAAAATCAACCCTCTACCACCACCCTCTGCATCCTACCTTCAAGCAAATTTTGTATGCAATTGGCTAGCTCTCCCTGGATCCCATGTGACTTAACCTTACTAACCAGTATATCATGCGGAACCTTGTCGTATACTTTATTGAAGTCCATATAAACAAGGTCTACTGCTCTGCCTTGATCAATTTTCTTTGTCACCTCTTCAAAAAACTTAATCATATTTGTGAGACACAATTTCCCATGCACAAAGCCATGCTGACTATCCCTAATAAGTCCTTGCCTTGCCAAATGTATGTAAATCCTGTCCCTCAGAATTCTCTCCACACTGATGTAAGGCTGTCTGAAACATTAACTTCATTTTTCTTTCACGGATGCTGCTTAGTCTGCTAAGTACAAAATACAATATTTTGTATGATTTCATATTTCTTGCAACCAATGTATTTTGCTTTTGTAGAGTTCAAGCAGAGAAACATATAGCTTGGGAGAAAGGGGAATAGAATCAATGTATCCCTACAGTGTAAACAGAGGCCATTCAGCCCATCGAGTTTGCACCAGCCCTCCGAAAAACATCTCACCCAGACCGTGTCACCCCAGCCTATCCCCGTAACCCCATGTTTACTATGGCTAATTCATCTAGCCTGCACAACCCTGTACACTGTGGCGCAATTTAGCATGTCCAATCTACCTAACCTGCACATCTTTGCACTGTGGGAAGAAACCGGAGCATCCAGCGAAAATCCATACACAAACTGTTTCAATCTGAGTGAGAAAGAAGTCCATGAGCTTTCCATATGTTGCAGGTGAGAATGGAGAAGAGTTTGAAAAGATGGTTGGGCATGATGGAGGAACCTGAGGAGAGTTACCTTTATCTCAAGTCTTCCCACACAGCAATGACTGGTACCTGGTTATAGACAGCTAACCAAATCATGCTCTGATACATACAGTTTGCAACCCTTGCACGTGAGGAAACAGAAGCTATTAAAGAGGAATGACCAGGATAGAAATTCCCATTGTTAGCTGTAGCTTAGGTAAAGTTCACTTAACTCATTCCTGGATGATAGGTTTTTTTAAACAAAGAAAGGCTGGACCTATACCCATTGGAATTTAGAAGAATGAGTGGTCTTCTTGCTGAAACATTTAAGATCCTGAGGAGACTTGAGGGGTTGGAATCCAGGAGGACGTTTCTTGTGGTTGGGAAGACAAGAACTGGTTCAAGGATAAGCGGAGTACCTTTTAAGATGGAGACAGGGAGACACTCCTGACCCATAGACTGCAATCTGTAAGAATAGGTGACAACACCACCACCATAATCCTTGACATTGGTGCCCCGCAAAGCTGCGTACACAGACCCCTACCGTACTCCTTATACACTTACAACTGTGTGGCCAAATGCAGCTCCAGCTCCATTGTTCACTGTTCACCACAGCACCATTGTAAGTAGGATCTCAAACAACGAGACAGAATACAGGAAACTGACTGAGTAAAAACCGGAAGAACTGCAGATGCCGTAAATCAGAAACAAAAACAGAAATTGCTGGAAAAGTTCGGCAGGTCTGGCAGCATTTGTGGAGAGAAATCAGAGTTAACGTTTTGGGTCGAATGACCGTTCCTGCTGAGCTTTTCCAGCAATTTCTGTTTTTGTTGTTGTTGAATGAGAGTGAGTGCTTAGCGGCATGGTGTAAAGATAACAATCCCTCCATCAATGTCAGCAAAACGAAGCAGCTGGTCATTGACTTCAGAAAGCAGAGTGGAGGGGATGCCCTTTTCTGCATCAATGGTGCTAAGGTGGAGATGGTCAACAGTGTCAAGTTCCTGGGAGCGATGACCACCAACAATCTGTCCTGGTCCACCCACATTGATGCAACCATCAAGAAAGCACAACATCCCTACTTCCTCAGGAGGGTAAGGAAATTTGGCACGTCCACAAAGATTCTCACCAATTTTTATAGTTGCACCAATGAAAGCATCCTATCTGGATGCATCACAACATTGTACGGCAACTGCTCTTCCAAAGACCACAAGAAACTAGTCATGAACATAGCCTAGTCCATCACGCAAACCAGCTTTCCATCCATTGACTACTTTTATATTTCCCACTGTTTCGGGAAAGCAACCAACATAATCAAAGACCTCACCTACCCCAGTTATACTCTCTTCCAACCTCTCCTCTTGGGCAGAAGATATAGAAGTTTGAATACACGCACGAATAGATTCAAGAACAGCTTCTTCCCCGCTGTTATCAGACTTTTGAACAGATCCCTGACATCTTAAGTCTGATCTCTCTCTCTCTCTGCAACACTGTATTCTGCACTCTGTTCTACTACCCTGAAGCACTTTGTATGATATGATCTGCTTGTATAGCTTGCAAAACAACACTTTTCACTATAACTCAGTACAACAATCAATCAATCAATCAAGTGGCAGAAATAAGCTCAGGTAATTGCTGTCCCAGCCCAACAAGATATGACCAAGATTCACACGCTAATTGCAGGACCCTTCAAGACACCTTATGAAGGAGGTTTTTTTTCCTTTTCTCTTTTGCTGCTGTCCTGACAATCCAATCCATTCATTAAGGGTCAACGTCATTAAAATTAATTCAATGCAGGGCTCTTACTCCAGACCAGGATGAGTATTCCACCCAGTCAGTGAGGCTGACTCCAGCACAGCTTTGTTGGATGTAAAGGACAGGACAGTGTGCCTGCCCATTCTACCAATCAGCCCTCAGTGCATTAAGAAGTTTCTCTCTCACTCATTTTTAATCATTCTGAGAGTGGCAGGCATGCTTTTGGCTGTCAAGGTTCCATGTTCTGGCATTTGACAGCACCTTCCAAACCCAGGACCTCTACTCCCTAGAAGGGCAAGGGCAGCAGATACATAGGAACACCACCCCCTGCAAATCCTTCACCATGCTGACTTGGAAATATATCACCATTCCTCCAGTGTCACTGGGTCAAAATCAAAGTAACAGCATTGAGACAGTACCCTCATCATGTAGATGAAGGCATATGTGGTACAGGCAGAAAAGTAGAGTTGAGACCATAACCAGATCTGCCCATGATTTTTTTAGAATGGTAGAGCAAGCATGAAGGGCTGATTGGCCTACTCCTGCTCCAAATTCTGATATTCCTTTGGGAGAACATCAAGGCTCTGCCATGTGAAAAAAGGTATGAAAGATAAAGATATAGGAATATTTGTAGCAAATGTAGGTTGAAACAATAGACAGTAGAAAATGCATTACAAGGGGGCATAATTTTAAAGTCAAAAGCAGAAGGTTCAGAGGCGATTAGGCAAAAACTGTTTCGTCTAGAGGGTGGTGAGGATCTGGAATGCACTGCCCGGGAGGGTAGCTGAAGGCAGGAAACCTCAACCTTTAAAACGTACTTGGACAAGCGCGTGAAGTGTCATAACATTCAAGGAAAGTGAGACTAGCATACGTAGTAGTATATTTTTGGTGATGCAGACTCGACGGGTCAAACGGCCACCTCAGTACTGTATTATTCAATGAAAGCAAGAATGGGGATTACTGAGCATTACCAAAGACAACAAATGGGTTAGGCGAATACAACTGTATTGCTCTAACGTGGTGGAACTGAACCTGCTGAACAACAAAAATCTGTTAACTTGGAGTATACTTAACAGGATATGTAAGCCAATAGGTGCACTACTAAAGAGTCACACTTAACAGCAGCCAGCACTAGCTGCGCTACAACTGGCCCAAGAGCCTGAGCTTCAGAAGGAGATAAAAGTAAAATTTTCTGGGACAAGTGGAATGCTATCCATGATTTAATACCCTATTGCATGCCGACATATGGCCCATGTGTAAAGAAGGCTTCCTGGGTGAGTTCCTCCCACACTGTTGAACACTCCAATGTACACCAGTGACTCCAGTGAGAATCACATCAGAGTTTGCTGCTCAGATTCTCACATTTATAATGAGCTCATGGAATCACAGAATCTCTACACTGTGGAAAAAGTTCACTGCATCTGCACTGTCCGTCCAAAAAGTATCCCAACCAGACCCAGCCTCCCTTCCCTCCTCCATATTTATTGTGGCTAACCCACTTAGCCTGCACATCCCTGGATAATACAGGGCAAACTAGCATGGCCAAAGCACCTAACCTGCATAAAAACCAAAAGAACTGCGGATGCTGTAAATCAGGAACAAAAACAAAATTGCTGGAAAAGCTCAACAGGTCTGGCAGCATCTGTGAAGAAAAAAACACAGTTAACGTTTCGAGTCTGGTGGCCCATCCTCAGAACCCAGTTCTGCCAGACCTGCTGAGCTTTTCCAACAACTTTGTTTTTGCACCTAACCTGCACATGTTTGGAGTGTGGGAGGAAACCAGAGCACCCAGGAGAATACCATGCAGACACGGGGAAAAAGTGTAAACTCCACACAGACAGTTGCCCAATGTTGAAATTGAGCCTAGATCCCTGCAGCTGTGAGATAACAATGCTAACCACTGTGCCACCATGTTTCTAAATTTGCAAAGCAAAATAGAAATTGCTGGACAACTAGCTGCGAACAAAGGTCAGTGGACTGGAAATGTTAACTCTGCTTTCTCTCCACAGGTACTGTCAAACCTGCTGAACTTCTCCAACAATTCCAATTTTTGTTTGACATCATGAGCATCCACAGTTCTTTGTTTTATGCAAAGAGAAAACATTGTCTCGATCAGGACACTACAGCAAAGGGGCTGCAAAGATTAGCAGCACTAAAACATTTATACCAAACCTTCTTTGCCAAAAATCATCACAACAGATGCAGAAACAAAGTATGAGAGATACCAGAGGGTTGGTCAAAGAGATGTATTTTAAGTACATTCTTAAAGAGGAAAGCTCAAGAAGATTGTGGGCCGAGACTAGGAGTTTGGCTCTACCATGACCCCACACTACAGAAACTGTGGCAAAATTGTGCTTGGATTTGAATATCAATCAAAACGCAGAGATACATGCTAAAGTGTTGGAAACCTTTCCGTGTTTGTGACAAGCTGACTACTCTGTAGTCATTACATACCAGATTTAAAAAATAAAGAACAATCATTTTCAGATTGCTATTATTGCTATACAAACTATTTTAATTAAAAATGAACAAACTCCATCCTGTTTTCCCCTAATATATTCCTTGAAAGAACAAAATATTCTGAATAGTTCTGCTAAAAGCCCAACTGTCTCATTAGAACTGAGCCTATGGAATAAAGGAAGTATGTCCACTGATTCATACATACTAGTGAACCATTTGTTGATCAATATTTATTGCTAATCTGTTAAAATGCAACAATGTAAACTCATGAACAGCATGCATTGGGGCCCACATTAAGAATTTGGTATTTTTGAAATTATGCATGATCCTCCGTTTGTATATACCTCCACCCTACTTAGGGGTCTTCAGGCCACAACTTTATCTATAACTAAAGACTGAGATTGTTTATCTACTTAAGCCAAATTCTGAATCCATATTCCAACGTTGCAGATAGACTTTATTTGGTAAAAGATTAGGGCAAAGAAAAAACAAGATAAAACTATAAAAAGATTTCAGAAGTAATTTAAACCCCAGGGTTCAGACAATGGCAGTAAGTCACAGAAAATGCACTCGCCAACTCTTTCATTCAACTCCTTGTTGCTAATGCTTCCTAGGTACCCATCTCTAATATATTTTTCAACAAACCACATCCAGAAAAAAATCAAATACCAACTAATATAGGTAATGATTCTTTACATTATCTACATTCTTTTTGATACACCCACCGCAACACCACCCTCCCACCCCACCCCACCCCCCACCCGCCATCACATTGGTAAACAAGAACTATAACTACTAGGAATAATTGTGTTGCTAAGGTGTTACTTTAACCTTGGTGGTGGTGAACATTTACAAACTCGTAATTTTGCTTTTACTGTTTAAGTGAGTCATAACTTTGTCTCCTCTCCCCAGTTTACCAAAGCTCATAAGACCAAAAGATGTAGGAGCAGATGTAGGCCATTGAGTCTGCTTTGCCATTCAATTAGACCATGATAATTCTCGACTCCACATTCCCTTTCTCCATAACCCTCGATTCTCCTAACTAATTAAAAACCCATCTGAGCCTTGAATATACTTAATGACCCAGCCTCAACAACCCTCAATGTTAAAGAATTCTACAGATTCGCTTACCTAAAAAGAAACTCCTCCTTACCTGTCTCTTCAACGTGCAATCCCTTTTTCTGAGATTATGCCCCCTCATCCTAGACTCTTCCACAAGGGAAAACAACCTTTCAGCATCTACCCTGTCAAGTCCCCTAAAAATCTTTTACGTTTCAATATATCACCTCTCAATTTTCTATATTCTATGAGTACAGGTCCAATCTACTCAACCACTCAACATAAGGCAGTCCCTCCATACCGGGGATCAGCCAACTAAACCTTCTCTGGACTGCCTCCACCACCAGCACATCTTTCCTTAGATAAGAGGCCCAAAACTTTTCACAGTATTCCAGCTATGGTCTGACTAACATCTTGTATAGGTTTAGCACGATTTTGCTATTTTCTATTTCATTCCCTTTGAAATGAAAAAGTTCAACATTCCATTTGCTTTCCCAATTATTTCATGAATTGGTATGCTAGCTTTTTGTATCAACCTCATCACTTGCCTTCCTACTTTTGTTTTGAGTCATCTGCAAACTTGGTTATCATGCATTCACAGTCCTCATCCTAGTTGTCAAGATATACTGTCTATGACTGGTTTCAGCACTGACCCCAGTGGCACACCACTAGTTAGTTACAGATTGCCATCCTGCCATCTGTTAGCCAATCCTTTATCCATGCAAATATGACCAAGGACAAAATACAAGAAAAGGTTATTTGAAACAACTTAATTTATACAGAACAGCACGAACAACAGTTTGGCAGACAAAGGAATGGATAATGGAGACCATTAGTTATTAAAATCCCAAGAACTGCACATGCTGGAAATTCGAAACAAAAAGAGAAATTGTTGTAAAAACTCAGCAGGTCTGGCAGTATCCATGGAGAGAAAGTAGAATTAATTTTCTCGTGATCCTTCTTCAGAACTGATTGTAGCTGGAAAAATATTAGTACGTATGGTCTGGGGGGGAGGGCGAGGGGGGGGGGGGGGGGGAGAGAGAGAGAGCGAGAGAGAGAGCGAGAGCGCGAGAGAGAGCGCGAGCGAGCGAGAGACAGCGAGACCGAGATGTAAAAGATAGGTGGAGAAGGACCCAGAGAGACAAAAACAGATGGGTAGACGAAGAAATGGGTAAAGGTCAGCCTGGGAGACATTTAATGGTCAACAACGGGTTGTTTGTGGCAACAGCACATGTGGTGATAAGGCCTGGTGTTTGGGGGTTCGGGCAGGACATGGGAGGTGTTCAAATCCTAAAACTGTTGAACTCGATATTGAGTCCAGAAGGCCACAGGATTCCCAAGCGGAAAATGAGGTAGTCTTCTTTCAGCTTACGCTGAGTTTCACCGGAGCACTGCAGCAAGCCCAAGACAGAGATATTGGCCATGGAACTCAGTCGTGTGTTGAAATGGCAGGCAACGAGAAGCTCAGAATCATTTTTGCGGAGAGAACGTAGATGCTCTGCAAAGCAGTTGCCCAGTCTGCGCTTTGTCTTCCTATGTAGAGGAGACCACATTGTGGGCAGCAAATACAGTCACCTAGATTGAGTGAACTTCCAGTAAATTGCTACTTCACCTAGGTGTGTCTGGGGCCTTGATAGTGAGGAGGGAGGAAGTAAACAAACAGGTGTTACACCTTGTGCGAGGAAAAAGGTTCTGATCAGCATTGCCAAAATAATTCAATCTCAGTCAAAAGAAATTACTTGAGACAATTGTAGCATGTGAAGAATTCTGAAAAAAAGCCACATATTCTTATAAGAACCTTGAAAATCATGGATCAATAAGGGAGTCCGAAAAAAGAAAAAAAAGACACATGTCAGAATGTTTTCACTCTATCAGCAACAGTATTTGTTTTAAAACACTGGTTTCATTAAAAACTTGCCCTTTACTATAAAGTGAAAAACAGAATAAAAAATACTGATTGGTGATGAAAGGTTATTGACCTGAATTATTAGCTCTTCTTTATTGACCCATGGGCACTGCCTGAGTTCTTGAATATTTGCAACATTTTCTGTTTGTTTCAGATTCACAGCATCTACAGTATTTTGCTTTTGCAAAAGCATAAGTAACAACTCCAAATGACCCAGGACATGCTTTTAATCTCAAAGTCTGACTACAAAATTCTTATCTCTGCTAGGTCATCAGCACTGGGAGAAAGAATTGAATGGCAAATCAATCAGAGTACCCCCAGCAGATAACAGAACAACACTGAGCAAATCATTACCAGATCACCGCCAAACTGGGGAAACGTCTTGTGTGAAAATTAAGCCACTTCTTAATTTATTTTAAGAAAACAAACTAAAGTACTCTGCACATTTTCCAAGTTTTAGGAGGGAATAGCAGAGATTGATTGTACGATGCATTAACAACACTGCCTGTGACTGAAACCCAAATGTAATTATTGCCCACAATGATAGGATGAGTAATTTAGATAGGCTCTATTTAGATTCGTGTGGCACAAGTCCAGAGTTGAAAGGATGGCAAATTGTTGGAATGATTATAAGGCTGGTGTCCAGGTGTATCGCGGAATCTTTGTGAAATCTACTATTTTACAATATAAATGTAAATATAGCTCAAATCTAACTTTATATCTTACTTACACTCTAACGAAAATGAAGGTCTACCTGAAAGATCACATGATTCAACACACAAAACTAACAATCAAAAGGAAATTAGATAAATAAAGGGAAAGAAGGAACAGCAAATGATATGAATTCGATTTCAAAAATTCATTTATGGAATGTGGGCATTAATAGCTGGCCAGTATTCATTGCCAATCCTAACTTCCCTGTGAATGGATGGCTTGCTAGGGCCATTTCAGAGGACAGTTATGAATCAACCAAATTGCTGGATCTGGAATCACATGGATGCCAAACCAGGCAAGTATGATAGATTTTCTTCCTTAAAGAACCAGATGGGAATTTAGAACAACCAACGATTACATTGCCATTTGGCCAGCTTTTTTATTCCAAATACGTTTATTCTATACCAAAGAGGCAGCACAAGCCTAATGGGGCTAATGGCCTCTTTTAGGACTGTATGATTTTATGGGCTTATCATGAGCATTGATTCATTGTTCTTTGTAAACCGACAGAAGAAAGAGGAACAGGAATACGCACTTTAGCCCCGTAAGCCTACTTCATCATTTAATATGATCATGGTTGATATCATATTCACCTCAACTCAATACGGACTCAATTAAATTCCCTATGCACCCTTATTGAACCTGTTATGCCTGGCCCCTTTATACAGCTGGTGAAACTAGTAGGTATTATTTGGGATACACAAATACTCGTCAAAGAGAGAACAAATACTTCAAATCCAATACAATGTGCATACTTATTTTAACCAAATAAACAGGGAGAGAGACCAGGTCATCCAAGGCTGTACAGTGTAAGTCATATATGGCATACTGCTTTGCTCATGTTTTGTCCATTATATCGTGGGTTTATATTAATTTACTGCCTTTATATTCTTAAAGTAACAGGTTCTATGTGCTTAGCTGCAGGCCAGCAGAAAAATTCATGGGCTCACTGGTATGGAACCGGTTATGGTACTGGAGGTGCATCAAATCCCATCATGGCACCTTGTGAAATTAAATGCAATAAATCTGGTCAGTGCATATTGAGACAAAAGTGCGTGAAAACTGCTAGATTGTTTTTGACAGGGTAAGAAAATCTGCATATAACACCAATCTCATGGTATCTGGGGTCTATTGTTTCGTTCACTTACAGAATGTGGACAGTTGGCAATCCCACTTTTTCCTGCCCATCTCTAGCTCTACAGAGATACAAGCAGGTAGAATGCTTGGTCATTTCAGAAGGCAGTCAGGGAAACAGAAAAATAGGGAGACTGCAAAGCATACGAAAGCTAGG
>NC_063364.1:32270218-32311297 GCF_021869965.1 Rhincodon typus | reverse complement strand
AAGGGTCTAGGCCCGAAACGTCAGCTTTCCTGCTCCTCTGATGCTGCTTGGCCTGCTGTGTTCATCCAGCTCTACACCTTGTTATCTGAAACAAACCCACATCTGATGAGCATGTATCCAGTGGAGACCATTACCCCTCTGAAGTGATGCAACTTCTATCTTTGCACATTTTCAATTCAAGGTCCTGTTCCACACACTTAAAGACCTGCTGTTTTAGATCAGGGTGATCTTGAACAGAGCAGAAATAAACTTACCACGTTCAGGTAGTGATCTAATTAAATAGAAGTTGAGCTCACAGAAGGCAAGTCGACACAAGGGACTGCTACTCTGCATAAACATTCCAGCAGCTGATACCAGAGAAAAATCCAGCACTAAGTCCGAATTCAAAGATCAAGACTTGTCAAAAGAGTAACTATAGATTTGATCCACACGCTAAAAAACTACCCTGTTGACAGGCAGTAATACAAGATGGACGTTGCCAGCCAAAGAGTACATTTTTCACTTGGAAGAATGTACAAATAATATGGTAAACAACTAATTAAAGTGACTGCCCTCATACAGGTTGGTAAACATTGAATCAAAGGAGCTGCTCACATTTCTCCAGCTTCTAGACACAAGAGTTAATTCTTCCATTACAGAAGATCACCTCGTTTTCCTATCAAAATCAAAATAGGCAAAGAATAATTTAATTTTCCAAAAACAGGGAACCAAGAATCCTGTACAATTGTCTGTTGCAAATGCACTTGGCAGTTCTCATTCAACAAATAATTGTAATTAATATACAAGGATTTAGTTTTTAAAGAGCTGAATCCCCTAATATCAGAAACAGACTTGATGTCTCCCTGTTAAGGAATTACAGCATATAAGAGCACAAAGTTACTTTTAAGTAATAATGACAAAGTCACAGAACCATTGCAATAATTGATTTAGTTGTAGTTAAAAACATACAAACATACAAGTTAAACGCAGGAGCAGGCCACTCAAAATCGTGGCTTATCTCTGACGTCTCCACCCGCTCTCAATATACTTTAACTCTCTTGCTAATCAAGGATATACCTACCTCTGCCTTAAAAACATTCAATAACACTGCCTTCAATAGTGAGGAAGTATGCACCAATGGCTCATAACCCTCAAACTAATTCTCATCATCATAGTCTTAAATGGGATACCCTTTATTCTCAAAATGCTTCTCCAACTGTCTCTCCTACAGAGGAGGAACATCCTCAGCACTTATCTTGTCAGGCCATTCAGAACCTTAATGTTTAAATCATTAAAGTCATCTCATTCTTCTGAATGCCACTGAATACAGGCCCAACCTATCCAGCCTTTCCTCATAAGATAAGCCTCGGATCCTAGGATTCAGAGAAGTAATTTTGCCCTGTCTTAAATAAAAACCAAAAAACTGTACATAGTACTCCACTCCATAATGATCTCACCAGTACCCGACAACTGCAGCAAAACATCCCTAATTCCATATTTCATCCAAATAGCAATTAATGCCAACATTCCACACATCTTCCTAACCCCTTGCTGTACCTTCATACTGAATTGGAGATTCATGGGTCAGCTCATCACAGAAATCTCTGCACTTTAATGATCTATAATCTCATCCTATTCAAATTTTATTCTTCACTCAAGGAGGAATCAGTTGAATGAATCTTCTTTGCATGAAAGACAACAAATGCTGTAATCGCTCCATAAAGTGGAGGAGGAGACTGCAGAACACTAATGCATTCACAGTAACCATTAAAGTTCCTACAGCAAATTTCCACTGTCTAATCTCTATAACCAACAAATCAGATGCCGTGTCATGCAATTGGAGGTGCATCTCAAGCAGTTTTGAAGTAGGACGATGGCTAGTCGCATACAACCATTGCTAGATCAAGAGAAGCTTTTCTCAAGGAAGTATGGATTAGAAAATCAAGACCGAAAAGGCTATTGAAATTCTTTAAACATTAATTCCATAGTACATTTTGAATGTCACCAGAGTTACAAGACAGAAGCACAATACAATGCAATTTAACAGCATACAAGTGGAACACAGTATACATTTCCTAAACAATTTTAGATAATTTTCAATTTTAGAACAGCAATCAAGCAGTTAAAGAAAATACAAAAAGCCTCAAAACTCCAACAAATCGCAGGGGTATGAACAAAGTAAAACCACCTCCTTAAATATGCTTAACACTTCTTGGAGAAAGCAATTTATTAATGACAAGAGAATCAAACCAAATGTAAACAGCGATAATCCAAAAGAAGTGGCATTTATGATAAACAAGATGGTATGGTCCACCAGGCTAACTGGGTCAAAATCATAAATCTGCACAAATGGATGGCTTTTAATACTTGAACTGTATAGGGCTCTGGTCAAATCACACCAAAGATATGCTCCAACTCTTCCCATCAGAAGAAATAATGGAGAACTAGAGCTTTTCAGGACCAAACTAAAGTGTTGGCTCTCGTTTTGTTCTTTCATTGCAGCTGCTCAACCTATTGAGTGTTTTCAGCAGTGTGTTTAATTCAACTGAAATTGTGGCACTGTCAGCAGCACTTTAAAATGGAGGATAAAACGATAATTTATTTGAAGACAGACAGCACAGAGATGAAGTTATGTTATCAGCAGGAACAGAACAGATGCCAACACATGGCATAGGCCCTACAACTTTGTCAGAACAGAAGCTGAAACTGTTCCATTTCAGTGCTGATATACCAGCCAGGAGTGTAGCTTTAGAATGAGAAAATGAAGCAAGAAAATTGCATTTCCAAGTCAGACTGTATTCAGTTCATTTCCCTGTCAACGATTGCATCAGTGTTCCAAGTGGTTGGCTGAAGGATCTTTGCTGAGTTTTATTTCAGGTTAAAGCAATATGTTTGTTTCTTAACTTGTTCCAGTCAAAAAGAAAACAAAACTAAATTACATAGCTCATGGACTCTACAGAGAAAACAGTTTCAATATTAATCCATAGCACAGGGATAGTTCAAACTAAAACAGGATAACACAGTTATTAGGAAGTACATCTTCAGATGATGGGTCAATATTTTGACTTGACCTATGGGCTACATACAACAAGGTCTCCAGAATAATTTTAGTCACCATCTGCATTACAAAGAAAAACAAGGCAGCAAGCATATGCACACAAGAGTGAAGAAACGTACGTGGGAAGGAGGAGAGAAACTATTGGTTATTTCTTTGCTGTGAAAATAAATGGCCTTCCCCTCCTGACAGCACGGTGGCTCAGTGGTTACCACAGCTGCCGCACAGCACCAGGGACCAGTGTTCAATTCCAGCCTCAGGCAATTGTCTGTGTGGAGTTTGCACATTCTCTCTGTACCTACATGGGTTTCCTCCCACAGTCCAAAGATGTGCAGATTAGGTGGATTAGTCATCCTAAATTGCCCACTGTCCAGGGATGTGCAAGCTAGGTGGACTAGCCATGGGAAATGCAGGGTTACGGGGTTGGGGAGTGTCTGGGTGGGATGGGGGGGGGGGGGGGGCGGTGGTGTGGACTCGATGGTCCAAATGGCCAGCTTCCACACCGTAGGGGATTCTATGATTCCACCTAATTCACGATTCTAGACAGAAATTTAAAGTTTTACAGAATGGGTAATAACATTTTCATCACAACCACAAGATTTGTGTTTTCAAAATGTGGACAATTTCTCAAATCCTACAATCTTTACATTGCATCTATAAATTATTTCCATCCCATGGATAACAATTAAAATCTGCTCCTTATTTTAAGTATAAGGAGTAATTCTCAGCCTTGCAATAATTAAAAAAAACAAAATTTCCAGAAAAGCTCAGCAGGTCTGGCAGCATCTGGCAAAACTGAACTGAGGAAGGGTCACTGGACCCGAAACATCAACTGATTTCTCTCCACAGATGCTGAACAGGTCGGGCAGCTTTTCAAACAAAAACAGAAATTGCTGGATTTCTAGCCTCTGCAGTTCTTTTAAGTTTTTACAGGATAAAAATGATTTGGTGAAACATTGTTCCTCAGCATTCAAGACACTGCACTAAAAAGGAATATGCAAATTAAAAAATTAACATTTGTTAAAGGTTTTTCTATGTGCTACAAGAGAATTTTTTAAAGTGAGAAAAGTAACAATTTAAGGAAAATAACAATAGAATTAAAGATTGGATGCAACCTGGCACCATGAATCATTAGTATCAATGTGTTTTATTTAAATTTAAAAAAGCAAACTCCACTTTAGATGAAAATGTATAAAAAATTGGAATTCAGCCATAGTAACTAATAATAAATACCTCAAACAGTTCAGTAGCAATGATACTGCTCAGCACTTAAAGACAAACACTGAGCAGCATTGTGCTAAAATTAAACCAGAAACAAAACCACTGATCTTAAAAGCACCGAAATGGAGAAGAATCCAAGTTGTGCATCAGGCTGAGCAAATGATTCCTTCTACAGCTATTGTTCAACTGTTTGCATTGTCAACAGTGCCTTACACACTACAGTCATTAAGTAATCTCAGAATCCTATTTTATCCACTCATGTGTGAACTATGATAACAAATATAAACTCTTTATAATCAAATTATGACAATTAGCACATTCTGGTCACAGGTATGGTGCTGAATTTGGTGCACGGCCATTCACCAAGATGACGTGGTAATTTTTGAGAAAAGAAAATTAACCTAATGGTTATTAACCACAAATACAGTGTGCTTATTCTCATATTTGTCCATCTTCTTCCATCTTTCCCTCCAGTCATTCTATTGACTCCAACATTTTATTAATCTTTAACCTTGTTTGTAACTTGAATAGCTAACCAAATTAAACACCTAACAAAACCAACAAGCTAAACATTCACAATGCAAAGACAAAATAACCAAATTTAGAATGACAGTGATAATTAAAATGTGAATGCACATCACATTGAAACTAGTAGGAGACAGAATAGTGAAAAACACAAATGATGCCATCCTGTTTTTGAAAGGTTGGGATTTGCATGCAGAACTTGGAGAGAAAACAAGCCAGTGTCAAGCTTATAATACATGCAGTGCAAAAGATGGTATCATGCAGACAAATTTGAAACTAAATCTAAATGTGTTATCTGCATGACTATGTAGTTTAAATAAAAGAAACAGTTATTCATTTGCTAGACTTGCAAACTTGCATACGTACTACCAAATATCTAGGCAAGAAACAGAATGCATTTAAAAAAGTAGAATTCTCTAAGTGGTTAAACATAAATAGCACTTCATTCTTCTCTCCTCCTAAGCGTTTTTAATACCCTTTTCAAGTAGGCCATCTGGCCGATCAAGTCTGCTTCACCATTCAGTTAGTATCATGGCTGATAATCCTATCTCTTTAATGTATCTTTAGATAACATATACAAATCCCAGTAGAGGCGCCAGGCAGGCAATTTCCTCTTCTGTATACACAAGACATACGAAAGGAGGCATGAGCAACTCTTGACTTTCAGTCCATCTGCAAGGAAGTTCTTGATCTAACCTTGCTCCTTATTCCTCCAATGTTCACCAAACAACAGCCTAACTGGAACTGAAAATTTACATTGTGGCTCATGGCTGGGGAGAAAACTTAATGGCTTAACTTCAGTCACAAGAACATCACTGAACAGTTTTGTACCATTTTGCTGGCTTTACCGTCTTAATTTCCGCATCACTGCATACTCTCCTTTTAGGAGGAAGTTATTTGTGCCCTGCCATGGTAAAAACACATTGGATTTGCCAACATTAGGTGCACTTGCTGCATCACAAGATGAAAAATAACTGCTCTTCCAAGTAAGGCCACTGCACACAAAAAGGTGTGCTTCTATTTTATGTATGTCACATTCACAGCATACAAACATACAGATTAAGAAGAGTTGGCCATTCAGCAAAATTTTTGAAGCTACCTTATTCCTCAAGTGAAGAAACTATAAAATCAGGTATTTAAGTACATTTACTGCCTCTCCAGTATAACTGTCAGCTTAGACTCTACGATTCTTTCACTCATTGGAAAATGGGTCAAAACTGCCCAAACCTCATTTTAGAAGGAAAAGAAGAAAGAGCCTTTTAAAGTACAAGAAAAAAAATTAAGCCAACAACCTAGAATTATCAGAAAATCAAAAAGGAGCAAGAAGGTGGGAGACAGACAAGGCACAGAGGGTTGTAAAGAAAAGTAGCCTATGAAAAATGACATTATCTACAGGACCGAACCGCTCAACTGACAGCAAGTTGTTCTGTGCTTGCAGATGTTTGAGATTTTGGATATTTAGAACTAGTGTGATAAAATATGCATATGGTTTAAGAATGTAAACAAAGCAGACTGGAAAAAGATACCAGTCTGACCAAATATAAACTTGTCCTTTGGAGCCATAAAGCAGGTATTCAGCAGATAACACACAGATTTAGCACAGCTCTCAATTTCAAGGAAATAAGGCCCAAGCTCACCTTGGACGTCTTCTTCCCCACCATCACCATCCTCTTCCTCATTGTAAGCCAATTCGGCCTGCTTGTCTGCCTCGTACTCACCCACATTACCATCATCCCCATTATAATCCGCCACTTTAGAGTCATGCTGCGGATCAGCTGGGGATTCATTTTCATCAAAGAACTGGCCTGAAGGATCCAAGTCAGAAGCGAGAGAAAAAGAGGGGAGGGGAAAGAAAAAGAGACAGAAATCCACATTGAAAATGAAGAACAAAAGAATTTTTTCCCCCTCAATAGATGCCAACAGAAGCTGGACTATCAAACCTTTCCTTTTGAAATTCCAATCCTACTCCATCAGCTTTGCTCATTAGGGCTACAGCATGTGAAAAACCAAAAGCCTTTGGTTGAATTAAAAACTACAATAAAATGCAAAACAACATTTCTTGCAACTCCTTAAAAGGTTTTCCCCTTTGAATTAATAATGTTTTAATACGCTGGCATGTTGTCACTGTCAGCCTACTCAAGCGTAAGTGTTAGCTGATTATAGTATAGCAGCTTATTGTAGTTGAGCATTATTTGAAGTTAAAAGTGTCACCGAGTAGAGTGGAGTGAAACTGTATGCACAGCAACTGTACCAGCAGCTAGCAGTCATCTTCAGTCCTAGGCACGACGAGGGAACTACAACACCAGTACTATCTACACACACCTTCCTCCACCACATCTCACAACCCAAAACTGAATAAGAGTTAGAATTGTAGTTGACATTGTTAAAGTAAGGCATGACAACAAGTGGCTTGCTAGAATCATGGCTCAAATACTTAGACTTTTGATAGTTTGTCAAGATGAGGAAATGGAGAAGGGAAATAATTCATGCCAAACCTAAAACATTTGATTTTTTTAAGTGAAAACTCTACTCTTGACAGTGTGTCTGTTGTTACTAAATATCTGACTTAAGCTCAAAAAAAAATTTTATCTGCTTACTTAATGGCTGATCACGAAATCTGGAGGTATACAGTGTTAATAAAATCTGCTCAGAATCCACTGTTTATTGCAAACAAATGTGTTGTATCTAGCACTTTATATTCATAATAGTATTCACATATGTATGCCTATACATTTGTCAACCAATTCCACATGGCACTGTACAAGTCAAGTGCCGAGATTTACTGTTATCTTCTGTTTTTCCCTCTCATCAACTTTCAAAGAACAATTTAAACAAATTAAATAAGAAAAGGAAGTACAAGTTACCTTTCTCTGTAATTGCATCTCTTTACCATCCTCATATCTTGTGTTTGAGATTAGAATCTCTGCATGAATGGTGTCAATATTGATCTAAGCACATTACATCCAAACTGGTTGATTAAAATATAATTTTAAAGGGGGCCTTGCTGTACAGTGGTAGTATCCCTGCCTCTGGACCAGATGTTTTGAGTTGATGTTCCACCTCAAGATGAGATGGCCATAGGGGTGCCTCATTACACAAACAGGTTGATTACAAATAGACCTTTTTGATGTGGCTAAACAACAGGCAAGCTCTTAAGATAGTTCTTTTAAAAAAAAGCTAGATTTTGACATACAGGCAACAGAACACAAATACTCACTGTCTCCTTTCCCCTCATTTCTTGCCCAACCTCGCTTACTTTATGATTACACATTTTTAAATAGTCAAGTCAATAGAAGATGACACTCAATCAGAAGTCCCTTTCTTGCACATAATCTTTAAAAGGTCATTCTCAAGATATTTAAACTCAGAAGAGATTAAATTAACCTTTGAAGTTTGCTCGCTTGACTTTCCTGGAGCAATTTTGAAGATGTACAGAAACTACTGGAAGTTGGAGGTTGGTTAGCTCAGTTGGCCGGACAGCTGGTTTGTGACAAAGTGATGTTGACAGCACAGGCTCAATTCTTGTACCAGTTGGGTTACCATGAAGGACTCTCCATCTCAACTTTTCCCCCTGCCTAAGGCGTGGTGACCCTCAGGTTAAAATGACTGCTTATCGTCCATCGATCTAATGGGAGGGCAGGCCTAAGGTCTGGTAAGAGTATGGCGAATTCACCTTTATCCCTTACAATACCACAAGGGATGGTACTGACAGAGCTAAATCAAGACAGACAATAAAATGTCGTGACACCCACATGCATAATGAATTTTAAAAGTTAAAGTTCACAAATTTGCTCAAATCAAACAAAGCAGATCAAGTTCTAGGCAAAATTCAAAAATTTTGACAAGATTTTGAGAACGAAACAGAAAGACAGCAAGAGATTGTGGGAAACCAGTGGCCAAATTGCATTACTGGCTTATTTGGATGATTGCCATTACAAATATGAGCATCAGAATCTATAATAGAAAAGCTGATGTAAAGTGAAAAAAAAAGGCAAGTTGCAGAGAAGAATATAATATATTTATAAATATGTACACACCATTTAAAGCTATGCACATGCTGTGCAGTCACTAAATGGTGACAATTTCAGTTAGAAGTCCACTTCACCACTAACAGTGTCAGCTCACAAGAGCAATGTTTGTTTATTTGAATGTCATGTTTTCTCCTGGCAATTTTGTATATTCATTTAATTGCATTAAATGCACCCTTAATAATGATTACATTTAAGAATGATCTTATCCACTCAGCTGATCCCAGGCTTGCCATCATCACAGGGAATGCAACTCATTAAAATCACGGCTATATCGTGCTAGAAATGAAAAAGTGATTTCATGATTGATGAGAAAAGAGTCAGAGTTATACAGCACGGAAACTGACCCTTCAGTCCAACTTGTCTGCAACAACCAATTACAGTATCCTAAATTAATCTAATCCCATTTGCCAGCATTTGGCCCCTATCCCTCTAAACCTTTCCTATTCATGTACCCATCCAGATGGCTTTCAAGTGTTGTACAGGTGACTGTACCAGCCTTCACCACTTCCTCTGGCAGCTCATTCCATACACACACCACCCTCTGTGTGAAGAGGTTGCCCCTTAGGTCCTTTTTAACATCTCTTCCCCCCTCACTCTAAACCTATGCCCTCTAGTTTTGAACACCCCCACCACAGGGTGAAGACCTTGGCTATTCACCCTATCCATGCCACTTGTGATTTTAAAAGCCTATCAGGTCACCCCTCAGCTTCCAACACTCCAGGGAGAAAAGCTTGAGCCTATTCAGTCTCTCCCTACAGCTCAAACACTCGAAACCCAGCAACAACCTTGTAAATCTTTTCTGAACTTTCAACTACAATAACATCTTTCCCATAGCAGAAGAGAGATCAGAACTGAACACAGTATTCTACAAGTGGCTTCACCAAAGTCCTGTACGGCTGTAACATGACCTCCCAACTCATACTCACTGCTGACCAATAAAGGCAAGTGGGCCAAACACCTTCATCACCCTGTCTACCTGTAGCTCCACCTTCAAGAAACTATGCACCTGCACCCCTAGGTCTCTTTTTTCCCTCAACACTCCCCAGGACCCTACCATTAATTGTGCTGCCCTGGTTTGCCTTACCAAAATGCAACACCTCACACTTATCTAAATTAAACTTCATCTGCCATTCCTCAGCCCACTGGTCCACCTGATCAAGGTCCTGTTGTACTCTGATAACCTTCTTCACTGTCCACAACACCACCAATTTTGGTGTCATCTGCAAACTTATTAACCATACCTCCTATGTTCACGTCCAAATCACTTATGTAAATAGCTTTTAAAAGGCAGGCCAATAAAAGGTGTAAAATATAATTTTGATTTTGGACTTAAGAGGTAGATAGATGTGTCAATTGTGATTTTTTTTTTTTTAAGAAAAAAGACAGGCTAAGCATCATTTGAGCAGGGAGGTAAATGTAGTTTCAAGAAAACACACCCCTGCAGAATTCATGGATAAGATGTTTGCACTGTTGGGTTTGACAGGCAGAGTAAACACATTAAGGTAGTTAGTTTAGATGTGGTTTCAGAATAGAAAAGTTCAATATTTTAGTCAAGAAGAATCCAGAAGAGAACAGTCCTCCTTTAAGCAGGAGAATCAGGTTAGTTCAGGGGCTAACAGTCACCTCAGCAATGGTTTTAGTCTGTGCAGCTAAGCAGGAAAGTCTGGATAGAAATCTTCAAGTCGCTGGCACTGAAGGAGGTTTAGGGGATCAGAATTAAGAGGTTCATACAAGCAGATTCAAGAATAAGATGATAAAATTGGTCTCTACAGTTCAAGAACAAAACTCTGAAGAAAGTCAGTTCAGATTAGTGAGCAAAATTATTGGAAAGGGCTCTGAGAGACAGGATTGATGATCACTTGGAAAGGCACAGTTTGATTCGTGATAGTCAGCATGGATTTGTGAGGGGTAGATCATGCCTCACAAACCTTATTGAATTCTTTGAAGAGGTGACCAAACACGTGGATGAAGGTGGAGGCAGTGGATGTGGTATACATGGATTTAAGTAAGGCGTTTGATAAGGTTCCCCATGGTAGGCTCATGCAGAAGGTAAGGAGGCATGGGATAGGGGGAAATGTGGCAGATTGGATTCAGAATTGGCTGACCCTTACAAGACAAAGGGTGGTAGTGGACGGAAAATATTCAACATGGTGCTCAGTTACGAGTGGTGTACTACAAGGATCTGTTCTGGGTCCTCTTCTATTTCTGATTTTTGTAAATGATTTGGATGAAGGAGTGGAAGGGTGGATTAGCAAGTTCGCGGACAATGCGAAGGTGGGTCACGTTGTGGACAGTGCGGAGGGCTGTTCTAGGTTACAAAGGGACATTGATAGAATGCAGAGCTAGGCTGAGAAGTGGCGGATGGAGTTTAACCCTGAAAAGTGTGAGGTGATTCATTTTGGAAGGAGAAACTCGAAAGCAGAATACAGGGTTAACGGAAAGATTTTTGGCAGTGTGGAGGAGCAGAGGAATCTTGGGGTTCATGTTCACAGTTCCCTGAGAGCTGCCACCCAGGTGGATAGAGCTGTTAAGGCAGCGTATGGTGTTAGCTTTCATTAATAGAGGGATCGAGTTCAAGAGCCGTGAAGTTACGCTCCAGCTATACAAAAGCCTGATTCAGCTACATCTGGAGTATTGTGTCCAGTTCTGGTCACCTCATTACAGGAAAGATGTGGAAGCGTTAGAAAAGGTGCAGAGGAGATTTACCAGGATGTTGCCTGGAATGGAGGGAAGGTCTTACGAGGAAAGGTTGAGACAGCTAGGGCCTTTCTCTTTAGAACGACGAAGGATGAGAGGTGACTTGATAAAGGTGTACAAAATGATCAGAGGTATAGATAGAGTGGACGGCCAGAGACTTTTTCCTAGGGTGGAGGTAGCTTTTACAAGGGGACATAGTTTTAAAGTGAAAGGAGGTAGATATCGGGGAGACGTCAGACGTAGGTTCTTTACTCAGAGTGGTCAGGGCGTGGAATGCATTGCCGGAGAGGGTAGTGGAGTCGGCCTCGTTAGGGGCATTTAAATGGCTATTAGATAGGCATATGGATGATAGTATAAGGTAGCAGGGGAGGTTAGATAGACCTTAGGTTTAGGGTAAAAGTTCGGCACAACATCGTGGGCTGTACTGTTCTATGTTCTGTTCTAGATTTAAATAACAGAACTAGAGTGATCTCTCTCAGGGAAACAGGTTGAAATTGTGTTTTGATATGTGTGTTAAAGATCTTTCTAACTGTCTTACAAACAAGGAGTAGGCCAGTCTATCATGCCTGCTCAATCATTCTAAAAAATCAAGGCAAATCAGACTAACTTCAAATCTGCATTACCATCTACTCTGATAACCCTTCACCCCTTTGTTAAACAAGGGCCTACCTACCAACTCCTTAAAAATATCCAAGATTTCCGCTTCCCACCACGTCTGCAGGAAGAGCTCCAAGCACTAAACCCTCAAAAGGTTTCACCTTGTTACAAAATGAGTGAGCCCTGATTTTTAAACAGTGATCCTTAGTTCTAGATTTTCCCACAACACCCTCTCCACATCCACCCTGTCAAGATCCCTCAGACCAATCAGACACTCAAACTTCAATGGATACCAGCTCAGCCAATTTGACTTTTGCTTACATGTCAACCCATTAATTCCAGGTATTAGTCCGGTAAATGTTCTCTACACTACTTCAAATGTATTCACATCGTTCCTTAAATAAAATGAGCTATCGCAGAGTACTCTATGCAGAGTATTCCAGATGTGGTCACACCAGTGCCCTGGATATCTCAAACATAATCTCCACTATCACATTTGCATTGAACTCTACTCGCAATAAATGAAAACATTGTATGACCTTTCCCAATCACTTGCTGTATTGGCATATTAAAATTGTGGTTTATGCACTGGGACATCCAGATGTCTGTCAAAAAAGTTCTACAACCTCATACCTTTTAGCTATTTTGCAATTTTTTTTTATTATTCCTGCCAAAATTGATAAGATCACAATTTCCTCCTCCATTTGCCAGATCCTCTCTCACACAACCTATTTTTTTTGCAGCATCTTTGTACCTTCTTCGCAACTTTCTTTCCCAACCATTTGTCATTAATAAATCTGGTAACTATATCTTCTGCCTCTCCAACTAAAAGAAAATTTCTAATCAACTTGATCAGATGTTATTACACATTACAGGCAGAAAGGACTTAAACCTGGGCCTCCTAGCATAGAAGTGAGGATACTACCACTGCACCCCAAAAAAACTCTTATTCACCCCTCCACGCAAGTTATTTAAACTCTAAACAGTTGAGGACCCAGCAATGAGTTCCACACCATCTATTATATTTTGCCTATCTGAAAAAGATCTGTTCATATCTATTCTTTGCCTGTTATCCAGTTAATCTTCTGCGTCAATGTGTTACTACATACACCGTAAGTTTTGGTTTTCTGCAATAGTCTTTGATGTGGCACTTTATCAAATGTCTTCTCCAAATCCAAGTACAGTTCATCCATTGGATCCTCTCTTCTATAGCACATTACCATCTCAAAGAATCACACACATTGGTCAAATGCGTTCTATCTTTCACAAAACCTTGTTAACTCTGCCCGAGTACCATGAATTTAAATGCCCTGCTTTAAACTTTGAACAATCACTAAATATTTTTCCTTAGTTTTTTTGTTTTCAGTTTTGTGTATGATAAGTTGTTTTGTTGTTAAAACATCTACAGCCTCTTGTGAATGCTTCAGTGTCTAACCACAATGTGAACTAACTGCAAAAATTAAAGCCATGATATATCAAGCCAGGTTGCATTCTAGGATCTGATTTGTCCAGCATTGCCATCAGCCGGGATCATAATGGCATAGAACACAATAGTTAACTATCAATACCGCACACCTCTGTCTTGCACAGCTTTTTTCCTCATTTTCAAGATTTCTATAACTATAAACTTTAAAGTTTGATTTTTCTTCCAGGCTGCTGAAAATTAATTCGTAGATCAGATATTCTGTGAATGCATTCAATGCCAAGTTTAATAGAGAGCTGTTTAATCAGATCCATTTACATTACAGCAAACTTATCAACCAGCACCCACGGGACCAGGAGTTGATCAAAAAGACTGCATAATGTAAAAACACACACTAAGTAATAGAAACATAATGCAGAGGGTACACACATCACTTTTATATTTTATTTACAGCATAAATCTCTTAAATAATGCAACTTTGCCTTACAATTATTGGCAGGGAGCCTTCTCACTCGCACCTTCAACTGACTACTGATATCATGGAGATTGCAATAGTACAGCAAATGTCCAGTGTTCCCCACACAATTTCTGCCAGTTTATTGAAAATGTCAGTTCATAAGGTGCCGGTTGAAATAATGTTGCCGTATTAAAATTCTTGGGTCTGTATATCTTTCTTTGCTACTTTAAATTTGAAGTTTATCCACGTTGATTATGAAAAATTTTTATTTATGGAGTGTAGTATTGGTGGAAGTGTGAATATGTAATTAGTTAATGTAGGCAGATTCCATTGTTATGCATATAGGAATTTACAGTGAAGCTATAAAAATGACAGAATTTTAACAACTTTAAAATAAATGGGAATTACAGCTGCCACCCCTCATTTCCTGGTCTCTAAACTGGCTTCATCTGATATCTATACTTTGTCTGGGACTTCCAATATGCAACAATATGGATCAACCATGCTGGTTAATTTCCCAAATAATTCTCATGTCCATGCTGTTTTTACCTATGTAATTACAGGGGGACAGGGGGGATTTAAACTAATATGGCAGGGGGATGGGAACGAATGCAGGAAGTCGTAGGAAAGTAAAGTGGGGACAGAAACAATAGACAGTATGGGGAAGTGTGGAAGTAGAAGGTAGAGAATCCAAAAACAGAAATCAAAAAAGGGCCACATTTCACAATCAATGTCAAAAAACAAAAGAAGAATCTGAAGGCTGTGTCTCAATGCAAGGAGCATTTGTCATAAGATGGATGACTTAACTATGCAAACAGTTATTAATGGATATGATGTAATTGGGATCACAGAGACCTGGCTCCAGGGTGAACAAGGATGGGAACTGAACGTCCAGGATTACTCAATTTTCAGGAAACACAGACAGAAAGGAAAGGGAAGGGAAATGGGGTAGCGTTGCTGGTTAACTAGAAGATTAACACAATAGTAAGGCAGAACATTAGCCTGGATGATGTAGAATCTGTATGGGTGGAGCTGTGCAACACCAAAGGAAAAAGAGAAGTTAAAAGGAGTTGTGTACAGACCAAACAGTAGTTGTGATCTTGGGGACTGTATCGAACAGGAAATTAGAGATGTATGCAATAAGAGTACAGCAGTTATTATGGGTGACTTCAATCTACATATTGATTGGACAAACCAAACTGGTAGCAGTGCGACGGAGGATTTCCTCAAATGAGGGATGGTTTCCTTGACCAATACACTGAAACACCAACTAGACAGTAAGCCATCTTAGACTGGATGTTGCGTAACAAGAGAGGATTAATTAGCAACATTATGGTTCAAGATCCTTTTGGCAAGAGTGACCATAATATGGTAGAATTCTTCATTAAGATGGAGAGTGATACATTTACATCTGAAACAAGGATCCTGAGCTAAAAGAAAGGAAACTTTGATGGTATGATGCATGCATGCTTTGGCTAGGATAAACTAGCCAAGGATTCTTAAGGGGTTGACAGTGGATAGGCAATGGCAGACATTTAAAGAACACATGGATGAACTTCAATTGTACATCCCTACCTCGCATAACAGCAAAACAGCAAAACAGCGAAGGTGGCTCAACCAAGTCTAACAAGGTTAATCATGAACAGTGTTAAAACCGAAGAGGAGGCATATAAATTGGCCAGAAAAAGCAGCAAACCCGAGGACTGGGAGAAATTTAAAATTCAGAGGAGGACAAAGGGCTTATTTCAGAAAGGGAAAGTAGAATATGAAAGCAAGCTGACAGGAAACAAAAACTGACTGCAAAAGCTTCTATAGATATATGAAGAGAAAATGACTAGTGAAGACAAGTGTAGGTCCCTTGCAGTTAGAATCAGGTAAATTCATAATGGACAAAGAATTGGTAGACCAGTTGAACAAGTACTTTGGATTTGTCTTCACCAGGAAGGACACAAATAATCTTCAAAGAAATGCTAGGGATCAGAGGGTCATGCATGACGGAGGAACTAAAGGAAATCCTTATTAGTCAGGAAATTGTATTGGGGAAATTGGTGGGATTAAAACCCAACAAGTACAAGTACCCAGGGCCAGATGCTCTGCATCCCAGAGTACTTAAGGAAGAAGTGGCCCTAGAAATAGCAGATGCATTGCCTGAAAAGTGATTACCATTCTGTAGACTCAGTTTTAATGGACTGGAGGGTAGCTAATGTAACTCCACTCTCTTTTCTAAAAAAAAAAAAAAAGAGGGAGAGAGAAAATGGTGACTTATAGGCCAGTCAGCTTGACATTGGTGATGGGGAAAATGCTGGAGTCCATCATTAAGGATGTAACAACTGAGCATTTGGAAAGCAGGGACAGAACTGGTGCTAGTCAGCATGGATTCACTAAATGGAAATCATGCCTGACAAACCTTCTGGAACTTTGGGAGGATACGACCAATAGAGTAGACAATATTGAATCAGTAAACGTTGCGTATCTGGGCTTTCTAAAGGCATTTGACAAGGTTCCACACAAGAGATTAGTAAGGAGGTTAAAGCTCATGATAATCGGAGGTAATGTATTGACTAGGATAGAAAACTGGTTAGCAGACAGGAAGCAGAGTGGGTCCATTTCAGAGTGGTAGGCAGTAACAAGTGGGGTGTCGCAGGGTTCAGTACTGGGACCTCAGCTGTTCACAATATACATTAACAATTTCGACGAAGGAATTGAATGCAATATCTCCAAACTTGCAGATGCCTCTAAGCTGGGTGGTAGTGTGGCTGTAAGGAGCATGCTAAGAGGCTGTAGGGTAATTTTGAAGAAATGGCCAAGTGGGCAGATACTTGGCAAATGCAATTTCCTGCTTAGGTGCAATGAGACCTGGGTGTCATTCACTGAAGGTTGGCATGTAGGTGCAGCAGGCAGCGAGGAAAGCTAATGGCATGCTGTCCTTCATAGCAAATGAATGTTGGAGTAAGGATGTCTTGCTGCAGTTATACAGGGCCCTGGTGCGGCCACACCAAGTACAGTTTGCAGTGTGGGTCTCCTATTCTGAGGAAGGACATTCTTGCTATTGAGTGAGTCCAGCGAAGATTCACCAGACTGATTCCCAGTATGGCAGGACTGGCACATGAGGAAAGACTGTATTGACTGGGTTTGTATTCGCTGGAATTTAGAAGAACGATGAGGGATCTCATAGAAAGAAATAAAATCCTGATGCGACTGGACAGGCTAGATGCAGGAAGAATGTTCCCAACATTGGGGGATATGCAGAATAAGGGATCACAGACTAAGAATAAGACGTAAGCCATTCAGGACTGAGAGGAGGAAGAATTTCTTCACTCAGTTGTCAACTTGTGGACAGGAAGCTATTGGGGCGAGTTCATTAGATATATTCAACAGGGAGCTGGACGTGGCCTTTGCGGCTAAAGGAATCAAGGGATATGGGGAGAGAGGGTGGGAATGGGATACTGAGATTGCATGATCAGCCATGATCATATTGGATGGTGGTGCAGGCTCGAGGGGCCAAACGGCCTACTGCTGCACCTATGTTTCTACGTTACAACGTTACACCTTCCTACAAGTGCAGCAGTTGCAGACCCAGAAGGTGCAATCACTGTTTGACAAGTTTACACAGACAACATCCATTATAAATATGTCAACAGAAATTTACAACAAAACAAATAAGGATAGAATTCACATTCTAAAAAAAACCAGTTGTAAGTCCAGGTCCAATAATTGCTAAAAGCTTTTAACCCCGCATGTTCAGAAGACAATGCTAGATCAACTCATGTACAACATTCCTGTTTAATCATGATTAAACTGACATTTTATTGCACATTGAGTGAAATCTGTTGCTGAGTTTTAGGGCACTGCAAACTGATCTTTGTGACCTTCTTTCTAGGTAAAGAAGAAGGAAGGTCACAGCTGAAATGTATATAAATTCAAGTTCTAACTTGAAACTTCCCAAGCGGATTTACCATTTAGGTAAATAGCCAGAAACGCTTCACTAAACACCTTTTCACTAAGCACCTAGGTAACAAAATGACCTGAAAAATGTACCATTCAGACTCTCTTGCCTGCAAATTTCAAACAGGCCATTGCTGATTGTTGTAAAGTGGAGGATGATGTTTCTGCTCCCCCCAACTTGGAGAACCAAAACCAAAAACACTCAGAGGAGCACCTCCCCCCAGATCTGTAAAAGGAGTGTGAAAAGTGGGGAAACGTGCCTTTCAGCATCTAGTAGTTCAATAAAATAAATCCCTGACACTCACTTTAAAACCAAGTAACAATATTTATCCAACAGTGATCAAGTTAACTAAACTATTAACAAGCCAAATAAATCCCTTCTAACTACTAAGCATACTGAATAAAGAGAGATTCTAATGGTACACTGTTCAATAAATACAAGTCCTGAATTTTTTTTTTTTTTTTTAAAATAAAAGTAGTTTCTTGAAATTACAGCCAGGTTACATGCTTTCACCGTCAACTCTTCTGTTAGGAATATTAACTAGTTGTGCCATTGGTACCATCGTCATTTAGATGGTGCTTTCTCCAAGACAGAGGCGGCTGTGACAGGCAGCGATTCTCACGAGAGCCGAGGGTCATAAGCCTTTGTCGATGGCAGCTAGCGCTGAGGCTTTGCCTAACTGCCCCCTTTTTAAACCCTTGGTGACAAATTTTTTTTACAATATGATTGGTCCTATATTGTCAAAACCATTAGACTTAAATTTAATTGGTTTTTGGTACCGAAGTACCTGCTTCAAATTGCTTGGCTAAATTCAAAAGCCTGCTGTCTTGGTGAAAACTGCTGCTTGGCCTGCTAACCGTACAGCCTTTCAATACAATGCAGGTGTTGTGTTTACTTGCAAACTTCAAAGCAGCTGTTCATAGGCACCCATTTCAAATCTAAAATCAGAAAAAACACTTAAAAAGGGACCTTGCAATTCTTTCCCCACTAACATTTTACAAACACCAAATTCTACCTTCCTGCCTCCCAATCCAAAAGTACTCTAACCAACATCACAATACCTCCCCGATTAAGAAAAAAAGTGAACCATTACGAAAAGATGGCTTCATTTTTTTAAAAAAATCTTAAAACCATTATATTACTAGATCCACAGCTCATTAGAGTTAACATTTTATACCAGTTCTATTTATGTATAAAACACTGTTTCTATCTTATATAAGCATTTCTCTTTTAGACGCACATAAAGCATCTATGATAATATTTTCACAACCTGCAACGTATACAATCTGTAAATTAATTGCTTGTAATATGAGGCTCCAATGAAATAATCTGGTATTCTTGTCCTTAAATCTTTCCAGAAATGTCAAGGGTTGTGACTGGTATACATAACTGCCTCTGATGCATTGTTTGCAACATAAACATTAGAACATTTTAAGGCCATTACCAAACTCTAACTCTTTTTCAATGGTTGAATTTTTTCTTCTGGTGGATATTGGACTCTTTGAAAAATAACTGATTGGCCTTTCAATTCCACAATCATCTACCCGTAACAACACAGCTCCAACCCCTACATCAATGGTGAGTTTGAAGAGTTTCAAACAATCTGGTGTGGCTAAGATTGGTGTGGTAGTTAACACTGCTTTTCAATTCTCAAATGCCTCCTGACATTGTTCCGTCCGCTGAAATTTTGGTGATTGTTTTAAAAAAAAAAAAAAATCACATCAACGGTGCCACTACGCTACTAAAGTTTGGTACAAATTTCCTGTAGAATCCATTCAATCCTAAAAATCATAGCACTTCCTTCTTCGATGGCGGTCTTAGATATTCCTTGATGGCCTTGGTCTTCACCAATTAGGTTTTGGCTCTGATGAAGGCTCCTAACCCAAAACATCGACTTTCCTGTTCCTCTGATGCTGCCTGACCTGCTGTGTTCCTCCAGAATCTGCAGTACTTGCTATCTGAGTGACTTAAAACCCTACCGCAAAGCCTCCTCCAAGGATGCCCACCTTGAAGTTGTCCTCCTCTCTCCAGAAATACCTCAGTGGACCTCTCTCCCATTACAACCCACTGGTGATCTTCTCCGCCATGAAGCTCTTCAATCACTTACTGAGAAACTTGTTACAACAGCTACATCTCCTTTCTCAGTACCTGCCTACACAGCCAGCTCATACCCCATGGATTCTAACCACCATTCAGGCCACCCCAATTTGAGCCAAACTGTGACAACCATTACCTACAGTATATCCAGAGCCTCCAGAAACTGTTTTCACTGTGGATCCTCAGCTCCACGCTCACAGCCATGCATTGGCATCTCCTCACACTACAGTCAGCCCTACGCCAGCTCATAGCCCGAGTTCTGATAAACAGTCCTGACCAAAAACGGCAACTTTCCTGTTCCTCTGATGCTGTCTGACCTGCTGTGTGCCTCCAGCTCCACACTGTTGACTGACTCAAGCATCTGCAGTTCTTGCTCTCAAAACAGTGTCAACTAACTGGACCACAACTCCATCTTGCTCTTTTGTTTTCTTGTTTTAACTTACAGCTGTGGAATCTTGTCACCACAGAGTCCAGAAAAATTCCAGGGTATTTATCTTAACCTCAGTTCCCTGGTTTTCTTTTGGCTTTTTCACTAGAATGGTCATCATGCCCGCCTGGGATTCAGCTGTATCATTTCCAAGAATAAACCATATTCCTGAAATAGCCAATTTTTTCCATCACTTCCCCAGTCTTAATTGAACTTTCTAGCCTCATGTTACACACAGGGGGACACTACCACTCTCTCAGGCAATATTCCAGAAGGAACGCAAATATTTTAATCTCTTATTATTAGAGAAAACTAGCTCCGCAACTCTGAATATTTTAACTTCTTTACCTACTCCACTTGTTCTGAGTAAATCTTATTCATACAGGTGAAGTCTTTGAACAGATCAGACGCTACCTTACTATCCAACCCACGACTATAGTGCAGCTCCTCAACCTCTTGGGATTTCCTTCACTACCTTAAATAATCCCACTAGTTTAACCTCTTACTACATTCTTAAACTATCAGCACTGTGACATTGTGTCCTACTTTATTACAGGGAAACATCCGAGGTCTTTCACTTCTCAGGTTTCTTTTGTCACGTACAGTAAACTGGTCCCAGTGTGATCTACCTTTTGTTTATTGTTGAAGAATTTCTATCTTTCCCAATTTCTATCCCTCACTGAATGAAATTGCTGTTGGAAGCTACATTTCAATTTATGCACTAATGCGTATTCATCCACCGTCTCTGCAGCTCTTCTCGCTGTTTTAACTTTGTTCCTCAAAATGAGCTCTTATTACTTCTGAAAGTGAGTTTTTAAAAACTCCTCCAGTGGAATAATATCTCTAAGAGCTTCATATGTCTTTTCTATTTTTAATGCTCTCATTCATCTATTGAAGTTGCTGTGTAATTCTTTCAAACTCGATACAAGTCTGGCCTGGTTCCTTTCTTACATTTCTGAACCCTTGTCCATGAGTTTCTGGTACCAATTCGTAGGTACTCAAAATAGCCAGTTTTACTTCTCCATTCTCCTGCCATTTCCCTCGGACAGCACTGCAACCGCCTGACTAGCCCTGCCTGCCAACTTGGTCTGACTTAAGATTACCTACACAGCCTCTGGCCAATTTCTCAAACGAAGTGAAAAAAATTCAACTAATTTTGATAACGTTTGGACATATTTGAATATATCCCCACCAGGCTTTTGGCTACATTGGGTTTGCTTATCACTATCCTCCTCACAAAGCCTACCTTCTACCTTCACCTCCATCCTTTTAAGTCAACTTTCCTGTCTAATTGCCAACTTCTGAAGTTCGAACTTTTTCTCCCTTTCTTCTGCTAGGTCCTTCCTCTCCTTTTCTTTTTCCTCTGCTTTTAACCATAATTCAAACTGTTTCAGTTCCTTTTCATGTTCAAGCTGCTTCATCCGCAATTGAATTCTTGCCATTTCCAAAGATTCTGATGGCATTTCCAGACATCTTGAGTGTCAAGCTATTGCTGCAGATACCTCTTTCTCAGACAAAAGCAACCCCACCTCCAGCTTGTCTGCCAGTTCCAACAGCTTTGCCTTACTCATCTTTGGTAAAACCGCCAAAGTCACTTCTTTCACCTCCAGAAAACTTAGTGACTAAAGAGCCATTTATTTAACCAACAAGCAACTGAAATTAAACAGATTTTCCACTTCTCCCTTAAGTTTTATTTAACGATCGAGTACACTAGTCTGTTTAAATCTGCTGTGACCTTTTGTGCCCTAAATCTGTTCAAATCTGTCAATATCCCAGATGAACCCCCAATCTGTTATTAAGCAGAGGTTGGCACCCTCTCTGAAAACTAAACGCGAAGAGGAGCACCTTGCCCTATAATCTATAAAAGGAGAGAAAAGTAGGGTAACCTGCCTTTCTGTATCTTCTAGTGGTTCAATAAAATAAATCACCAATGCTGTAAAATCAACAAAGTAACAATTTAAGTGAACAAATTAATGAAATTAATAACAAACTGAATAAATCCCTTCTAACTACTAACCATTCCCAAATAAGGAATCTAATGGTATGCTGTTCCAATAAATACAAGTCCCGCCTTTATAAAAAAAGAAGTAGAATTTAGTCCCTTGAAATTACAGCCAGGTTATGTCTTCCAGAATATTCTGTGCCTTCGCCGTCAATTCTTCTGTCAGGAATGCCTTCTCCATTAATTCTTGTCAGGAATGTTAAATAGTTATGCCATTGGTACCATTTTTAAATGGTGCTTTCTCCAAGAGAGGATTCTCTCGTGAGCCGAGGGCCGTTAGCTTTGGCAGATGGCAGCTAGCGCTGGGCTTTGTTCAACTGTCCCCTTCTTTGTATACCCTTGATGACATATCAATATTTCTTACAATTGGTCCTAGGTTGTCAAAACTATCAGACTTTAAATTTAATAGGTTTTTGGTATCTAAGTACCTGGTTCAAATTGAAATTCAAAAGCCTGTTGTTTTGGTAAAAACTGCTGCTTGGCCTGCTAACTGTACAGCCTTTCAATACAAATGTTTCAATTCAGGTGCTCTATGTACTTGCAAACTTTCAAGATGCTACTCAGAGGACATTAATTTTAAAATCCAAGCACAGAAAATACACATGATCTTTTAAAGGGACTTCGCAATGCTTCCTCCCACTAATATTTTACATACTCCAAATTTTAACTTCCTGCCTCTCACTCCACAAGTACTCTACCCAACTTCACAACACTGATCACTACGCCGACTGCAGCTTCATGCTTGTAACTAAATTTGCAAACCCATCTTATCATAGTAGCTCAGAGTTGCAATATCCCTGAGGCAGAGGTAATCTTAAAAGTACCCTCACTTCAGGTCTTTAACAACCTGGAAACTACATATTGGAGAAAAATTCATCAGTTATAATATGTCTTAACAGTTGCTGGTCCTCCATCGATAAATTTCTAAGATGCAGTTACTGGGTATTAATAGAAAAGAGAAAAATCCTTCAAAAACAACAACAGTCAACGATCCAGCTACCACGCAGAAGGAAGTGAGATTCATCTCAATCCAAACCATCAACTGTGTTAACTTAGTCGTCGCCATTTTAACACAGATCATGACTCCCTAACTCTGTTTTTCAATGCAACCTGATCCATAGTTGCCCCACGATTTTATCTAGACAAGGCTATGGAAATTATTCTGAAAGGAGAGATTCTCAATGAAATAAGCAACATGCCAATCTAGGTTACCCATCTAGCAATTCAACAAGTTTGCCTACAACTTTCTTGGGTTTCACTTTAAGACTACCTAATGAATTTGAGGAAGACACTCATTTCACCAAGGCCTCAGCAGCATAGCTTGAAGGATATTCAGTAGCAAGTGGAAGTAATTTGTTTTAAAATATACATACACTGCCTCCTGGCACTGATGGAAGCTCCAAACAGCTCAAAATTCCTGCTTGAGGGAAACACAGCACCATCCCAAATTCCAGAACAGTTCCCACCTGTTGCTGACTACAACAGGAGCACAGTCTTAGCCCTCGAGCTTGTTCTGCCATTCAAACGAGATTATTATTGATCTGTACTCAACTCCAATCTAGTTGTAGCGGTTCTATATCTTGTACCCTAGCCTAGGAAATTCTACATTCACTAAATTTAAAAAAAAAAGGTCAATCATCCTTCATCTTCCATGGAATACTTGGCTACTTAAATTTCTATGCATATCCACCCCTCAGATCTGGTAATATTTTGGTGAATTTATGACCTTCCAAAAGAAATAATTTTTTTTTTTTTTTTTTTTTTTTTTTTAAAATTGCCCAGAGCAACAGAAAGGTCGCCAAATGCAGTCAAATCAGGGCTTCAGTTGCAGTAAAACTCCCTCTTAATGTAACCAGAGAACTAGAATATTAAGGGATCAACATCCCATTAATCTTTGATTATTTTTAGCTCCTGACAAAAAAAATCTCCTTGCACTTCCATTGTTCTCTAGCTTGAGTTTTTAAATCATTTGCAGAATATTTGCCGCCGGGAAGGTAAGTTAATCCTTTCAAAAAAAAAAAAAAAAAAAAAAAAAAAAAAAAACTTACCTCGTGGGATCAGCAGCCTCCATTTTTGCAGCAGCAGCAGGAGCAGTGACAGCAAGGACCGGGGGCTGCCGTGATGGTAAGTTAATCCTTTAAAAACTTACCTCGTGAATAGACGGAGCGCATGTTGAGCAGGAGCGGACACGGGACAGCTGAGTAAGTGAGGTAATATATTTGGGCAGTTGCTTTACCCGAAACACTACTTAGGTAGTATCTCCCACCCATCCTCCTCCTAACCAAAATAAACAAATTCTGAGCGCCGATTTGGTAAGGTTACTAGTTTTTTTTTTTCAGAATTCAGAACAGTGGGAATGGATGTTAGGGCAGTTGTATGCTCCTCCTGTAGAATGTGGGAGGTAAGGGTCACCACTAGTGTCCCCACTGACTTCATCTGCGGGAAGTGTACCCAACTCCAGCTCCTCAGAAACCACATTAGGGAACTGGAGCTGGATGAACTTCGGATCATTCGGGAGGCTGAGGGGGTAATTGAGAGAAGTTACAGGGAGGTAGTCACACCTCAGGTACAGGAAAAAGGTAGATGGGTTACAGTCAGGGGACAGAAAGGGAACAGGCAGACAGTGCAGGGATTCCCTGTGGCCGTTCCCCTTAATAACAAGTATACCGTTTTGGATACTGTTGGGAGAGACGACTTCCCAGGGGTAAGCCATGGGGTACAGGTCTCTGGCACAGAGTCTGTCCCTGTTGCTCAGAAGGGAAGGTGTGGGGGGGGGGGCGGGGGCGGAAGGGGAGGAGACCATCAGTCACTGGGGACTCCATAGTTAGGGGGACAGATAGGAGATTCTGTGGGAATGAGACAGACTCGCAGTTGGTGTGTTGCCTCCCAGGTGCCAGGGTCCGTGATGTCTCAGATCGTGTTTTCGGGATCCTTAAGAGAGGGGGAGCAGCCCCAAGTCGTGGTCCACATAGGCACCAACGACATAGAAAAAGGGAATGCAAGGCAGAAATTCAAGGAGCTAGGGTGGAAGCTTAGAGCTAGAACAAACAGAGTTGTTATCTCTGGTTTGTTACCCATGCCACGTGCTAGCGAGGCAAGGAATAGGAAGAGAGAGCAGTTGAACACGTGGCTACAGAGATGGTGCAGGAGGGAGGGATTCAGATACCTGGATAATTGGGGCTCATTCTGGGGTAGGTGGGACCTCTACAAATGGGATGGTCTACACCTGAACCAGAGGGGTACCAATATCCTGGGGGGGAAATTTGCTAATGCTCTTCGGGAGGGTTTAAACTAATTCAGCAGGGGGATGGGAACCGGAATTGTAGCTCCAGTGTACAGGAGGTTGAGTGTAGTGAGGTCATGAATAAGGTTTCAAGGTTGCAGGAGTGTACCGGCAGGCAGGAAGGTGGTTTGAAGTGTGTCTACTTCAATGCCAGGAGCATCCAGAATAAGGTGGGTGAACTTGCAGCATGGGTTGGTACCTGGGACTTCGATGTTGTGGCCATTTCGGAGACATGGCTAGAGCAGGGACAGGAATGGTTGTTGCAGGTTCCGGGGTTTAGATGTTTCAGTAAGATCAGGGAAGGTGGCAAAAGAGGGGAGGTGTGGCATTGTTAGTCAAGGACAGTATTATGGGGCAGAAAGGACGTTTGATGAGGACTCATCTACTGAGGTAGTATGGGCTGAGGTTAGAAACAGGAAAGAGTTTTCCCTGTTGGGAGTTTTCTATAGGCCTCCGAAAAGTTCGAGATGTAGAGGAAAGGATTGCAAAGATGATTCTGGATAGGAGCGAAAGTAACAGGGTAGTTGTTATGGGGGACTTTAACTTTCCAAATATTGACTGGAAACACTATAGTTCGAGTACTTTAGATGGGTCAGTTTTTGTCCAATGTGTGCAGGAGGGTTTCCTGACACAGTATGTGGATAGGCCAACAAGAGGCGAGGCCACATTGGATTTGGTACTGGGTAATGAACCAGGCCAGGTGTTAGATTTGGAGGTAGGTGAGCACTTTGGTGATAGTGACCACAATTCGATTATGTTTACTTTAGCGATGGAAAGGGATAGGTATATACCGCAGAGCAAGAGTTATAGCTGGGGGAAAGGCAATTATGAGGTGATGAGGCAAGATTTAGGATGCATAGGATGGAGAAGGAAACTGCAGGGGCTGGGCACAATTGAAATGTGGAGCTTGTTCAAGGAACAGCTACTGCATGTCCTTGATAAGTATGTACCGGTCAGGCAGGGAGGAAGTGGTCGAGCGAGGAAACCATGGTTTACTAAAGAAGTTGAATCTCTTGTCAAGAGGAAGAAGGAGGCTTATGTAGAGATGAGGCTTGAAGGCTCAGTTAGGGCACTTGAGAGTTACAAGTTAGCCAGGAGGGGACATGAGAAGTCTTTAGCAGGTAGGATCAAGGAAAAGCCTAAAGCTTTCAATAGGTATGTCAGGAGTAAAAGAAAGAATGACTAGAGTAAGATTAGGGCCAGTCAAGGACAGTAGTGGGAAGTTGTGCGTGGAGTCCGAAGAGATAGGAGAGGCGCTAAATGAATATTTTTTCGACAGACAGACAGACAGACAGAGTCGAGGAGAATACTGAGATACAGGCTATTAGACTAGATGGGATTGAGGTTCATAAGGAGGTGGTGTTAGCAATTCTGGAAAGTGTGAAAATAGATAAGTCCCCTGGGCCAGATGGGATTTATCCTAGGATTCTCTGCAAAGCTAGGGAGGAGATTGCAGAGCCTTTGGCTTTGATCTTTATGTTGTCATTGTCTACAGGAATAGTGCCAGAAGACTGGAGGATAGCAAATGTTGTCCCCTTGTTCAAGAAGGGGAGTAGAGACAACCCTGGTAATTACAGACCAGTGAGCCTTACTTCGGTTGTGGGTAAAGTGTTGGAAAGGATTATGAGAGATAGGATTTATCATCTAGAAAAGAATAATTTGATTAGGGATAGTCAACACGGTTTTGTGAAGGGTAGGTCATGCCTCACAAACCTTATTGAGTTCTTTGAGAAGTTCTTTGAGATGGATGAGGGTAAAGCGGGTGATGTGGTGTATATGATTTCAGTTAAGCATTTGATAAGGTTCCCCATGGTAGGCTATTGCAGAAAATACGGAGGCATGGGATTGAGGGTGATTTAGCGGTTTGGATCAGAAATTGGCTCGCTGTAAGAAGACAGAGGGTGGTGCTTGATGGCAAATGTTCATCCTGGAGTTCAGTTACTAGTGGTGTACTGCAAGGATCTGTTTTGGGGCCACTGCTGTTTGTCATTTTTATAAATGACCTGGATGAGAGCGTAGAAGGATGGGTTAGTAAATTTGCGGATGACACTAAAGTCGGTGGAGTTGTGGATAGTGCGGAAGGATGTTGCAGGTTACAGAGGGACATAGATAATCTGCAGAGCTGGGCTGCGAGGCAGCAAATGGAGTTTAATGCAGAGAAGTGTGAGGTGATTCACTTTGGAAGGAGTAACAGGAATACAGAGTGCTGGCCTAATGGTAAGATTCTTGGTAGTGTGGATGAGCAGAGAGATCTCGGTGTCCATGTGCATCGATCCCTGAAAGTTGCCACCCAGCTTGATAGGGTTGTTAAGAAGGCGTACGGTGTGTTAGGTTTTATTGATAGAGGGATTGAGTTTCAGAGCCATGAGGTCATGTTGCAGCTGTACAAAACTCTGGTGCGGCCGCGCTTGGAGTATTGCGTACAGTTCTGGTCGCCACATTATAGGAAGGATGTGGAAGCATTGGAAAGGGTGCAGAGGAGATTTACCAGGATGTTGCCTGGTATGGAGGGAAGGTCTTATGAGGAAAGGCTGAGGGACTTGAGGCTGTTTTCGTTAGAGAGAAGAAGGTTAAGAGGTGACTTAATACAGACATACAAGATGATCAGAGGATTAGATAGGGTGGACAGTGGGAGCCTTTTTCCTCGGATGGTGATGGCTAGCACGAGGGGACGTAGCTTTAAATTGAGGGGTGATAGATATAGGACAGATGTCAGAGGTAGGTTCTTTACTCAGAGAGTAGTAAGGGCGTGGAATGCCCTGCCTGCAACAGTAGTAGACTCGCCAACTTTAAGGGCATTTAAATGGTCATTGGATAAACATATGGATGATAATGGAATAGTGTAGATTAGATGGGCTTCAGATTGGTTTCACAGGTCGGCACATCGAGGGCCGAAGGGCCTGTACTGCGCTGTAATGTTCTATGTTCTATATCCAAACGTATCCTCTTTGGGTAGAAAATGGAAGACAACTATTCGAAATTCACCTACTATAGTTTTGTCGACTTAATTCAGCAAGATTTTTTGTAGTTTGATGCTCCTGCTGATATAATTTAGTATACCATTAATCTCTGCATTCCACTCTTCATGTATATAGAATTGGACAATGGTCAGAACTCAATGACACATGCAGTTCAGTGTTAAGCTCCTGTTGCTGGAGCTCTGTGTCCACAAACTCTGACATTAAGAGACATAAAAGCGTTCACACTTCCATTTGCTGTCTATACTATGTTAGCATTATGTATATAGGAAGCTATCCAATATAGGTGCAAGTTCAGCCCAATACATTGATCAACATCCATTAGACACAATTGGGTATAATTAATTTTGAAGTCTCGAGCTTGTACTGACTACAGGAAACAACGAAGCTGTTCCTTATGGGTAATCAAAGCTAGTTTAAATAAGTTGTGGCTATGTTTTATGCAAGAATGAAGCATTCATGATTTAAAAACAGATGTTACACTTTGCACAGTAATTAAATTCTTTGGCAGATGTTTAATCTATGGGAAACAAATTTTTTTTGCAACTTACATATTACATGGATCACTGTTATAAAGCACACTAAAAAGCAACATTTGCCAAATGAATTGCAAAATTTCACTTCATTCCTTAGCTTTGGCAAGGACAACGCATGTGTTTGTTTCTGGACTCAGTTGTCCAAGGGACAAACATGACTGGTTTTACAACTGGATCTAGCCAACACGGCTTCCCTTTCTTTTGTATGCTTGTCCTGCAAAGAGCAAGACCATGTGACATTTGTGGGGTGACAGTGTCTTAAGTACTGATCCAATAACCTACAGACATAAACAGAAAAGTTTAGCACATGGACTGTAGCAGTTCAAGATGCTGCTCATCACCACCTTCTCATGGACAATTAGAGAGGAGCAATAAAAGACACTAAAAATGGGATACAATTCGTGAAAGAAATAATATATTCTCAGATGCCCATCTTAGAAGATGGAGACTAGCATTCACATCAAAAATCAAGAAATCTGAATAAACCAGAAAAGACTTCAGACTAAATGAAGAGCCTGATAAAGATTTTTCACATCCTTGTTTGACCTCACCTGATTGACCTCACTCAAATAGATAGGCTGAAGACTTCAACTTAAGATTTTGGTGGTGAATAATCACACACAAGCAGCAAAGAATCAAGAGATAACAAGGTGTAGAGCTGGATGAACACAGCAGGCCAAGCAGCATCAGAGGAGCAGGAAAGCTGACGTTTCGGGTCTGGACCCTTCTTCAGAAATGGGGGAGGGGAAGGGGACTCTGAAATAAATAGAAAAAAAAAAGAGAGAGGGGAAGGCAGATGGAAGGTGGATAAAGGAGCAGATAGGTGGAGAGGAGACGGACAGGTCAAGGAGGTGGGGATGGAGGCTAGTAGGTAGGAGATGGGGGTGGGGGATGGTCAGTGAGGTGGGAAGAGCAGATAGGTGGGAGAAAAGACAAACAGGTCAAGGAGGCAGGGGACGAGCTGGGCTGGTTTTGGGATGAGGTCCGGGGGGGTGGGGAGATTTTGAAGCTTGAAGTCCACATTGATACCTTTGGGCTGCAGGGTTCCCAAGCAAAATATGAAGTGCTGTTCCCGCAGCCTTTGGGTGGCATCGTTGTTGCACTGGAGGCGGCCCGGGATGAACACGTCGTCCACGGAGTGGGAGGGGGGAGTTGAAGTGGTTCGCAACTGGGAGGTGCAGTCGTTTGTCACGAACCGAGCGTAGGTGTTCCACAAAGCGGTCTCCAAGCCTCCGCTTGGTTTCCCCAATGTAGAGGAGGCCACAACGGGAACAGCAGATACAATATACCTTCCTCTCCCGCAGGCCCGAACAGTCCCCCTCCACTGATACCCTTATCCGCTTAGCTGAACTCGCCTTCACCCTTAACTTCTCCGTCAACTCCTCCCACTTCCTACAGACAAAGGGGGTGGCCATGGGTACCCGCATGGGCCCAAGCTATGCCTGCCTCTGTGTAGGATACGGGGAACAATCCCTCTTCCGCAGCTACACTAGCCCGATCCCCCATCTCTTCCTCCATTATATCGATGACTGTATCGGCACCACCTCGTGCTCCCATGAGGAGCTCGAACAGTTCAGCCACTTCACTAACACCTTCCACCCCAACCATCTCAGATACCTCTCCTTCCTGGAACTGTTTCCATCTCTGACAACCACTTGGAAACCAATATCTATTTCAAGCCTACGTACTCCCACAGCTACCTAGAATACACCTCCTCTCACCCACCTTCCTGCAAGAATGCCATCTCCTATTCCCACTTCCTTCACCTCTGCCACATCTGCTCCCAAGATGAGGCATTCCACTCCCGGACATCCCAGATGTCCTCGTTTTTCAAGGACCGCGTCTTCCCCTCCACAGTGGTCGAAAACACCCTCGATCGCATCTCTCAAGTTTCCTGCAACTCATCCTTCACACCCCCTCCCCGCAATAACAACAAAAACAGAATCCCCCTCGTCCTCACGTACCACCCCACCAACCTCCAGATTCAACACATCATCCTTCACCACTTCCGCCACCTGCAATCTGACCCCACTACCAAGGGCATTTTTCCCTCCCCACCCTTATCTGCCTTCCAGAGGGACCGCTCTCTCCGTGACTCCCTCGTCCGCTCCACACTCCCCACTAGCCCCACCACCCCAGCACTTTTCCCTGCAACCGCAGGAAGTGCTACACCTGCCCCTACACCTCCCCCCTCAACCCCATCCCAGGCCCCAAGAAAACCTTCCACATTAAAACAGATGTTCACCTGCACATCTGCTAACATGGTATATTGTATCTGCTGTTCCCGATGTGGCCTCCTCTACATCAGGGAAACCAAGCAGAGGCTTGGAGACCACTTTGTGGAACACCTATGCTCAGTTCATGACAAACGACTGAACTTTCCAGTCGCGAACCACTTCAGCTCCCCCTCCCACTCCATGAACGACATGTTCATCCTGGGCCGCCTCCAGTGCAACAACGATGCCACCCAAAGGCTGCAGGAACAGCACTTCATATTTTGCTTGGGAACCCTGCAGCCCAAAGGTATCAATGTGGACTTCACAAGATTCAAAATCTCCCCACGCCCGACCTCATCCCAAAACCAGCCCAGCTTGTCCCTGCCTCCTTGACCTGTCCGTCCTTCCTCCCACCTATCCATTCCTCCCACCTCAACCCCCACCCCCACCTCCTACCTACCAGCCTCATCCCCACCTCCTTGACCTGTCCATTTTCCCTTGACTGACCAACCCCCATCCTAACTCCCCACCTACACTCATCTTTACTGGCTCCATCCCCGCCTCCTTGACCTGTCCGTCTTCTCTCCACCTTCCATCCGCCTTCCCCGCTCTCTCTATTTGTTTCAGAATCCCCTTCCCCTCCCCCATTTCTGAAGAAGGGCCCAGACCCGAATCGTCAGCTTTCCTGCTCCTCTGATACTGCTTGGCCTGCTGTGTTCATCCAACTCGACACCTTGTTATCTCAGATTCTCCAGCATCGGCAGTTCCTACTATCTCTCTCAGCAAAGAATCAACACCTGCTCGAAAGTAAAAATTGCAGATGAATTGATTTTGATACAGGAGATTGAATATTTTTAAAAGCAGAGGTGGATAGGTTCTTGTCAAACAAGGAGGCAAAAGGGTATCGGGGTGGGAGACAAAAAAAAATACGGATTCAAGGTTACAATCAGATTATCCATTTTATTGAATGGCAGAACAGACATGAGGGGCCAAATGGCCTACTCTTGCTCCTTGTTCATATGCCTGTATTTATGGGCACCTGTCAATGTGTATACTCATGTCTTTGCACTAATCTAAAAAACCTTGCTCATTAAAAAACAAACAAAAAATGTCTCAAAGCCAGATTTTTCAAACTGACATCCTGCAATCTCAGTATCAATGACAAATTAATTTTAAATCTGTCTGCCTTAACATGGTAGAATTCAAGACTATGAATGAATGACCATATGCACAGTGTAATTCTATTTATTGTTTTAACAAGGAAATTAACCTGTTACAATAAAAAGGTGCCAGTAGTAAGGAAGCACTAACAGAACATGATAAAGACTGATTTCTCCATTAAATACAGAGAATGTGAAATTAATACACAGATGACATGGTGGAAAACAAACTGAACATTAAAGAAACACCTACCTTGTTGACTTTTAGGATGATCTCCTGGCTCATTGGCTTTTTCATGTCCTTTCCCACCATGATGATCAAAAGGATTTGAAAAGGCTTGGCCAGCAGGGAAGTGTAGAGCTTGATTAGGTGGTGGCTGCATAGCAGGTTCCTTGGCTAAATGATGTATCGGTTTCCCTTGATGTTGTCTATCCAGAACTGCATTGATACAATAAAGCAAGAAAAACCACAATTAGGAGGAATTCATTTCTTAAGAGTTATTGTAAACAATTTCCACTTCAAAAATGGGAGGACATTTTTGTCAGAGATCAATTACGGAATAATAACTGTGCTCTTGTATTCCCTGCTGCACATGGACATCAAGGAAAGGGAAGTGTAAGTTACTGTCTTGCTATGCTCAATTCACCACTACTTCAAAGATAGAACACCAGTGGTAATGAGCTCTAACAGTTCCGATGCAGTTTGGTGGAATATTAGTCATCAAGAACAGATTTTCAAACACTAACTGATCTGAAGTCTAATATCTACAATTGAGGCATTCACATGTACACAAACAGCACGTGTGAAGCTTAAAGGTAATCACATCTCCAATTCCAGGTCAAGATCTGGCCATAGCCATAATTTGCATAATCGGAAGAGATTTACTTTCAGCCCTAACACCACAGTAGATGAGCAGCCAAGATGCTCTTTGCAGCTAATGCTAGAGATTACCTTCAAATGTAAAGATTAGCAAATGTCACCAGAACGTCAATTAGTATATATTGGAAAAAGCCCAAAGCAAGGAGGATTATAATCTACTCCTTAGATTCAAACAGTCTCATTAATACAAAGCTCCAATGCTTAGAACAAATTGCTTGAATGCCCAATTTAGATTTTAGGATTGTTGGAAATGTTTTTGTGATAATTACAATGTGGAGGTGCCACTGTTAGACTGACTGTCTACAAATTGTGCGCTTTTGAACAAAAAAAAAACCCAACTAGTCTGACTCCAGGTTAAAACAGAGACAGATTCTAAACAAGGCCTCACACCCAAATTGCATTGTCTGACTCAAGATGTCACCTCTTATATACAATGATAAAACCTTTATCTATCTCAGGGCAGTGACTTGAAAGAAATTCTGGGATTTGCATTTTAATCAAATCAAACCTGCATCTCCTTTCTAACCGATTAGAGATTTATCAGGAGGGAGTCAGCTAGCCATTTTTGGTTTATTCAATACATTCGCATGAGTTGTATGATCCTTTAATGTTTTACTTATAAATTCTGAATTGATACATCTTCTCACTACACCTGAAGTAGGAGCAATGCTGCTAAAGCTAACGTTTTCAAGTAAACCTGCTTGACTGTAACCTGGTGTCCTGTGATTTTTGAGTTTGTGATAATTGTGACAATTCGGTGTATGGTTAATGTTTGACAAGGCCACAACAGTTGACAGTCAGCACAATTATCTTCATTGAGGCACTACCAATGAAGTGACAACCTTCTACAAGCTAACTCAACCATCAAACTGTTCCTTAAAATGAAGCTAATATTATAATCCCAGCTGTCTTTTCCTGATAACCTTATTTCAGCTGCTGAGTGGCCTTCCATCTCAAAAAGCTGACTGACATGTTCAAGCCTATTTGTGCCAATAAGTATTGAAGACATTTTAAACTCATACCCTACATGTTGCATAAGAATGTTTCCATAACTGGATAATAATCAACATTATTACTGACAATTACTGAAAATTCCTGAGGCTATTTACCCATGAAATAGAAAGCAAAGTTTCACAGATGCAAAACTTTGGATGCTTTATGGCATGTCAAATCTCAAGGACCTACAGTAACTACATAAAGAATTTTTATTTTAAATTTTGTACAGTCTGCATCTCAACATGGGGAGTTGCCACGTGAAAGAGGGGATAGTTTGCTCAATTGGCTTGATTGCTAGCTTGCAGTTCAGTACAGTGAAAGTTCAATTTTTGTTCCAGCTGAGATAGACTTGGCACCTGCCTCCCTCCCCTGTCCCAGTCAGGGGAAAAGAATGGCAAACCACCAGAGAAAAACTGCAAAACACAATAGACACGATGATAATGAAAATTTGAGAGCTCAGATTTTCAACTGAAGTGTGTTTGACACAAGATAGAATTTTGCAGCCCCATAAGGATGATCACAGCACAGGAACATGAAGCTGGTACCACTATTTTGGTCCCTCTTGCCAGGTCCAATTCCCGAATGTGGCCATGCCAAAACAACACAGAGCAGACTTGTTTTATGTTGTTGAGAATGCCTGCTGCGAAATTGGAGGTGGTAGTTAGGGTGATATAGATGGCAATGAATTTGATTGAAATGTTGTGTAGGAGGTTCTACTACAGAAAAATGTGCACGAATAAGCACAAGTCAGGTTGCATCTGGGCAGTGCTTTCTATGGAAGGTTACTGTAGATCACTGCCACTGTCAGCTAGCTCATACTGACCCTATGAACTGTGACAACCATATTGTTAGAGCACGTTAGAAGCACATGCGTGTAAGTTCTAAAATAACTTACTTACCATTTCAAGGAGATAAAATACAAAACAATCCAAGAGGTTTGTATACCTACCTGGCTGGTGATTCTGAGATTCTCCAATTTCATCGGCTCTAACACGAAGATTTTCATCTTCTGCATTATTTGGCTCCTCTTGGTCTACAGGACTTGGCATATTTACTACAAGTGATCTCCCAGGTTTTACAATATTTTGTTCATTATCAAATGAATGAGCCTGGATTGGAGGGGGGGCCTGCATTGCTGGGCCCCTCTCAAAATGTCGGACAGGTTTAATTCCAGCCTCCATATTCAACTTTTCTCCAAGAATCCCACCAACCCTAGACCCAGGTTTCTCAATTTCTTCAAGCAGCAATTTGTTTCTCTTGTGATCTAAGAAAAAAAAATTAAGAAGATAATCATTTTCTACCTTACCATATACATTTAAGACTTTAATGTAACGAGTTAGTCCTTCTGTCACATAAACCACAACCGAAAGTTAAAAAATAAAAAAGGTGATATCCCAAGTCAACCTAGGCAGCACACCACAACTATCGCATTCAAAGAATGAGCAACAAAACAGCACAAAAACAGGCCCTTCGGCCTGCCAAACCCACACTGACATTCTGCTCTTCCATACCAAAACCGTCTTCACTTACAGGATCCGTATCCCTCTATTCCCTTCCTATTTAGGTATTCGTCCAGGCATTTCTTTAATGCTATCGCATCTGTTTCCTCTAGCAGCACATTTCAGGCACACACCATCCTTTGTGAACTTGCCTCACACATTTCATTTAATTTCCACCCCATCCACTGCACCTTGAAACTGTGTCTCCTAGTCGTTAACCCCTCCACCCTGGGGAAAAGCCTCACACTTTCCACTCTATCCATGCCATTCACAATCTTATAAACATCCATCAGGTCTCCCCTCAACCTCCTGCATTCCAGTGAAAACAAACACAGTCTATGTAATCTTTTGTCATAGCTAAAATCCCCCACACCAGGCAACATCCAGGTAATTTTTTTTTCCTGTACCCTCTCCAAAGCATCCACATCCTTCTGGTGGTGTGGTGGCCAGAACTGTACACAATAATCCAAGTGTGGCCAAACTAAATTTCTGTAAGCTTCAGTGTAACTTGCCTAGCCTTACACTCAATGCCCCTTCCAATGTAGGGGAGCATGCCATAGGCATTTCCTTTTAAAATTAAAAACAGCCTTACCTACCTGAGCTACCACCTTCAGTGATCTGTGGACCTTCACACCCAGATCCCTCTGCATATCAATATTTTTAAGGGTTCTGCCATTCACTGGATAAATTTCCACCTGTACTTGACCTTCCAATATGCATCACCTCACTTTGTCCAGATAAAACCCCACCTGCCATTTTGCTGCCCGTGCTTCTATATCATGCAACTGATCTATATCCTGTTGTATCCTCTGACAATTCTGCTCACTATCCACAACATCAATCTTTGTAACATCCACAAACGTATAATTAGATCTGCTACATTTTCCTCCAAATCATTTATGTAGACCATGAGCAGCAGAGGTCCTAGCACCGATCTCTGTGGAACACCAGTTACGGCCCTCCATTCCAAAAAGCATCCTTCCACTTCCGTCTCCTACGACAGAGCCAGTTCAGAATCCAGCTTGACAGCTCATCCCAATATCACGTGACTTCACCTCTTGTACCAGTCTGCTATGAGAGACCTGGTCAAAGGCTTTACTGAAGTCCACATATGTAACATCAACCACTTTTCCCTCAGTAGTCTTTGTCACCTCAAAAAACTCAATTAGTGAGGCAAGATCTCCCCCGCAAAAAGTCATGCTGTGTATAACTAATACGTCCATTTGCTTCTCAACTCCTTTGATGCTGCCTTAGACTTGGAAACCTAAACCTCAATTGTCAATTCTCCAGATGACAGAACTATGTCAGATTATAGGTAGAAGTAATAGGTTTAGGTTTGTGGGTTTGCGAAAAAGGCCTGACTTGCATTTCCCGAACCCAGCACAGAAGTCCAGCCCACCAACACTGGATAATAGGGTGACAAACAAACAATTAGACAGGGGCACAAAATGATATTAAGACTTTTATGGATAGATAAATCAGATGTGTTGAATTGTCTTCTTTACAAATATCTTGTGATCTTATAAAGACAACATGAATTCCTTTTATGGTTTAATAATGTCACCCACTTCTAAAATATTACCACAAGGTGGCACTGCAAATGCAGTTTTTTGTACCAATGGCTTATGCATGAAGCTGCATCTGCTGACACGCAAGGGCACACAGCAGATAATGTCAAACAAGTTTTTTTTAAATATCAATTAAAAGTTAGCAAAAATAAAAAGCATTAATTAAGATTATATAGATAAAAAAATCAGGGTAGTTTTTTTTCTAAAAAGTTTTGCATTTACAGAATTTTTAACAACGGTCTGCAGTCTGTAATTATGGGCGGATCATTGGTGTCAGCAAGTTTTGGCTAGTTTTTGTAACGTTCCAGTCACTGTCACTTGCCAATTTGTTCTCATTAGGTGGTTTCAAACAGATAGACGATGCAGCATGGTTGACAGCTTTTGCAAGCCATGCCTTGAGCAGCAAGATGCAGGATCTGATCTATCCTCCACTCAATGGCCAGTTATGGAAGTCTGTTTTTGCGTGCATGTGCGTGCATCTTACAACAATGATACCTATGTCACCCATTGACCAGTTTCCACTCTTAGAAAGGGGTGAAAAAGGCAGAGCCACCACACTGGATAGTCCAACTATAGTCACACAGTTAGCTTCCTGGTGTTTATAAGCATAGCAAAATGAGAACAACAAAAATTGTACTTCCAAACGTTAAACAGTCTGGGGAAAATCCAGCTCATTCTGAATCATATAATCAGGAAGGGGCACATGAAGATGTAGAACTTTGTACACTTACCCCTCGTCCACCATCTAAGCACACTTGAAAGCATATGAATGGTATTCTGGCTCCCTCATTATACATACCAATCAAAAGATCCATCGGTTTGGCATGTTCATTTTCTTCTATCCCAGGCATACCAGCATCATCATCCGTTTTACCTGGATCTGTAAAAACATTGAAGTTATAGCAGCACAAAGAAATACAATTGGCGTTTAAAAGCAATAATTTAGTTGCAAAACTTTGATCAACCTAAAGGGGTTTGTAAAGTACAAATATTTGCTTTTGGAATGTAGGTGATGCCAGCCCATCCACAATTGGCCTGAAGATGCAAATAAGAATGCATAGAGAAGTTGCTACAGCTTAACAACGGAAAGAAATGAAGGCTTTGAGCAGAGCAAACCACAGAGGGAAAGAGGGAGGTGGTTTCATTTGACAGGTTTTTCCCTCACATTCTACCAAGGAATGCCTCGTTAAAAACATCAAGTTATCAAGTTGAATGCAATTATGAACAGACATGAACTTAATAGAAATAAAACCTCTTCAAAAAGGATAAAATGTTTGCCAACAGGATCCCAATTTTCCTGAACTGGGGAAAAAAAAAAAAATCAGTTTTCATTTGGGTCACCACTTAACAGCAGGGATAAATGTAGTAAGGTTAAAACATTGCAAATAATCAAAAAAAATTTTGGATTGAAATCCAAAAGGTCAAGAAGCACAGATTATGCAAGAGACAAAAAATACTGGCAAGTGGTGCGACAAGATAAATGCAAAGTAATCAGATTACCTAAAATCTTATTGAATGACACAGCAGGTTCGAGGGGCTAATGGCTTATTTCTGCTCCTTGCATATGAACATTAGAGTTGCAACTGAAAACAGCTGGTCCATTGAGGCCATGCCTCAATGAATTTTCACTTGTAGAAGTCAGACTAGCAAGCAGTAAAATCTAGCGGGAAAAGATTGAAGTGCACTAATAAAAGTTAGGTAGAACAAAGATGATTAGAATATGCATAGTTCACATTTATAGATCAAGGGGTCATACTTAACTGAATTCTTGAAGGGAACATGGACTTGGGTTAGGTGAAACAATCTTCAAACAGTAGTCATTTGAAACCAAGGGTACTGAGACAGACTTAAATGGATTAACATTCATTCATGAACCCCCAACTGGTTCATGAAGTGTTCCTCAAGGAAGGAAATTTACCAACCTTACCTGATCTGGCCTAAATGTGACACATGCTGACTTCCAAATGCCCTCAAATGGCAGAGCACGCCACTAATTGAACCAGAAACTGCTAAAAGGCCTCAAGAAAGAAATAAAACATGCAGCCTGCTCTAGGAAGGATGGTAGTAAATTGGAAAGGGTGCAGAAAAGATTTGCAAGGATGTTGTTGGGACTGGAGGGTTTGAAATATAGAGGAGAGACTGGATAGGCTGGGATTTTTCCTCCCTGGAGCATAGGAAGTTGAGGGGTGACCTAATAGAAATTTATAAAATCATGAGGGGTATAGATAAGGTGAATAGCAAAGGTCTTTTCCCTAGGGTGGGGGGAGTTCAAAACTCGCGAGCATATTTTTAAGATGAGAGGAGAAAAATTTGAAAGGGAGCCGAAGAGCAACATTTTCCACACAGAGGGTGGTTCATATATGGAATGAACTACCAGAGGAAGAAGTGGTAGAGGCAGGCACAGTTACAACATTTGAGACACATTTGGACAGGTACATGAATAGGAAAGGTTTAGAGGCACACGGGCCAAACACAGGCAAATGGGACTAGTTCAGTTTGGGAAACCTGGTCAGCATGGATGGATTGGACCAAAGGGTCCGTTTCCGTGCTGTAAACTTTATGACAGTTTGTCACCAAGCTAGGCATAAAAACTGTAAACCTCAACCCAAAATCAACGTTGCAATGAGCTCCTTACCAACATCTAAAAGCCAATACTAACATTGGGACAGCTGTCTCAGACTAATCAAGAACCATCTCATACAGATATGACATAAGGGATGGCCATTTGGGCATGTATGTGCATGCCCAAAGATCTCTCTGCATTAATCCCATTCTCCAGCTCTTGGTCCATGGCCCTGGAGATTATATCAATGTAAGTAAACAGGTAAGTACTGTTCAAATAGTTTGAGTCTTTGACTTAACCACATTCAGGCAGCAAATTCCAGACTCCCACCACAAATTTTTTTTTATCCACTTTTCAATTAGCCTTCTCTATCTTTTAGATTAAACCCATGGTCCTTGGTTATTGATCCCTCTACTAATAGGAAAAGCGTCTTAAGATTGACAGGCATATGGTGAATATTATGTAACTTAAATCAGGACCCCAGTCAACTTTTACCAGTCTGACACTCATACTCAGAAACATGCCTCAGACCTCATCCCAGACTCATCCAAACGAAGCAAGAGCCGGACATTATCCAGTTTTGAGTTACTAAGTGGCAAATAATTTTTGCACTAGAGAAGTGATAACAGGCAGTGACCATACAGTCCGAATTCAACAGCACAGAACAGGTCCTTCAACACATCAAGTCTGAGCCAAACTACATACACGAACCCCACTTTCCAGCACTCAGCTCAGAGCTTTGAATGTTATCCCATTTCAAATGGTCATCCATATACTTTAAGAAAAGGGTTTGGTTTTTTTGCCTCAACTACTCTCCCAGGCAGTGCATTCCAGACAACCAGCACCCTGAAAGAAATAAAAAGTCCTCAAATCTGCTCTAACTTATCTGTCCTTCACCTTATAATTATGGCCTCTCGCTATTGACCCTTCAACTAAGTGCAGC
>NC_063364.1:32250138-32270208 GCF_021869965.1 Rhincodon typus | reverse complement strand
GGTCCCTGACCCTGAGCTTCCTAGTGTCCTGCCATTCATCAAGAACTCCTTTGTCCGATTACTTCTTACCAAGTGGATCACTTCACACTTTTCAGGGTTAAATTCCATCTGCCACTAAACTAAACTCATCTGACCAATCTGTTGAAAACTTCCTGCAAACTAAGATCATCTTTCTCTCCTTTGACAAGGTGCCACACGAGATCGCTAAATAAGATAACAGCCAACGGTGCTAGGGATAAGGTACGGCATGGATAGAGGATTGGCTGATTGGCAGAAGACAGTAGGGATAAAGGGGTCTTTTTCAATATGGCAGCCAGTGACTAGTGGAGTTCCACATAGGTTTGTATCAGGACCACAACTATTCACATTATATATTAGGTATTGTTGCTACATTTGTAGATGACACAAAAGATTGGAGGAGGGATATCGTGTTAAGGAAGGCTAGAGAAGGACTTTGACAGGCGAGAAGATTTGGCCAAGTAGTGGCAGAGGGATACAATGAGAAAAATGTGAAATTATGCACTTCGGTAGGAAGAAGAGAGGTATACATCATTTTCTAAATGGGGAAAGGCTTCAGAAATCTGAAGCAGCTGCTGCACTTAGTTGAAGGGTCAATAGCAAGAGGCCATAATTTTAAGGTGAAGGACAGATAAGTTAGAGCAGATTTGAGGACTTCTTATTTCTTTCAGGGTGCTGGTTGTCTGGAATGCACTGCCTGGGAGAGTAGTTGAGGCAAAAATCCAAGTAATCAGACTTAGGAGTCCTAGTTCAGGTTTCTCAAACTTTAAGATACAAGTTCAGTTGGCAGTTAGGCTCTGGTCAGACAACATTTGGAATATTATGCGCAGTTTTTAGACCCCTGTATAAGGATGTGTTGGTGTTGAAAGCTGTCCAGAGGATGATTACAGGGATGAAGATCTTACCATAGCAGCTGCTGAGGACTTTGAGTTTGTGCTCAACGGAGTTTAGCAGGATATAGGGGAATCTGATTGAAACTTAAAAGACAGAAAGGTCTGGATAGAGAGGTCATGGAGAAGATATTTCCACTAGTAGGACAGACTAAGACCCAAGGGAACAGCCTCAGAGTAAAGGGACAACCTTTTAGACCTGTGATGAAGAGGAATTTCTTCAGAGGGTAGTAAATTTGAGGAATTCACTGCCACAGAAATCTGAGGAGTGAATGATTTCTTTATTGTCACAAATTGAAGATACAGTGAAAAGCGTTTATGGCCACAATGTGTGTCATTTTGGAGGTACAATAAGGATAAAAAAATTACTTAAGTTCATCTTTTGATCAAATTGAGGTCTCAAGCACAGTTTTAGGGCTTCTGCAAGGTGTTCTGGTCCTCAAGCAGCCCTACTCTGGGAACAGTGACAACACCAGTACCCTAGGAGACCCTGGCTTGGGCCTACCACCACCAGGAGTCCAAGCTCCAGGCACTGCCACCAAGAGCCCCAGTCCACGCTGCCGATGCTGCAGCCACCACCTGCTAACACTGCTCACTCATGTCCATGCTCTCTTTCTTTCCTCCACCACTGGGGGTCCTCCTGCATCTGGAGTGCACCCCAGCAGGAAAACAAAATCATCATTGCAGTGGTCAGCCATCCTTCCTCCTTCACCAGCAGTGGCTGCCACATTGACACAATATCCGAGTTAAAACACCTTCGAGACAGGAGTTGAAGGCAATCAAGCACACCCTTCTAAAGGACAGTCGCCCGGACCCGAAACATTTGTGTCTCTCTCTCTCGACAGATGCTGCCAGACTTGGATTCTCACTCTGGATGTGGTCTGTCCTTCCTGACCGTGCATAATTTACGTGCATTTAAGACAGATAGGTTCTTGATTAGTAAGGGAATCAAGGGTTACAAGATGGCAGGACAATAGAGTTGAGAAACATATCAGCCATGATCAAATGGTGCAGCAGACTCAAAAATGGGTTAAGTGGCCTAATTCTGCTCTTGTAATCTGATGGTCTATCAACCATCTGGCCAATGTTCACCCACAAACTTATTCATGTGCCACCCACCCACCCCCATGTTCTCATCCCTCATGGGCATTCACAAACTTACTCATCTGCCACCCAACATTATATCACAAACAATAAAGATGACAAACAATAAAATAAATCCAAAACTGATCCCTGTGGTACACTACTAGACACGAGACTCCAGTCACAAACATCCTTCTACTACCACCCTGTCTCCTATCACTAGGGCAATTTGGATCCAACTTGTCAAGTTATCCTGGATCCCATGTGCTTTTATCTTCTTTAGTGTCCCATGTGTGACCTTGTCAAAGTCTCTGCTGAAATCCACAAACTACATCAACCACACTACCTTCACCTACACCTAATCACACCCTCAAAAAATTCAAATCAAATACATTAGGCATAATACCCCTCTGACAAAAACATGCTGGCTATCCCTGATCAAATCTTGACAAGTGGACGTTAATTCTCTTCAGAATTTTCTCCAACAGTTTTCCTACCACTGATGACAGACTTATCAGTTTGAAATTTCCTGGTTTATCTCTACCACCCTTTTTGAAAAATGGAATCACATTAGGGGGATCCTCCAGTTCTCTGGTACCACTCCTGCGGCCAGACAGACCTTACAAATTTAGTTCAAAACCCATGTAATTTTCTTCCTGGGTTCCCACAGTAGCCTGGGATACAACTCATCCAGACCTGGGTATTTGTCTACTTACAAGTCTGCCAAAAACTAATACCTCCTCACTTCCTATGTCAATCTGCTCAAGAACCCCAATCACTCTCCACAAATTCTGTACCTACACCTTCCTTCTCCCAAGACAGAAGCAAAGTACTCATTTAAAACTCTACCAATATTCTCCAGCTCCACAGATTGCCTTCTTCATCCAGGATTGACCTACTCATTCCCTGGTTATTCTCATTCCCCCTTAACATACTTTTAGTATTTTTTGGGATTCTTTCTAATTTACCTACCAGCTTTTCTTCATGGCCCCTCTTTGCTCTCTTAATTGCTTTAAGATATCCCCTGTACTTTCTGTATTTCACTACGGCCATTGGTTTGCTCCCTTGCACCTACTAAAGGTCTTTATTCCTTCTAATCCAGTTCTGAATATTCTTGGGCATTAGGGTTCTCTGGGATTGTTGCTCCTTCATTTCACCCTAAAGGGAACACATTGGGCCTGTACTCCCAGCTCCCCTCCAACTGTTCTGCTGTAACTTCCCCACAAGTAGCTCTCCCAGTCTACGGCTAGATACTGCCTCATTTTAAGACATCTTTCTCCAATCCAAAACCAGTACTGTACCATCCCATCAGTTCTGAGGAAAGGTCACTGGACCTGAAACATTAACTGTTTATTCCTTCACAGATGCTGCCAGACCTGCTGAGCTTTTCCAGCAACTTTGTTTTTGTTCCTGATTTACAGCATCCGCAGTTCTTTCGGTTTTTACTGTACCATCCCTTGTTGGACTTTCTACATATTTACATTAAGAGATCTCCCACGTACATTTTAATAAATCCACCCCCTCTAAACACTGACTATTCCAAATAATGTTTGGCAATTTGAAATCCCCTAACAAAAATTACCCTCTTAATACACACCTCAATTGATGGTCTAAATAGCTGCTTCCTCTACTACCCACTGACTACTGGTGGGCCTATATTACACTCCCAGCATTGAGACTGTCCCCTTTTTATTCTCAGGATCTTTGCACATAGCTTCATTTGAAGATCCTTCCAACATATCAGCCCTCCTCACTGTAGTAAGTGACTCCTGAATAATGGAACATCATCTTCTCTTGTCTCACCCATATCTCAGAATGTTGAGCTGCCAGTCCCAGCTCTGCTGCAAACATATCTGTGTGATGGAAACAATATCACAATTCCATGTGTCAATCCATATCCTTAAATCATCTGCCTTACCTATAATACTCCTAGCATTAGAGTACAGGACATCCAACCTCACCTTATTTTCTTGAAATATTACATCTGAACTTCCTGTGTCTTGGCTCTGTTACAATAATATGCTGTGCTCCACTGTACCAAATGGAGTCCCCTCCCACTGCTGAACTAGTTTAAATTCCTCAACTGCAGTTACAAACCCACCTGCAAGGTGCTTGTCCAATTTCAGACCAAGGGCAGACTGTTTCAACAAGGTCACCTTGTTCTTCTATTACGAGTACAGACCCAATCTACTCAACTTCTCCTCCTAGTGAACTTTCTTCAGACTGCCTCGATTGCAAATATCTCTTTTCTTAGAGAAGGGCCAATCCTTCCACCACCAAAGCACAGTGACAGCAGTCAGTTAGCCCAATAGGCTGGATGGCTGGTTCGTAATGCAGTGACACCAACGGTATGAGCTCAATTCTTGCACTGGCTGGGGTTACTACGAAAGACACTCCTTCTCGACCTCTCCCCATAGCCAAGGCATGGTGACCCTCAGGTTACACCATGACCAGCTAGAGAGAGCAGCCAAATGGTCTGGTAAGAGCATGGGGACTTTTACCATCTACATGTATGGCAGAAATTCACCAAGGATCCTTACCACTACCATCCTGAAAGTCAAGGACAGAAGATGAATGGAAACATTACCTTCTGCAAGATCCCCTCCAAGCCTTTCATCATCTTGACTTGGAAATATTGCCATCGGGTTAGAAAGCTCAGGGCTCCCTGTAACAGCATTGTAGGTGCACCTGTACCAACTGAACTGCAGCAGTTCAAGAAGGCAGCACCATCACCATCATTACAAGGACAACTAGGAATGTGCAATAAATGTTTGCTCAGCTGGCGATGCTAACATCCCTGAATTATTTTTGAAAGGCCCATTTCAACAGATTTTTGAAAAAAAAAAAACCACGTTTAAAAGGAGTATTAGATCATATCAAAACAAAACCAAACAGATGATTTTCTCCCTTTTGAATTTCCTTTTTAGTCTAAAATAAGGTGAATGTTGTGGGCCAGACCAGATCACTTTAAAATATTAGATGGTCTCAACCCTAACATTTTTCTTATTTTAAAAAGGTAAGTGAAAGGTGTGTTGAGTTCCAAAAGCAATTTGATCGGTCAAACTATTGAACATTAAGCAAAATGCACTTTATTCATACACTACAGTTAGTTAAAATACAACAAAAGGAGGAAGAAAATGGAAGACCTTAACTCTACTGGAAAACTTAACAGAATAATAGACTAACTATTGAACAGCAACTGTTCCAAGATAGTAACATCGCACAAACACACCAATGACAAAGGCAAATTCAGTAAAACAGATTGTCTCACATGCAACTCAAGCAGCAGTAGGAAAACCATCGCGAAAACTCAGTAGCAAAGAGAAATGTACCGCAGCTTCCATCCAGTTTCAAGACCCAGCAACAACTACTGAAAGCAAAAAAACTTAAAATCCTGATTTTGTGGGAGCTTGCCCCACCCACTCAGGCTACTTCTATTGCTCCAACTTTTAAAAACCTTAAGGCTTCACACAAGCTATTTACTTTATTGGATTCAAATAGATAGCTCCAAACTGCTGTCTTAAAACCTCTCCCAAAAACAAACAGGGCAAAGTACACCTCTTAAAGCCATACTATCACATGAGATAGCACAAAGACATTCTCAGCTGCCATTTGAAATTTGGCAGAAGTGAGATAAACATAATTTGACTTTTTTTTTTAAAAAACATATTGGCTTCCAAGAATGCAGACTGCAAAGTAACAGTACTAGAATTTTAAATGGTTTAATATTTTATTTCAAGACCATTAAGATTGGATCCCTATTACACTTACACACACACACACATTCAACTTTCCAAAGGAAAGTGACAAAATACCAAATACAAAATGAACCCCAGATGCAAACTGGTCTGTACATACAAACTATTCAAACTTGCTTATCTGTACTTCAATTGCTAGGTTACATAATGACAATTTACAAGCCTTTCTTACTTAGTAATCTCTTGCCATCATCTCGGTGAGGCTGCTGTTGGTTTTCTCCATTAAGATTGATACTAAGTTTATTGCTGTCAGCAGTCTGCTTCTCAAGATTTATTTTGGCTTTGTTGTAATCCCAGTCAGATTTCCGGTGATTATTTACTTGCTCATCCTCCTCTCTGGACTGAGAAATTTAAGCAAATAGAAATAGCAGGAGGATTAAACAGAGGAACATTAGCAGGCATCAACAGCACGCAAGACTCTTGCTCAAAAGATCAACCTTCAAAGACTACAGCACCTGTTAGCCAAGGACATCATAACTTCATGATGCCCTGTATCTTCCTCTCACATTCTGAGGAGATTAAGGAAATGCTACAGAAAGGATGGATCAAATCATTCTTTATAAATCATGGTCATACCTTGTACACTGTCTGTTACAAGTTGAAAATTGTGACTTCAGGAACATTCAAATGAATTTTCAACAAAACATCAATACAGCAGACATTAAAAGAATAGATCAGAAACAAAACTAGGACATCAGAGATGGGATTCAGGTACACAACATAAAGAAAAGAATGCATTCACTTTACAATTAAATTGCACAGTTCGAAACTTTTGAAATAATGCAAGGTAGTGGTCATGCCTTTGAACTTGTAATCTAAAAGATAATTAATGATCTGAAGACGAGTTCCGATTCCATTATAAAAACTGGGGAATTAACATTCAATTAACTCAGTAAATTTGGAATCTGAAAATGTTTGCAATATGACCAATTCCCCTATTATTGTAAACTTTCAACTAGCTGTTTAGGGAAAGAAATTTGTCATCCTTACCCGGTCTTGTTTGAGACACTCCAGACCTATAGACAGGTCTTAAATGCCCTCTGAAATGGCTTAGCAGGTCTCTCAGCCCTATTCACAAAGATGAATCATCTCATCTTTGTAAAGGGTAATAAGCATCTTTCCAGCAATGCATACATCCCACAAATGAATAAATTTGAAAAATTACAGTTCTACCTAGACGTTGGCCTCTACAGATGTGAAGGGAGAATGTCCATGAACACTCAGCTAATATCAGGCCTCACTACAGGCCCAAATGCTAACTCCGAAGGAAAGAAAAATTCTGGAAACTACATCCAATTCCAATAGTCAGTCAAATATTGCTGGAGGGGACTACTAGCCGATAAAACTGTTCTCATTACTTTTTGTTCATAGTAAAGTAATTTGGGCCTGAAACACGTTGAGTTCTTCCTTGAAGATCAGATTCACAAGTTTCCCAGTCTCTTTAGAGAGGTGCTGGATATTTTACTCAGCTTTACAAACACATTAGTCTGATTTGGAAATAGAGAAACTGTGGATCTATCACAGTTCAGTGCAAAGGGCAAAATCCTGTATTCCTCACTCTGTTCAATCACCCTATGATCTATGTATGTTATGATCTGCCTGTATTGCACACAAAAATTTTTTCACTACCTAGATACAAGTGACAATAATAAATCAAAGCAAAAGAAACTTCATAACTCAAGACACCATAATGTTTAGATATATGCTGACTGCAATTATGAGTTTTCAGCAACTAAAATTTGATACATGAACTGAAACAAATATTTACCAATATTGAGTGAACAATACTGCGTAGCGTTCCAAAAACTCACTGCAGCTTACCTGGTTTTGTTTAATGGAGTCTTCATGCTTTGCTGGCTGGTTATGCATTTTTCCTAAAGTCTTCAACTTCTCTTCACACTGTTCTTTCAGTGCCCTAATCTGTTGACCACATTGCAGGCTGCAAGAGAAAAGATCAATAAGCAATGCATAAAAACAGCAAACTGCACTTTTAAAAGCACCTCAGATACAGGAAGGTAGCTCTTGCTCCCAAATTCAACGCACAAAACAAACTGGCTGATTTGACAACAAGAAGCACCAACTCAAAACAGGGCAAACACACTGCAACACCACAAACAGCAACTAAAAGTTCATATTATATTGAAAACAACTATTCACATGTGAAGCAGCTTGTAAAGAATTAAAGTTTGATACTTGGCAAAGTATGGTATACTACAATTGCTCATAGTGTTCAGATAATAATTCAAGTGTGTCATGTTTCTGCATTATTTAACAAGCACTTTAACTACTTTTCAGCCATCACAAAACAGAAGCAACCATAGAAGGAAATGGATATTGCATTTATTAAGTAAGTATTCCCAGGTTGTAGTCTGCACAGAGAACTTCCAAAGTTATCAGAATAACTGCTGCTTTAAAGAGATCTGCCTCTTTGCTCCACTAAGATTATAGCATCAGTTGCTATGCAACCATTGGAATGGGAACAGTACAAAGAGATATAAGCAACGGGAAGACAGTGCAGCAGCTGACAGATTTGAAATGATTCAACCTCAGACAATGACAGGTAATCTAGATAAGAGTAATTCAAATCAGAAAACCACTGTCACAAATGAGAATGATCAGTAATTGCAGCATATTGCAAATCTGCCAAATACAATTGCAAAATGAAATAGATTTAGAGAGAACAAATTTATAAAGTATTAAAGGAAAGATGTTATAAAATAGGTCATTTCTACACAAGTCTTATTTTAACATCACTTCTGCCAGTTCGCTACAAAAAGAGCCTATATTATTGTTTGAGTCAAGATTATCAAGGCAAGAAATATCAAATATCAAAGCAAGAACATAAACCATTACGCACTCTCATGAAACGTTTATCTGCATAAGTATTTGTCAGTTAAGGAAAGTATATTAATATCAATTTCTGCAAATGGTTTTAATGAGAGCTAATCAAATATTCTAATCACATTCAGCTAAGTCATATTCAACTCGATATTCGACTGTTACTCTTTCGATAGATACTACCAAATCTGAATAGAGTCATACAGCATGGAAACAGATCCTTCAGTCCAACTCATCCATGCCAACCAGACATACCAATCTGACCTAATCCCTTTGCCAGCACTTGGCCCATATCCCTCTAAACCCTTCCTATTCATGTACCCATCCAGATGCCTTTTACATGTTGTAATTGTACCAGCCTCCAACACTTCCTCTGGCAGCTCATTCCATACACGCACCACTGAAAAAGTTGCCCCTCAGGTCCCTTTTAAGTCTTTCCCCTTAAACCCATGCCCCCTACCACCGAGCTCCCCCACCCTAGGAAAAAGACCTGGCTATTCACGCTATCCATGCCCCTCATGATTTTATAAACTTCTATAAAGTTACCTCGCAGCCTCCAAGGCTCCAGCGAGGAAAGTCCCAGCCCAGGGTTAATCAAGCTTCTTTGGTGTGAACTCCTAGCTGGTGGAGAGGGGAGGGGACGGGGAGGGGACGGGGAGAGGACCTGAGCGAGCAGGAGTGGAAATTGATGCTCCATAGCAGCCATTGCTGTCTGAAAGCTTGTGACCCCAAATGGTATTCCAAATCCCACTTTGTGGAGCTGTAAATTAGGTTATTTGTAAACAAGGACAGCCATCATTGATCTGAATTACACATTACAGTCCATAAATCAATAAAACTAGAGGTACATGTTCTAGCTTTTAAAAAGTACCTCAACAGAAATCTCTTAAAATGACAAGCATAATGCAGGAGACTACAATATTTTTAAAAGTACACCATAATCTAATATCCTGCAATATCTTCAAACACATGCATACAATACTCCCAAGACAGAACAAACTCAAGAGGTGCCTAGACAACCTCCTGACCAGAATTATAAATCACTTTCACATTTGGAGTATAGCTGAAAGCATTTGTGCCAATGGGTGACAGTCAAAGTGTAAACTAAAATTTCAATCCAGTAACCAAATCATTGCCTCTTACACTGCATACTTGGTATTGCCAGGATTCGGACAAGACAGATCTGTGTGTTTTGCTATGCACCTGATTTTTATTTAAATTACTACTACTTCCAATTCAGTTTGTAAACCACTTTCATTAAGAATTCTGTCCACATCATGCTTTTATCTCCTAAATTCGTTTCCTTTACTCAAGATTGTAGCTGAAGTCAAAGTAACCTGCTTGCATCAATATTTTGCATGCCTACCACTTAAGGCCAGCACAATATCCTCTCTTAATTCACATCACCCACATCTCAAGTGAAAACAAAACTATTTTAAAGTATACATTTCACTTCCTTTAAAATTAAATGGTTTTATTATGCAACAACCCATTTTCCTGGTTATGCTATATCATCTATGAGCAATACTCCTATTGGTTATAAGGTCATTAATCAACATCCCATCACAGAAATATCTGTCTGCTATTCTGCCTTATACCACTTCAGATTAGTTGTATGCCAAATGTTTCCGCAAAGCGCATCTCATGTTAAAAAAAAACTGTTTTAATATCCATTTACTTTTTCAATCTTTTAATGCATACAATTCAGATTCAGGGATTGAGAGTCAGAAAAATGTTCCACTTTCCCTTTTCTATGTTAGTATTTTAAGGTAAGAGGTAAATAATGTTTACTTGTCAAAAAAAGTTATTTCAGCATCATCACATCTGCTAGTTTTCAACTGCATTAAACCTAGTGCTACTGCAGAATTCATCAGATAAATGCACATTTCCACAATTACAACATATATGGTTGCTTGTAGAAGTGTCTACAAAGAAAAAAACAGAAAAAAGAAAGTAAGCCCGACAGGGACAATAAAAAATGATGCAATATCCTGACAAACTTCAAATGGAAATATTTACTTTACACGATAAGCTGCTCATAGCTAATGAGCGGATTCATGTCAAAAAGGAAGAAATGCTATTGACAAGGGGCGAAAGAAAATCATAGCCATGCTCTTTTTAAATATTTATAGTGTCACTGACCACACATTTTAAACCACAAGTGCACTTAGTTCATTGTTCATATATTTAGCCAAACCAGCTTTAAAACCTTAAGAATTTGAAAAATGCAAAATGAAGTTATCCAAAACTAGTCAATACCAAATTGTAGAGAACTAGTAAATTGTATGCTGTTCAAACCATATTTTAAGTAAAAACTGAAGTTGCTTAAAAAGCTGATCAGGTCTGGCAGCATCTGTTAAGAAAAATCCAAGTTAACATTTCGGGTCCGGTGACCCTTGCTCAGAACTGAGGAAGGATCACCAGACCCTAAACATTAACTTGGATGTATTTCCCCACAGATGCTGCCAGACCTGTTGAGCTTTTCCAGCAACTTCAGTTTTTGTTCCCGATTTATAGCATCCACAGTTCTTTAGGTTTTTTTAATACAATTTATAAAGTTCAACTTGACTTTAGGAACATCTTCATTAAAAAAAAAAACAACAGGGAAAAGAGAAAAGCTTGGAGTGCAGACACTGTACAGGATCAGTACTTCACCTTTCATATTCTAATTTCTTCTGCAAGGTTGTAGAGTTATTCCGGTATTCCTGTAGCTGATCATCCTGTCTTAGAAACTCTTGTCGTAACTCAGTAAGCTGCTCTGTGTAAGAGAAAGACACTTCAACTTGACCAATTATTGCAATACCACATCACAAGGAAATCACTGCCACAGAATAAAATCCAAAGATGCTTGGATATCAACCTGAAGTGGTTCCAGTGTGCACAACTTCTAAAATTGCTCAAGCATATAAAAGGAGTTAGGATTCGGTGCAGTAATCGCTCACTGGTTTCAGTATATATTGAATGCAACCCCAAAACACATTCATTTCACTCCCTGGCAGTAAGCAGCCTTGAGATTGTTTAAAAAAAAAAGAGGGCTTTTGGGGTCCACCTCGTGCATCTATGTAGGGGCATGGCAACTGTGAAACCCAAATGTTACTTAATGCATTTAGTCTATTTTTTTAAATGCACCTTTTCCCTCATATTTACTGTCCTTCATACCACACAATGCAAAAAGGTAAAATCCTGCAGATGCTGGAAAACCAAAATAAAAGCAGAGGTTGCTGGAACTACTTAGCAAGTAAGGGAGTATCTGTGAAGAGCACATTCCAGCAATTTCTGTTTTTGTGTGTTTCTGCGCTATGACATAGTTGTTTGAGGGGGATGCTGCTGACGGACTGCCACAGCATGAGTGGAGCATTTTGAAGAAGAGCAATAAAAGAGAGTGAACCTTCCAAAAAATTAATTTTGGCTCCTTTTCTTTTAATATACTTTTCAGTTTATATTTATTAAAAGTGCAAATCCGACAATAAAACTGAACTATTATGTTGTTAAAAGTATTGATTGCAACAAGTAGAAATCTTTATTTCACCCAAGATAAATTTTCATGAAGTTTCAGAATGTTACAATTTTGAAAACTAAACAAAAACTGCAATACCCATCTTCAGGTAAAGTTTTTGGAAACTTTTCCAGACCCGGACTATATTGTCACATTTTATATAAAAATATTTACATCAGTTTGACCCATTTAAAGTTAAATCAATATTTCCAGTTGGTTTAAAATTATTGGCTAGTTTTAGTTTGAAGAATGTACATTTTAGGATGAAAGCAGCTTTGTTACATTAGCTTTGTGTAAATAGTTAAAGTTTACTTTCAAAAAAAAATCCAAGGCTGATGTCCCTGACTCCTACAAGTGCAAGTAGTGTCCAGCCGCAGCTCTTGTTAGACCGCATGACGGCTCTGGAGCTGCGGATAGACTCACTTTGGAGCATCTGCGACGCTGAGGAAGTAGTGGATAGCACGTTCAGCAAATTGGTCACACCGCAGATTAGGATTGCTGAGGGAGAGAGGGAATGGGTGACCAAAAAGCAGGAAGGCAGTGCAGGTGTCCCCTGCAGTCATCTCCCTCCAAAACAGGTATACCGTTTTGGATACTGTTGGGGGAGATGGCTCACCAGGGGAAGGCAGCAGTAGCCAGGTTCATGGCACCATGGCTGGCTCTGGTGTACAGAAGGGCGGGACAAAGAGTGGAAGGGCTATAGTCATAGGGGATTCGATTGTAAGGGGAGTAGATAGGCGGTTCTGTGGTCGAAAACGAAACTCCCGAACAGTATGTTGCCTCCCAGGTGCACTGGTCAGGGATGTCTCAGATCGACTGCAGGACATTCTGAAGGGGGGGTGAACAGCCAGCTGTCATGGTGCATATAGGCACCAATGATATAGGTTAAAAAAAAAAAAACAGGATGAGGTCCTACAAGCAGAATTTAGGGAGTTAGGAGCCAAGTTAAAAAGTAGGACCTCAGCGGTAGTAATCTCTGGATTGCTACCAGTGCCACGTGCTAGTCAGAGTAGAAATGAAAGAATAGGCAGGATAAATGAGTGGCTTGAGAGATGGTGCAGGAGGGAGGGGTTCAGATTTTTGGGACATTGGGACCGGTTCTGGGGGAGGTGGGACTATTACAAATCGGACGGTCTACACCTGGGCAGGACTGGAACCAATGTCCTAGGGGCTGCTCTTCCTAACACTGTTGGGGAGTGTTTAAACTAGTGTGGCGGGGGGATGGGAACCAAATGAGGAGTTAGTGGACAGTAAGGAGGTAGTAACTAAAGCCTGTAAGGAATTAGATAATGAAGTCAGTGTGACTAAGGGGAAGAGTAGGCAGAGAGCAGATGATGAATGCAAAAGGGACAGGTAGTCTGAGGTGCATTTATTTTAATGCAAGAAGGTAGATGAACTTAGGGCTTGGGAGTATGATCTTATTGCTATTACTGAGACTTGGTTGAGGGAAGGACAAGATTGGCAACTAAATATCCCAGGATATAGATGCTTCAGGCGGCATAGGCAGGGAGGTAGAAGGGGTGGAGGAGTTGGATTACTGGTCAAAAAGGATATCACAGCTGTGCTGAAGGAGGGCACTATGGAGGACTCGAGCAGTGAGGCAATATGGGCAGAGCTCAGAAATAGAAAGGGTGCGGTAACAATGTTGGGGCTGTACTACAGGACTCCCAACAGCGAGTGGGAGATAGAGGTACAAATATGTAGACAGATTATAGGAAGATGTAGGAGCAACAGGGTGGTGGTGATGGGAGATTTTAATTTTCCCAACATTGACTGGGATTCACCTAGTGTGAGGTTTAGACAGAGCAGAATTTGTAAGGAGCAACCAGGAGGGTTTTCTAGAGCAGTATGTAAATAGTCCAACTCAGGAAGGGGCCATACTGGACCTGGTGTTGGGGAATGAGCCCAGCCAGGTGGTTGAAGTTTCAGTAGGGGATTACTTTGGGAATAGCGATCACAATTCCCTAAGTTTTAGAATACTCATGGACAAAGACGAGTGGTCCTAAAGGAAGAGTGCTAAATTGGGGGAAGGCCAACTATAGCAAAATTCGGCAGGAGCTGGGGAATTTGGATTGGGAGCAACTGTTTGAGGGTAAATCCACATTTGATGTGGGAGGCTTTTAAAGAAAGGTTGATTAGAGTGCAGGACAGAATGTCTCTGTGAAAATGAGGGATAAAAGGGCAAGATTTGGGAACCATGGATGACAGGTGAAATTGTGAGATTAGCAAAGAGGCAAAAGGAAGTATACATAAGGTCTAGGCGACTGAAAACAGATGAAGCTTTGGAAGAATAGTGGGAAAATAGGACCAATCTGAAACGAGGAATTAAGAGGGCTAAAAAGGGGTCATGAAATATCTTTAGCAAACAGGGTTACGGAAAATCCCAAAGCCTTTTATTCATACACAAGAAGCAAGAGGGTAACTAGAGAAAGGGTTGGCCCGCTCAAGGACAAAGGAGGGAAGTTATGCGAGGAGTCAGAGAAAATGAGTGAGATTCTTAATGAGTACTTTGCATCGGTATTCACTGAGGAGAGGGACATGACGGACGTTGAGGTTAGGGATAGATGTTTGATTACTCTAGATCAAGTCAGCATGAGGTTGGGGGGGGGGGGTTGGGGGGGTGGAGAGAAGAGTTGGGTATTCTAAAAGGCATTAGGGTGGACAATTCCCCAGGTCCGGATGGGACCTATCCCAGGTTACTGAGGGAAGCGAGAGAGGAAATAGCTGGGGCCTTAACAGATATCTTTGCAGCGTTCTTGAGCACGGGTGAGGTCCTGGAGGACTGGAGAATTGCTAATGTTGCTACCCTTCTTAAAAAAGGGGACAAGTATAATCCAGGTAATTATAGACCAGTGAGCCTGACGTCAGTGGTGGGGAAGCTGCTGGAGAAGATACTGAGGGATAGAATCTATTTACATTTGGAAGAAAATGGGCTTATTAGTGATAGGCAGCATGGTTTTGTGCAGGGAAGGTCATGTCTTACCAACTTGATAGAATTCTTTGAGGAAGTGACAAAGTTGATAGATGACGGAAGGGCTGTAGATGTCATATACATGGACTTCAGTACGGTGTTTGATAAGGTTCCCCATGGGAGGCTGATGGAGAAACTGAACTCGCATGGGGTCCAGGGTGTACTAGTTAGATGGATAGAGAACTGGCTGGGCAACAGGAGACAGAGAGTTGTAGTGGACGGGAGTTTCTCAAAATGGAGAACTATGACCAGTGGTGTTCCACAGGGATCCGTGTTGGGACCACTGTTGTTTGTGATATACATAAGTGATCTGGAGGAAGGTATAGATGGTCTGATTAGCAAGTTTGCAGATGACACTAAGATTGGTGGAGTAGCAGATAGTGAAGGGGACTGTCGGAGAATGCAGCAGAATATAGATAGATTGGAGAGTTGGGTGGAGAAATGGCAGAGGGAATTCAATCTAGGCAAATGCGAGGTGATGCATTTTGGAAGATCTAATTCAAGAGCGAACTATACGGTAAATGAAAAAGCCCTGCGGAAAACTGATGCACAGAGAGATCTGGGTGTTCAGGTCCATTGTACCCCGAAGGTGGCAGCGCAGGTCGATAGAGTGGTCAAGAAGGCATACAGCATGCTTTCATTCATCGGATGGGGTATTGAGTACAAGAGTTGGCAGGTCATGTTACAGATGTATAGGACTTTGGTTCGACTACATTTGGAATACTGCATAAGGTTCTGGTCGCCACATTATCAAAAGGATGTGGATGCTTTGGAGAGGGTGCAGAGGAGGTTCACCAGGATGTTGCCTGGTATGGAGGGCACTAGCTATGAAGAGGAGGTGGAGTAGATTAGGATTATTTACATTAGAAGGACGGAGGTTGAGGGGGGACCTGATTGAGGTCTACAAAATCAAGAGAGGTAAAGACAGGGTGGATAGCAAGAAGCTTTTCCCCCCCAGAGTGGGGGACACAATTACTAGGGGTCACGATTTCAAGGTGAGAGGAGAAAAGTTTAAGGGAGATATGCGTGGAAAGCTCTTTATGCAGAGGGTGGTGGGTGCCTGGAACGTGTTGCCAGCGGAGGCGGTAGAGGCGGGCATGATAACGTCATTTGAGATGTATCTAGACAGATACACGAATGGGCAGGGAGCAAAGGGATACAGATCCTTGGAAAATAGGCGACAGGTTTAAATAGAGGATCTGGATCGGTGCAGGCTTGGAGGGCCAAAGGGCCTGTTCCTGTGCTGTAATTTTCTTTGTTCTTTGTAAACATCCAAAATATTAAATATCTGTTTTTTTACAGTTAAGGTAGAAAATATGTGGGTCCTGAACCTCAGCTACGTGATATTTTATTCCAGTGTCAGGTGGTTGTTTTGAGAGTTAATTTAAAAACATGCACTATGTTTGAACAATCGTGATTTATGAGATATAAAAATGTGTTGTGAACAGTAGGGAAGAAAACGTTTATTACTTTACAGGACTGATGTATGTTTTAGTGGCGAGATTTCCCTGGTTCTAGGACTAAAAGCTTGTTATCTGAAGTCAATTTTGATCAATGCTTTGAATTGTCCACGTAAACAGTTGAAAGTGGGAAGCCATTGCTACACATCTACTTACGATCCATCAAGGTTACCTACAGTTCTTTGTCAAGTTTCAAGCTCAGAGGCAGCCAGTCCGGTCGTCAGAAAACAGAAGGTATGAATTCTGGAGACTGGTTCAACTCAACCTGTCCATTCAATGAAGGATACCACAGCCAAAGTAATTTTTAATTAAAAATTTCCCAGAGACTGAGGTAATTCTGGCATCTCAACACCTTCCTGTTTAGTCCTTTCAAAAAAGACTTTGTATATTTCTTGATAAGAACCACTTTTTTTTAAAAAAGGCATGGCTTCATATCATCATACAGCAGAGTGTTAGGAAATATCCATGATGGATGAGAACTGCTTCTATGACCTTGCTGTACCAAGTGATGGAGAAACAGGAGTCTGTGCAATTATACTTACTCGGCTACGAGCAGTATATAAAACTTGTGCTGAATGCACAATTTTATACATCTAATTGAATTCCATTTACAGAATAGTGTAAGGATAACAGTTGTAAGAGAGGCCAGATAGCATAACTGAAGGACCTCAACAGTTTAACGTCACACTGCGCATCTACAGTTATGACCGACTAGAAGCCTAACTGATATTATTCAATTCAGTGATATTGCAGAGATGTTCAAGTTTCAATTAAGTTACATCAGAAAGGACTGCTTAGTATAATACATGCAGCAGACACTCTAGTTTAGAAAATCAACTGGATCATTAAACAATACAAAACATGGAAGACATTCTCTGTCAATTACATTAACAGACATTGCCTCAATAACTACGCTCTTAAATCAAGAAAGAAAATTCTAGAACTTCAAATTGAAACACAATTTCCTGACCGGAACTTCTATTAAGTCTTGTGGCAGAATTTTCGCTGCGCAGAGGTGTGAAAAAAGAAATAATCAGACAAGTTGGACCTGGAGACAATTGACCCTTTTCCAATTTAGTACTGAGCACAGGGATCCACTGGGAATGTTCTTGACCCTGATGTTGATTCAGCGGTCAGTTAACAGCCATTTTAGGGCTCCAACTTTGCAATGGTACAATTACCTACATTCCTGGCAGGCAAGAAATATGGCTTGTTTCTCAACTGGATGACCAGGGGATCTGCCCACTGGATTTTTGTGGGGTACTACAAGGGCAAAAAGGGAATGGCCTCAAAGCTAAACTGCTTGCCCTTGCCACCAATGCTGCAGTCACCTCCTCATACATCCCACACAGGAAGAAAAATTAACAACACTCAGTTAGATCCCCTGAGGAATGTCCATAGAATGAGTCTTGAGGACTGGGGAGATGGTGATGGCCTAGTGGTATTAAATCGCTGAACTGTTAATCCAGAGACCAGACAACATTCTGGGAACCTGGGTTCAAATTCCACCATGGCAGATGGTGGACTTTGAATTCAATTAAAAATATCTGGAATTAAGAGTCTAACTATGACCGTGAATCCATTGCCGATTGTTGGATAAAACCCATCTAGTTCACTAGTACCATTCAGGGAAGGAAACTGCCATCCTTACCTGGTCTGGCCTACATGTGACTCCAGACCCACAGCAGTGTGGTTGACTCTTAACTGCCCTCTGGGTAATTAGGGATGGGCAATAATGCTGCCTAGCCAGTGATCCCCTCATCCCGTGAATGAATAAAAAACCCAGGAACTGCTAACCTCTGACTGGTCAGCAGCTTCAGGGGCACCAGAACAGCACTATTTCCAAGTCCCATGATAGACTAATATACTCAAAGCTTGCCAATCAGTTCTTAAGCTGATTCATGCATGATCGGTTGAGTTGTCAACAATGGGAGCGGGGAGTTAGTCAACACTTTATAAAACTACACCCACACAATCTTAAAAAGTACAACATCATGCCCTTAATGTTAATGTTAATGCTAATGTTCTGGATCCTAAGACAATAATACAGAGCAGAAGTGGGCCATTTAGTCCATCAAATCTGCTCTGCCGTTCAAATGGGATCATGACTGATCTGACAATTCTTAGCTTCACTTTCTTACCTTTACTCCACATTTCTTGGTTCCCTTATTATTTAAAAATCAATCCATCTCATACTTGACCAAACTGAATAACCCAGCCTCCACAATTATCTATGGTAATAAATTCCACAGGTTCACTGCCCTCAGGGAAGAAATTTTCCTCCTGTATCTTAAATGGAGAACTGCTTACTTTGAGATTATGCCCTCTTGTTTTGAAGTCTCCCAAAAAGCGAAAACAGCCTGTCAGCATCCACATTGTCGACACTCCCGAGTGTCTTATTTCAACAAGGTCACCTCTCCTATTCTAAACTCCATCGAGTATAGGGGCCAACCTACTGAACCTCTCTTCACAAGGAGGGTATATCCACATTAAGAGTTAGGAACTATTTTCTTAAACGTCTGCCATAGCTCCTCAAACCATCTTTTCTACTAAACTCCTTTCCAGTCCACTCCAGTAATTTGCCTTCATTGCCTTGTAATTACCCCGATTTAAGTTTAACACAGTTATTTCCGACCCAACCTTTCTCATGTTCAAACTGAATGCTAGATTCTGTGTTATGGTCACTGTTTCCTTGGGGACTTTTTTTTTTAAAAAAAAACTCAGATCATTGATTAAAAATTTCCTCATTACACATTACCATATCCATAACTAAAATAGCCTAATTTTTGGTTGGATCCAAAACATGTCATTCTAGGAAACTGCACAAAATAAGCAGTGAATTCTTCCTTGTCGTTACCGCAACCATTGGAAAAATCAAAGTCAACCTGAAGATTAAAGATCAAGGCTATCCATGATTAATGCACAGCTTTTAACAAGTGCTCATTGTCTAATTTATTCTGTTCTAAAGTATAGCTACTGTTAGGGACATATGGCTTATTCCCGGTGTCCTCTTTACCTTGTTATTTCTTACTTCCATCTGTAATAATTCTATATCTTCTCACCTAAAATCATCACTTGCTATCATCCATATTCCATTTCATACTAACAGTTATTCCATCACCTTTCCTTCCTGTCTGTTCTGTCATAATGTCCCACACCACAATACTTAGTTCCCAGCTTTGATCTTCCTGCAACCATGTCTTTGCAATGGCCATAAAGATCATTAACCTTTATTTGTGCAATTAATTCATCTATTTTGTTCTGATCCTGTCAGGATAAAGCAAAATGTAATTGCTGGTTGTCTATAGGCACTCTTGCTTTGCTCACCTGTGCACTCGTAACCTTGTATGCCTCACTCTAAACGCACTGTTGTCCTTGTTTGCTATAATTTTTTTGGGGCAGTACAAGAAAAAAGTTTTTTTGCTGTACTTAGGTACATGACTACAATAAGTCAAATAAACAGAGCTCCCACATTTCAAAAGCAAACCAACAAACTAATAGCATACTGCACAACAATTTACAAGCTCATGTTTAAGTTCTGAATATTGACCCATTG
>NC_063364.1:32216822-32249638 GCF_021869965.1 Rhincodon typus | reverse complement strand
TTGTTCTCACCTCAGGTCTCCACGTCTCAAAGGACAGTGAGAACTTTTCATAATACTCTAGATGTGATTGAACCAGTGCTCAATACAAAGAACTTGACCTGTTGTGTCCAGTGACATTTCCAAAAATGTTTGTTACTTCCTCCCCCATCACCCAAGATCCTTTCCCTTATATATTTCCACTTCTTCCCGCTCAGCCTAGTGATGCTTAAGAAAGCCAGGAAAACACATTAGTGATATAAAATACAGCAGTCTGTATGTGTGCATATGTATCTATGTTCACACAAACAATGAATGACATTTAAATGAGAATGGAATAGAGCCTTTGATGGGGAGATAGCAGGTTTGGGACATCTGCAGACAGTATTTGTTAGTATATTGTGTCTTAATCATCCCGCAAAACACCACAGGCTAATTATTGCATGCTTCATGGTGCTTCTCATTTATACTGCACTGCACCTTTTAATACAAGGGTGGGACTTTTTGGCTCATACTTGATGTTTGGCTCCTTTTATGTTTTAATCATCTTGCAAACTGACTGGGTTACAGTTTAATGTGATATCCTTCCCATTAGCCTGGAAGAGAGACTGTTGAGAATGGGGTCAGAAGCAAGTCCATGTATTATTCACATGTCGCGTTTTGTAACTGCCTTGCCCATTCAAAGCATCTTTACAGCTCAGCCCTGGGTTTAATTAGCTGAGGTTAGAATTACACCATGTCTAAAATTACTTTGATGTAAAATCATTAGCTGTTTCTTTTTCCAATTGCCACTTTACATCCATGTTAAATGGGGTGAGCTTGTTTTTCCACCTGCTGGAGGACTTGATCCTTAATGTTGGATCACATGTTGACAAATAATTTTGGTTAATGGTGCCATGTCCACTGAATGCATTTGAGAATGTGAATAGAAATAGATGGTGGAAGCAAAGGGGGACAGTCTGTACCAAGCTAGCTCAGCGTCTGCATGCTAATGTGGACCAAATCCAGAGTAACTTTAAATTGAATCATCTTCCATGGAAAAATCGCCAGTTCCACTCTGAATTTCTGAAGCACACTAAACCACTGGGTGAGTTTTGCTTTAAGCTGATTTGATTTAAATTGCTTTAAGGAAAAAATAAACATAATTATCCTTGTAATTCTTATAATTTTTCCTGGGCAATGAGAGTAATAAAGTACAATTTTGAATTTTTGAACTAATTTTCCCATGTCTTTTATTCATATAAAAATCCAAGATTTGTGAATTTGAATAAGGTGTTGGTTTTTCCAGTAGTGTGAATCCCCTCATCCTTATCTGCCCAGAATCACCAGAATGACATCACATCTTAAAGGGTTTGTATTATGGGGACAAGTTATGTAGATTAGGTTTGTGTTTTGTGTTAAATTTGGAAAGTGATCTAATCCAATCTAATTGAAATGTCTTAAACGCAGTGCAAAAACAACAATGTTGGGTGATTGTAAACAAAGTTTTGTAGGTGAAAGGATAGGCTGATACAGCAGTTAGTGAATAATGTGGGATCTTGGGCTTTTGAACAAAAGGCCCAAACTGAAAAGTCAGGAAATCATACTAAACCTTCATGTTAGAGCAGTTCAGCTACAGCTGAATCGTTTATGTAATTCTGGGCACTGCTCTGTGGGAAGGATCAAGAGCTTCAGAGAGAGGACAGAAGGGTTTTACTAGAGCCCAGAACATTGTCATTTCTACCATTCTGCAAAAATTATGTTAGTGCATGTGTGAAGTTTGTGCATGTATGCGCTGAACATTGTTATCAAGAATGTGTCACCACTTATTCTGCACATGTCCTTGATGACATTATCGTGCCTAGGAATGCCATTGTGAATTGTAACTGTGTCCTAAAGTCACAGCAAAAAATAAGATTTTCATTTATGTGTCACCTTTCATCACCCTGGGACTTAGCAAAATGCTTTACAATCAGTGAAGTACTTTTGACATGTGGTCTCTATTATAATGTAGGAAGATCCCACAAACAATGATATAATAATGACTAGTGGGATAAATACTGGATATGACACTAATGAGAACTCTGTTGCTGTTCTTTGAAATATTGCCATTTGGCGCTTGCATCCACCTGAGGAGATCCATTAATCATAACGTGGTATGATTGACAGATCAACAGATTGACGTTTTGAACTGGAAAAACAGGTATACAATTGATTAACAATGGAACAAAAATGTAGTTTTTCAATTTTCTGTTCTGAAGCTACGGCTCTTACTGGGATATTTTAATCTCTGAAACCATTCATCATGTGTTTGTCTAGACTGAAAGTCTTGAAGACTCTTCATTTGTGTAGTTCATCATGACTGAACCTGACCCCACTTACCATTGAGACACGGGGTACCATACTCCACTGAGAGTTACTGTACAGCAGTGAAAAGCGGGGACGTTGCCCCTCTTAACTCCCAGCCCAGTTGAAGCCAATACTGTGGCTGATTACCACTTCTTTGCCTAACTTTGCATAGAAAAGGTATCAACATCACATTAAGGGAATTCTAGTAATTACAGAGATTTATGAAAATGTTGTCCAAATGATGGCTGAAGATTCAGAGGCACTTTATTGCTGTATGTTTCTTAATAAGTTTGAAAGAATACCTAATGATTGTATCTTGTCTTTTATCAAGCCTGTAAACTTATTCATTAAATCACCTTTCTACAGCAGGAGCTAAAGGAGACCTCATTGCAATTTGAAGAACTGTGGGAGTAATTAATAAAATGATGAAGGCAATCATTCTTGCTCTCCTCATATTAACAGGTAATGAAAGATAGACTTACATTGCAATCTCAGGACATCCCAGATAACTTTACAGCCGATTAAGTACTTTTGAAGTGTAGCCAGTAGTGTAGGAAATGCAACAACCGATTTAAGTGCAGCAAGCTCCTGCAAAACAGCCATATGATAATGACCAGGTAATCTATTTAATGTTGGTTGAAGATTAAATGTTGGTCCAGAACACCCTTCTTCAAAATAGTGTCATGAGGTATTTTATGTTTATCTGAGGGAGTAGACCGGCCTCAGTTTAACTTTCTGTTTTCTTCTATTCATGATATAAAGGTGTCATTCGCTAGGCCAGTATTGATAGCCTGCCCCTAACTGTTTTGGAAAAGGTGGTGGTGAGCTGCTTTCTTGAACTGCTTCAGTAATTTAAGGAGACACAGTGGTGGTTGTAAGGGAGTTCCAGGATTTTGACCCAATGACAATGAAAGAAAGGCAATATAGTTCTAAGTCAGGATAGTGCCTGACTGGTCATGCTATTCCCATACATCTGCTACCCCTGATTTTCTAAGTGGTAGACATTGTGGGCTTGGAAAGTACTATCAAAAGAATTTTGGTGAGTCAGTACAGTGCATCTTGTAGTTGTTACAATTGCTGTCACTGTCTGTTTGATCTGAAAGAAGTGAGTGTTCAAGGGGTAGATAATGCCAATCAAGTGGGCTACTTTGCATAGAGTTGAGCTTCTTGAGTGTTGTTAGAGCTGCACTAGTTGAGGAAAATGAAGAGTATCACACTTCTGACATGTGCCTTGTGGTGTACAGGTACGGGGAGACTGTAGATGAGTTACTCACCACAGTATTCCAAGCTCTGACCTGCTGTTGTAGCAATAGTATTTATGTGACTGGTCTAGTCCAGTTTCAGCTGAATGGTAACCCCTCGTTTGCTGATTGTAGCAGATTCAATGATGGTAATATCTTTGAATGTCATGGGCAGATGGTTAGATCCTTTTTTGTTGGGGATGGTCATGCCTGGCACTGTTGCCTGCCATTTATCAGCACAAGCCTGAATTTGTCCCAACCATGCTGCATTTGGACAAATATGTCTTCAATATCTGAGGAATTGCAGATGGTGCTGAACATTGTGCAGATGTCAGCAAATACCCCTACTTCTTGACAGAGGAAGGTCATTGATGAAGTAGCTGAAGGTGGTTGACCTTAGAACATCTTAATTAAAAGACAACATTTATGCCAATGTTGTGATTCCTCAGTACTGCCGTGGGAATGTCAGTCTAGGTTTTGTGCACAAGCCTCTTACAATCTTTGCATTTTAGTTGTCATCATAGGTGATTTTCAAGTTTTGCATGTAGGAACTGAAACTTCTGGTAAGATGCTGAGCCATATGGAGCAGCTTGAAGTCCTGATTTGTAACATTATATGGACTTGGTTCAGCCTCTGTACTTTGAACCAGAGTGAGGAGGATATTAGTTAGGGCTCCTTTCCCAGATTATTAATTGCAGGAAGTCACTGAATAGGCTACTAATTACGCACAGGGCTGGAATAACACATCTCATCCCAATAGTTGACCATCCTGCAGGGACCTGCTGTTGAGACTTCTACGTGGGAATCAAGCACTTCAGCGAGCTATCTGAAGGATGTCGCCCACCTTCACCAGAGGAAATTCTGAAGTTGATGGCGAAACGTTTACTCAAATGGAAAAGCCATTGTTACACGGAGACAAAAAGTGAACAGGAAGATGAGGCCATTGAGTCCCTGCATTACTGAATTAGATCATAACTGATCAGTATATTAACTCAGGCCATAGGTTCATCACCCTTAATAGCCTTGCCTAACAAAGATGTATCAATCTGAATTTTTAATTTTTCAATTAACGGGCAGCCATTACAGCTTTGTACTTCCTGGCTTCTCCTTGTTTTGGATTTCCTCCATTAAAGTAAATGGTTCCTCTCTAACTAACATACTGAATAATTTAACCATCTTAAAAACACCTTGGATGACCCTCAAAATCTTATCTACTGAAAGATAGCGGACATGGTAACTATTGAATATAGTTTAACTAATCTCTGTATAAGAGAGATAATAGCAGTCTAACTAAAATCATTAATTTGAATTTTCAGAAACTAATATGACTTTTACAGTGTGTTATTTTCCCTTCAGTGTCTTCAGGTACTGGGGAGCCTCACAATTCTGAAACCAAGTGGCAATCTATGAATCCTTTATTCAGGAAACTTAACAACACGAAAATGTCAACTAAAGAGGTAGAAGAAGAAACAGAGAAAAAGATCTCAAACAACAGCTCCCAATTATCTCCTGATGTAACTCGGTCTAGTTACCATAACTTAAGGAGATCTCTGCAGAGCCTTCTGAATTCTCCCCTTCATGCTAGAGTTTCCTCAGGAGATTCTGCTGTACTGGAGGCCATTCGATTGGCAATGAGTGGCGCAACTCAAGCAAACAAATGGGAATTTTACTACATGATCTGGAAAGCTGTGTTCAGCAGTCAGGTTGGAGCTACAAGTTCAGAGCTGCACTATCAACTGCCCCAGCTGCTTTTCTATCTTTTTCAGGCAACCAAGGACTCTGAACCTTTCTTTGCATTTGTTGAAAAGTTGATGCCATCAGGAGTCAACTGGAAAGTTGTACTAAGGTCCATACAGGATGAAGCCTGTTACGTTACTTCAGTTATGAGCAGAAGATCCTTCAGTGATTACATTGGAGTGCTTCTTGCAGTCAGTGTGAAGTCAAATAGGTCAACAATGGGGACTGACCCCTTCAGTATTCAAAATATACTGTTGAGTTTCGTTAAGAAGGTGCGTCAAGCCTTTTCCAATGAATTGAAGCCCATTTGGTATTTCTTTGGTCAGACTGTGTTCCCATTGTTTGAATCTTACATTGGTCGCATCACAAAACAAATCCTTTTGACGCTAACAAACTTTGTCTTGGAACAAATGCTATTGTTGAACAATATAATTAAACTGGATGTTAAAGGACAGTGTTCCCAAGGTAAGGAATCGTATCATTTCACATTTATTTTCCATAAATTCTTTCCTGTTGAGGATATGGACTTCCAGCAGTATTTTTCATTTGAGGCGAGAACAGTAAAAGATTCAGTTATTTCAAAATAGGCACCAATCAAACTCAGCCCAGTATCTGCTGTTAATATTGTCACACAAATATTTGTCCTTACCTGCAGTCACCTGCTTTCTGTGTCTCTTGCCCTCTCTGACTCTTGTCTGTCCTCTGATTCTCGCCTGCCCCTTCAGTCTAACTTTCTTTCCTACCGTGTCTTTCCTGTGCTTTCTCTTGCTGTCCTTTCTTTGCTGTCCATGTCTGCACCACCACCCCCCATCCCCGCACTCACCTGGTTGCTGCCACTCTCTTCTGCTCCAACACATACACTGCTCTCTTTCAAAAACTGTTGAGCACTCATCAGAGAGTGGTGACTACAAGTGAGTTTCAGTCATTTCAAGGCCTTAGAGAGCTGAATTTGATATTACCCGCCTACTGACAAACACGTGAAAGCAACAAACTCTGCTTCCAGAGCAGAGACAGATGGATTGATGTTCTCAAATAAAAACAATGTGCTAGAAATCTTAGTAGCATCAAGAGAAACAGTTAATACTTCATTTTAAATTGATACTTCGTGAGAAAAAGTCATTGAACTCGAAATGTTAACTCTGTTTCTCTCTCTACAGATACTGCCAGACCAGTATTTCCAGCACACTCTCTTTTTCAGACTTCCAGCACCTGCAGTATTTGTTTTTAGTTTGGACTAGGTCCTTCCCTTTCTGTTGACTGCACAGGACCTATTTACATTGAGGTTGTGTGGTCTCGCCCTGGCCTGTGGAGAATTTGATTCCCCAGTTGACAGCATTGCACAAGGCTCAAGTGTCCAAGCTTCACTTGTCATAAACAGGCCAGTTTTTGATAAACTGGATGTTGTCCAAAAAGGAAAAGTCCACAGGAAGGATCACGAGCCAAGAGAGGATCCTAATCATTTTGTTTGCCCAATGAATCAAGGGTCATAAAATTGGTATGATCCCTTTGAGGAATGTATTCCTAATGTTAGTTATTAGCTGTGACTCATTGAAGTCTTTGCCTCCACCCCTCTTTGTCAGGAAATTGTAGGTTCTCGTTCCACCTCAGTGTCTTGAGCACAGCTTAGACTGGCACTCCCACTGCAGTAGTGATGTATGCTGCACTGTCAGAGGTGCCACTTCTGGATTGAGACATCTGCCCATCAGAGCAGAGGATTTTTCCCCAGCATACTGGGCCAATATTTATTTTTCATATGACATCACTAAAATTACACATAGTCATTAACACAGTGGTGTTTGCAGGAGCTTCCTATATGCAAATTGACTGATTTAATGTAGAAAATACAGGAGAAATCACATTTCAAAAGTATTTATTGTAGTAAAATTGCTATAGTAAAAATAAAGCTGCTTACAGGCTTTTTTCAACCTGCCCATTTACCCTCAGAGCTGTACCTAGCAGCAGCATCCGGATAATCTATCCACTGTTAGGTCTCCTTGTTTTGCGTCATATAACACTACATCTGTTACTCCACCGTCTACTGCCTACTTGTTCAACTTCCTCACGTTCCTATGGTTACTTCTCAATCAATCCCTTCTTCCTATGCCTAAATGTTCTCTGTTTTTGGCCTTCATCTTTATTCCAATGTTACTGTGTCTAAGTGGAAGTCCCATTATAGTTTGATGCCTCATGTCTACATTTCATGTTCAGTTTTTTTTACTGTTAATGTTTATTTTTACAGGGAATCTGAAACAGCTCCTCATTTGGTGAGTTACTAAGCAGTTTGCATTAAATAGTTGAACTTTGTAGTATGAGTTTACAATTCATCTTTCATTGCCTGTTTATAAGTATAAGCAAATATAAGTATTGGCTCGAAGTGGTCAATATTGGCTCCTCTGATCTTTCCCTTCATGATATTAAATGGCCCTATATCGAATCTAAAAGTACATAATGACTTTTCACTGGTACCAAAACATTTCTTCTAAATAAAAACCGAAAGAACTTTGGATGCTATAAGTCAGGAACAAAAACGGAAGTTGCAGGAAAAGCTCAGCAGATCCGGCAGTATCTGTGAAGAAAATATCAGAGTTAACGTTTCGGGTCCAGTGACGCTTCCTCAGAACTGATGGTATCTTGGAAAACGGTTTATATGCAGAAAATAGGGAGGGCGACGGGGTAGGCAGTAAATGATAGTGTAGAGCCCGAAGAGAGAGAAGAACAGTTGGATAGACAAAGGAGTTGATAACGATTTGGCAAGGAGAGTGAATAGCTGTTAATGGGGACTGTTAGTGACTAACAGTAGGTAGAACTGGGAAGATTATAAAGCCTTTGAAAGATGTGATTCCTTCTTATTTCCTTCATAAACGGGGGACCTGTTTTAAAAGTGTGTCCTCTTGGTCTTGATTCTCATTGTACAGCCTGTCAAGTCCCCTTTCATGTTTTAATAACCTCCTCAACTCTTCCTTATAAGGCAACCCCTCCGTCTCTGAATCAGCCTTGGGAACCTTCTCTGAACTGATTCCAATGTTAGTCTATCCTCTCACTTACAGTGATCAAATCTGCACAGTGTGCTAGATGTAGTCTCACCAGTGTCCTGTGCAATTGTAACAAGCCATCCCTACTTTTCTGCTCCATGTCCCTTGCAATACAAGTCTAACAATCCATTTACCTTCCTAATTACTTGCTGTACTTGGATTCTGACTTCTTATGTTTCATGTATCAGAACACCCAGATCCTCTTAAACAAAAAACTGAAATAGATATATGAATAGGAATGGTTTAGTGGGATATGGGCCAAATGCAGGCAAGTGGGACTAGTTTAGTTTGGAAAACTTGGTCAGCAAAGATGAGTTGGACCAAAGGGTGTGTTTCCATGCTGTGTGACTCTATAACTGTAGGTGCTGGAAATCCGAAACAAAAACAGCAATTACTGGAAAAACTCAGCTGGCCTGGCAGCATCTGTGCAGAGAAAGCAGAATTAGCATTTGGGTCCAATGACCTTTCAGAAATGTCTGAAGAAGGCCCACTGGACCTGAAACATTAATTCTATTTTCTCTCCACAGATGCTGCCAGATTTGCTGAGTTTTTCCAGCAATTTATCTCCTTGTGATCCAGGTCCTTCTGTATTGCAGCATTCTGCAGTGTCTCTTTTAAACAATATTCTGCTTTTCTGTTCTTCCTGCTGATGAAAACAATGGCTAAGGGAGGAGTGGAGATGCTTGGGCAGTGGGGAAAGGCTCTTTCCTTCTCTGTGAGTTAAAACTGATAGTGTAAACCATTTGTACATTATTCATGAATACTGGAGTGTGAGATTGAAGCTATAATAGTAATGATCAGCAACTGCTTGAGTTTCACTCTTACAGGTTGTGACATTAATCAAACCAGTCGGTCAAATTACAGTTTTGCCGCTCAATCCCATATTCTACGGACCGTGGTGTAAATTGGTTGTATTACAGAAGATGGTGTGACATGATTGCATTAAACAGAAAAATGAATGGGAAGGATCTGTGACTTGTTAACAGAATGAGTATTGTAGAATTCTGCTGTGTTTGAACAAGGATCTGGGTGCTGAGTGACAGACTGCTCAATTCTGACTTGCACACACTCAACACTTGATCACATTTCAGAGTAATTGACATTGTGAAGTTACTATTGCTGTGAGTAAACACAACAGCAATTCTAATCACAGTCAGAGCTCTCAATTAGCATTAAGGTGAAAGAAGTATTTGATTGTGTTTGCTGATTGTGCTGGAGCGGAGGAACGTTGGCAAGAAATGAAGTTCTGTTTTTCAGGGTTATCTATGTAATAATATGTAATAGCCCTGAAGGAAACCATCCAGCCTATCCTGTCTGTGACAACTCTTTGAACGAGTTATTCAATTAATCCCATCCCCTGCTGTTTGCCGTAGCCCTTCAAATTTCCACCTTCAAGAACTTATTCAATTGAATCAGTCATAGAGTTATACGGAAACATATCCTTCAGTCTAACTGGTCCATGCTGACTAGGTTTCTGAAACTGAACTAGTCCCATTTGCCTGCGTTTGGGCCCATATCCCTCTAAACCTTTCCTATTCACGTACCTGTCCGAATCTCTTGTAAGTATTGTAATTGTATCTGTCTCTACCACGTCTCTGGCAGTTTGTTCCATATATGTACCATCCTCTGTGTAAAAAAAGTTGCTCCTCAGGTCCCTTTTTAAATCTTTCCCCTTTCATCTTAAACCTATGCTGTCTAGTTTTGCAGTCGCCAGCCTGGGGAAAAGACCTTGACTATTCAACTTATCTATGCCCCTCATGACTTCATAAACCTCTATAAGGTCACCCCTGAGCCTCCTATGCTCTAGTGAAAAAAGGTCCCAGCCGTTCCTGCTTCTCCTTATAACTCAAAATGTCCAGTCTTAGTAACATCCTTGTAAATCATTTTCTCACCCTTTCCAGTTTAATAACTTTCTTCCTATACCAGGGCAACCAGAATTGTACACAGCACCCCAAAAGTGGCCTCACCAATGTCTTCTACAGCCGCAACATGATATCCCAACTCCTGTACTCAGTGCTCTGACCGATAAAGGCGAATATGCTTAGACGCCTTCTTCACCACCCTGTGATGCCATTTTCAAGGAACTATGTACCTATACCTCTAAATCTCTCTGTTCGACAACACTCCTCAGGGCCTTACCATTAACTGTATGAGTCCTGCCCTGGTTTGTGTTATCAAAATGCAACACCTCGCGTTTATCTAAATTAAACTCCATCTGCCGCTTCTCGGCCCATTGGCCTATCTGATCAAGATCTTGTTGTACTCTTAGATAATCTTCGCTGTCCAGTATACCACCAATTTTGGTGTCATATGTAAACTTACTAAACATGCTTCCTACTTTCTCATCCGAATCATTTATATAAATGACAAACAACAGTGGACCCTACGCTGATCCTTGTTGCACACTACTGGTCACAAGCCTCCAGTCAAAACAACAGCCCTCAACCACGACCCTCTGTCTCCTACCATCAAGCCAATTTTGTATCCAATTTGTTAGCTGTCCCTGGATTCCATGTGATCTAACTTTACTAACCATGTGGAACCTTGTCAAAGGCCTCGCAAGAGTCCATATAGACAATTTCTACTTCTCTGCCTTCATCTGTCTTCTTGGTCGCCTCTTCAAAAAACTCAGTTAAGTTTGTGAGACATGATTTCCCATGCACAAACCCGTGCTATCCTCAACCAGTCCTTGCCTTTCCAAGTTCATGTAAATCCTGCCTCTCAGAATGTCCTCCAACAACTTACCCACCACTGACATCAGACCCACCGGACCATAGTTCCTGGCTTTTCCTTACGGCCTTTCTTAAATAATGCTACAGCATTAGCCATTCTCCAGAATTCCGGCACCTCACCCGTGGCGTTAAAAAATCTCAGCAAGGGGTCCCACAGTTTCTTCCCTAACTTCCCACAATGTGCTGGGATACACCTGGTCAAGTCCTGGGGATTTATCTACCTCTTTGCATTTTAAGACCTCCAGAATCTTCACTTCTGTAATATGGATACTTTTTAAGACGTCACTATTTATTTCCTCAAGTTCCCTCGCTTCAATGACTCTCCACAGTAAATCCTGATGCAAAATATTCGTTCAGTATCTCGTCCATCTCTGGTTCCACACATTGACGGCCTCTTTGATCTTTAAGGAGTCATATTCTCTCCCTAGTTGTTCTTTTGCCTTTCATGTACTTGTAAAATCTCCTTGGATTCTCCTTAACCTTATCTGCCAAAGCTATCTGAAGTCCACTTTCTGCCGTTCTGTTTTCTCTCTTAAGTGTACTCCTACTCCCTATACTCCTGAAAGGATTCGCTTGATCCAAGCTGTCTGTACCTAACAAATGTCTCCTTTTTATTGACCAGAGCCTCAATATCTCCAGTTGTTTAGTGTTCCCTTCTTATACCAGCCTTGCCCTTCACTCTAACAGGAATATGCTGTCGCTGAAGTCTCATTATCTTACTTTTGAAAGCCTCCCACTTGCCAGTCACCCCTTTGCCTGCGAACAGCCTCCCCGAATTAATTTTTGAAAGTTCCTGTCTAATTCCGTCAAAATTGGCCTTACTCCAATTTAGAACTTTAACTTTTAGACAAGGCCTATCCTTTTCAATAACTATTTTAAAACTCATAGAATTATCAGTGGCCCCAAAGTACTCCTCCACTAATGCCCAGTCACTTGTCCTGCCTTATTTTCCAAAAGGAGTTTTGCTCTTTCTCTACGTATTGATGAAATTTCCTTGAACACACTTAACAAGTTCCTCCCCATCTAAGCCTTTAACACTATGGCAGTCCCAGTCTATGCTTGGAAAGTTAAAATCCCCTACCATTACCACCCTGTTATTCTTACAGATAGCTCCCTGGATATTTGCTCCCCAATTTCCTACTGACTCTTCGGCAGTCTATAGTACGATCTTATGAAGGTGATTATGCCCTTCTGATTTCTCACTTCTACCCATATACCCTCACTGGACAATCCACTTGGCCACTTGTATCTTTGTTATATCGGCTGTGGCTCATTTGATCGCAAAGTGACCTATGAGTCGGAATGTTGTTAGTTCAAGTCCCACTTTGGAGACTCAAGTAATCTAATACATTACTGACTGTGTGTGACATTTTCAGAGGTTTATTAAACAATCTGTCTGCCTCTCTCAGGTGCTGTAAAATAAATTCCCGTGGCATTATTTCTAAGAGTACAATGGAGTTCTCCCTGATGTGTGAAGTCAATATTTCGACAACATTCCTACAAACAAATTTCTGCCCATTATTCCATTGCTTTTTGTGGGATCTTGCTATTCAAATTGGCTGCTGCATTTCCTAATTATACGAGTGTCCATGTTTCAGAATATACTTTGTGGGCTGTAAAGCACTGTATAATGTACTGAAATCAAGAAAGGCATGAAAGAAATATAATTTCATTTATTATTTCTGGGGCTGTGATTGCACAAGTGTTAGGAACAAGTTTTCAGAGTATCAAAGTTTTGTAAACTCTCAGATGACCCATTTGAATGCATAATGTGTTCTTAAACAAACAATTATTTTGTTCTACACAGGGGTCTTCTTCATAACTTGACCTGGAATTTTGAAGCTGTTACAATAGATGATATGCAAATCCTTCTTAGTCAGTCTCCCGCTGAACTGTATAGGACTACCACAGTTTTTAAGGTCATTTCTGATTTTTCTCAGCTGCCCACAAGCTGCAACCAAGAACTTTTCCTTTTACTTAATAGAACCCTTTGCTACAAAAATTTCCAGCATCAATTCAACCTTCCCATGTTTTGTAGTATCATAGGAGGCTTGGCAGGAAACAGGTCAGGCCCCTTAGTCAATAAAGTTTGCAATAAAGTGAATTTCATATATACGTATCTCACTAAGGGATTAAATTTCTACACTGATTACTGTGAGAAAAGAAGACTTGATGTAGGGTCTTTTTCTTCAAGTGACACCAGGCAAATTGAAGATCTGATTTGTAATTACGATTCATGGGTTGTTGGAGATTTGTTCAACTCTACAGATTTTGGTTATTGTGCTGTTGTAGATGAAGTTGGTTTTAGAAAAACTGTCTGCACTAATACATCACTGTTGGAAAGCATCATGAAAAACCCAGCTCACTTTTGGCTGAAAGACTTCTGTGCTAGCAGTTCAAATACTATGCTTGTTCCTACATTTATCACTGATGTAGTCAGTGAAGGTGCGTATATTGACTTCACCATCAGTCCAGCCACCGTTGTCCCTCCTGTAAAAGGAGTAGACAACTACTGTCGTTATGAGGAGTGGACGGACTTCTCCATGGTGGATAATAAAGTGATCACGTTCTGTGCCAGTCATGATGGTGACCATTTCACTCATGTGATTTGCAGTGATCAGTCTGCAGTTCAGGAGCTCATAAAGGGCAATTTTTGGCTGGCTGACTTTTGCAATAATTACTCCATTCTGAGTGGCAATAGTGAATTCTGCATGTATGACAAGTGGAAAGAGGATCCTGTAGATCCATTGATAATCTCGTTATGTTGGAGGAGTGACCAAACAAATTTCAATAAATCAGTTTGCAATGATGTGATTGTCCTAAATGAACTGATGCTGGATCCTGGCAATACTTGGCTTCTATCTGCCTGCAGTGCTGAGAACAGTTGCAACTATGAGGAGTGGCTGGACACTCTTTCTGTAGCCCCTGCTGTTGTTGTACTCTGCAAGGAAACTGATCAAGCTGCTTTTAACTGCATGGTTTGCACCAATCCATCACTCTTGGAGATTCTGCTGAATAATTCTGAAAACTCCTGGCTGAACGACTTCTGTCCCAGCAATTCACATTCCACAGTGGTGCCCACTGTAGTTCCAGAGGAAGGCAGTAATATAGTACCTGTCCGTTCTACTGCCAACCCAACCATGCAAGAAAATCTTATGACTGCTGTGGAAAGTCTTTGCCACTATGAAAATTGGACGTACCCAGCTGTAGTAGATAGCACTGTGGTAGCAGTGTGTTTCAATATTGACAGGGAGCAGTTCAACATACATGTGTGCAAAAACCCAGTAATTCTTCAGGAGCTGTTGAAGAATGAGTTCAATCTTTGGCTGACTGATGTTTGCAGTGATGCTTCCGTTTTGGCTAGTGGTCATACTGATGTGGCCACATACTGTCAATACAGTCAGTGGACACATGAACCCATCGATCCTTACGTGGTAGATTTTTGTTGGAGGAATGACGAAGCAAATTTCACTCGATTTGTTTGTCGTAGTGAGGCATTGCTAAGTGAGATGTTGTTGTATCCTGAAAATGCTTGGTTAAAATCCCACTGCAACATCCAAATCACTCCACACACAAATGATCAGAATGAAAACTGCAGATACGAAGAGTGGATAGATCTCTCTTCTTTTGATCTTGCTGCTGTTGAATTCTGTAGTCAGTATGACCTCGACAATTTTGTACAAGCTGCTTGTGACAATTCAACACGATTGTGGGGGTTGCTGATCAATGTGAGCAGCACCTGGCTCTCTAGCTACTGCTCTCACGTTGAAGGAGATGGAATAAATACTGCTGCCACATGTGTTTATTCTTTCTGGACGGAACAACGGGTGGACCCAACCACTGTGGCACTCTGCTTTGACTACGATCAGAGCAATTTCAATAAATATGTATGCCAAGATCCTGATGTGCTTCATGCATTGATCAGCGATCCAGAGAACACTTGGGTTGAGGCGGATTGCATGGAAATCAATAACTCTACCAACTCTATAGAGATCAAGATCTGCCCAGTGGAAGATCTCATCTCGCAACTCCAGTGGACATGCACTCTGGGCACATCACAACTATGCACATCCGAACAGTTCCGATTGGGAGATATCCCTCCTCTAATTATGTGTGGTTTGGAAAACATTGGTCTGATGCTTCATAATACACTTACTGAAGATCTGACAGTAAGCTTTATGGATGCAATAAATAAGATCTTCATGGTCTTAATGACCTTGGAAGATGATCGAATTGCGTTCCTTCAAGTTGTTCAGAATGCTAAAAGAAGTGTCCTGCAAACTGTTCTAAACTACCTGCAGAATGAGAAGAACTACAGAATCAAGAAAGAACTACTCCAGTGTTTTGGGGTAAGGCATAAATAATACTAATTGCATTTATGGGAACTAAATTATATTCCTTTACTGGGTTTCCCGTCATGTATTATTTGACAGTCCCCTTTTTAAACATTTTCTAATTGACTTGTTCAAACCTGTCATGTTACACCTCTGGAGCAGGTGGGACTTGAAACCGGCCCTCCTGACCCAGAGGAAGGGACACTATCACTGTGCCGTGAGCCCAACACCTCCCATTTTACAATATCTTGTGGTAAATTGTGATCATGTGCCACAAAGTTGGGGTCATCTAATATTATTATAAGAATTTCAATTCCATTCAAGTTGTAATTCTTTGTTGATCTGTCAAACTAGAACCTCTCAAAATGAAAATTAAGGAATTAAGACAGTGGCACAGTGGGTCAACCTCTTCCCTCTGAGTTTGAAGGTTACGGGTGAAGGTCCCACTTCAAAGATTTGAGCACAAATCTAGCTTGACCTTCCCAGAGTGCTGTGTGTTGGTAGTGCTGCATTGTTGAAGGCACTGTCTTTCAGATGAGAAAACCCAAAATCCACTGTTGTTTGCCATCATAATTGGGCACCATTCAAGGAAGAGGAGGAGTGTTCTCTTCAATGTTTGGACCACTGTTTCTCAGCTAATATGTGACCGTGCTATTCCTGGTCAAGTAGGGGATGATTTTGTAATTCTTTCTTAATGTCATCAGAAGACTTCACTGCTATTAAGTGATTAGGATTGATCTTACACATGCCATTTATATTTCATAATGATCTTCCACTGATTGGGTTTTGCTGGAGAAATTGTATGCTGTAATTTTGGCTATGGGTTCTGTTGTCATAGTTTGTGGAGACACTATCTAAGTAGATTTTGTACACTAATGAGCTGTTTAAGTGGAGGTTATTGCTGTAAAATAGACTCTGCTGTGAGCCTTGACATAAGTTCCATGTAATCTCTTTGATAGACATTGTGTTGTCAATAGGCACTCTTATATTAACACTATTTTTTGTGTATTTTTTCAGTCTGTCCTGTTGAACTTGGTGAAAAAGGAAGGGGGTTCATCAGGCATGGACCTAATAAGGGTAATGTGTTATGTTTTGACAATATCGATACAACTCTTATCATGGGAAGAAAACAATTGTCCACATTAAAGAGGGAAGCTTGGATTTAGAGACTGATAGATATTTATAGAGAAGCTAGATAAATATGCCAGAGTGAAGTGAATAGTCTTTTGATTTGTTGAAATGATGTAATTTGGGAGCAGGTTTGTGTGGAGCAGAAACACTAACTCAGGTCAGTAGGTCGGAATAGTCTGCTTCCACCCTCTCTGTTCTATATAAATCCCATACAGAGCTGCACATTTATTCACTAAGGCATTGGGCCAACTAGAACTTGTGTGAGAGGGCAAAAGAGACATAGAACAAAGAACAAAGAAAATTACAGTACAGGAACAAGCCTTTCGGCCTCCCAAGCCTGCACTAACATGCTGCCTGTCTCAACTAAAACGCCCTACCCTTCCGGGGACCATATCCCTCTATTCCCATCCTATTCGTGTATTTGTCAAAATGTCTTTTAAAAGTCGATATTATATCTGCTTCCATTACCTCCCCTGGCAGCAAGTACCATGCACCCCCCACCCTCTGTGTAAAAAAAAACTTGCCTCGTACATCTCCTTTAAACCTTGCCCCTGGCACCTTAAACTCATGGCCCCTGGTAACTGACTCTTCCACCCTGGGAAAAAGCTTCAGACTGTCCAGTCTATCCATGCCCTTCATAATCGTGTAGCCCTCAATCAGGTCGCCCCTCAACCTCGGTTGTTCCAGTGAGAACAACCCAAGTTTCTCCAACTTCTCCTCATAGCTAATGCCCGCCATACCAGGCGACATCCTGGTAAATCTTTTATGTACCCTCTGCAAAGCCACTGTGTCCTTCTGGTAGTGTGGTGACCAGAATTGAACGCAATATTCCAAATGATGCCTAACTAAGGTTCTATAAAGCTGCAACATTACCTGCCAATTTTTAAACTCAATGCCCCAGCCGATGATGGCAAGCATGCCATATGCCTTGTTGACTACCTTTTCCACCTGCATTGCCACTTTTAGTCACCTATGTACCTGTACACCCAGATCCCACTGACTATCAGTACTCTGAAGGGTTCTGCCATTTACTGTATATTTTGCATCTGGATTAGACCTTCCAAAATGCATTACTTCACATTTTTCCAAATTAAACTCCGTCTGCCATCTCTCTGCCCAAGTCACCAACCGATCTATATACAGCTGTATCCTCTGACGGTCCTCATTGCTATCCGCAATTCCACCAACCTTTGTGTCATCGGCAAACTTACTAATCAGGCAAGTTACGTTCTCCTCCAAATCATTTATATATATTACAAACAGCAAAGGTCCCAACACTGATCCCTGAGGATTGCCACTAGTCACAGCCCTCCATTCAGAAACGTACCCTTCCACTGCTACCCTCTGTCTTCTGTGACCGAGCCAGATTTTTATCCATGTTGCAAGCTCACCTCTGACCCCGTGCGACTTTACCTTCTGTATCAGCCTGTCATGAGGGACTTTGTCAAAGGCCTTACTGAAGTCCATGTAGTCAACACCCACTGCCCTACCCTTATCGATCATCTTCGTCACTTCCTCAAAAAACTCAACCAACTTAGTGAGACACGACCTCCCCTTCACAAAACCATGTTGCATTTCGCTAATAGGCCCACTGATTTCCAGGTGGGAGTAAATCCTGTCTTGAAGAATCCTCTCCAATAATTTCTCTACCACTGACATAAGGCTCACCAGTCTGTAATTAACTGGATTATCCTTGCCATCCTTCTTAAACAAAGGAACAGCATTGGCTATTCTCCAATCCTCTGGGACCTCCCCTGTAGCCAGTGAGGATACAAAGATTTCCCTCAAGGCCCCAGTAATTTCCTCCCTTGCCCTTCTCAGTATTCTGGGGTATATCGCATCAGGCCCTGGGGACTTGTCTACCTTAATGTTTTTCAAGATCCCAGTATCTCCTCCCTTTTGATCTCAACATGACCCAAACTGTCTATACGCCCTTCCCCAGACTCATCATCCACCAAGTCCTTCTCTATGGTGAATACTGACGCAAAGTACTCATTTAATACTTCGTCGATTTCCTCTGGCTTCTCACATAAATTCCCTTCCCTGTCCTTGAGCGGGCCAACCCTCTGCCCTTTGTATAAAAAGCCTTGAGATTTTCCTTAATCCTGTTGGCCAATGATTTTTCATGACCCCTTTTAGCCCTCCTGACGCCTTGCTTAAGTTTCTTTTGACTTTCCTTGTATTCCACCCTTGCTTCGTGTTTTCCCAGCCTCCTAGCCTTGATAAATGCTTCCTTTTTCTTTTTGATTAGGCTGACTATCTCTCGTTATCCAAAGTTCCCTAAACTTGCCATACTTATCCTTCAAAAGGAACAGCATAGATGCAAATGCGTGATGCATTCAATTTTCTCAGTGTATCCTGTGTGCACTAATTATTTGTGTACATCCGAGATGAAATGGCAGATTCTGAACGCAGAGGCACATCCCAAAGTCATAGCAGACCCAGCCAGTTCAAGGGACTATACTCTGAGGCCAGGGAGTTTCATTTTCCAGTGGTAGGTATTGTGTCTTTGAGCTTCTCATGTGTGATCAGTCAATAAATGTCTTCTTAACTGCTAGTCTGTAATGGGAAAGTTACTCCTTATCTATACAAACGATATCGTAGAGTAGGAGAGACTGAACTGTGACTCGTGGAACTTTCTGGTCCAGCCCTGAGATCAGTAATAATCTCTCGTGTTTCTTTTTCATGTCTTTGTCTCGTTGGAATTTGTGTGCCTTAAGAATTGACTGGGTTGTTGTCTCAATGGTGGACAGATTCTAAATCAGAAGTCAATATCTGTCTCTGTGTCAGCAGCTTGCCAGACATGGAGGTTTAGTTATGGTGCTTTGATTTAAACTATACATAGCTCACAACGCTCTATGCTACACACCCATACAGCACAGTGGAACTAAATCAGTGCAGATACAATTGTATGTTTTTATTCAGATATAAACTCTGTAGTAATTACTGTTGTTAATTGTTTTTCACTGACAGCTCTTTCTTACCCTCCAAACACAGGAGTATTTACAACTCTCTGCAGTCGATCTTCAAGGGGTGCTTTTTGCACTTGACATTCAAGCTACAAAACAGCTACTACAGCACTTGAATACAAACTGGAACGGTTTGCAGGTAAGCTATTTCATACCATTTATCATTAAACTCTTGATAAGCTCGGCTAACCAGAAAGCTTTTTTTTTTAGCAATTTCACTACTAAAGAGGATCGCAACATGCGACTTTTTTTATCCACTTTCTGTACGTAGTTAATGGTCTAAAAAGAAAATATAATCTGAACATGGAGAGATTTGCAATTCTTGTCGTACTTTTCACACTCAGGATGTCCCTGTGTGTAAGGTAGTCAATGAAATTTTGAAGCATAGGAATTGTAATATAAATGTAGAGTGTAATTTGCGGACAGTTCCGGGAACCAGCAATGCAATAATGGCCTTATCTGGTTTAATAATGTTAGCAGAGAAATAAATTTGGCCATGCATCCAGGATAGCTCCCCTGCTCCTCTTCATAGTAATGTCATCAGTTCTACTTGAAATTGAAGATGGGGTCTTGGTTTAACATATCACCTGAAAGATGGCAGCTCTGACAATGCTGCATTCTCTCAGTGCTGCACAGAGAGTGTCAAGTCTCTTGCTGTTCTGATTCAGAGGTGGGTGTGAACGCAAAGAACCCAGCTTTAATACTTGAATGAATTTGAGGTGATTCGCCCATTGACTTTCCTCCTTTCCCTGGAGTTTCAATTAAGGGCCACTACTTTTGAGGCAACAATGTTAATTGTTTCCTGCTTAATTGGGTGTAAATTGCATGTATTAAGATTGGAAGGCATTGTGTATTATAAAAACAGTTGATACAAAAGGATCAGATATTAACATTGAGTGGGTAGAACCGCTTGAAGTGTCATGTGCAACTGCAGAATCCTAACACTACTTCTGACTGACAAATAAACCCGGGGCCACCTCACAAACCATGAAGAATTACTTCCATTAAAGGGTACCCATGTGATTTATATAGTTGCTTACTGCTGAATGCTCTAAACATGGTACACATAGTATAGTGGTAATTGATGATCTGTATTTTATCTACATATGGCAGCTTCATTGCTTGTTATACTGCTCAAATCTCTTGTAGATTGTCTATCACATTGACTGAGAAAAGATTTGATGTTATCTCACAAAGCAAGTTAGGGAAGTGTTTCTTAAAGACAGGATTATCCCCAGTGAGTGCAATGGAATCTTACAACCTTGAACTAAAATTTTAAAAATGTGTACATTATATAAATATTTTCATTTTGAAGTATGTTTAACTTTTCTGATTCTGAGGTAACGAATTCTGCTTTTAAAAGTTCTGGTTTTAATTTCAGATTCAGGATGATTTGAAGAGAGTCATGGCATCTGTTTACTTCAACAGAATCCTGCTCATCAACCCAAATATTTTTGTAGAGTTTGATAATTTCCTACCACTTCTGTCAGCATCTGAGATTCAAGCTCTTCCAGCAATCGTGGACAAAGAGCAAGTGTGCGTTACACATGCTATCAGCAGTTTAAGATCTGTGTTTGATTATCTGTTTGATTATTTTCTTGCTTGTTATCTTCCTCTTAGTGCAACAATCGTGTTAATGTGTTCACAAAGATTACCATTGACTGATAGCTCAAAATCATAAATATTATTGAGATACTGTATAACTATGTTTGTACATTTAAATTTGGGGATTTGCAAGAGGTCACAATTAGAGGAGCACGCATATTTCTGACGATTATGTAGCTGAAGGAGGTTAGAGTTGGAGAGGAAGTACAAGGCTTTGGAGTGATTTGAAACGAAGGATATGATTTTAAAACTGAGGCATTGCTGGACGCTGAACCATTGTAGCTCAGCCATCACAGGAATATGGGTGAATAGGACGTAGAAGCAGGCTAGGATACAGACAGCTGAATCCTGGATGAGCTCCAGCTTACAGAGAAAGTAAAACTCATGAATATCGTAGGCTAACCCTGTTATCAGGTTCATGGAGATGGGATTGTTTATCTTTGTATTACTACAGCGAGTGAACATGCCCAGTGAATGTGCATCAAATCAAGCATCCAACAAATGCAATTTTTATGACTTTGTGTTGGATGGTCAGATCAGTGTCAATTTAAAGGTATGTACTCTCAATTTATGCCAAATGCAGTCACTTGTTTTGATAAAATCCCATGCTTAGTGAACTGTTGCCCAGTTTGCTGTTTGGTATCAAAGGGCAGTGTAGCAGTCTCCATCCTCACATTTGTATATTTTTTTAATTTCCAGATTGTACATGGTTAACCAAAGCTTTGGGAAACTGTCAAGTGACCAGAGACGAGCCTTTGTCCAATGGGCAGTGAATGCTGAGCAGTATAGCAACATCAGCACATGGTCTTTGAAATTCCTGCATCAAGTTGGTAGTCTGCTGGTATACCTACCATTTGATAAGTTTCAGCTTCTGACCCGTCTACAGGTACTACACCACGGAAATAAAAAGAAAATTTCTATAAGCAGTGTTTACAACATTAAAGCATCCTGTAACACTTTATGATAGAGGTACTTTTGAAGCACACAAGACCCCACAAAAATGTTTGTTCATGAGCATATCATTTTTTAATGTTATTTCAGGGACATGTATTGATCATGCATCTGTGACAAGTTACCTTGCACTTCTTCAGAACAGTGGCATGGGATCCCTTATCTCCACCTGAGAGGATTTATGAAGCCTAGGTTTATGATCTTGTCCAAACTTGGTATTTTGAGAGTGCAGCCTTCCATCATTACTGCATTGCAACATCAGTCTCAGGTCTCAGGAGTGGGACTTGCCCATGCAAATACTCTCCCCTTCATGCAAATCCCTTCCCTCTCCCATCTCTGCATCAAGGAATGATTTGCTGTCAAGTTCCTATTTGTAATTTACTCTGTCAATTGCATAGTCTATGAGCCAGCTAACTGATGGAGTTTGGTATGTGGACTGTTTGTGTGGTTACAGAATTCTAATATAGAAGTACTAAGTGAGCTGACTGTTTTCCTTGATTTCTTTTTTGTTTTTTACTGATGTATTCCCAGATACTCAATTCATTGAATGTGCTGTTGATGAATAATTTAACTACAGTCCAGGAAAGGTTTGTCATTCACAGCATCTTAAAACAGGGAATCGCAATGACAGCCTCTGAGTTTGATTCGTAAGTAATGCAGTCGCTTGAGAGACTCACTAATTTTCCCCTGGAAATTAGATGCAAGTTGGATGTGAGAGCTTTTGAGAATGTCACAGAGAAATTCAACAAGTAAGTTTCCAAGTGTATGATAAATGAACTAGGAGATGAGGTTAGGCTCTCAGGCTAGAGAAGATGCAATTGAGGGACATCGTTGAGTGCAGAAAATAACAAGTGGTTTAGCTAAGAAACACTAAGTCCTTACTATCCACCAGGAAAAGAGGCATGGATTTCCCGTGGATACTGAAAAGAATGCAGATACTGCTAATCCCCTCTCTCATGTGCCGCCACCTAATATACACTCAGTGAAACGAAAAGGTGCCTTATTATATTGGAAAAACACTAAAACATTTTAATAAACACATTTAAATTAATTTTAACTAATCACTTCTGATACATTGTTCTGTAATGTTCCTGAGCATAATGATTTGATCTTGTTGTATGATCTGCCATCCAAAAACCTGTCTGTTTTTCATGAAGAATGCTGTCTGCTTCTGCTTGCAGTCTGTTGAGGTAGTATCGAAGTAGTGGCCCTTAGTTGAAGACCTATCCAGATACTGACAGCACTGTTATGACCCTTGAGTTGTTGCAGTCACTGAGATTTTCTTTCGCAGCTTGACAATTACTTGTCACCTCAAGTCATCCAAAATGTCGTCTTTTGTCCAGATCTGAAGGATAGAATCTTCACAGTGCAAAAAGAGGCCATTCAGCCCATCAAGTCTGCACTGATGCCTCCTGCGAAGAGTATTCCTCCCAGACCAACCCCCAGCTCCCTACCCTATCCGCGTAACCCTGCTTTTCCCCATTAATGCACCTCACCTATACACTATGAGCAATTTAGCATGGCCAGTCCATCTAATCTGTACATCTTTGGACTGTGGAGTGAAACCGATGCCTCCAGAGGAAACCCACGCAGACATGGGGAGAATGTCCAAACTCCACACAGACAGTCACCCAAGGTTGGATTCGAACCTGCGTCCCTGTCTCTGTGAGGCAGCAGTGCTAACCACTGAGCAACATTGCCACCCCTATCTTGTTGATCTTCTGAACTGTGATGCTGCTCTTACCATATTTCAGTTGCTTTGTTGGTATCCTGTCATTTCCAGGTGCCAGGTTTGCCTTCAGGCTTTCCTTGGCTCTTTGAATCCCTGATATGGTTGCTTCCCAGTGGACATTCCCTGCTGAAGTGCAGTGCTGTCATTGAACATTGAATAAAGAATTGGGGTTATGATTGTTGAGGATCTCCTGAAAGAATTCCACTGTTTTTGCCTCCTCCTCCTTGATTGTCTAGCGTCTGAGCATCTTTGCCTTTCATTGGTTCAGTAGTGAAAATAACAGATGCTGGAGATCACAGTGAGTCAGACAGCATCCATGGAGAGACAGCAAGCTAATGCTTCAATTCTAAATGACTCTTCAGCAGAGCTGAAGTGAAGTGTGGAGGGAGCAGCATTTACACTAAAGTTGAGAGGGGGGGTGATGTGTGGTGGGGTGTACAGTGTTGGCGGAGAAAAGATGTTGATAGCTCAGGTTAAGTGATTGGAATGTGAGAATGGCAGACCAATGGTGTGTCTAACTACCAGACTTGCAAGAACAGAAAGTCCCACTGGGTTGGGAGTTTGGGGGAGTGGAGAGAGGATATGGTGACAGAGAATGTAACAAGTAAAGCTAAAAGAAAGGGAAGAAATTGGAGTTGGTTCACAATTTGAAGATGTTAAACTCAGTAAGTCTAGAAGGCTGTAAAGTGCCTCATCTGAAGATGAGATGTTGCTCCTCCAGTTTGCGCTGTGATTCGCTAGAGTATTGCAGCATGCCAAGGCATGCAAGCAGAACACTGTGTTAAAATGACCAGCTACAGGAAGGATGGTGTCATACTTGCACAGAGATCTGAGGTGTTCTGCAAAGCGGTGACCCAGTCTGCGTTTGGTTTCTCCTATGTAGAGTAGGCCACATTGTGTGCAGCAAATACAATTCAAGATTGGAGGAGGTACAATTGAAATATTGCTTCACCTGAAAAGACAGTTTAGGCTCTTGGATGGTGAGCAGGGAGGAGGTGAAGAGGTAGGTGTTGCATCTTCTGTGGTTACGTGGGAAAGTGCCATGGGAAGGGAGTTGGTGTTAGTGGTCGATAAATGGACTAGGGTGTCCTGGAGGGGGCAATCCCTGTGAAATGCAGACAGTGGGAGTGAGGGGAAGGTGTGTTTGGTGGTGGTGTTCTGCTGGAGTTGTCTGAAATGAGGGAGAATGATCCTTTGAATGTGGAGGCTGGTGGGATGAAAAATGAGGACAAGGGGGACCACTTGCCTGCGCTCTCCATGGATAAGATAGCAAGAAATGCAGATGCTGGAGTCAGAGTCAACACAACACAGTGTGGAGCTGGAGGAACACAGCAGGTCAGGCAGCATCAGAGGAACAGGGAAGTCAACGTTTCGGGTTGGAACCCTTCATCAGAACTCTGAGCTCTGATGAAGGGTCCTGACCTGAAACACTGACTTTCCTGTTCCTTTGATGCTGTCTGACCTGCTGTGATCTCTAGCAGTTGCAGTAATTTGCTCCAGCATTGGTTCTGTAGTGTTGCTGTAGAAGTGGTCAGCTACAGCATCTTGGAATTATTCTAATGCTTACGTCTGTGCTTCCCTGCCTTTTAACTCTTGTTTGTCTTTTCTGCAGCTCTTCTTTGCTTTTCCCAGTCTTTTATACTGGATAATATGACTAGAAGTTAGTAAGAACATAAAAAATGAAAACTTCTAAAAAAGTTAAATCTAGTGTGTGATAAGGTCAGATTGTTATGGATGTAGATCCTTAAGGTACAAGGCAAGGCAGCTTCAGCAGACAATGTGATCTTTCTTAGCCCTTGAGCTTTTAAAAATTCCTTCCTGTATAATTATTCTCCGTTTTTAAGGGATAGGGAAATAAATGTTGCATGTAATTGAAAAATACATGCATGTTCTTCCCTTCTTAATTGTACAATTATCTTTCAGTGGTATTTTCTCCCATTTCTAGACTGGGCAGACTGATATGTTCTGCAACCACCCAGGACCTAAGATTCTACAAACAGAATCTGCACGTGTTTGACATCATTAAGAAACAGCTGCTGAAATGTATTGGCGATCAAATCTTTGTTCCTAATGAATTGGTGAGTTAACCATATACAGGTAATATTCTTGCTAGAACTGAGAGCTGATAATCATACCACGAGAACAACAGGACATTGGGGACCTTCATGAATGATGGAGCCATCAGTCTTTCTCCTTGAGAAACAACATGCATGACACAGACACAAATCAGGTGAATTAGTCATATCAGAACAAAAGGGTGGGAGAGATTGGATCCAAAAAAAGAAAGAGAAAGAAGTGCAAGAGAAAAAAAATTGATTTTGCTTGTTAGAAATCTCTAGCAGTTTCTGAGCCAGTGAGATTTAGGAGTGGCATTGTATTAACAATTGTCATGTCATAGAGTCATACAGCACGGAAACAGGCCCTTCGGCCCAACTTGTCCACGCTGACTAGGTTTCCTAAACTGAACTAGTCCCATTTGCTCATATCTCTCTAAACCTCTCCTATCCATGTACCTTTCCAAATGTCTTTAAGATGTTGTAATTGTACCCACCTTTACCATTTCCTCTGGCAGTTCATTCTAAATGCAAACCACCCTCTGCATGAAAAGGTTGCCCCTCAGGTGCCTTTCAAATCTTACCTATCTCGCCATAAACCTATGCCCTCTAGCTTTGGACAGCCCCTACCCTTGGCTCTTCACCTTATCTATGCCCCTCATGATTTTATAAACCTCTATAAGGTCACCCCGCATTTTTAAGCCGCTTATGCTGTTAATCATGAGCTCCAACTTTCGGCAGCAAACTTTTAAATGCCTGATTAGTGCACAAATCTTCAAAAATAATGAGAAAGCCTAGAGTGAGATGTCCATATGTCAACCAGGAAATTCTGGCAATTCACAACTCAGTCATGTTGAAACAAAGGAATTGGTTAGCTCCCTTGGCTGGACGCCTGGTTTTCAATGCAGAGTGACGGCAGCAGTGTGATTTCAGTTTCTACAACGGCTGTGGTTACCGTGAAGGTCCTGCTTTCTCAACCTCTCCCCTCACTTGAAGCCTGGTGACCCTCAGAATAAACTCACCATCAGTCATCTGTTGTAATGAGCAAACAGCCCAAAGGTCTTCTGGAACGAAGGCGACTTTACCTTAGTATTTGAACGTGTCCATTTTTACCTTTGCGTGTTGTAACTCTATTGCTTAAACTTGTTAGTTGATTTATATATTAATATTAGGCATCTCTTCTTCCTCCCATATACAGCTCACAGAATTTTTGGTCAGAACAACTAGTGTAACCAACCAAGAAATCTTGATGAATGATGAATTATTAAGTATGGCTGGGCTTCTTCCAATTCTTGGGGTGTCCTTCATAAAACAACTTCAACCTTCACAAATACAAGCAATGCTCCCGGAACTCAGTGCAATGACTTTTTCTCCTGTGCAGGTAATGTTTTACTTAAGTACTTTTGGCACACAGGTCCAAGTATATTTTAACAAACACTTTTAAACTATTGTTCTCATATTTGTGTTTGGGTGGATGGCCGAGATAAAGTGGACTTCCTGACTTGCAATAGGAGAAGGAAAGATAGGGACTATGATTGTGTTGAGAAGTGTGCAGTTGAGGAGGGATTAATTGACTGGCAAGAAAATGTTGAATTATCAATGAGCTGGAGGAAGCTGGCTTCTAAAGCACTGAGATTCAACAGTTCCAGAACAACTCCAGTGTAATGATTTCTTAGAAATTTCTTAAAAACATTAATATTTATAACATTTATTTCAGGCAAGGGAAATAACTGACAAGATACTTCAAAATGTGTCGGTAAGTATTACATTAATTTGAATTAAATTGGTTTGTGCCCTCTCTGTCAGTTTGTGGATATAATTTGAACCATTGTTCACAGTCTGTTCCTTTCTGTAGATTACAGAGGAGTTGCTGAGCAACCTGGGGTCATTAGTAATTGGTCTCAGCCCATCGATTATGCAAGTCATTCCAACAGCTTTATTGGTGCATGCCATGCCCAGTATAGCAGAGTATGGATGGAAACTCAATCCTGTTCAGAAGCTGATCATTGTAAACAAGCTATGGGTTTGTATTGGAATATTGTCTCTCACCATCTTCCTTTCCCTCATTGTCATTGTAGGGCTTTCCATCTTAGCATCAAACCTTGCCCAGTGGGTAGCATCCTCACTTCTTAGAAGCTTGTGGTTCAAGTTGTATTCCAGATACATAAGTATAAACTCTTGAGGGATTGCACCTGCTGTTGAAGAGCTGCCTTTCGATTGAGACTTTTAACTGAGGTCCATCTGTCATATAAAGTGGATAGAAAATATGCATTGGTAGCATTTCTAGAAATGCAAGGCCTTTCTTCCTAGAGTCTTGGTCAATATTTTTCCCTCAACCAAAATCATACCTGGTCACAACCACATTGCTGTTTTTGGGGGCTTACTGTCTGCAAATTGGCTGTAATGACACTTGTATTACGGCAGTGACTACACATCAAGAAATACTTCATTGCCTGTAAGATTCTTTGAGGCTTCCTGAGTTTGTAAAAGGACCTTTGGAAATGCACGTTCTTTGTTTCTCCTTCCTCCTTTCTTTCCCCATTGATTTATGCAGTTGAAATTTCAATTTCGGTATTCCCTTATTTATCACATTTCCAATTCAAGGCAGGAGAGATCACAAGAAAATTCCAGCACCACTCTTTATTTACCAAAAAAAGCAATCAACCCTTAATAGTTCACATTTAACTGTGCTCATGCAATTGCTGTCAGGAGGGGTTCCAAGTTTTAGACGACTCAGTGCCCCTTATTTAAAAAAAATAAGCAGCTCATCTGTTTTGTTAGGAGAGAATTTGATAGCTAGGACAGCTGCCTTCCTTTTCAAACTGAACCATAACATTCACATTCACCTGAACAGGTAGAAAGGCTTGTGATTCCATGTTAAATTCAAAGGACAATGCTCCCTCCCTTTCAACTACACTGCAGTGCCAGTCTAAATTACACTCTCAAATTGTGAAATAAAGCTTGACCCCTTGTTCTGATCTAGAGACTAGAGTGCTACCACTGAGTCAAACTGACATTTTTAAGATTTTTGAGGTTAGAGGGCTGCAGAGAAAGCTGGAAGTAAAGATGCTGTTTTAAACTAAATAGAATTGTCATAAGACTTCAGTAATTAAGTGCAGGAGTTCATGGCGATAGGTGAGATTTGGAATTGTCAGACCATTCAGCCCATCTTGATTGTCCCTGTTCTTCAGTGGAGTTACTGAATTCATCTTACCCACCTGCTGTTTTCCCAGATTCTTGTAGATTTCTTTCCCTTCAAGAATTTATTTCATTCCTTTTCAAAAGTTAATATTGAATTGACTTCCACTGCCCTTTCAGGCAACACATTGCTGGCACAGTAACTCTCTGTAAAAGTACTTTACCTTGCATCCACCTGGTTCTTTTGCTGTTCACATTGAAGCTCTGTTGTCTGCTTACTGTCTCTCTACCACTGGTAGCAGTTTCTACTTACTTACTCAATTAGACTCATTTTTTATTTTGAGCATCACCTCCTCTTTATCTACACTGCTCTGCTGTCCTCTACAGACAACAAACCTAATTTCTGCAATGTCCAGTTTCTCCACAAGATGCTGTGTATTAATCTTTATCTCTGGGAAGTTGGACCACCACCTTCTCAATTCCAACTTTGTGTTGGAAGACAACGATTTTGACTCACTATCATTCACACCAGGGAACTAACATTTAAAATAATTTTAATATTTGATCACATTATTAGGCAGCATTGTTTGATAAATGTAGCAGAACAAAGGACTTTGCAGCTGGATGGGCCCTGAATAATAGATAAGGCCGTGGTTTGTAAAGGGATTTGGCAGTGTGAAATTTCATTGAGAATGATATCTGAAACTGATAGAGTTGAATGATTGTTTAAGGTATTCTGACACCTTATCTGGACCTGGGCCAAGAACACGTTCAAGTTTACAGTAAGCCAGACACCTGAGCCATTCATTTGTCAGGATTAGGTAATAGTAGACTGTTTGGTAACCTGATCACAGAAATCTGTCTTCTAAATCAGGCCTGTCAGTCACTTTCTTAATTATATTAAATGCTATCCTTTCCAGTCTGATAGTGTTTTGCTGATAATTGTTTGATTCCCTCTCTTTTCCTCCAGTTTTTACCCTTCTTATCCTGAAGGCGATAAGTCACTGGATAGGAGACTTTACATACCACTATTATACTCCTATGAACCAGTCATGCGTGATGAGTGCAATGGTCAGAGATAGGCAGATGCACGTTTTAACTCATTCCGTGGCAACTGGGTTATGGCACATTATACCAAAGTTCCTGGCTAACATTTATCCCTCACAACATTACTAAAATAAAGCACACCGTCACACTGATGTTTGTGGGAGCTTGCTGTGCACAAATTGGCTGCTGTCTTTTCCACATTACAAGTGATTACAATTCAAGAGTATTTCATTGGCTGGCTTCAGGCATGTCCTGAAGGTTGTAAAAAGCTTGTGGAAATGGAAGTCTTTCGTCTTTACCTCATGAGTGCACATTTACAAGAAATTCTACATCTGTAAATGAGGTGGTGAATGCTGGCAGGCAAATGCCACAGTCGAGTCCAGTGTTAACCTTGTATAAAGCCCACATGTGCAGCTCCCTGGATAGTAGTCAGGAACTCCAACTGTAAACTTTTCTCCCCACAAGTTTTGGTGGCTCAGTGGTTAGTACTGCTGTCTCACAGTGCCAGGGATCGGAGTTTGATTCCAGCCTTGGGTGACTGTCTGTGTGGAGTTTACATGTTCTTCCCGTGTCTACGTGGGTTTCCAAAGGTACTCTGGGTTTTCTCCCACAGTCCAAAGATATACAGGTTAGATGGATTAGCCTCACTAAATTGCCCTGGAGTGTCCAGAAATGTGCAGGCTAGGTGGGTTAGCCATGGTAAATGCGGGGTTTATGTGGGTAGGATGGGATGCTCTTTGAAGGGTTGGTGCAAAGTCAATGGACCGAATGACCTCTTAGCGCACTGTAGGGATTTTATTTCAAGTCTATTAATACTGGGTCCATTTGAAACCTCCCTACCACAGTCCCAACTGAGATTAACTAAAGCCAGGCAGAATGAGATTCCTATAGGTGATTCCATATCTGAGGCATTGTAGTGAGCTGATGCTATGTTAGACTGCAGTTATACCATGTCCCTTCCACCATGGCAATGCCAAAACTATTTTACTGAGTATGCTAATATTGTTTTAAGCCCAGAAGCGTATATTTCAGCCTATTTTGTTTTTAAAGCAATGCATTTCAACATCATGTTTTTGTTAGGATTCTGGCAATATAAAGTGGATCAAAGATTTGGATTCTCTTATAAAAGAAATTCCTCTAATATCTTTGAGATCAAAGTTGAGCATGTTGCTGTCCAATATCAATGACACCAGACAGATGAAATGGTCTGTGCAACAGGTAACGTTTTCAATTTGGCAATCATCTTTTGAGTAACTTTCTCTGAAGTCCTGTTGTAAAGTATAAATGAGCACCTCTTTCTAGTAGCCCAGCTTGTTACAGCAAGAAGTATTTGGGTTAAGGAGGGGGAAGCGGGACTGGGCTGTTGCTCCTGAGTCCTGTCTAGAAGCTCATACTGGAAGGGTATGGGTGTGCATTCTGGATGCAGACAAACTTCGATTTGGTGGGGAAACCACCTGTTATGGAATAGCTTTTTAGTCTACATTTTCTAGACTCACTCGTGAAAAGTTGCCATTTGAGGGAAATCAAAAGTAGTGACAGGTGTCTTCTGAACTTTGAGTTCAGGAGGGAACAAAGTTTGAGTTTCTTTGTAAATCAAAGCTTAGCTGGTGTTCAAAAGTGTGCATGTAGGAATTAAGAGAAGTTATTGCTGTGTCACTTGATGCTTCAAGAAGTTGTTTTTCCCGTGTTGCAGGCACAGCTACTCTTTAGAAAAGTTTTAGAAGCAAATGGCCACAAAACGACCAAAGAACTTTTCACGTAAGTTGCTCTGTTCTTTTTCCAGCGATGTAATATGCAACATGCTGAGCCATAGAGTTTATTAAAGACCAGATACCATAATAGCATAATATCTGTACCTAGGAATGGTCATTGGGTTATTCTGTTGAACGTATGCCAACTCTGAGTTCTAATTTTTAAAATATGTTCATGGGCTGTGTGCATCATGAGCTGAGCCAGCATCTATTATCCATCTTTAACTGCCATTGAGAAGGTGATGAGGGGCTGTCTTTTTGAAGGGCTGCCATTCTCGGGGTATATATACACCCACAATGCTTTTAGGGATTGAGTTCCAGGATTTTGACCCAGCAACAGTGAAGGAATGGCAATATAGTTCAGAGTCAGGACTTACTTTTGAGTCAGGATGGCTTCTGACTTACTTTTGTAGCCACAGTATTTATATGGCTAGTCCAGTTCAGTTTCTGATCCATGGTAACCCTCAAGGCATTGATCCTGTTGGATTCAGCAATGGTAAGACCATTGAACATCAAGGAGCGATGGTTAGAATTTGTCTTTTTGGAGAGGGTCATTGTCTGACTCTTGTGTAGCACAAATGTTACTTGCTACTTACCAGCTCAAATTTGAATGTTGTCCAGGTCTTGCTGCATTTAGATATACTGCATCAGTGTCTAATTAGTTGTGGATTGTGCTGCACATTGTCCAATCATCTCATTCTTGTACAGTTTTCACTGTGTGCTAAGTCAGCAGTACAGATCTTAGTTTCTTCATCTTCATAGCTTGGGGTAACTGAGGGCAGTTGCAGAATTCTCTCAGCTGCCCTTGGCACAGACCTTGAATCTAGCACCTACCTGATCAGGAGCATTATTTGCACATTAAATCATTACAGAAGCTCTTCAAATAATGGCATATATACATGGGGTTACAAAAAGATACAATTAATATTTGGAGGTTAAATACCACCTTGAAATTTACAGAGATAACAAGGTGTAGAGCTGGATGAACAGCCCTTGGCACAGACCTTGAATCTAGCACCTACCTGATCAGGAGCTTCAATTGACGGTAATGTTCATAA
>NC_063364.1:32057382-32216422 GCF_021869965.1 Rhincodon typus | reverse complement strand
TTTGCAGTTCCTGCTATCTTTGAAATTTACAGTGCTGGTTTTGTAAGCATTTTAATTACTGGAATAATTGATGATATTGATTTATTTTAACATCTTTTACATTCTTTAGTTCTCTTGGATTTGTGGCACGTGGTGTGGATTGTCTGACTCTGAAACATCTAATCATGCCCAGTGCATTTCTGACATTGCTACAATTTTTCCAGGATTTGCCAGTTGAAATGCCAGTGCCGCTGGTACGTTTGGGTGCCCTCTGCATGCATCACAGTTCTGTTACTTAATAAATTCCCTGGTTGATGTAACTACCAATGGTACCCCTGTTGTTACACGTTACCAGTTCTCCTTTTATTGCTACATTCATCTAACTCCTTCATACTTGTTCAGTCATTCTTCAAAACAAATTTTCCCAGTGTTACCATTTTCACAAAAGTCAAAGAAAAGGCATCTTTGTGATGAAGATTAGTTGGTGGCACCTTGACCGTTCTTACATGAACAACCATTTTTTCACTTAGGAACAGGGAGAGACCATTCAGTCCCTTAAGCCAATTCTGCCATTCATTTACATTATGGATAATCAGTCCCTCCACTCCTGTTTATTTGCATTTGCCATATTTCTCATGATGCTTCTATCAAAACTTAGAACTTGGTTTAGTCCAAACAGAGCATTCGTATAAGAGTTAAGTTTTAAGGAACATTTGAAAGAAAGAGATGGTTACAGAATCCAAAACACCTGATCATACAAAATATAAACAAAAGTAGACCATTCAGCCCTTCAAGCCTGCTGTGCCATTCAGTAAGATCAAAGCTGAACAAAAAACACTATAGAACTGCATCAATGAACTGTAGGTGTAAGTTGAATACCCACAATGGCACTGGGGAATTTAAAATTCAGTTAATTAAACAGAGCTGGAATAAGCACCTCAGAGGTAAAGGAGAAAAATACACCAGGAAAGTGACTGAATACTGATAGGTGGGGTGGACAGCAGAACTAACAGAGCTCTGGGAGGACATAATATATAGGAGTAGAAGTAGGCTGTTCAGCCCATCAAGTCTGCTGCGCCATTCAGTGAGATCATACTGATTTGATATTCCTCTAATCCACTTTCCTGTCTTTATTCCATAACTCTTGATTCCCTTACTGACTAAAGATCTGCCCATCTCAGTCTTGAATATAATACACAACCAAACCTCGACAGCTGTCTGCAGCAAAAAAAATTCCACAGATTCACTGCCCTTTGAGAGAAGAAATCCTTCTCATTTCTGTCTTTAATGTATGACTCTTTATTCTGAGATTATACTTTCTGGTCCTAGATTCTACTGCAAGCTGATACAACCTCTTTGCATTCACCCTGTCAAGATCTCTAAGAACCTTGTATGTTTCAATAAGGTTGTCTGTCATCCTTCTAAATCCCAATGAATATAGGCTCAACCTATTTGACCTCTCCTCATAAGACAGTCCCTCCATATCTGGGCTCAGCCTAGTGAACCTTCTCTGTACTGCCTCCAATGCCAGTACACCTTTGCTTGAAAAAGAGGCCCACAGGTGTTCACAGTACTCCAGCTGTCAAAGTTCAACATGTATTGGGAAGTTGGGAGAAGGATGGAATTCCAGTCACCGAATGGAATAAACCATATGTTTACAATCCCCAGCCATAAAACCTGGTTTGTAAAACAAATGATGAAACAATTTGGTTTTCAGTTAGGCACAAGTGGACTATTAGATTTGAACCTAGTTATTCCTTCTATTCCACTGTTCCAGCTAACCACCCACACTGCAGCTCTGCTGCACAAGCTGGCCTGTAGTGGCCACACAGTGCTGTTTGTCATGTCTGTCAGAAACTTCTTAAAGCTCCTGGGAAAGGAAGTTAATTAGAAGTGTAATGACTTTCGTGTTAAAGGGCTTTGTAAGGGGATAATTAGGGTCTGGATGAGTATGGTGGGGACAGATTCAGAAAGGAGTTAGACTGCTATTTGAAAAGTAACAATGTAGAGGGATAGAGGGAGAAGGACATTAAGTGAAATTCTGATTCAAAAGTGTGTGCAGATATGATGAACTGTAATTGTTCTGATTCTGCCCAGAAGCCTGTGCCAACTCTTTGAAAAAGCTTACCAGCTTAGTCCCACTCCCCTGCTCTTCCCATAAGTGGGTATTTATCTAATTCTCTTTTGAAAGTTGCTATTGAATCTGCTTCCACCACACTTCAATAAGGTCACTTCTCGTTCTTCTAGAATCCACTGTAGGCTGCATTTGTTCAACCTTTGCCCATGAGACTAATCCTCTCATCCAGGAATTGGCTAAATAAACCTTCACTTGCCTGTTTTGAATGCAAGTATATCCTCCTTAAAGTAAGAGCCTAGATACACATGAAGGGGAAGGGTATTCCAGATTACATGAATTCACAGTGTAAAGAAAATATTTCCTCAAGTGGTTTTGATTCTTTTGCCTAAACCAGCAGTATAAACAAAGTAGTACAGGTGTAAAAGGCATGCAGGAACAGAAAGAACTAGAGGTACGTATACACATTTGAAGGTGACAGTGCAAGCTGATAAAATTTCTTTTTAAGAAAAACGTACAGAACCCTTGACTTTAGATTTGAGACATGGTATGAAAGCAAAGACGTTATGCTGATTAGACCTCAGCTAGAGTATTCAGTCCAATTCTAGACAGCACACTTTGGAGAGGATGTTAGGGCCTCTGAGAGGGCATTTATGAAAATGGTAATGGAGTAAGGCACTTTCTCTCTATAGAGAGAATGAAGAGAGTGGGATTGTTCTCCTAAACAGAAGATTTAATAGAGGTGTTCAAACTGTGTGAAGGATTTTGATTTGAGTAGATGCAGAGAAACTTCCCAGCAGTGGAAGGGGTCAGGAACAGGAGATAGATGTAAAATGATGGACAAAAGAGCCATGTAGGAGATGAGGAATAACGTTCTATAGGGCTATGGGGAAAAAGCAAGAGAACTGAGACTAATTACAAGAGTCTTTCAAAGCACCAGCAGTTATCTTGTGCTGAATGACCTCTTCCTGTGTATTCTGATTCCATGCATTAAACCAGAGATAGGCTGTCTGTTTCATCAAGTACGGAAACATTTTCACTTATTTTGAAATTTGCCAATATTAAATGTAATGTTGAAAAATTTAAGGCAACATCATGCCCTTATTTTAACAGAGGAATTGCATTTTGGAAGCAATGAATGGATTTGTCTTTTCCATGGAGACCATGCACAGCATGCAACCTCAACTGCTGTTTGACCTTCAGTAAGTAACCATTCATTGTCAGGTGGAAATGGATGGATGTAAAATTTGGCATATGATTTGTAAATAGCTATTACTAAATATTTACGGCACAGAAACAGGCCAGTCAGTCCGACAGTGATAATTGCACAGTTAGATTTAGCATCATATGGAAAGGAACAAAGGTAGAATGGGAGTAAATGTTCTAAATTTGGAGAAGGGAAACTTTACAAGGCTTTAAGATAATCTGGCATAGGTGACTATTGAATCTGCTTCCACCACACTTCAATAAGATCACTTCTCAAAAGAAAGTCAGTGGCACATCAATGGGAGTCATTCAGAAATGATTAGAGGTGTATTAAAAAATTACAGGGGGAAGGTGAAAAAGGAAATTAGGAAAACAAAGAGAGAATATGAAGAAAGGGTAAAATTAAGGATCCAAAGATCTTTTAAGAGTACATTAGGAGGAAGAGGATGATTAAGGAAAGATTAGGCCCTATCAGAGATGTACATGGTAACTTGCACATGGATGCAGATGAGTTTGGCAGGGTTCGAAATAAGTATTGTTTTCTGTCCTCACAAAGGCAAAGAATGATGTAGATGTTCTGGTGAAATATTAGATAAAATAAGCAAATAGACAAGGGAAGTAGGGTTAGGGTTTGTTAGCGTTCTGGTGGAATTGACCTCCTTGCAGGTGGATAAATCATCAGGGCTGGATGAATTGCATCTAGGCTGTTAAAGGAAGCCAGGGAGGAAATAGCTGATCCTCTGAGGAGCATTTCCCAAATCCCACTAGATACTGGCAAGGTACCATAGGATTGGAGATCTGCAAAATTTGTAGTGTTATTCAAAAAGGTTGCAAGGGATAGGCTAAATTATTATAGACTGGTCAGTCTGAGCTTGATGTCAGGCAAATTACTGGAATCAATACTCAGAGTTAGGATTCACTGTTGCTTGGAGAGGCATAGATTTATCAGAGATAGTCAAAATGGTTTTGATAAGAGAAGCTTGGGTCTTACTAACTTAATTCAAGATTTGAGGAAGTAATAAGAAAGATTAGTGAGGATATTGCAGTCCATGTTGTCTGCATGGCTTTTATTAAGACATTTGATCAAGTTGCACATGGCAGACTGTGAAACTTGTGCATGACGCAAGAATTGGCTGCGTAGTTGGTAGTGAAGAGGGTGGCTCTCGACTTTATGAAGATAATAGTTGTTTGGTTCAATGGCCGGAACTGTGGCAAATGGAATTCAATTTGGAGAAAAGCAGGTTATGAAAGCAAGAGGATATGTAATAAACAGGAAGGTACGGAGAGGACTAGAGGAATTGAAAAACCTTGGAGTGCATGGCCACAGGCCCCAGAAAATGGAGGACAGGTATACAAGGTGATAAAGAAGGCATATGGAACATTTTCCTTCACTGGGCGAAGTAGTAAATACATGAGTAAGGATGTAATACTGGAATGATATAAAACACAGATTAGGCCACAGTTGGGATCTGTGTATCATTCTGGTCATCACAAATACAAGAAGTATATAGAGACAACAAGGTGCAGGGCTGGATGAACACAGCAGGCCAAGCAGCATCATAGGAGCAGAGAGGCTGACGTTTCGGGCCTAGACCCTTCATCAGAAAAGGGGGAGGGGAAGGGGGTTTTGAAATAAATAGGGAGAGAGTGGGAGGCGGATAGAAGAGGGATAGAGGAGAGGATAGGTGGAGAGGAAACAAACAGGTCGAAGAGGCGGGGATGGGGCCAGGAAAGGTGAGTGTAGGTAGGGAGTTAGGAAGGGGATAGGTCAGTCCAGGGAGGACGGACAGGTCAAGGGGGCGGGATGAGGTTGGTCGGTAGGAGATGGAGGTGCGGCTTGAGGTGGGAGGAGGGGATAGGTGGGAGGAAGAACAGGTTAGGGAGGCAGGGACGAGCTGGACTGGTTTTGGGATGCGGTGGGGGGAGGGGAGATTTTGAAACTTGTGAAATCCACATTGATACCATTGGGCTGCAGGGTTCCCAAGCGGAATATGAGTTGCTGTTCCTGCAACCTTCGGGTGGCATCGTTGTGGCACTGCAGGAGGCCCAGGATGGACATGTCGTCTGAGGAATGGGAGGGGGAGTTGAAATGGTTCGCGACTGGGAGGTGCAGTTGTTTGTTGCGAACCGAGCGTAGGTGTTCTGCAAAGCGGTCCCCGAGTCTCCGCTTGGTTTCCCCGATGTAGAGGAAGCCACACCGGGTACAGCGGATGCAGTATACCACATTGGCAGATGTGCAGGTGAACATCTGCTTGATGTGGAAAGTCTTCTTGGGGCCTGGGATGGGGGTGAGGGAGGAGGTATGGGGGCAGGTGTAGCACTTCCTGCGGTTGCAGGGAAAAGTGCCGGGTGTGGTGGAGCTGGAGGGGAGTGTGGAGCGGACAAGGGAGTCACGGAGAGAGTTGTCCCTCCGGAAAGCAGATAAGGGTGGGGAGGGAAAGATGTCTTTGGTGGTGGGGTCGGATTGCAGATGGCGGAAGTGTCGGAGGATGATGCGTTGGATAAACGTCAGCCTCTCTGCTCCTATGATGCTGCTTGGCCTGCTGTGTTCATCCAGCCCTGCACCTTGTTGTCTCGGATTCTCCAGCATCTGCAGTTCCTACTATCTCTGATTCAAGAAGTATATAATTGCTTTAGAGACAATACAGAGGAAATTTACAGAAATGTTGCCAAGTTTTGAAAATTGTAGGTATGGGAAGAGGTTGGATAGACTAGGATTACTTTACTCAGCTTAGAGGAGGTTGAGGGATGATGTAATCAAGTTGTACAAAATATTGAGGGGTTTGGATAAAGTGGACAGGGAAGACCTTGTTTCCCCTTGAGGAGTGGTCAGTTACCAGAAGGCATAGGTTCGAGGAGTTGGTGGCAGGATTAGAGGGGATGTGAAGAACATACTTTTCACCTAGAGGGTGGTGGGTGTCTGGAATATATTGCCCAGTTTGGTAGTTGAGGTAGAAAACCTCAATTTGTTTAAAATGAACCTGGGCCTGCCCCTGAAGCATTGCAACCTGCAAGGTTTATAGACAGGTTGTTGGTAAATGGGATTAGAATGGAGGGCTATTTTATTCAGCTGTTGCAGACATGATGGGCTGAATGGCCTCTTTCTGTGCTGTGACTTTGCTATGGTTTGAACAGATCCTTGCTGGTATTGATGCTTCATATAAACTTCCTCACCCTGTACTTCATTTTATCACAATAATATATTCTTGTGTTCCTTTCTTCTTCATGTGTTTTTCCAGCTTCCATGCGTCCATTCCATTTGCATCAACTACTTCCTGTGGCAGAGTTCCACGTCCTTACCAATTAAGGAGGTTTTTCCTGAATGCCTGCTAGACATATTAGCGACTGTCTTATGTTTACAGCCCTATAATACTGATCTTTTTCCCCCAAGTGAAACATCTTTTGTATGTCCACACTATCACATCTCCGGTCATACGATTGACAATCTTTATCATATCTTCTCTCAGCCTTCTTAAGAAAGGAGCCCAAGCTTGTTTGATCTTTCAGGATATTGCCTTTTTTTTTTTAAGGCTGTTGAAAATTAGAAGATTTTCCAACAACATGACACAAAGATTGCTGCAAATCCTGGTAGAGAATCCAATTCCTTTCTTAAAGATCCCAAGTTCAAAGCAGAGTCTGATTATGGACTGGATTGTACAAGTACTGGTAAGATATGAACTCTGTCACCATTGGTAAGGCATCTTGATGGAACAGAAAAATAGTATATGGCATCCTGATTTATCCATTGTCAATTTACATTGACCAAATTTGGATATAATAGCTTGCATTTATATAGCACTTTTAACACAGTAAAGCTTGTCAGGAACATATTCGGTGAAAATTTGAAACCAGATGGTGAAGAGGATATTTGAATAGTGGACCAAAGCTTGGTCAAAAGGAATAGAGAAGTTTAGCCATTTTGATTGGCACTGTGTTCAGTCTGTTTGGAGCAATGCTACATCTACCTCTGGAACCATGAGACCTGGTCAGGAAACCTGATGACGTTATTGATTTTTTTTTAATGTTAAGACAAAACTATGTACTCTGTAATCTTCTCTTTGTTGGGTTTGAAGATTTGCTTTTCCAAAATTCAGAACTTCTTGTGTCTTTCATAACTTAATAAATGCTTGAGGAATGTAGACAGTGTTGCTTTGTAGGAAACATGGCAATGAATGTGCCTGCAGCAAGTTCTGACAGTGTGTTTTAGTGATGATGTTGAAGGATAGATACTGGCTAGGATGGACAGGACAACTCCCCTGCTCTTGAAGATAGTGCCATGCGATCTATTTCATCCAGCTGAGAGGATGATATGTCTTTGATGTAATAAAAGCAAAATACAGTATATACCGGAAATCTGAAATAAAAACAGAAATGCTGGAGAAATTCAGCAGATCTGGCAGCATCTGTGGAGGGAGAAGCTGGTTTTATGTTTCAGGCCTATTATGATTTCTCTTCAGAACTCAGAGAAACAGAACTCAGCTCTGAAAAAGACACATATTGGATCTGAAATATAAAATCTGTTCCTCTGTCCGCAGATACTGTCAGAGTTGCTGAATTTCTCCAGCATTTTCTGTTCTTACCTATGTCTCATTGTAATAAAGCATCGCCAGTATTGTGACTCATCATCAACTCTGGAGAGTTAGCATGGATTTTGTGCTGAAGTCTTTGAAGTGGGACTAGAACCATCAAACCTCTGACTTAAAGGCGAAAGTCCTATCACTGACCTACACCTGACACCAATAGCTGCAAATCATAATTACAGGGAAATGGGGTAAACTTAGGAAGTCGTCTGTTGGTAATTGGATCACATTTTTGGATTGGGCTGTGTTTTTGGACAGTCTACTCAAAGACTGAATGATAACCCTGAATGTAATTACATTTTCTTCATAGATGAATCTGTGAGACTAGACCTTCCTCACGGTATGTATTTTATTAATATTCAGAATTCCCAAAGGAAATTTTAACATGAAATTATTCAGGACATTTGAAGTATTATCACATGAAGGTGAAGGAATCATCTCTTGAGACAGTTGGCAAAGATGCATTTAAATTTTATTTGGATTAAATCCACAAAAATTCAAATATTTTTGATTGTCTCAGCATGTTGAGATGAATGAACATTCTGATATTTTCATATTTTAAAAAGATACTTGTGTAAATTTTCAGTCAGGTTGACCTAGAGCTGATGATTTCCTAATATATATCTTTCTTTTAATTTTCAGGATTTGCATAATAAAGGGTTTTCTAAAGCGGAGTTTGATTTACTGGGACATGCCCTAGCTTTTGTTTCTGATGAAATATTCATGGCCATTTCCCGAGCAGAGATGAAGGCAAATTTGTTGAAGATTAAAGATTACTGCTTTGACAGAGGAAAGAAATTTCTGTTGGGAGATATGTTAACTAAAGACACGATGTTTGGGTATGTAATGCCATAGAGCTGGAAGTTTCCCTCCTCACTCGTGTAGGATTTGTTATATTAAACTGACTTACTAAAGACAGAGTAACAGAAGGCTATGCATAGTGATGCCACACTCCTGAGCTAGAACTGAAATGACAAGGTAGTCCTGATTGGGGATGGTAGCACTGGGTTCATATATCTGTGCTAGTAATCCAAAGGCTGAACTGAAGTTCTGGAGATGTGAGCAAATCATGCTACTAGAATAAATTAGTAGTCTAATTAATTATGATTACGTAATTATGCCATAAAAATAAATCTAATGCAATAATACCTATTAGGAGAGGAAATCTGCTAGTTTGTGTCTCCAGAAATGTGCTCAGTCTGGGCTGTTAATTGTCCTCTGAAAGGACACACCAAACTATTTCAGAATAAAAGTGCTGTGAAAACGTTCAACATTTTAATTTTGTTTTGTCCAAACTAAGTTTTGACTCTGCTATGTCAGCCAAAGAGTTGGAGGAAGAGTGGGACATGCAGGAGATTTACTCAATGAAAACCACATGGATGAACGTGTTTCATCACTAGCCTCTCGTGGGAAATTAGGGATAGATAATAAATGGTGGCTCCCTGAGAACAAAAGGAAAAAAGAATTCATGCCTGTGGGTCGCATTATTGTAATTGACCAGGATTGATTTAAATACATCTTTTGTATTATGTGATATTCTCCGATCAGGGTCTGGGACAGTGGAATACATCAGACCCCATAGCCAGGGCCCGGGGCTCTTGGGAACCCACTGTGCTTAGGTCGGGTGTGGAGCCATTGTGCTCTGGTCAGGCATCTTGTCCAGGAGCAGTACAAAATCTGTGATGTCTGTCCCTTGTGTTGCCTTCACTCACTGTGTTTTTAGCTCTGATCTTATTGAATGGTGGAGCAGGCTTGAGGGGCCAAGTGGCCTGCTCCTGAGTCATATGTATATATGAGCATTTGTGGCTGGAGTAATTGTCCCTCTGTACTTTCTGTCAGTTTATTTTGCTGTAGTTCCTAGACACTAATTTTAAAGAGACTGTGTAGTCTATTTGTTGTCGTTTATAGAGGTTAGAACATAGAACCGTACAACACAGTACAGGCCCTTCGGCCTACGATATTGTGCTGAACTTTTACACTAATCCTAAGGTCTATCTAACCTCCACCCCTACCATATACTATCATCCATATGCCTATCTAATAGCCGCTTAAATGCCCCTAATGAGGCCGACTGCACTACCCTCTCCGGCAAAGCATTCCACGCCCCGACCACACTCTGAGTAAAGAACTTATCTCTGACGTCTCCCCTATATCTACCTCCACTCACTTTAAAACTATGCCCCCTCATATTAGCTACCTCCACCCTAGGAAAAAGTCTCTGGCTGTCCACTCTATCTATACCTCTGATAATTTTGTATGCCTCTATCAATTCACCTCTCATCCTTCGTCGTTCTAAAGAGAAAAGCCCTAGCTCTCTCTCAACCTTTCCTCATAAGACCTTCCCTCCATTCCAGGCAACATCCTGGTAAATCTCCTCTGCACCTTTTCCAATGCTTCCGCATCTTTCCTGTAATGAGGTGACCAGAACTGGACACAATACTCAAGATGTGGCCGAACCAAGCTTTTGTATAGCTGGAGCGTAACTTCACGGCTCTTGAACTCAATCCTTCTATTAATGAAAGCTAACACACCATATGCCTTCTTAACAACTCTTTTCACCTGAGTGGCAGCTTTCAGGGAACTGTGGACATGAACCCCAAGATCCCTCTGCTCCTCCACACTGCCAAGAATCTTTCCCTTAACCCTGTATTCTGCTTTCAAGTTTGTCCTTCCAAAATGAATCACTTCACACTCTTCAGGGTTAAACTCTATCTGCCACTTCTCAGCCCAGCTCAACATATTATCAATGTCCCTTTGTAACCAAGAACAGCCCTATCCACAACTCGACCCACCTTCGTATTGTCCACGAACTTACTAATCTACCCTTCCACTCCTTCATCCAAATCATTTACAAAAATCATAAATAGAAGAGGACCCAGAACAGATCCTTGTAGTACACCACTCGTAACTGAGCACCATGTTGAATATTTTCCGTCCACTACCACCCTTTGTCTTGTAAGGGTCAGCCAATTCTGAATCCAATCTGCCACATTTCCCCCTATCCCGTGCCTCCTTACCTTCTGCATGAGCCTACCATGGGGAACCTTATCAAACGCCTTACTTAAATCCATGTATACCACATCCACTGCTCTACCTTCATTCACGTGTTTGGTCACCTCTTCAAAGAATTCAGTAAGGTTTGTGAGGCATGATCTACCCCTCACAAATCCATGCCGACTATCACGAATGAAACTGTGCCTTTCCAAGTGATCATAAATCCTATCTCTCAGAGCCCTTTCCAATAATTTGCCCACCACTGACGTAAGACTAACTGGCCTGTAATTTCCGGGTTATCCCTATTACCTTTTTTGAACAAGGGAATGACGTTTGCCTCTCTCCAATCTTCCGGCACTATACCCATGGACAGTGAGGATGAAAAGATTATCGCCAAAGGCCCTGCGATCTCTTCCCTCGCTTCCCATAGAATCGTTAGATAAATCCCATCAGGCCCGGGGGACTTATCAATCTTCAAGTTCCTGAAAATTTCTAGTACATCTTCTTTACTAACATCGACCTCTTCTAGCCTACAGCCTGTTTCACACTGTCCTCCTCTACAACTAGGTCCCTCTCAGTTGTCAATACCAAAGAAAAGTATTCATTAAGGACCTCTCCTATCTCTTTAGGCTCCGTGCACAAATTCCCTTTACAATCCTTGATCGGCTCTACCCTTTCTCTGGTCATTCTCTTATTCCTCACGTACGTGTAAAAAGCCTTGGAGTTTTCCTTGATCCTATCTGCCAAGGTTTTCTCATGCCCCCTTCTAGCTCTCCTAAGCCCTTCCTTCTGCTCCTTCCTGGATAACTTGTATCCCTCTAGAGCCTTTTCCATTCCTTGTTTCCTAAACCTTATATAAGCATCCTTCTTCCTCTTAACCAGTCATTCGACCTCTCTTGAGAATCAAGGCTCCCTCACTCGACCGCATTTTTCCTGCCTGCTAGGGACAAACATATTGAGTACTCGCAGTATGCATTCCTTAAACAATCTCCACATTTCAACAGCATCTGTTCCCATTTTGTGTTACCCAGTTCTTGCCTAACAGAATTGTAATTACCCTTCCCCCAATTATAAACCTTACCCTGCTTGTATGTACCTATCCTTTTCCATAACTGTTGTAAAAGTAACAGAGTTATGATCACTACCGCCAAAATGCTCTCCTACCAACAGGTCTAACCCTTGGCCCGGTTCATTGCCAAGCACCAAATCCAAAGTGGCCTCTCCTCGTGTTGGTCTATCTACGTACTGTCAGGAATCCTTCCTGAACACACTGGACAAAATCCGCTCTATCTAAACTATTACAACTAAAAAGTTTCCAATCAATATTTGGAAAGTTGAAGTCACCCATGACTACAACCCTGTGACTTCTGCACCTTTCCAGTATCTGCCTCCCAATCTGCTCCGCCACTTCTCTGCAACTATTAGGGGGTCTGTAAAAAAACCCCAACAAAGTGACTGCTCCTTTCTTGTTCCTGACCTTAACCCAAAAACAGGTTGTGTTGAAGTATGTTGGACTAAATCTCCTACAAGTCGCACATTTCCTCCAACTCATTGGTTGAAATAGCTGAGTCAAAACCCAGTTTGGACAAACAAAATTAAAATGTTGAACGGTTTTCTTTTAGGAGATATCCCAAGTTGTTTCTAAACAAAATATCCATGCAATATAGAGCAGCAGTGAAAAACAAAACATTCTATGCCCTGGAGTATAGGAGATTGATGTTGGTTCTGATTGAGATGTTTCATATGTTGAAAAAAATAAATTCAATAAGGTAGATCTAAGCAATCTCTTTCTTGGCACTGGGAAGTAAAAACCCGGGGAACATGACCTTGAGCTAGATCAAATAGGAATAACATCAGGAAGCAAGTTTTCTCTCAAAGTGTAGTGGAAATGTAAAAGCTCCATCTTAAAGGACCGATGCTAGGGGCCAGTTTGAGCTTTTAAATTGGAGATTGATGGATAGCCTTAAGTAAGGGTATTAAGGAATATGGAACTAAGGCAGAAAGATAAGAGTTGAACTGCACATCAGCCATGATCTAATTTAATGACGGACCAGACTTAAGGGTAAGAATTAACCTAGTGCATGCAAACACAGATTAGTCCTCATTTGAAGCTCAGATGCTCTCTCCATAGTTAAATTATATTGCAATTTAATGCTATTTAATAGTTAAAAAACAAAGCACACTACTATTTGGGAAGTGGAGTTCTTTGGATATTAGAAGCTTTCCATCAATACAGATTGAGAAGCTACAAGACTAAGAAGCACTGCACACATCCCACCACTGACTGGAAGTTGTAATTTTACTGTGATGCTTAAATAGGCTGCATCTGTTATAAATGTAGAAATAGGAAATTGTAATTAAAGTTGGCAGGAAGAACAAATGGATGCAGTATTTTAATATATATCAGGCAAATCGTATGACTATGAGACCTGTGCCGGTAGTATAATGTTTTGTGCCACTCCAATATAACAGTCAAGCCGATATTCTCCTGTCTACAATTGCAGAAATTTTCTAGACGACCGATCCCATGATACATTTGAATTCAAGTGTGTGTGAGATTTTAGTAACGAATGTGTTAATGCTGTCACCAAGTTAGCAAAGGAATTTTCTATATCCAGTTTTATTACAAAAAATGTTTATATAGAGCCTGTAAAGTAATAAACATCTCAAGAACCTTCATAATGGTATTCTAAAACAAGATATGCCACACGAGAAGGTATTAGTGCACATTAGTCAAAGCATGATCAGAGGTTTGCGAATGTCTAAAGGGATAAAAGCAGGTAGAGAAATGGAGTAATTAATGGAGTGAATTCCAGAGCTCAGGGCCATTGCAGCTGAAGCCATGGCCACTAGTGACAGAAAAATTAAAATTGGCCATTATGAGAGGAGTGTAGGTATCTTGGAGTTAATCGGTCTGGAGGAGATTAGAGATGGAGAGGTGTAAGATCATGGAGGATTTTGAAAACAATGATGACAGTTTTAGATTTGAGGCATTGCTTAACTGTTAGCCAGCTTATGTTAGCATGCACAGGGATGATTGGTGAACCGAACATGGTCCAAGTGTTATGAATGCTACAGATTTGTGGAGGGTAGAGTGTGGGAGGGCAGCCAGGTTTATTAAAGTTGTCAAGTATGGAGCTAACTAAAGTTTTAATGAAGGTTTCAGCAGTAGATCAGCTGTAAAGTTACAAATATGAGACAATGGAATTTTTAGTAGCCGTGGCCAAACTTCAATTTCGGGACATGCTTTTCTAAAACCTTTTTAATAGGATTTATGAGAGTTTAATATCAAACTCTGGCATAAAGTTGTCTAATTTTAATAACAAGGTATATGAAACACCTCCGTTAATGTAATTTAAAGTTATTTTCATTTTTCCAGTGTTACAACAAGTTGGACCTCACTGACCTTGGATAAGGTAGACCGCTTGGTTTTCTTCCTTTCAATTGATGATTTACAGAAGATTCCTCAGGTAAAAGTCTCTAATAATCATTAAAATGTATAAATTCTGATTTGACCACATTTGTGCTAACTGCATTTCTAAACACCACACTTCTGGAAGGCTTTATTGACTTTGGGAATGATTGCAGCACAGATTTATCACAGTAACACTGGGGCTCAAAGCGGTAAATTATTAGAACAGATTACATAGATGTTTGTCTTGTACTTCCCTCATTATAGAACATTAAGAGGTGATGTAGTTGTGGTATTATACTTAAAGGATTTAATAGGATTGATAAAGAGAAATTATTTCCTCTAGTGAGGTAGGGAGTCCAGAACAAAGGGCCAGAAGCTTAAAACTAGAACTAAGCTATTCAGGGATGATGTCAGGAGGCACTTCCTTATAGGAAGGATAGTAGGAATCAGAAACTGCCTTTCTCACACAAGCTATGTTGCCTGGAAATCAATTGAAAAATTTAAAATTAAGGCGTAGGCAGATTTTTCTGAGGAAAGAATATTCAGGGCTATGAAGCAAAGGCTGGTAAATGGAATTGAGTTACAGGCCAACTGTATTCGAGTTGAATGGCAGAATGCTGTCAAGAGGTTGAACAGCTTCCTCCTGTTCCTATCTTCCTAAGAATACTTTGTGTTTTTCTGGCAATGACTGACTGACTTTTCCAGTCTGCAGGACAGAAAGGTCAAAAGTTCTATACAGTAAATAGTGTGTGATGTGACTCCGTATTTAATGTCTAAGTGAAGACCAGTGTATGAAGAAAAGTATTTTGTGCACTATTGCACATGTATAGGAGCTACGTTGTAGACAGTGCTTGTAGCAGTTCAAGGATGGAACTCTGTGTAGTTTGGTAGTGTTGGGAGGATAATTTTGTGGGGAGGTGGATTGTACATTTGGAAAACTTTGGGAAGGAGGCAATGTGAGGGGGTGGTTGCAAAGATACAGCAGAACTGGGAAAGAGATTGCAGGATTGTTGGAGCACCTGGATCATTGGCAAGGGAGATGCCAGTGTATGTGAATTAGTAATTTGAAAAAGATCAGTGTGAGGTGGGGGCAGTGATTCAGTGTAGAAGGAAGTGCTTAGATCTGCATCAAGTGTGCCTGCTGACTGATTAAAGATTCCCCATCAATGTAGTGAGAAGATTCAACTATTGGATATAGTAAGTAGAAAATGTAATCCATTTCATGCTTTTGTGGTTTCAGGATGTTTTGATCATGGAGAGGATTGAGATGTTATTTCACAGCCAAAAACATTGGGAAGAAAGTGACTTTGGTTCTACTTGCCTGCAGAAAATGGAGAATTCTGATCTTGACGATCTCTTCAGAAAACAACAAATATTATTGCAAACCTCAGCCGAACTTCTCAGTGCCAGGCAGCTACAGACCAAAAATGGTGAGACTGGTCATGTTGTATTTGGAATTTACACCTTCAGTTTCCTTGGTCCTAAGTTCTGGAACTCCTCCTCAAACCCCTCAGCTTCTTCGCTTCTCTTTCCTTTTTTAAGATACTGTATCTTGACCTGTAGGATTGCAGTTTGCATCAGGATTTATGCTAAAGAAAATGTTTTTTCAGGCTGTGCATGTTCTTCAAGCCAGCTTCTGTCACTGCTACCTTGAACCCAGTGCTGGAGCTGCACAGTAAAGAGTGGGGTGTCAAGTGGAAGGGGATTCAACTTGTTATCAAGTGATCTTTTCCTGACAAACAGTGTACAATGGTCAGGGAGATTAAAAAAAATAAGATGAAAGTACTTGGCAAATATTGACTGCTAATATTACTTGTCTTCTGCTAGACCTTGTCCTGAGCTGCAATGCAGTCCGGACGACCCTTCCATCCGCATGGACAATTGATTTGTTGACCGGCATGTCCAATGATGACTTCATCAGCTGCTTGGAATTGTTTGGTCAAGATCCTCACTTCCAGTCATTTGAACTATTTCAGCTCTTGGAGAGGGTTAAGCAGGTAAAAATATTACATGATGTGGTATTTGGCTTTGTAGAACAGGAAACTCAGTGTGTTTAAGTGGAAGCTGGCTAAGTATTTGGGGGAGAAAAGAAGCAAAGGTTATTCTGATGGGGTGAAATGAAGTAGTGTTAGACAAGATTTCATGGGGCAGAAACACTAGCATGGACCTTTTGGGGCGAGTGGGCTGATTTTCTCTGTTTTTCCATACAACTCTCATTTCATTATAATTTGTTGTGCTCATAAAGATGCTGATAATTTTTTGGAGTATCTTTATGCTTTTTGGAGTTCATTGGTGAACGTCCTTCATATGCTTGCTCAGGTACCTATTCTTCACATATAACCTGAGACTATGAGTGCTAATGGACCCTCCCATACACATAACCAACTCAAAATCCTCATGCTTTAGTAGAGAGCAGCCACAAGAGGCAACATTGGCTGATCTTTGTTCTTCCTGGAGGCATTATAGCCAAATGTAATATTCCACTGGTTGCTTCACCTGACATCACCTATTCATATCAGTCTGGTACTGAATCTGGTAATGTTTTAGTATGTGCATTTCAGCAGCCGCTTATTCAATTTGTGCAAAACTTGGCCATCAGGGTAACTAAGTGCTTTGATGCTGATTTGGTTTTAAGTTGACAAGAAGCTTTTATTCCTTTCTTTCATTCCATTTGTTCCGTCCTGTCTTTAAGACAGAGACAGATAGGTTCTTGATTAGTAAGGGAATCAAGGGTTATGGGGAGAAGGCAGGAGAAACAGGTTCAGAAACATAGCAGCTAATGATTGAATGGCAGAGCAGACTCGAAAGGTCAATTGGCCTAATTTTGCTTCTGTCTCTTAGGGTCTTTCTCCTGTAAATGCATCTATTTTGATTGACTGAACTAACTTATGTGGTAGCAAATTCAATGTTAGTACCAATTTCTCTTGAATTCCAATTGGATTTTTCAGTGACTATCTTACATTTATGGACCCTAGTTATGGTCTCTTTCGCATGTAGAAATATCTATTACACTGTCAAATCCTTTGATAATCTTTCAAACCGCTGTCAGATCTCAGCTTAGCCTTCTCTTTTCCAGAGAAAAAAGCCACAGGTTGGTCAGTCTTTCTTGCAATGTGTAATCGCTCAGTTTTGGTAAGTCCCTCATAATGCGTAGCCTTCATTACAGAATAACTCTGTTCTCTCAGATTTATAGACCCGTGTCGGCAATGCCACCCAAGGTGATTGAGCAGCTGGGACGAGTAGCGACTCAGTTCACAGAAAAGGATTTAACAAGGTTGGACTTGTCGGACCTTGGAGCAGTGATGGCTCTGGGTAAAATAGCAGAATGGAACAGGAAGAAGGTAGCTTGTGCCTGTTGATTAATGAAACTGAAAAACAAAGATTTTCATTTCTGTAGCAACTTACATGACTTCAAGACATCCAAATTACAGTCACTGATGTAGTTTTGATTAGTCATCACTGTTGGAAATCTCGTGGCCAATTTGTGAGTAGGAAGCTGTCATAAACAGCAGTGTGTTAATGATCAGATGATCTGTTTTTTGCAACATTATTTGAAGGATAAATATTGCCCAGGATACCAGGCAGAACTCCCCTGCTATTCTTTGAAATAGTGTCAAGGGATTGCTTTTGTTCTCCTTAGGGCAAACTATCCTTGGAATGACATCTCATCTGAAAGACAATACTTCCAAAAGTACAGCACTCCCTCAGCCTAGATTTCTTGGGACTTGAATCCAAAATCTTCTGACTCAGACATGAGAGTGCAACTAATTGAGCCATGGCTGACACAGCACTGCCACAATCAGCATGTGTACTGAGCTGTATGTGGACATGGTAAAAACTAACCTGTTAGTGTGTGCCCAATATACAATGCCTGCTTCATCAAGTTGACTAATCTGCATCTTGAAACAACGTAGCTATTGCTTCAGCTGCACATTTGGTAACCTTTGGTGGTTGTACGTGATGCTTATCTATTTAAATCTTTATGGTTTTCCTGGTGGCTCAGCTGGCTATATCAGTGGGTGTTGCACTGAACTGACTAGCCCAGGTCCCAGATTTGATTCAAAGTATGTCCTGACTAAGTTGATGTCTGGCAATGTAGATACAACAATTGACATTTAATCCATTGAGTGGAGAGACGATGTTCTAGGGATCCTGGTCCTAATTACTGTCTAATACCCATAAGCAGAGCAACAGACTGAGTTGAAAGGTTGCCATTAGAACGCCATGCATTCTGTCCAGTCTGTAAACTACATTTACTCCCTAACCTCACTACCACTCACTCCCTTTAAAGACATTCCTAATGATTCGTAATGTGCTGTCTGAAAGGAAGGCAATTCATTGGTTACTTTCCAAATGAAATTGGATAAATGCTTGAAATTGAGAAATTTTGAAGTGTTATCGTAAAAAGTAGGAGTATCTAATTGAAGAGCTGGCATGGGTATGATGGGCTATAGTGGGTGAATCTGAGATAGGGTTAGGGCCACAAAGTGGACAAGTACAAAAAAATGACTGTATGGTCTTTGTTTTGCTACAAGTGAAATTGAATGAATTTCTGCACTTCTAAGGGAGAATCTGATATTTGTTCCAGCTCACTATACTGTTTACATCCTTCCTGCGGGTGAACAGGCGCAGGATAAATGAACTGGATTCTGTCAGCTTGGTAGCTCTGGGGCACCTCATCTGTGGCATCAAACAAGCAGATATCTCTGCAATAGACCCGATGCAATTTAGGTAAGCACCATCGAAATTACATTCTGGGGTATGAATCTGATACAGGTGAGTCAGAATTCTAGCATTCCTTGTGTTTTTGCATGTTAATAGTTCCAAACACAAGGCAGCTGACAAGGTAGAAGGCTGAGCTGGGACCATGTTTGTGGCTTGATTTCCAATAGGAATAAGTATAACAGACAGGTCGGAGATGATAGTAACACTTCTCTTGTTTACCATCTCTCAACTAATTGAATACTGATGTGTTTTAAAAGTAAAGTACTTTTTACTCTGACTGCTGTAGAATGCCGCACGTTTACGAAAGGTAGAATGTGTGAGGACATCCAGGTTTAGTTGTAGGCTTTAAAAAATAAACATTTATTATTCAGCACCTGAATATATTTGCAACCACCTTCATTCAGATACTCATGCAGACAAACACATACACACACAATCTCAAGAGAACCAGTTGTGTTTATTAAAGATTTCTGTTTTACTACCCAACTGAGGTGCAGTTGAACCTCCATAGCAAAGACCTAGTTTGTGTTCATCACATTAGAGAGATAAAGGCTAACTCAAATTCTCTGCCTATTGATGGTTCGTGTTCATTTTCTGGTCTGAATCTTTGTCTTGATGCCCCAAAAATGTGCCTTACTGAGTGTCTGCTCTGTAATCTAGTTTCTGTCATATGACTGGCGTGTTTCTGTTCATTGTCCGCACAAATGGTTTCTGATGACTGACCATTGTGAAAAAATAGGGTTCGTGTTGCACCTATTTTTTCACAATGGGTGTCCTCCCACATTCTACCCTCAGTCTGATAAAGTAGAGGATTTTTTGCACACATTCTGTAGAATTCAATTCCAAAGCCGAAAGGTCTGCATGCAGCATTGTGATAACAATTTATTTAAAGCTCTATTTGCTGACACCAGCATGTCTGCTATGTGCTGGTTTAAATTGCATGAGTGCAGATTTTGGTTGGGGGTGGTAGGGCGAGAGAGAGATTTGAAGCAGGGCAGCCATTAGCCACAGCAAAGGTCTTTTGCATTTTAATGATTTCTCAAAGATATACAGTAACCAGAAAGCCTGTTTGCATTTTGATGACTTTTCCAAACATGAGCAGTAGCTCAAGAGCTCTGTGCAGTTCCAGGCAAGGAAAATCACCTGACTTCTCAGCTACTTTTGTTTTTAAAATCAAGTACCCATGCATTTATATTCCATGAGGCTTTATTATGTGAGTGTTACATAGGGATAGACCATAAAGTTCCTGGAACCTGTTTGCTGACATCTTGGCTGATCTGTGACCTAACTCCAGACAAAGAAATCGGGTGGAAGGGGACTTAGGAGTTCAAACACTAGCATAGACTATTTCTGCCACATACATTTTACGCATTTCTATGTAACATCTGTTAAATATTAATGATTAATAATTATTGTGTTAGTTTCAAATTCTTTTGTCCTTTTTGTTTTATCAAATGGTTTAAAATTGTATTTCTTTCTTCTGCTTAATTGAAAAAGAACCTTTATTTCTAAATTGGACACAATGGTGAGTTGCTGTGTTGTGTTGTGCTGGTTTGTCTCAGTATGGCAGTTCTGTGGATTGGAAGACTCAGCCTGTCCTGTGATGAGCAGCAGCTGGCAGCCCTGGCCAAACTTGTCGCTCACTCTCGGACATTTGGAGAAGTCAGCCGGTGGAGATCTGAAGAATTCACTGAAATTGGTTCTATTGCAGGCAAGCAATCACTATTTAAACAGTTATTTTAACTTTCTCATAAATTTAAACATCATTGCTTGTTAAGAAAGATTTCCACACACACCACCATGTCTGGAAGAACAGGTTATGTGGTGATGTATCGTACTGCTATTTGCAGAACTTTGCAATGTACAATTTGGCTGCCATGTTTCCTATATTACAACAATGACTACTCTTCAGAAAGATATTTAATTTGCTGTAAAATGTTTTGTGACTTGCCAATTTCTTAGAAGATACTATTTAAGTCCAAGTCCTTTAATTCTTTTCACAGAACTGAATACTCAGTAGTGCTGGAGCCTGTTCTGTCATTCAGTTAGATCCTGCTGATATGTATCTCAATTCATTTACCCACCTTTGACCGATATCCCTTAGTGCACTAACTTGAGCAAAAATCTATCAAACCTAAATCTTGATGTTTTAGTTGACCCCCAGCATTCACAACCTTTGACAGGAAAGAGTTTCAGTTTCTCACTCTCCATTGTGTGAAAATGTGTTGTCTTGTGGAGGTGACAGAAGCTTGGGGTAATTTGAATGATTGCTGTTGGGAAACAAGGATCTTAGGGTGAAGGATAGGGATAGCTAAAAAATGATGGAGCATGATGTTTTCAGGTATTGTTGAACTGTAATAGGAACATGTATAAAATAGTGGAAGTCCTTGATAACATGGGTGCTGGGATCCAAAAAAAGTGAAAACATCATGTAGCTGAACAACATTAATAAGAAATCTCCTATGTTTAAACAGCAGAATGAAATTTTAAATAAAGATTTATCTCTTTTGGGGCCTTGATGCTGCTGCCCCTGCATGCCAATTCACAACGTATTGAACCACCTTACAGACTTCCACAACAACAACAAACAAAAACAGAAATTGCTGGAAAAGCTCAGAAGGTGCAGCATCTGTGGAGAGAAATCAGAGTTAACGTTTCGGGTTGAGTGACTCTTCATTAGAACTGAAGAACTTGAGTTCTGAGAATCAGTCACTAGTCGTGAAACGTTAACTCTGATTTCTCTCCACAGATGCTGCCAGACCTGCTGAGCTTTTCCAGCAATTTCTGTTTTTGTTTCTGATTTCTCCATAGTCCTTTCAGTTTTTATAGCCTTCCACTATATATGAGCAAAAGCAAAACATTGTAGATGCTAGAAATCTAAGATTAAAAACAGAAAATGTTGGAAACGTGGGTCAGGCAGCATCTATGGAGGAGCAGTTGAGTTAAAGTTTCAATTGATCTTTTCTCAACACTGGAAGATGTTGGAGATTAAATAGTTTATAAGCAGCTACAGAGCTAGGGAAAGAGTGGGTGGAAATGGGGTTCACGGAAAATTAAAAAGGAAGGCCTGTAATAGGGTATAACAGTTACTGCTTGACTGAACGTACTTACAGTCTTACAATTAGTATTTTACTCTCACTCCCTCTTCCTCACTTTAATAGCTGGACTACCAGATATTATACTGTCAGCTCTGGTTAAAGAACAAATTGAAGGACTCACTCCTGTTGCTATTGCTAGTATCCCGCCAAAGAAATTTTCAGTAAGTGTGGAACATTATCCTTCAATCCATATAATGTAATTAAATTAAAATTTTAAATAATTAAAATATAGAATTTTATTTGCTTGAATTTATTTCTTTTCTGAAACTGTTGACTTTGATGGAAAGATTTTTCACATGGCCACAGAATAATTACAGATGATTAGGGCCATTTGGCCCATTTCATACTGTCTGTTGAGAAGACTGTAAATTTTCTACTGCAGAATCTAATTATTCCCTAAAGTATTCTAGGAATTTTCCCTCCACCTCACATCTGGAAATCTCTTGTAGCCATTGATAATTCTTTCTTAAAATTAGGTCTAAATGTGCTTTTTATAATTTCAATCCATGATGACTCATCCTGCTGTCTCAATTTCATTATAAGTAATATTCCTGATTTTTTTTCTGTTTCACAAAACTGTTGTTTGTCCTTCTTTAACATGATCAAATGCATATTTTTCCAGACTAAAGAGCCCAAGTGCTCCTATCTTTTCTCATGGCCTTTTAAACTCAGGATCAGCACTGTGAATCTTTGCACAGGTACCAACAATTTGAATGTTTCCGTTTGTCTTGTTGACTTGAATTGAACACAATGCTCAAGGTGAAATCATACCAGAGCACAGTACATTCTACAGATGCCTACCACTGTGTGGTCTTTCGTGATTTGTCATCTATGAATCTTGAAGGTGAGTTAGCAGGATCTCCAATGGCCTGAATGTTACAGACTGGTACGTGAGTTTTCAGGAGGAAAAATGATCAGGAAACAGAAGCCGTGAGAAAATTTTCTCTTGCGTAACCCAGTGGCATTCAGGTCAAATGACAGCACCCACACCACTGCATTGATTGAGACCAAGCAATTCAACATTGGTCTCCACTCAAACCTGGATCATCTAGTTATGACTCTATCTTTAACTCCAGGGTCAATTTTATGACAGGTCATTAAAGTTGCTTCCAGTCCAATTTGTCACTAAGTATACTGGGATTTTTTATTTGGTGTTTCCTAATTCCCTTTATCCTTTCTTTGGCAGGTTGTATTCAGTCCCAAACAGATTCGCATGTTTAATTATCAGCAGGCAGTGGCTGTGACTCCTTCTCAGATGCAAGAACTTGGTGACTTTCAGAAGAAAGCTCTGGATATGGTGCTTACTTCGTGGCACAAAACAGCAATTGACATAAGAGGTAGAGCTCCACTGGCCCATTGCCAGCCTGTTATATAAAACATTCAACAAATAAACAGGCCAGGAGACTGAACATATCCGTGCTGGGATTATGTTCTACATAGTCTTACTCTTTCCCTATTTCACCCAGCAGCATATGCTTTTGTTCCTTTCTCCATCCTGTACTTATCTAAACTCCCTTAAAGACATCTGTGCTACTTGCTTTACCCACCATTATTTGATTGAGGGGATTGCCAGGTTATGATGAGCTTTTAATGATGGTGAACTATCGGCAAAAGCTGGACAACCAATAAGTGTTACAATAAAATCAAAATTAAAAACATTTCAGAATATTATGAAGTGATTAATCTGACAGGGGGCTCTGATGCACTTGTTTGTACTACTCGGCACCCCAAGTCACCAATAATGCTAGTTGTTTGGCAGTGCCTCAATATTAAAATCCTGACCCTAGTTTTCAAAACACTTCATGACCCTTGACTTCCTTATCTTTGCAAACTGTTCCAACGCAAAATCATCTGAAATCTCTACGCTCCTCTAATTGTGGCCTTTTGATGTTCTTTGATTTTAATTGTTCCACCAGAAGTGGCTGTGCCTCGGCTGCTTGGAACCTAAGACCTGGATTACCTCCTTAAACCTCTCAGACTCATGACCTTGTTAATGAAAAGTAATTTTATTTAATTGCATTCAGGTGGTGGGAATTAGCTGTTCAAGTCCCACCTCGTCCAGAGGGTAAGAATGCGATAGCATAGTGGTATTATCACTTGACTATTGATCCAGAGACCCAAGTAATGTTCCAGGGACTTGGTTCGAATCCCACCATTACAGATGTTGAAATTGGAATTCAGTATAAATCTGGAAGTAAGAGTCTAATGATGATCATGAATCCATTGTTGATTGTCACGAAGAACCCATGTATTCCAGAGGTGTGTAATAACATCTCTGTTATTTGATTTGGTTGATTGGTAAATGTATGTAATTGTTAAGGGTCTTTGTGGTGCAGTGGGAGTGTCCCTCCCTCTGGACACCTGCTCCAGAAGTGTGATTGCAACTCTGAATAGGTTGGTTAGAAAATAAAACATAGAAAGGAACAAACAGATTCTGGTTTTTGGTGAGGAGATGCATGTATATAGCATGTAACTCCATAAATAAATGCGTAAAACGGTATGTAAAGATTACTTCCAATTCTATCCTTCACCACTTTGATTTCTGGAAATTAACAGACTTCTGAGGTTTGTCAGTGCAGGAGCATTTTTGAAATAGTGACCATAACTCAGTTGGGTTTCGGATAGATACTGAAAAAGATGAGGATGGGCTGGGAATAAAAGCTGTAAACTGGGGAAAGAGACTAATTGTACAAAGATCAAGTATGGTTTTGCCAAGTGGACTAGGGGCAGCTACTTCCAAGTAAAACCGTGTCAGGGCAGTGGGAAACATTCGAAGATGAAATAGCAAGAGTACAGGACAAGCATGTTCCCATAAAGGCAAAGAGTGGGACCAAGACCAATGAACCATAGATGTCAAAGGACCTAAAGGTTAGGATTAAGAGGAAAAAAATGTTTATTAGCAGATACTGAGCGAGGAGATATCTGGGACCTTAGCAGTAATTTTCAAATACTTTCTGGCCATAGGTGAAGTGCTAGATGACTGGAAAACTGTTAACGTTATTGCATGTAGATCAGAGAAGGCAAGAATTTCCTTCTGTGCAGTGAACCAGATGGGTTTTCTGACAACTGATGATTATTTCATTGTCACCATTATAGAGACTACCTTCCAATTCCACCTTTACTAATTGAATTTAATTTTGCTTCTGGAAAAGCCTAGAAACTGAGTGACACAGTTTAAAAATAAGGGGTCTCCCAAATAAGATAGAGATTAGAATTTTTCTCTCTGAGAAGATTGTGAAATCTGTGGAGCCCTCTTTCTTTAGATATTAGTGGGTACAGAGTCACCAAATATTTTTTAAGGTAGGGGAAGATAGCTAGTTGACTGAGAATGAAGTCAAGGAATATAAGAGGCAGACAGAAAAGTGGACTTGAAGCCAAAATAATATAAGAACAGGAATGGGGGGCGTCGAATGGGCAACTCCTATTCTTCCTCCTAAGTTGTATGCCCAGTTGCTGAAGATGTAGGATTTGCTTCTGGATTACTAGTCCAGTGACATTGCCACTATCTTCTCCAGTTTTAAGTGATGTTGGATAATTGGTGACAATTACCACGTTCTCAGCATGTGTCAAAATTACATCCCTCCTGACCTATAATGTTAAGTAACTACATTTCAAAAAATGAAAATCCTCACTGGCATTTCTTGAGATGAATGTTTCAACCTTGCAGCTAAAGATTGTTAATGCTGGGAAGCAAATAAACAATTCCATTTATGCCCAGTGTTGGAATCAAGCCACTCCTGGATTTCAGCTGATCCCCAAGCACTTGCCATAGCCAGAATCTCTCTTTTGCCTAATGCACCAGTACGTTTCCTTTCAATTCCCAACTATTCATGTGGCTTTGCTAAGTTTACAGTTTTGTATAGTTTAGGCCTCAAATTTCTTTCCTTAACCTGCTCCCACTTAACTTTGCCCTCTCTCTTCCTTTCAAACCATCCCTTAAAATCCAACCTTTTAGCTTCTATATATCCTGCACTAGTTCTTCCTTCAGGGAGACATCCATTTCAAAATTGATACTAAAATAATTAATTAAAGCTGTGGCATGGATCAAATGTGCTGATTATTAATGAAATCTTCTTTGTTTATAGGAAGATCATCTGGAGAAGTTATTTCTGGGAGCTTTATTGGAATATTACTGTGTGTTGTTTGTAATGTTTTACATTCAAGTGGAGAAGCTTACCTGTAAAATACATTTTATCCTTTGTTACCCTTTAATGTGTTTGGCTAATATTTCATGAATGAGTTTTTAGTTGTGTGTTGGACTGACTGCAAACATTCCATATTGATGAGATGTATTGTTTGTCATGCAAACCTTTCCATTATTGTTTGCTGCTCTTGGCCATCCTTGAGTTGTGTGCAATTTAATAAAGAATTGTTTTCTGCTTTGAATTAAATTTGCCGTCAGAATCAATTGAGTGCTTCTATTTCTCCAACTGAGTTCTTCAATTCATTTCTCTACCATTAGTGACCCTGCCTATAACAGCCTCAGCCCCGGCATTTGGAATTACCTCCCTAAAATGTGCCAGCTCTCCAACTTAATTTATGATGCTCTTTAGAACCTACTTCTTTGACCACAATGTCCAAATATCTTGTGTGTAAAATTTGTTTGAAAATCACTCCTGTGAAGCACCTTGAAATATTTTGTTTTAAAGGGCCTATATAAATGTAAGTTCTTGTTTTGAATGTGGCTCTTAGTCCATCTCTCCCCCTTCTGAAGCTGCTAATCTTTGCTGGGATTTGATTACACAAGTGCTAATGTTTTACTGGTGCTTTATTCAAAAGGAATTCTTCATGAGGTCATTGGCTATTGAAGGAAGTCAACTGAGGTAATGTAAGCCTTGCCGCTTTCTAAGTACTCTGTAAAGCCTCAAACATCCGTCTGCGATTGCTTTGTCGAGCTGTGTGATCTTTCAGTTGCCATATTAGTTTGAAGCACATATTTTAGGTTGAGGTCTATTTAGCTGAGATGCTAAATTGTTGCTCTGTTTACCAGTTTAAACTATTAAATATTGCACAGGGGTTTCCCTCTTTGCTCTTGCCAATATACTTCAATCTGCATCACTAGCAAAGCGCAGTAACCCAAGTCATTCATCTCGCTGCTCTCTGAAGAACTTTGCTGTTTTCATGTTTGCAGGTTTTGTTGACATATCAGCACTGTCTCATGTCAGGAATACTGATTGTCTTAAGATGTTCTGGATAAGGTGCAGTACAAATAAAAGATTTTTTTCTATAAGATATCTTAAGTCTGGAAAATATAGAAGATGGGTAGGTGACCAAAATTGAAATAGATTTTTAAGACTTTTGAAAGTGAGAAGATATTCTGTGTGAGCGGGATGAGGGAGTTTCAGGTGGCTAAAGAGTGTGCATTGTTAGTTGAGTGGGGGACAGGAAGGAGAATGTGTAGTAGAGAGAGTTAGATTAGTGAAGGGATTGGGAAGGATGGAAGGCTGGAGGAAGTGTAAAGCTAGGTGTTGGTGCCATGCCCATGAAAGCTGACCTTGTGCTTATGAATATTGTCAACAAACAGCAACATATAAATAAGGAAAAGGAAGGGACCAAGGATGAAATCATAAGGGGCGGCATGGTGGCTCAGTGGTTAGCATTGCGACCTCACAGCGCCCGGGACCCGGTTTGATTCTACCCTCTGGTGACTGTCTGTGTGGAGTTTGCACATTCCCCCCGTGTCTGCATGGGTTTCCTCTGGGTGCTCCGGTTTCCTCCCACAGTCCAAAGATGTGCAGGTTAGGTGGATTGGCCATGCTAAATTGCCCATAGTGTTCAGGGATGTGTAGATTAGTTGGATTATAGGGGGATGGGTTTGGGTGGGATGCTCTTGAGGGTTGGTGTGGACTTGTCGGACTGAAGGGCCTGTTTCTACACTGCAGGGATTCTAAGAGTAAAAATACAGATGTAGGAAGAGAACATGTTCCTATCTGATCTGAACCCTAAGATTAATGTTGAAATAGTTTTTATTAAGTAGTTCTCAAAATGTGGGCATTGTTGTCACAGCTGTGATACTGTCCATCCCTTGTTACCCTTGCGAAGGTGATGTTGAGCCACCGACTTGAAAGCAGCCTGTATGTTAAAGGTACTCCCACAAGGATGGTAAGGGAGGGTGTTCCTGGCTTTGAACAGAGCGGCAGTGAAATAATGGCTGACTTGTGTTTACATTGAGATGGCATGTGGCCTGGAAGGGAGTAGGTACAAACACACTTATTGAGATTCAAGTCTTTTTCCTAAATGTCAGTGTTAAGTTCAGGCAAAATTGCCTAGATAATGTTGAGAGTCTTTATCTTCTTAGTAAATTTTCTTTGAGTTGGATGATTTGATGTTAATAATTATCTACACATCCTTTCCCTCAGCACATTCCCTGCATTACTGGCAGAAACTTCGTAGAGAATTTGTAGGAATGAACCGATTGAATGTTGGAACATGTTATCATGATTCCAAATCCTTCCCAAAAAGGATTAACAGGAGGAATGAGTATATACAAAATATAAACAGAAATTTGCAAAGTGTGTATTTTCCATAAAAGCATTTCATAAAAAGTCATCTGATAAAATGTGAAGTATTCTTTATGATTAGGATCAATGGTATGAAATGAGGCAGGTTTGATGAAATGTATTAATATAAATATATTTAGTAAAATATCTCCTAGAAAACAGTGATCAGGTCCCTCAGGCAGTGAGGCTGGAGAAATAATTGAGAAACCAGGAAGTAGCAGAAGAGGTAAATAAAATACCTGATATCAGTCTTTGTAGTAGAAGATTTTAATAGAATTTCAAAGATACTAAATTATCAAGGGGCAAAAGGGGGAGACGAAATTATGAGAACTATCAATTAAGAAAAAGTACTAGAGAAACCAATGGGACTAAAGATTCATACGTTCCTTGGATAGATTGCATCCTAGAATATTAAAGGAAGTAGCTACAGAAATGCTGGATGCACTGGTCACAATCTAATAAATAGTTTTGTCCCTTTATTTAAGGAAAGGTGTACAGGCTTGGGAGCAGTCCAGAGGAGGTTCACTAGGTTGATCCTCTTTCTCATGAGGGGAGGTTGAGTAGGTTGGGCTTGTACTCATTGGAGTTTAGAAGAATGAGTGAAGGCCTTATTGAAACATATAAGATTCTTAGGGGATTTGACAGGGTAAATGCTGAGAGGTTGTCTCCCCTTGTGGGAGACTCTAGGACCAGAGGGCATAATCTCAGAGCAAGGGATTGCCCATTATAGACAAATCTGGATGAATTTTTTCTCTAAGGAGAGTGAATCTGGAATTCTTTATTGTAGAAAGCTGTCAAGACTTGATCATTAAGTATGGTGACAAGATAGGCAGATTCTCTAAGGTTTTAGAGTAGATTTGTAGCTCGGGTTGTGGATGTTGTAGTTGGTTGGTTCGCCGAGCTGGTTCATTGTTTCGCAGATGTTTTGTTACCATGCTGGGTAACATCATCAGTGCAGCCTCCGATGAAGCGCCATTGTGTTTTTCCACGACACAACGGTGCTTCGTCAGAGGCTGCACTAATTATGTTACCCAGCATGGTAACAAAACGTCTGCGAAACAAACAGCTCATTTAGCCAACCAACTACAAGATAGGCAGATTTTTAAATTAACAAGGGAATCAAAAGTAGAGAAAAAGGCCAGAAGGTGGAGTTGAGAATTATTAGATCAGCCATGATCTCATTGAATAGTAAAGAAGAATCACCAGTCAGACTAGTTTATCCGTGTCCTGCTAGTAGTGGGCACCATCCGCTTCAGAATCTGAGGTGTTATGAACAGAACTTGAACACTCTGCATTCAACATCCCCATTTCTGACCTTATGAGGTCTTGCAGAAATGGTCATTAATGCTACTATCTTTGTACGGAGGGCATGGGACTAGAAGTTGAAACAATGAAGCAGTTGAAATCCCACAACATATTCTTACAGTACACATGATCAAAACAGTCAGAATAAGTTTGAGGTGCTGGCTCTTTGATCCAACGTTGGAACTGATCAAGTGTACTGATTTGTCCTAGATGGTTGTGAGAAAATCATACTAAATAGTGGACCATTTATTATCCGCAGAAGTAGTTCAGGATTTATTGATATTTTTTCCAACTTGTTTAGACATGTTATGACTCGTCATTAACCAAATTATAATTGAATTTTATATATTGTTTGAAAGGTAGAAAAGTGAGTCTAAGGCTAATATTTTAGAGTAGTAAATAAAGGCAACAATGTGGTTATGAAAGCTGAGCTAACTAAAGTGAACTGTGTACCAGGCTAGGGAAATAAATCAATAGGGAATCAGTGGAAGACATTCTGGTGATGTTTCAGAGTACTCAGACTAAGTATATTCCTACGATAAGAAATTTGAAGGGGAGGACTCCCCATCTGCGGTTAAATAAAGAAATTAAAGAGTAGAAACTGAGGGAAAAGTGTGGAATTTTGCAAAAATAAGTGGCAAACCATATGATTGGTCAGAATATAAAGAATGGTGCAGAGTAACTAAAGGATTAATCAGAAGAAGGAAATTAAAATATGACAGGAAGTAAACTAGAAATGCAAGGGGTTCCACAGGTAATTTAAAAGGCAAGAGTGAGAGAGTGGAGAGCTAAAAGATAGTAAGGACATGACAAATGAGATTAACATATATTCTGCTTCTGTATTCACTCAGAACACAAAAATCATTCCAAAATCATTGTAACCCATGGGAAGGAGAGAGGAACAGGGTGAAATTACAATCACAAGGAAATTGGTAGTGAGCAAACCAATTGAACTGTAGGCTGACAATCTCCAGTTCCCAATGGACTTCATCCTAAGAGTCTTAAAATAAGGTAGAGTAGATGCATTGGTGTTAATTTTCCAACATTCATTAGATTCTGGAAAGTCTCTATCAGACTGGAAAGTAAAATATAACCCCTCTTTTCAAGAAGGGAGGAAGGCAAGAATCAGAAAACTTATAGGCCAGTTAACTTGATGTCTGTTGTCAGAAGATGTTAGGATCAATTAAAGAGTGATAGCTGGGCGCTTGGAAAAGCTCAAGATAATAATGAAGACGTCAGTATGGTTTTGTAAAACGGAAACCATATTTAGCCAATTTGTTTTTTAAAGGAGTAGCATATGATGTGTATAAAGGGAGGCTTTGACATACTGTACTGATGGTGTAGTCAGCAACACATTAGCATGGTAAAGGTCTGGTACCAGACTATAGGGCTACCGTCTCTTTGGAGAGAGATGACCACTGATAGTGGTTTAACCTGAGGGTGACTATCAGGTGAGGGGAGAGATTGAGAAGGAGAGCCCTTCATAGTGACCTCAGCCGGTGCAAGAAATCAAACCTATGCTGTTGGCATCATTGCATCACAAACCAGCCATTCAGCCAGCTGAGCTAACCAACCCCTTTTAGCGTGGATAGAAGATTGGCTAGCTAACAGAAAACAGATGAATAAATAAGGCTTTTACTGATTGGCAGAATGCAATGAGTGGAGTCCTCAGAGGTTTATGCTGGGATCTTCAATTTTATATGAGGAGAGTGAAGGAATGGTAGCTACATTTGCAAATGACACAATGATAGATAAAGTATGTTGTGAGAGGGTATGTAGAGATTTCAGAGGGATATAGATAGGTTATGTGAGTAGGCAAAAACTTGGAAGATCAGAGTATAACGTGGGAAAATGTGAGGTTGTTCACTTTGGCAGGAAGAATTAAAAATACAGTGTATAAGCAATTAGGAAAGGTAACAATGCTATTTATCATGAGAGGAACTGAATATGAAAGTAAGAATGTTATGCTTCTCTTACATAGGGCACTCAGCATGTCTGGCAGCATCTATGGAGGGAAACAGTAAATGCTTCGTGTCTGTAGGGGTGAATTGTACCTGACCACACTAGGCAACCCATACCTGCTTATAAGATGGCAGACGGAAGCTAAGCAAAACTAAGTAGCCTGCTCACACAGTGAAACACAATGGTAGTTTTGAATAGAACTATTAGAAGGTCAGCAAAGAAACGCTGTATGTTCCCATCGGAGACAGTTCTGATAAATGACCAATTCTAGCCTTTTTAATGAAACGATGATTGTTCCAGTAAATGAATAACATCAGGTGCTAGATTAAGTCCCCAAGCAAGGACAACAGCTAAAGTTATGTTGTAGTAAATAGTTGCTTCTTCGAAGCTACCTGTAATATTAAACAGTTTCAAGTTAAAAATGCTTTAATTATAGAAGTTGGTTTCAATACATAACCAAAATACAATACAAACATTTTAAAAAATTAAGCCTAGATGTGAAGGTTAATTAGCCATAGGAGACACTGTCTCTTATGTCCTGAACAAGATAGATTGCTCACAACTCATAAATTACAAAATGTTAACAGTAGAAGTAGTTGTATAACGTTACACTTCATAATTAACTTTTATAACAGAAATTAACCTTATAGCAATTAGTTAAAACTAACTGACTTTATTTTTACATTATGTAATTGGGAAAGTGAGAAAACAAAAGGAGTAAATGAATGTGATAAAAGACAGCACCAAAATACAATGGGTAATAGAATTCGAGCTGCCTTTACAGATAAACAAGCCTGAGAAAGACCCAAAGGAGTATAGCGATTAAACTTTTGGAATGCAAATGAATAGGATGCATAGAAAAATCCCAAGGCCTAGTGATTACAATGTCTAACTAATACCATAAGATCATAGGAACCTGGGGTTGTCCATAGAAGTGCCCATCATTGATTAGATGAGTCACGGTGTATGGATTAAGAGGGAAGGACAGTGACTACGCTGTATTTGATTATTGTAACAAAGTGTATAAAATGCTGTATTTTCACTGTAAAAATCAAAGTTTGTCATTGATCTCCCTTCCAATCTGGGGAAGATCCTATGGCCCTCTCCTTGCATCAACTGGTTTCTGCTTGAATAAACATCTTCCACTTCCCTGAATACTGCCTGCCTCCTGAGTTTTTTGTCCCTGGTCATGAGGTACGCTCCTATAGTATAATAGTCCAATATGACTTTTTATGAACTCAAGTCCATCTGGTTGGAAGGCAGCTGTGTCCATTGCTTGGTGTGACATGGCACTACCAGGCAGAATTTCTGTGCCTGCATGTTCTTTCATGTTCCTATGACGCACAGCCATAAGTAATGATTTTTTCCATATTCTTTCATGGATTGCAGGCAGTATTGGCTAGGCCAGCATTTATTGCGCATCCTCAATTGTCTGGAGAGCAGTTAAGAGTCAACCATATTGCTGGGGGATCTGGCACCACGTGCAGGCCAGACCGAGGAAGGATATTTCCCTAAAGGATGTTAGTGAACCCAGTGACTTTTACAACAATCAACAATGGTGACATTAGCCTAGCTTTTATTTTAATCCAAATTCTTACTGAATTCAAATTCCACCACGTGCCATAGTAGGATTGTCTTCAAGAACTTAAGTGTTGCCAGTAGATATATACGGTCAGAAAATATATTATACCTCAAGTGTACAACGTGCTGTGTCTTTCGACATAGGTTTCAGCTCTTTAATGTTCCTAATTTAATCACTCCATCGTTGGCTGCTGTGGAATTCTCTCCCTAGCCTCCTCTGTTTCTCTACTCCTTTAAGACCTTCCTTAAAACCAACTTAAATAAAAGCAAAATCCTGTGGATGCTGGAAATCTGAAATAAAAATGGAAAGTGCTGGAGAAACCCAACAGGTCTGGCAGCATCTGTGGACAGAAAGCAGAGTTAACCTTTCGAGTTTATTGACCCTTCTTCTGAACATTCTGACGAGTCACACTGACCTGGAATGTTAACTCTGCTTTCTCTATAGATGCTGCTGGACCTGCTAAGTTTCTCCATCGCTTTCTGGTGTTATTACTAAAAGATGTTGGTTTGATGTCCTTTCGTGTAATGTGTTATTTGATTATTATTCCTGTGAAACATTTCAATTTGTTAAAGGCACTGTACTAATGAAGGTTGTTTACTTGTGAAAGTTCTCAGTATAAACATGATTTTAGATAATGCTCAGTTTAATTTACAAAATGCTTCTGGAAGAAATGGGAAAGCATAAATTACTTTAAAGTAAAAAAAGACAAAGACCATCAGATATAGGAGCAGAATTAGGCCATGTGGCCCATCAAGTCTGCTTCACCATTTGATCATGCTGATATGTTTCTCAACCCTATTCTTCTGCCTTCTTGTAACCCTTGATCCCGTTACTGATCAAGAATCTGTCTCTCTCTGCCTTAGATATACTCAATGACTTGGCCTCCATAGGTCTCAGTGGCAATGAGTTCCAGATTCACCACCCCCTAGCTGAAGAAATTCCTTCTCTCCTCAGTTCTGAAGGGTCGTCGCTTCACTCTGAGGCTGTGTCCTCGGGTTCTAGTCTGTCCTACTATTAGAAACATCTTCTCCACGTCCACGCTACCTAGACTTTCAATATTCTGTAAGGTTCTATCAAATTACCCCTTCATCCTTTTAAACCTGAATACAGACCCAGAGTCCTCAACCGCTCTTCATAAGACAAGGCCTTCATCCCAGGTTCATTCTTTTAAACCTTCTCTGATCGCCCTCCAATGCTAATACATTCTTCATTAGATATTGAGCCCAAAACTGTTCACAATATTTCCAAATGCAGTCTGACCAAAGCCTCATACAGCCTCAGCAGTACATCTTTACTCTTGTGTTCTTGTCCTCTCGAAATGAATGCTAACATTGCATTTGCCTTCCTAACTGTCAACTGAACCTGCATGTTAACCATAAGGGAATGCTGAACTACGACTCCAAAGTCCCTTTGTGCTTCACATTTCTGAAGCATTTCCCCATTTAGAAAATAGTCTCCATTTCTATTCTTCCTACCAAAGTGCACAAGCTCACACTTTCACACACTGTATTCCATCTGCCACTTCTCTGCCCACTCTCCAACTCTGTCCAAGGCCTTCTGCAGCCTTCCTACTTCCTTACCACTACTTTCCCCTCCACCTATCTTTGTGCCATCTCCAAACTTAGCAACAATGCCCTCAGTTCCTTTGTCCAGATCGTTAATGTATAACGTGAATAGTTGTGGTCCCAACCCTGATTCCTGTGGACTTGCACTACTAGCCACAGGTTGCTATCCTGAAAAAAAAACCCTTTCATCTCTGCCTTTTGGTAGTCCGCCAGTCCTCCAACCATGCAAGTACCTTGCTGCTAATACCATGGACTCTTATTTAGCAGTCTTCTGAAAATCCAAATACATCACATCCACTGGCTCTCCTTTGTCTAAGTTGCTTGTTACCTCAATTGTAACAGATTTGTCAGCCATGACTCCCCTTAAAGCCGTGCTCACTCAGCCCTATTTTACCATGCACTTTGAAGTCCTGTGCAATCTTATCTTTAATAATGGACTCCAAAATATTACCAACAACTGAGATCAGGCTACCTGGTCTATAGCTTCCTGTCTTCTGCCTCCCTTCCTAAATATTACATTAACCATTTTCAAGTCCTTTGGGACCCTCGCTGGCTCCAGTGATTCCTGGAAGATCACCACCAATGCCTCCTTTTACAATCACCTTCAGAATTATGGGGTGTAGTCCATCTGGTCCACATGATTTATCCGCCTTCAGACCTTTGAGCTTATCCAGCAACTTCTTAATGATGCCTACTGACTCTTGAAGTTCTGGTATCCTGCTGGTGTTTGCCACAGTGAAAACTGATGTAAAGTTTCTCTTCAGTTCCTCTGCCATTTCTTTGTTCCTCATTACCACTTCTCCAACCTCACTTCTGGCGGTGTCGCCGAAAGTCCAGCGTAGCGCAAGTACTGGGTGGGCAGACTTCTGGTCCTCCCAGCTCGGACCTCCAGTATCCCACAATGTCTAGTCCTCCAGTATCCCACAGTTCCTCAGCGTGACGGAGAGAGCGGGCAGGCGGACATGGCGGACTCGGACAGCTGGGGTGAGCGCGGCTTTTTGTGTCTCGGGTTTAATGGCGCCGAGAGGTTCCTTCTGCCTTTTCTTTCTCCTTCACTCCTCCATTTTGCCTATTTTCCTCCCCAAACTAATAACCGACTTCAATTTTCTTCGCAGACGACGATTTCCAGACGCAGGGGCCGGTGAACAAGCCCGTGATCGTGGACAGATGGGAAGGCGAGGACGAGGAGGAGGATGTGAAGGTAAAGAAAACACTAGACCCGGGCCAACAGTAGTCCTGGGCCCAGGCAACTTATCCCGCCGCCGACCGTTTGTCTTGGCTGTGTCTGTCTCTTACTATGCTAAAGGTGCTACACAAATGTAGGTTGTTCATATTTAATTTTTGATGGGAGTCGGGGCGTCACCATTGCTTCCGCATGGTTCCTGCTGATGGGATGAGTGGCAGTGCCATACTTCATACCACCTGCTACATATTCTGTTCCCTTAGTTATTCACCCTATGCTCATGGACCCTGAAGTTGGCACTCGTCAACACCTGCAGTATAAATTCCAATCCTCCTGTTCAAAACCTGGAATAGATTCACTTCTTCCCAGTGTATTTAACGTTTAACTCTGCATGCTGTTTGTTGCTCTAATTCCATCATTTGGTCCATCCTCCAAGGTTTTGCTCACTGCTGCCAGTTGTGCTTTCAGTTGCCTAAATCCAAATTAAACTTCACAGCCTTTCTATTCTTTCTCCTGTTTTAATGTGCTTCTTAAGATCAGTAATTTGAACAAATTTTTGGGCAGTTGTTTAAAAGTGGTTTGGTGTCAGTTTTTGCTATTTTTCTTGGCTGAGGATGGCTGTGATGGAGTGTAATTTCCAATCATTTATTGCTCCTTTTGAGGGGATCAGTCTTCTCACGTTTGTTTGCTTCACTTCATCCCTTCTGGGATGTAGCCTTTTGTCGTGGTAAATCATGTGTGTGTTGAATGGTTGTGGTCCCATCTGCTTGGCTTTTCTGTTCTTCCACTGGTATTGATGTTAAACTGCTCTCTACCTTCTGATAATTAAGTTAACGATGTAGCAACAGAGAGGCTCTTCCATTGTGCTTACAGACAATAATTAATCAGTTTGTGTTGTTTATAGGGGTCAAATTTGAGTGGAAACGTAGTTTGTCTAATTTAGGAGTCTCAGATTTCTCTATCCTCCGGAATAATAGCAGAGAAACAGCAAAGTAATGAAAAGTAATGTAATTTTTAAAAACAAAACTAACTTCAATCCAAGTGCATGTTTTATTTAAATATTCGAAAACATTGTCAGTGTATAGTTTTACTTCGCACATTAATTCCAAAAGGTTGTACAGAAAACACATTACTCCCACCATTATAAAGGCTGGCACTGCTTAACTCTAGCGTCAAGGGCCTCAAACTCCATTGACATAGTGGTTAGCTATTCAGCTGCTTTCCAGTGTATCCATGTGTTTTACCTGTTTATTGGGGGGAATAATGTATTGTATAACAATGCATGTTCTGCACTGCATGGTGGCAAATCCAGTCCCATTGATGTGAAAGCATATTGATCTTCAGGTGTATGTGGTAACTGTCAAATGAAAGCAACATCCTGTGGATGCTGGCGATCTAAAGTTGAAACAGAAAGTGCTTGGAAAACTTGATGAGTGTGTCAGCATCAGTAGAGAGAAACAGTTGCCTTTTTGAGTCCAGTACAGTCCTTTGCTTCCATTTCTCTCTCCAAAAATGCTGTCAGACCAGCTGAGTTTCTCTAGCACTTTATTTTTATTACCTGGTAACTGTGTTGCATCAAAGACAAGAGATTCCCACACTTTTTAGCCCATAGCAATCAAAGTAGTCTGAAGATTTCTAAATTGGAAGGAAGCTAATGGTCCTCAGTGTTTACTGTGCTTATAAAACTCCCAATGCAAACAAATTTCCATTATCACCCAGGGGTTCCCCCCCTCATACTGGAGCCATGATTTTTTTTAAAACCAGTAAGAATGACAAGTTAATTATTAAACCCTTCATATACACTGTCCAAAACCACATGCCACTAGTTAAAAATCCAAGCTCTAAAATAAATAATACTAATGCATACATAAATCTCACACCTTACATTAAACAAGTAAGTGCTCTCAACTAGTAATGTTACTAAACAGTTTTGAAAGAAGGGAATACAGTAGTATGGTAATGTAATATTAAAACATTACATTTAAAAGCTGTAATGTACTTAATCCAGAAAAGAAACATGAAATCAATAAATGAGATGAAGGAAAGATAAGGATAAATGTGGCATAAATAAACTTTCTTTACACAAACCCAAATTAAAAAGAATAAATTCAACCTTGCACGTATAAGATTTAGGCTACAACTGAGATGGTTAGGGCTGGGAACTAAATCTAACAGATCAGCAAAAGAGGAACAGCTGATGTTTGTGAGGAGTAACCTTACTAATTAAGGATGAAATCACTTCAAAAGATTCATAGATATTCCAATAAAGTAAGCAATCAGTGGAGACTTTTCTGTTGAATTAAGAAATAAGGGAAGGCTTTAAAGACTGGGAGGAATTGTGTGTTATCCCCATGGTAATGAAGCAGTGTGTTGTACAAATGCAGAAATTATATAAGTGTTTAGCTTATCTTAGCTTTAAATAAGCTGGAGTGCATAAATGGGAACCCAGACTTGGGTAAAGAGACTAACCCATGTCAGAAAGCAAGAGAAATTATAGTTGCAGGAAACTTTTCTGAGTGTATAGAATGTTCTAAAATGAGCAAGGATTAGGCTAAATTTAGTAAGTTTATAGGTGAAGTTTATCTAATAGTGTGATGCTGTTGAGGGCGAGTACTATGTAGTGTCTGTAAGAGAGAAATATGAAACGATCACTGAAATTCCAGATTTACTCAATGCAGGAGGGATACTGCCCACAATAAATCTAGTATAATGGCATGTTTAATAGATGTTCTGAAAAGAATTTAATGGTATAGACCAGTTATTTCTCCTTTGGGTCAAGAACTTGACCTTGTACTTCTATTTGGTTGAGAGTGGAAAATGTTTATAACTTGAGGGACACCATTCCACATTGATCATGGCTGATCAGAAACTTGTAAAGTACTGGATGAACATGTACCCACCATCAAAATTATCAGTTGCACCCCCTCCTCCTCTGTCCGCCACACACACACACACACACACACACACAGGCCCCATGCCACTGATGATGTTTAATATCATAATCTCTCCGACTGTAAGGAACAGAACTGGGAGAGCCAGCACAGTACATTGCCAGTGCGTGGAACTGGTCCATGGGTTGGAAGTTTAATACTTCCCCTCGAAGCACAATCCAATGGCAATATTTGTTTTGCTGGGTTGAATTGCTGGTACATTCAGAAAGTAGCTAGCACTTGTTACAACGAAACCATGGTAAAAGATTTCTTCAATCCGACAATATCCAAAATTGTAACTCATTTTACTATAATTCTAGTGATAAACTGAGCATATTAGAAGATACATTGCCAGATTCCTTCAGTAAAGCTGTTCTGGTGATTTGAAAAGCAGGAACAAGGTTGAAAAGTTTTAAAATTGTCAGCAAAATCAGGAGTGGTTTTGCTGACCTTTGTAGAATGCTCACTTGATGTGTCATCAGCTTGAATTTGAACCTTGAGCTTAGTGCTGAATGCTATTATGCAGGTATAGACCACACAGTATAGTAGGATGCAATCAGCCTTAGATTTTCATAAATACAATCATTTATCTCAAAGTTCATAGCCAAAAAAAAAACAAAATGCAAAGAGTGCAGATCCATACATTTCAACTGGAGGTAGAGAGTAGAATAGTTTTAGTCTTTCAGGTTGATGACATCTCATGAGGACTGATCTGGTGTTGTCTATTTGAGCTTCGAATAACATGCAGTCAAACAATTAAATTTAATCTTTCCAGATATGGTTTACGACTCAAGTCTGTCAGTAATGTGGTATGAGCAATTCCATTTGATGGAAAATGTTACAGGAATATGTCAAGACATTTAAGAATGTGCATCCCTGGAGTCTCCAGATTTCTGCATGTTGCTTCAATGATTAAAATACTGATGTGCAATAATTTTTGTGGTGCAACTATGCTGTCACGTGATCAATGTATTTAAATCACAGCTTGATGACTACATGTGGATGAAAGAAATAATGTGCCAGTTGATTAGGGAGAGATTATGTGGAGCTTTCAACATGAGCATAGACAAGGGCTGAATAGCATGCTTCTGTATTGTTGAAATTTTATATACCTTTTGTGTTGGATATATGATGCAATCGTTTGGAAGTTAGAATGGGATTTTCAGTATCTATAAATGTTGAGATAGTTTCAGTGTAGTGTTGATAACTTTTGGCACAATAACATTATAGGTGAGATAGAAAATAGAACCGAGTGATTTAACTTTTATATACAAGTTAAATCACTCGGTTCTGTTCTCTAACTTTTATATAAAAATTAAAGGGTGACTTCATATTCCTTCCCTGCAGAAGAGTAGATAGTGTGTTGTTTTGACAAATTGATAGGAGTGTAACACTTTGTCTCTATTTAATGGGTATTAACGTTGTTCAGTGTGATAGACACACTGATGGATAGTGGTACACAGTCTTAAATCTGGGGAGATAAAAAACAAGGGAATTTGGGCAGGACGAATAAGATACGGGAATCCATATGGTAAGATTCTGCAAAGTTGTAGACTGACACATAGAATGTATAGATAGAGGTCCCTGATGGTGGCTGGAAGGGAAATACGGTGATTAAGAAGGGATCCTGTACTTTAATAGCCAAGGCCTCAAGTGTAAGAGCATGAAGCTTATATTGGAACTGTATAAAAGATCTGTTTCATTGCAGCCTTTCAAATTCTGGGCACTACATGAGAGGACAGATGAGATGGAAAGGATAGAGAGGAAATTTCTATGAATGTTGCCAGTAATGAAAGTTTTACTTCTGAAGAAAGATTGGATATGATGGGTTTTCTTTAGAACTGATGAGACAGGGGTGGGGCAAGATTTGATTGAGGTGTCCAAGGTTGTGATGATTTGGATAGAGTAGGTAGGAACCCCTGTTTTCGTTAAAAGGTAACTGACCAAGGGTCATAGATTTGAAGTAATTGTTAGCAGGATTAGGAGGAACTTGAGTAATCTTTTCACTGGGAGTCTATGGCTCACAATCAGAAAAAATGGTAGCGGCAAAAACCCAACACATTTAAAAAGAGATGCACTGGAATACGCACTTGAGGTGCTAATAACAGGAATGTGGGGTTAGGCTAGATTGCCTAATCTTGTCTGGTATAGACGCAGTGGTCTAAATGATAACCTGTGCCATAAATCTGTGTTTCCATGAGATGATATCTTTGTTGAAGGTATGATTCCATAGGCACGAAGGTATTGTGGTGATTTCACTTCAAATATAGATAATTGCAGACAAATGATGGGAAAGAATTTTGTTGCTCTATGGGTCTGTTTTTAAAAACTTGCTGTATTCACTTAGCGGTCATTGGTTGAACTTTAACTTTTTCTTTGGCCAGCTGGATGTCAGTCAGGCATTGAAATCTTGAGCCCTTGAGTCTCAAGTGCAATTGCTGAGAAATCCACAAGGGGGTGTTATAACTGCATGCTCATGAGTCACTGCGGAAAGACACCCGTTTTAGCCAGCCGCATACAATTTATCAAGTTACGAAAAATCAAGGGTTTTCAGACGCCTTGAAATGTTTGCAAGATTTTTAAAATGTGATATAATTTAATATTGGGCATTGGTGAGTTTTCTCTTGAGTTGGCTCATAGCCTGCAAATTTGTGTGCAAACTATGTGGAGCCATGTGGTGAATGCTATCCCTTGGTGACATGTCTCCCTGCTCTAGGTTAATAAATGTCCTGCACAAAATTGAATTTGCTCAGTTCGGCATTAGTGAGGGTGCCTTGTTAGGGGTAGGTCATACAAAAAAATTGTACATATGTATTTTCCTAATGGTATTTAGTGGACTAACTAGAGAAAATTAGATAATTGGGTTTTAGTGTGACCCTATTAGCATCAGATTGTTATGAGGAAACACCCAAGATTGTTAATCCCAATCACTGCTTTCATGGAAGTTGGAGTTTGGTGAGGAATTCCTGGAGTTTTGTTTTCTTTGTTAGCTCTCAGGTTCTCTTTCTGTATTTTTGCCTCTTGAAATATATGGCTTTTGGCAAGTGGGGTGTATTGGGCAGACCACTTTTCATACTACTTCTACACTTTTGTAGAAATACCCAAAAATAAGGCCTTGTATATTAATATTTGTCGCTTTCATTCATGCAAATATATCACAGTGCTAGCCCCAAAGACAGTCCTAAATTGGGTGTTAGCATAATTCATAGCGCACTTAGTATTATTTAGCGATTGTTGTCTGTTTGCAAAATCATATCTAATATTAGGCCTCGAGTTTTGCAAATCGATGCAGAGTACCTTGTGAATGGCCACGTGGATGTGGTGTTTGACACAGTCTGCCAATGTTTGGGGCGTGTGAACTCCATGTCAGTATAATTCTGGTATGCATATTACCAATTACAGAGATACCACTACATTAATGAGGTTTAACATGGGGTGAAAATGAACTAAAGGTGCCTGCAGAGGGATTAGGAAGAACATTCCTAAGTAACTTTTACCCCCACTGTTTCTTCTTCTTTACACTGCTTGAGAGTTGAGCATTTTGAACATTCTGGTGTGTTGGTACTATTTACAGAACAGAAATGGGTCATTCAGCCCAATTGGGTCATGCAAGCCTTGGTGTTTCACACTAACTACCTCCGACCCTTCTAAGCCAGTTGACCTATCCTTCTATTCGTACTGATTCATCCTACTTTCATTCTTGTGTTCTCCTATATTTATGACCTCCAGTTTGGTTTTCCTGCTGTTGGAAAATGTTCTGCACATCTAACCAATCAAAACTTTTTATAATCTGAAAAATTTGTCCGCTCACCCCTCGGACCTATTTGTCAATCAATTACTTTTGTCATTTTGCATTAATGTTTACTTCCCACCAATTTTTACCTCACTGGGTAACATTCTTGCCATGCTTCAGTTTCACTGAGGAAAATCATTTGGTGCCATACCATACCATACCACTGTAGAAATCCTTCTGTTACAGGTGAATGTGTTAACAGGGCAGTAGAGTGATCTGTTCCTACAGTCATTGTTATTTATACCTGCCTTTTACCAACAGAGGCTGCTGAAGCCATTAACAGAAGTCTGCAACAATCTGTCGCCTCCCTATTTCAGGAATGCAGGGGCCAACTTTACCTCAGCAGCTAACCTGAGATCAGCTCGGTACAGACTGTGGATTAAGCGATCTTTTGATCTGTGGCTTAATCACACACTGGTGTACTCCATAAAGAAGGTACACTAGGCTTTAAATGATCTAGTGGTTCCCTTTTGCGGTTTACAAAGTTCATGACCTATTTCCTGCAGCGATTTGCTTTCTACAAAACTGTTACAAGTGGGTCACAAAAACTAAAGTAAATAATTTGTTTTAAAGTTTATTTACGCCCATTTTCATTCAGAGGAATGAAGAGTAGGAGCTTAAACACTATTCACTTTGTTTCCATAGGACAACTGGGATGATGATGAAGAGGAAAAGAAAGCACCAGTGAAACCAGGTAAGTATGCAGATTTCTTAATACCTGAATTGAGAGGTAATGTGATGGCTGCTTTTAGAATTCTGAGAGGAGTAGTTGGTGTGGATTATGATAAACTAGTTCAGCTTGAAGAGGGGTATTCTATTTGCAGCATTTCCTTTCACTGAGCAGGTACCCAAACAGGCTCCAAAGGAAACAGTGGAATGAGTTAGTAGTGATTCATTCAGATTTAGCAGTATTTTGAGATTAAATAATTTGTGTCATGATGTGATGAATATAGTGCTGTTAGGAGCAAGTGACTGTGGACCTATTTTTCCGAAACTCTCAGTCACTGGAAGTTTTCCGTCTCTGATGTCTGGGATGTTGTAGACTCAACTACAAGGATTGGTCATTGTGATCAGACACCAAGTCCCATAGTCACATCTTATCAAGCTACCAGGATGGTACAAGGTAAACTACAGTGGCCTTAGGTTTTTCTGTGGCTCAGTTGGTGGCGTTCCTGCCTCTGATTCTGAACAATCAAGTCTCCACTGTAGTTTAGTTCAAAATCACAATTGATAGTCCCAGTGTAGTACTGGAAATGAGCTGTACTATTGAAAGCTCAGTTTCTCAGGTGAGGTCTTTAAACCTGGTTTCCTCCCTGGTTGTCTGAAATTATCCTATGGATTAGGGTGGCATGGTGACTCACTGGTTAGCACTGCTGCCTCATAGCGCCAGGGACCTGGTTCAGTTCCATCCTTGGGCGACTGGCTGTGTGGAGTTTGCACATTCTTCCCATGTCTGTGTGGGTTTCCTCCAGGTGCTCTGATATCCTTCTAAAGTCCAAAAATGTGCAGGTTAGGTGGATTAGCCATGAGAAATGCAGGTTTGCGGGGTGGTTCTGGGTGGGATGCTCTTCGGAGGGTCAGTGTGGAGTCACTGGGCTGAATGGCCTGCTTTGACACTGATGGGATTCTATGAATAAACAGATTTTTTTTCTGTCGGTACCTTGGTCAAGTGTTATACTTATTCAACATTACACCTTAGCTTTTATGTTTTCTTCAAGTTGCCTGTGCTTTTATTAATTTGTGGGATGTGAATGTCGCTCACTGGCCAGTATTTAATGCCCGTACCTAGTTGCTGTTAAGAAGGTGGCGGTGAGCTTCCTCCTTGATCTGCTGCAGTCCACCTGCTGTGGGTTGACCCACAATGCTATCAGGGAGGAAATTCCTGGATTTTGACCGAGCAACAGTGGAGGAACAGCGATATATTTCCAAATCAGGATGGTGAATGACTTGGAGGGGAACTTGGAGGTAGTGGTGTTCCCATCTATCTGCTGCCCTTGTTCTAGATGAAAGTGGTTGAGTTTGGAAGGTGCTGTTTGAGGATCTCTGGTGAATTTCTAAACTGCATCTTGTAGATGGTGCACTCTGCGGCTCTTGAGCATCAGTGGGAGAGAGAGTGCATGCTTATGGATGTGATGCCATTTAACCGGACTGCTTTGTCTTGAATGCTGTCAAGCTTCTTGAGTGTTGTTGGAGTTGTACCCATCCAGGCATATAGGGAATATTCTTGACTTATGCCTTGTTGATAACAGACAGGCTCTGGGGAGTCAGGAGTTGAGTTATGCGCTGCAGTATTCCTAGGCTCTGACCTGCTCTTGTAGCCACTGTGTTTGTTTATGTAGTGATTCCGCTTGAGTTTCTGGTCAATAGCCACCGCCAGGATGTTGATAGTGGAGGATTCAGTGATAATACCCATGAATGTCAAGGGCAGTGGTTAGATTATCTCTTATTGGAGATGATCATTGCCCCGCATTTGTGTGGCATAAATGAGAAGTCACGAATGGTGCTGAACATTGCCATCATCAATGAGCACTTCTGACCTTATGATAGAGGGAAGGCGGACAAATCCAACCCAGCCAATTACCGCCCCATCAGTCTACTCTCAATCATCAGTGATCTGTGGAATTCCCTGCCCAGTGAAGCAATTGAGGCTACCTCATTGAATGTTTTAAAACAAAGATAGATTTTTGAGCAGTAAAGGAATTAAGGGTTATGGTGAACTGCTGGGTAAGTGGAGCTGAATCCAGGAAAAAGATCAGCCGTGATCTTATTGAATGGCGGAGCAGGCTCAAGGGGCAGGATGGCCTACTCCTGCTCCTGGTTCTTATGTTGTTATGTAAACAGCTGAAGATGGTTGGACCTAGGACATTAGCCTGAGGAACTCCTGCAGAGAAATCCTGGAGCTGAGATGATTAACCTCTGACAACCGCAACCATCTTCCTATTTGCCAGGTATGATCCAAACAATGGAGACTTTGTCTTTTGATACCCATTGATTCCAGTTTTGCCAGGGCTCCTTGAAGCCGCACTCAGTTGAATGCAGCTTTGATGTCAAGGGCTGTCACTCTCACCTCACCTCTGGAATTCGGCTCTTTTATCCATGTTTGAATGGAAGCTGTAATGGGTCAGGAGCTGAGTGGCCCTGGCAGAACCCAACTTGGGCACCTCTGAGCAGGTTATTGCTGAGCAAGCGCTACTTGATAGCACTGTTGATTACACCATCTATCACTTTACTGATGATTGAGAGTAGACTGGTGGGGCGGTAATTGGCCTGGTTGGATTTGTCTGGCTTTTTATGTACAGGACATCCCTGGGTAACTATCCACATTGTCAGGTAGATGCCAGCGTTGTAACTGTACTGGAAGAGCTTGGCTCAGGGAACAGCAAGCTCTGGAGCAAAGATCCTCAGTGCTATATCCAGAATGTTGTCAGGGCCCAAAGCCTTTGCAGTATCCAGTACCTCCCGCTGTTTCTTGATATCACATGAAGTGAATTGAATTGGCTGAAGACTGGTATCTGTAATGCTGGGCACCAGTGGAGGAGGCCGAGATGGATCATCCACTTGGCACTTCTGGCTGGAGATAGCTGCAAATGCTTCAGCCTTATCACAGTTTGAAATCCTGTGTTACACCTGGCCACCTTTGCCTTTTTAGAGGTATTTGTTGTTTCATGAACCTGAACCCCCAATTTTGTCTGTTTTTCCACATTGGCCAGAATTTTAAATTGAATTGTGCATGAGAATTGCTTTCCACTGTGGTTTGAATAGTTTTCTTGGACTTGCTTGTCAGCATTTCGCAGGAAGAATAGTAACTTGTGTGAGAAACATCAGGGTAGTGGGACTTGAAGGAATTTTTATCTAATTGTCAGGTAGCCCCTTCAGGAAAATAGTAGATTGGGGTTAAAGCTAGATTTGTATAACACTTGGTTTAAAAAAAAATCTTTCTGCTAGAATTGCTTTCAGATTATTATTGTATAGTAACCTTACAAAACCAGCCCTATCCTGTGGAGACAGAGGGATTTAAACACATAGGAACTAGGAGCTGGAGTATGGAATTCAGTCCCTCGAACCTGCTCCACCATTCAGTATGAATATGGCTGATCTGATTGTGCCTCAGCTTCTGCTTTGCTGCCTGTACCCATAACCGTTCAACCTATTACTAATTAAAAATATAACATGGGTTAAGGTCTGTGGTTGATGTCTGGTCTCTCAACGGTTAAACCAATGTTGATGCACTTTCTACTGTAACATTTTGAAGGTTATTCAGCACAGGTCCCACAGTTTTGAAATAAATAACAGGTGCGTTCTATTGGATATTTCTGTTGAGCTTGAAGCAGCAAGTATAAAGATCATTTTAATGCATTTACTTCTCACTGTGATAAAACTGATTGGGGGTTTTGACTGTTCTGAAATCCTATAGTTGAAGTCAAGACAGAAAAGAAGAAATTAAGTGACCGGATTAAAGAAAGGGAAGAAAAAGAAAAGCAACTGAAGAAGAAAAAACAAGAGTTAAAAAACGTAAGTTGCTTCATATCCATCAGGATGAAATATTCCACTGGTCCAAGGATTCTTCATCTTTACAATGCTACAAAGTGCTGCAGAATATATTTAACCAGTACAGTATAGACTACTGGGTAAATTGAAGTAAAATTAAAGGATACAAGACCTAACATGCCATACGTTAGGCATTCATACCTTTTTTCTATTCACTTGTGGGGTGTGGGTGTTGCTGGCTGGCCAGCATTTATTGCCCATCCCTAGCTGCCCTTGAAATGAGTAGCTTGCTAGGAAATTTCAGAGGGCAGTTGAGAGTCAACCATATTGAATGATAAAATCCCTTCAGCATGGAAGCAGGCCATTCAGCCCACTGAGTCCACATTGACCCTCTAAAGAGCATCCCACCCGGACCCGACCCTCTGTCCTATCCCAGAAACTCTGTATTTTTCATGACTAATCTACCTACGCAGTACATCTTTGGACTGTGGGAGGAAACCGGAGCACCTGGAGGAAATCCACACAGACGTGGGGAGAATGTCTGTGTGGAGTCCTCACAATCACCCAAGGGTGGAATCGAACCCAGATCCCTGGTGCTATGAGACAGCAGTCTAACCACTGAGCATCATGCTGCCCTGCTGGGGTCTGGAGTCATATGTAGGCTAGACTAGAGGAGGATGGCGAATTTCCTTCTATTAAGGGCATTTGTGAGCCAGATGGATTTTTCGAACAATTGGCAATAGTTTCAGAGTCCTCAGATTTTTTTAATTCCAGATTTTTGTTTAAATTTGAATTCAAATTCCACAATTTGTCGTGGCAGAATTTGAACCCATCTCCCCAGAACATTAGCTGAGTTTCTGGATTAATAGTCATAGTGACAGGATTAATAGTGATAGATGATATCACTAGGCCATCACCACCCCTAGAATAAAATTCAGAAGTGAACAGCCAGCTGCTTGGGGCCTGCTTTGCCATATAAGATTATACCTGATCTGGTTGTGGTCTCAACTCTCTCTTCCTACCTGTCACCTGTAATCCTTGATCTCTCTTGTCCATCAAAAAGCTATCTAACACAACATTGAATATATTTACGGACCTAGCCCTCACAGCTAAAAGAGAAAAAAAATTCTTAAAAATATTAAATTGTGCCCCCTAGTTTAATCTCCTCCACAATTGGAAACATCATTCTGCTGAATACCCAATCAAGTCCTCCTCAAATTTGTGAACGGTAAGTTTTGCAGTCTGCGCCTGTGCAGTGCGCATGTCTACAGCAGGAAACCAGTTTTGTTCAATATCTTTTCTTTAACGTTGCAGATAAGTGATGATTAGATACTTAGTGGGGGAATGGGTGTATAGTATGTTTTGTGAGGGCAAATGAATTCATGAATGGTACAAAGGGCTTAACAATGTGTTTTGATAATTTCGTCCTTTGCTCTTGTAAACTGCAATATGAATGGACCCAACTTATTCAACCTTTCTTCATGAGATCCCAGAATGAGTGGTGCTTGATCAAATGCCTTTAGCAATTCAAATACACCACATCATTTATATCTGCCTGGCTTGTTTTGATTCCTCAAAGAACTCTCTAAATGAATTAGACCAGTTTCCATTCCCAAAATCATGTTGACACTCTCTGATCCATTATGATTTTCTGAATATCCTGCTAAAGTTTCCTCCATAATGGATTCTCACAATTTCCTATGACCATTCTTAGGCCACCTAGCCTATAGTTTTTGCTTATCCTTCTTCTTGAGCAAAGGTGTTACACTAGCTATTTTACATTGGCTATTTTCCAATCCGCTGGGACCCTTCCAGAATCGAAGAAATTTTGCATGTTTTTAATCCGCAAAACTTTTAATCTCACTAGATTTGTTGCTTTTTAAAATCACTGAAGCCACTCTTCCCTCATGATACATTAAAATCTATTTATTCGTATGTAGCTGGACAGTAATTCAGGGAATGAGAATTCAACTCCCAACATAAAACAACATAAAATTGAAGTTTTTAAGATTTATATTTACTGGTTTCACTCAACATGAATGGTGAACATACTGTCAGAGAATTACAAAACCCCAAGTGGTTAACTAATATCCTTTTTGGAAAAGAAATCTAACTTCCTTACTCGGTCTGAACTTGTACATAATTCCCATCCCATACCAATATGGTTGACCTAATTTATTTCTGACATGACCTGATGAAGTCCCCGTTTTTTTTGTGGCTATGAGCCAGCAGTTCAGGAAGGCAGCTGCCGTTATCAGCATTTCAAGGCAACATGGAATGCATAATAAACGCTGGCCTTACCAGAAGTGCCCATCTGCTGACGGTGATTTTTGAAAAAAAAATTATGCTCCTCAGAGAGGAAGAATGGTAGGCAGAGACTTTGGGGAAATAAAAATGACTGATGCGATGTGTTAATGGTGTTATGTGGAAGTATTTCCATTTTGTGTTCTGCCTGTCCAATCTTCTGTGCCTCTTGTTTTCAGTTTGAGAAAGCAGCTGAACCAGTGGAACTTTCACCAGAGGAACAACAGGCAGAAAAACTCCGACTAGCCAAGCTACAAGAACAGGCAGATCTAGAAGTAGCAAAGGACACATTTGGTAAGTTGCAAATAAATTTATTAACTCTTTGGAAACCTCAAGCTCATCAGTGTTATTTTATCCAATTCTGCATTGGTGGAAGCTCCAGTATAATTATTACGTTTATAAACATACAACTAGGAGCAGTAATAGACCATTTGGCCCTTGAGCCTGCACTGCCATTCAATAAAATCATAGCTGATCAAGTTGTGTTTTGAATTTCACATTCCCACCTACCTCCACTGATCTTCAATTCCAAACTAGATTCTAACTCCATCTTGGTGTCAACAAGCACAATTTAAACTTTTATGTGGTACCTTGTGAAATGAATTCTGGAAAACCAAATACAGTATGTCTGCAGGCTCCCTTTATCCACAGCACTTGTTACTCTTTCAAAGAATTCCTGTTAATTGTTTAAACCTGATTTCCACTTCACGAGGCGTTGTACTGACTCTTTCAGATTGTCTTATGTTTTTCCAAATGTCCACCTAAATGTCTTTAGTAATCTCCTTTCCTCTCTTGAATAGAGGTGTTACATTTGCTACTTTCCAGTTTGTTGGAACTTTTCCACCATCTGGCAAATTTCAGAAAATCAATACCAATGCATCTACTACCTCATTTGCTACTTCAGGATATTAAATTGGAGAGGGTTCAGCAAATATTACCAGGATGTTGCAGGGAATGAAAGATTTGAGTTATAAAGATAAACTGGGACTTTTTTCACTGGAGTATAGGAGTTGAGGGGTGGTCTTATAGAAGCTTATAAAATCATGAGGGACATAGATAAAGTAGTTAGCAAGGGTTTTTTCCGTTGGATGGGGGAGTTCAAAACTAGGGGGCATATAGAGTCCTGTAGCACGGAGTCTGGTCCTTTGGCCCAAACTGGTCTGTGCCAATCAAAATGTCCATCCATGCTAAGCCCATTTCCCTGCACTTGACCCATATCCTTCTCAACCTTTCATATCCATGTATTTGTCCAAATGCCTTTCAAATGTTGTTAATGTACCCACCTCAACCACTTCCACTGGTAGCTCATTCCATATGCGTACCACCCTCTGTGTTAAAATAAAAAGTTGCTCCTCAGGTTCCCATGTATTCTTTCCCCTTTTACCTTAAACTGATGCCCTCTAGCCCTCGATTCCCCAACCCTGGGAAAAAGACTGGATGCATGCACCCTATCCATGCCTCTCATGATCTTATACCTGTCAATAAGATCCCCCTTCAGTCTCCTACGTTCTAAAGAAAAAAAGTCCTAGCTTGTCCAACCTCTCCCTATAATTCAGTCCCTTGAATCCTGGCAACTGCCTTGTAAATTTCTTCTGCACTCTTTCCTGTTTAATAACATCCTTCCTATAGCAAGATGACCAAAACTGAACACAGTACTTCAAGTGCGGCCTCACCAATGTCACATACAACTGCATCATAGCATCCCAACTTCTACACTCAATACCCTGACTGATGAAGGCCAGACTGCCAAAAGCCTCCTTCACTGCCCTGCCTACCTGTGAGTCCACTTTCAGAGAACCGTGCACCTGAATGCTAAGGTCCCTCTCTTCCACTACACTCCCTAAAGGCCCTACCAGTCACCATGAATCTCCTACCTTGATTTTACTTTCCAAAATGCACTTCCTCACATTTGTATATATTAAACTCCATTTGCCATTTCTTGGCCCATTTCCCCAGCTGATCAAGATCCTTCTGAAATTTCTGATAACCTTCCTCACTGTCCACGATATCGCCTATTTTTAGTGTCATCCGCACAGTTACTAATTATGCCTTGTACATTCTCATCCAAATCATTGATATAGATAACAAACAGCAATTGACCCAGCACTGAACCCTGAGGCACACCACTAGTCTCAGACCTCCAGTCAGACAAGCATTCTTCCAGTATTAACCTCTACTTCCGACCATCAAGCCAATTGTGTATCCAGTTTGCCAGCTCTGCCTGGATTCCATGTGATCTAACCTTCCAGAGCAGCCTACCACGTGGAACCTTTTCAAAGGCCTTACTGAAATCCATATCAACTACGTCTACCGTCCTGCCCTCATCAACCTTCCTGGTCACTTCATCAAAGAACTCTAGCAAACTTGAGAGGCATGATCTCCCACACATGAAGCCATGCTGACTACTCCTAATCAAACCCTGTCTTTCCAAATGGATGTATATCTTATCCCTCAAAATCTTCTCAAGTAACTTATCTACCACAGTTGTTAAGCTTACTGGTCTATAATTTCCAGTTTTCTTTTGCAGCCCTTGAATAAGGGCACAATATTCACTACTCACCAGTCTTCCGGGACTTCACCTCTGGCTAATGACGATGCAAATATATCTGCCAGGGCCCACACAGTTTCTTCCCTAGCCTCTTGCAGGGTTCTTGGATACATCTGGTCAGGACCAGGAGATTTATCCACCATCATATATTCTACTACTTCCAACACTACCTGTACTGTGATAAACGACTGTCCCCAAGATATCGCCACTAACTTTCCCAAGTCTTCATGCCTTTCTCCACGGTAAACGTAGAGGAGAAATATTCAATGAAAACCTCGCCCATCTCTTACATGTCCATTTTGGTCCTTGAGGGGCCCTGTTCTCTCTCTAGTTGTTCTTTTTCCTTTACCATACTTAAAGAATCTCTCAGTCACCTGTTGTGCCCTATTTCCCAAGAGTAGGTCAAGTTTTGCCCCTTCCCGAGTAGGACCTTCTATATACTGCTTGAGGAAACTTTCCTGAACACATTTAACAAATTCCATCCCATCTAAGCCCTTAACACTATGGCAGTCCTAGTCTATGTTAGGAAAATTAAAATCCCCCACTATGACAACTCTATTGCTCCCCAATCTCCCTGCACATTTGTTCCTCTAATTCCTATTGACTATTTGGAGGCCTATAGTACAACCCCAATGATGTCACCATCCCCTTCTTATTTCTTAGCTCCACCCACAAAGCCTCACTGGGTGATCCCTCAGTTATTTCATCTCTGACTAATGCTGTGATACTCCCTTTTTGGAATTTTTTGCCAATTGGAAATGTCAAATACTAGGGGGCATAGGTTTAAGGTGAGAGGGGAAGAATTTAAGGGAGATGTGCGAGGAAAGTTCTTTTTTTGCAGAGGGTGGTAGGTGTCTGGAATGTGCTGTCAGGCATGGTGGTAGAAGCAGATATGTTAGCAAAGTCTGCTTAAAAGGATTACGGACCATGTACAGGCACGTGTGAGAAAAATGAAAATCCGGAATGTTGGTTACTTGACTGTGTGATACGTTATCTGACTATAAGCGATGCCCCGCCATATTCGCCAAAGAGAAGTAATTGATGGAGGATAATCTCAATGAAGGGAGTGTCAAATTTCTATTGAAAAGGAAAAGGTGTTGTGCATCTTAAAAAGTATTAAGGTAGATAAGTCCCTGGGTCCTGATGGGAACTATCCCAGAATATTGAGGGAGGGAAGAGAACAAATTGCTGGAGTATTGACAGACATCTTTGTATCCTCTTTGGCCACAGACGGGGTCCCAGAGGACTGGAAAATAGCCAGTGTTGTCTCATTGTTTAAGAAGGGAAGCAGGGATGATCCAGGAAATTACAGGCTGTGAGCCTCACAGTGGTAGGGAAATTATTAGAAAAGATTCTCAGGGACAAGATCTATATGCATTTAGAAGCAAATGGACTTATTAGCGATAGGCAGCATGGTTTTGTGCAGGGGAGGTTGTGCCTAACTAACTTGATTGAGTTTTTTGAGCAGGTAATGAACATGATTGATATGGGAAAAGAGGTTGATGTTGTCTACATGGACTTCAGTAAAACCTTTGACAAGGTCCCTCATGGCAGACTGGTACAAAAGGTTAAGTCACATGGTACCAGGGGTGAGCTGGCAAGATGGATACAGAACTGGCTTAGTCACAGGAGACAGAGAGCAGCGGTGGAAGGATGCTTTTCAGAATGGAGGTTTGTGATTAGTGGTGATCCACAGGGATCAGTGCTGGGACCTCTGCAGTTCATGGTCTGCATAAATGATTGGAAGAAAACGGACGATGCAAAGATTGATGGAGTTGTGGATAGTGAGGGGGATTGTCAGAAGATGCAACAGGATATAGATCAGTTAGAGACATCGGCAGAAAAATGGCAGATGAAGTTTAATACAAATTTGAGGTGATGCATTTTGGAAGGTGAAGTACAGGTGGAAATTATACAGTGAATGGCAGACCCTTAGAAGTATTGATACGCAGAGGGATATGGATGTGCAGGTCCACAGATCACTGAAGGCGGCCGCGCAGACAGGATAAGGTAGTAAAAAGGCTTACGGCTTGACCTCATTGGAAGGCGCATTGCGTATAGGAATGGGCAAGTTATGCTGCAGCTTTATAGAACTTTAATTAGGCCACACTTGGAATATTGCGTATGCTTCTGGTCACCGCATTACCAGAAGGATGTGGATGCTTTGGAGAGGGTCCAGAAAAGGTTTATCAGGATGTTGCCTTGTATGGGGGATTTTCGTTATGAGGAAAGGTTGGATAGACTGGGTTTACTTTCACCGGAACGCAGGAGGCTGAGGGGGTGACCTGATGGAAGTTTATAAGATTGTGAATGGCATGGATAGAGTGGAAAGTTTGAGGCTTTTTCCCCAGGGTGGAGGGGTCAGTTACTAGGGGGCACGGGTTTGGGGTGGGGGGAGGGGGGATTTTAAAAGAGGTGTGTGAAGCAAGTTCACATAAAGGGTGGTGAGTGCCTGGAACGTGCTGCTGGAGGAGGTGGTGGAAGCAGACACAATAGTAACATTCAAGAAACACCTGAACGAATGCATGAATAAAGGGATACGGATCCTGTAAGTGAAGACAGTTTTAGTATGGGAAGGGCAAAATGTGGTGGCGCAGCCTTGGAGGGCTGAAGGGCCTGTTCCTGTGCTGTATTTTTCTTTCTTGCTTTCTTGCTTGCTTTCTTGCTTTCCTTCCGTCCGCCCGTCCGTCCGTTCGTTCGTTCCGTGGTTAAACAGCCTCATCATGTACCCAGAGTGCGTTCATTTACTGAGCACCACTCCGTAGAAGTAAACCTTAGCTGGGAAAGGGGGTGAATTCAGGCAATATGTGAAGCTGTTCAATTTCTACGTTACAACTTGTAAACATGAGCAAGAAACTGGCTTGTATATCAAGTCATGTTATGCGATTAGTAGGAAAGGTTCGGCAATAGTACCCTTGACATGTTAAGTGAGTTTGGGAAGGGAATTGATTATGTTGCATATTTTGCCTGAGAGAAGATGCCACATCAAAGTGGTAGAAGTTATGCACTCTGCTGAAGCAAATAAAAGACATCCCTCTTTATTATATTAGGAGATATTTGCAGGACTATGGGGAAACAGCAGATGAATGGGACTATTGGATAGTTCTTTCAAAGAATCAACAAAGGTACTGTGGACCAATGGCCCCCTGTGGTATATAATTTAGAAATTGTGAACGCTGGTACTGTATAATTGTGGTAAACAGTGATGCAGTTCTTTTGCTATGCTGTAGATGGAGCTAAAACACCATGAACACTCCTTGGTGATTGGAATTGTGTATTGTGTCCTGTGACAGCATCTAGGTTCGCATTTAATCACATGGTAGCGTTTAAAGGAATTTAAAGGAATTGGATTTTTCCCTATTGCTTTTTAAATCTTTTATTTGCTCTGAGACAGAGCTATGTGGCTACAATCCAGTCCATGATTTAAGTGTTTCTCTTAGTCTTTTTAAAAAGCAGGCCAGATATACAACAACGATGTTACTGTCAGGGTTGAAAATACACAAGGGGAGTAGGCAAATTCACACTGAAAATTTAAATTGCAGGCGACCATTGCAAGTCATGCCTATACAAGGGAGGGGCAAATTCAGAGGGAGTTGCTCTTCTTTGGTGAGTTTCTGCAGTGCATCTTGTAAATAGTGCACACTGCTGTGGCTGAGAGCCAGTGGTGGAGGGGGTGAATGTTTGTGGATGTGGAGCTGCCCCCATCCAGGCAAGTGGGGAGTACTCCATCACTGTCCTGACTTGTGACTTGTAGATGGTGGACAGGCTCTGGGGAGTCAGGGAGTCAGGAAGTAAGTTACTCACCGCAGTGTTCCTAACCTTATTTAAAAATCTACTTTCATGTTTTTCTTTATCAAATCACGAATTAAATAAATACTTTTGAACTGCTGAACTAAAATGGGTGGTGTGCAAGGATTGAGTGCCTGCTAGGCAGGAATAGAGGAACTGATTATAATTGGCTGCTACTTGCACTCAAGAAACAATCCATAAAGTTTTTGAGCAATAGAAGAGACCTTGGGTATGCCTTTAATATTCATCTACATATAAGGAAACAAGTCTTCCATATCTCTGTTTAAAAATTGCTGAACTCAAATTTAACTTGGGTGAATAAGACTTCAGACTTGCTGCAAAGGTATCTATAGGACTACTACTCACGTTGTAAAGTTGCAACATACTGGCACAAAAGCAGACCAGCTGCTTCAGAAGCATGCATTATTGCCCTGAGTTCACCAGCCTTACCTATCAGCTCTCTTGCATTGAAATAGATGCAATTTAATCCAACAGGCATTCCTTGCTCCCTGTCCTGACCTGTCTCTTCAACTTGCTATTTCTGATTACTGTATCTCCTTCCAGCCTCGCACTTGCCTCCCTGCTGTTTAGGATCCCACCCCCTTGCCAGTCTAGTTTAAAGCCTCCCTTGCAACATTAGCAAATCTGCCCGCCAGGATATTGGTCTCCCTCCAGTTCGGGTGCAACCTGTCCCTCTTGAACAAGTCACCTCTGCCCCAGAAAAGATCCCAATGGTCCAGGAATTTGAATCCCTGCCCCCTGCACCAATTCTTTACCCAGGCATTCATCTGCCATATCCTCCTGTTCTTACCCTCACTAGCATGTGGCACTGGAAGTAATCTGGAGATTACCACCTTTGAGGTGGTTTTCAATTTTTTTCCTAGCTCTCTGTACTCACGCTGCAGTACTTCATCCCTATTTCTACATATGTCATTTGTGCCAACGTGCACAATGACTTCTAGCTGTTCTCCCCCACCCTGAGAACAGTCTGTAGTTGCTCTGAGACATCCCGGCCCCTGGCACCTGAGAAGCAACACACCATCCTGGATCCCTGTTGGTGGCCATAGAATCTCCTATCTGTCCCCCTAACTATCAAATCTCCTATCACTAAGATCCTGTTCACCTTTACCCTTTCCCACTGTATCCCAGAGCCAGTTGCAGTGCCTCAAACCTGGCTACTGGTGCTTTCCCCTGATGTGGCATCCGCCCCCACTCCCCAACAGTATCCAAAACGTTATACTTGTTTTTGAGGGGAATGGCCACAGGGATTCCTGCACTATCTGCCTCCTCCCTTTGCCTTTCCTGGTGGTCACCCAGCTACTCTCTGCCCACACCTTGGATGTGACCACCTCACTAAAACTCTTATCTTATGATACGCTCAGCATCTCTGATGATCCAAAGTGCATCCTGGTCTTGGTCTTGGTCCTGGTCCTGGTCCTGGTCCTGGTCCTGATCCTGATCCAGCTCCAACTCCTGAACACGGTCTCCCAGGAGCCGCAGCTGGGTGTACTTCCCACAGGTGTAGTTATCAGGGATGATGAAGGTCTCCCTGATCTCCCACATCCTACAGGAGGAGCATGCCACTGCACTAACCGCCATCTCAACTGCTGTAAGATTAAGAGGAAAGTTAAAAGGACTTTACCTGAGCCTACCTGTATTTTTTGCTGAGCTGCTGTTCACCGAAGCCTATCGTGCCAGTGCCTTACTTCTTACTCTGCTACCAACAAATTAGCATGTCTCTCTCGCCCCTTTTTTCTATAGAGGAGGAGGGAGGGAAACATTACATTGATATTTTTAAGATGAGAGGGGAAAGTTAATAGGAAATGAGGGGCAACTATTTTACACAGTGGTTCATGTGTGATAGAGCCAGACGAAGTGATGGTGCAAATGCAGTTACAACACTTGTAAGACATTTGGATAAGTACATATATCGGAAAGGTTTGGAGGGATATGGGCCAAGCACAGACAAGTGGGACTAGTTTAGTTTGGGAACGTGGTCGGCGTGGACTAGTTGGACTGAAGTGTATGTTTCCGTGCTGTATGACTGTGCAAGTCCATCAGGATTCTGAGACTTGTCAGCCTGCAGCTCCTCCAGTTTGCTCAGCACCACATTCCTGGTAATTATGATTTCACTATGTTCCCCTGTCCCTTCTATCTCCTGATTAGATACTGCTGAAATATTTTTGTATCCTCCAGAGTGAAGATAGAAATGTATTTGCTCATTTCCTTTCCTGTTTTCTTATTAACTGCTTTTAGCTTGCCATTCTCACTCTGTAGAGAACTGTTACTCTCTGCTTTTCCTCTTTAAATACCTGTAGAAACTTGTTTTATACTTCTGGCCACCTTCCATTTATATATTTAGTTTCTTCCTCCTGGTTAACCTTTAGCCATTCTCTGCCATGTTTTATATTCTAATCAATTATTTGACCTGACACACACGTAAGTACAGTTACATGCATTTTCTTTAAATTTGATGATTTCCTTAATTGCTTTAGTTAACTATTGGTGATGAGTCCTTCCTGCTTTGTTTGGTTTCAGAACATGATGTTGTAAGAAACTAACTTGAAGGTGTGCCCCTTTCATGTTGAGGGGCGACCTGAAAGAAGTATAAAAGATTGAGAGGCCTTGATAGGCTGGATCTGCACACAGACTGGCACAAAAGCGGACCAGCTGCTTCAGAAGCATGCATTATTGAACCGCCAGGGGAACTAGCTGCACAAACCCCTAATAACATCAAGTACTTCCAGAAATATGTCATTGACCCATACTAATAGAGCCTCTGGTTTTTGGTGTTTCTGCCAAAGAAAACTAAGCTGACTGACCTGGAAGTAAGAGTGGGTGTTGTGTACAGTGGAGGAACAGAGCCTGATTATAAGGTGTGTATAATCCCACTTTGGAAACTATAGTATAGAAGGTTTAACATGCACTAACTAGAACATCTTATTTCTGCTTTGCAAGTTAAAATATGCCATTGTATGCATGAATGTGCTATTTTAGTTTCTCAAGAAAGCTCCTTTAAAGAAAAGCTAGACAAAAGTACAGAAGGCCATGTTACTACTTAACTGCATCATCCAATATAGGAGTTAGTGAGAAGAAAATGCCCTCTAAAATCAAACAGTAACCCTTGAATGTGTCTCAAACAGCTCGGAGGTGGGGAATATTTTGACCACTGGTTTCCATTTCTACAGTGTTCACTTAAACGTTGATTGCACCCTGTTTCCAGGATGGCATCGCAGTCTTGTGGAACTGAATGGCCTTTGGTCTGAGTTCCTCTACAAGCTTTGCTAAGACAATGTGATGGATTGAGGGGCTTTGGAAGGCAGACGTTTGTGGATATTGTAGCGACCATTATCGACCACTTATCGTGAGAGTTGCTTTGGCAAGAATGCAGAATTTATCTGGTTGGAAGTGAGTCATGTGAACTCTTTCACAGAATGTGATCTGACCAAAGGTGGTAGCCAACAAGGGTGTAAAATACTGGCGATGACTCCAACTTCTACTGATTTACTTCCTTATGTGTCTGTCCCACCTTGTGTGCAGACACACAGAGTCATAGCATCATACAGCACAGAAACAGACCCTTCAGTCCAACTAGCCCATGCTGAACATAATCCCAAACTAAACCAGTCCCACCTGCCTGCTGCTGGCCCATATCCCTTCAAACCTTTCCTAGTCACGGATTTATCCAAATGTCTTTTAAACATTGTAATTGTACGGACATCCATCACTTCCTCAGGAAGTTCATTCCACACACAAGCCAACCTCTGTGTAAAAGATTTTCACCTCATGTCTTTTAAATCTCTCTCTCCTCACCTTAAGAATGTGTCCCCTAGTCTTGAAATCCCCCATCCTAGGGAAAAGACAACTACCAATAATTCTATCTATACCCCTCATTATCAGTGAGATGCTGCTATGATCCCACTTGCTTTAACATAAATGATCACTGTAATGGCTCACAGCTGACTAATAGGTCAATTAGGTGTGATGCTTAAACTCTTGGTAGTGCAGAAATTGAGGTAAACGTCAACTTTGTGTGGGTAATAACGCTGTAGGGACAGCCTAGTTTGTCAGTGGGCCAAAACGCCTAATTCTGCTCCTTTATCTTATTGCAGCCTGTTTTACTCCTTCAGAAATAAATGAGGTCGTCTTTAATTGTCTTGCACCAATCTCCTGACAAAAACTGAATCTTTGGTTTAAAAATCTGGACTTACGGCCAGATCAGAGCAGAGGTTGGAATTTTTTATGGCTTTTCACCTTCTTGTAAATTGACAACATTTCTGTAGGAATTATGAAGAAGTTCTGTTTTGCACTAAATGAAGAAAAGCTTCTCTATCTTTAATGCCTGAAGTTGTGATGATTCTGATAACATGGTGACTCTATGATAAACATGAAAGTCATATTTGGAAAAAGATTAGCCCTTGAAATAAACTCCTTACTTTGTGATTCAGCTGGCCTCTTCAGATTCATAAACCAGAATATTTTGAGTTGCGTGTTAGTTATTTTAAAACAAAACTGAACTGAGTTGAATTGGATTGTTGCTGTGCAAATAAACTGAAGTATATTAAGCTTTTATTTGTTGCAGTCTTTAATTTATGCAGGTTTGTGCTAGCGATACTGGCGTTGCTCCAGATAGGGACCGAAATTTGAATCTGATGGCGACGTGTTGATCACCTGGGCAGCCAGTAGGTGACGTGGAACTTGCCCAACCTGGCTTCGTGCTTGCACAGCAGCTGGTAGAATAGAATTTACATTAGGCCAGAACCTCAGTGCATCTCTCAGAACTCCCAGACAGTCTTCGTCCTGACTCCACAAGGCTGGTGTAGCATTGATGCCCACAGAGCATCATTGCAAAAAAGAATCATTTCATTTCCGGTCTTGCAATCTGTCACACATTAGCTCTCACTGAAGCAGATTTGTTGGCATTAAGGACTGCAGGGTGGAGTATTTTGTGATAGTCTGAATGTTAGACAACTGTCTCCCTGTGAGCGTGGAGTGGAGATGTCCTAGTGATAAACCAAGTTCTCTAGGAGTAAAACTCAGCAGTCAGTTCAAATGCTGAAATGTTAAAAGAACAATGAGGATAAAACTGAACAGTTGTAGAATGATGAACCTGGGGCCACTCCATTTAAAGGGCAACTTCAAGATAGTGTTAACTTTTTCCCCAAAGGAAAAGAGATGGAAACACATTCTTCTGCTGCAGTGATGAATGTACCAGTTGAAACAGCGTTTTGATGAAGTTCAAGGCTGGGCTCTTGCCATGCCGATTGAGGATAGATGGTGAAATGTGTTGCTTTGATGATTTGACTTTTTCCTGCCTGATGCTGTTAGAAAAATAGTTTGAAGGAGAGAGAGAAAGGAAATTTTGGGAATTTCATTATCCAAAATACTAAGAATGCTGTGATGTTCTGGGAAAGATGGTATAGGACAGATATAAAGTATAATATTGGAATAGGAATAGTGTTGATGAGGAAACTGAAACCTTTTGTAAATTTTGAGTCACTGGTCCCAGCTGGCCTTGCCACAAGAGCCGTCTTCTCCTACCTTCCTTCATCTCACTTAATTCCCCCATCCTTGCCTTTCTTTCTCACATGTATCCTTACCGAAATATATCAGTAAAGAAATATGGTGTTTGAAGTAACCTGAAAGAGAATAAGTGGGAAATTGATTCAGTGATACAGATAACTAATCTCAAGGGTGGTAAAAATAAAGATGAAGTCACCATAGTATTAGTGGACCATGAGGCTGCTCTCATCAGAAAGAGACAACTGGTAGTGGTTTAACCTGAGAGTCACCATACCAAGGGAAAAGGATGAGTCCTTCATTGTAAGGCACAGTGCTTAGCACTGCTGCCTCACAGTGCCAGGGACCTGGGCTCGATTCCAATCTTGGGTGACTGTCTGCGTGGAATTTGTACATTCTCTCCATCTCTGCCTGGGTTTCGTTGGGTGCTTTGGTTTCCTCCCACAGTCTGAAATTGTGCAGGTTAGGTCAATCAGCCGTGGGTAATGCAGGGTTATGGGGATAGGGTGAGATGCTGATCAGAGAATCGATGCGGATTCGATGGGCCGAATGGCCTCTGTCTGCACTGTTATTCCTCTAACCTCAACCATGTGGAAATGGAACCCACACTGTTGACATCATCCACATTGCAAACCAACAATACAACTAACTGAGCTGACCAACCCTTCTGGGTGGAGAAGAGAGAATTTATAAAGATCTGAAGCAATCGCAAGTGGGTTAATACTTGTGGAATATTTTAAAGAATATCTTATGACACAGCAATGACTAATTCTAAAGCATTTTTACTTCTTAATGAAAATGTAATTTGTAATCAAGATTTGTATGTCAATATTTGAGAATTCTGTTTTATAAGTTATCGTCTTTAATGAAGTAGAAAACATAAAGGGTTTAAATTTGGAGATGATTGCTTTAGATTGGGATCAAAGATGGACATAGGGAACGATGTCCATGTGTGACCATCATATAAAACAAGCAAACCTGGCATATTCCTAATGATAGACCTGCCTTTGTGTATGAACCTATTTGAGTGCTGTGACCATAACCAGATGGATGTTTCTTCATGTTGGGTCATGTTAAATCTGCAAATAATTTATGACAAATTCTGCTATCATTTTCCTAATTCCCAGAGAAATTAACTTGAGAATATTAAACCTCTAGTGGTTGTATGTCGGTGTGTTTTACTGCATTTATACTAACCAGTTAAGTGAATGTAGCATGAACTGTTCCCTCGTGTAAATCTAGCTGAATTGATAGTGCTATTTGCTGAAACTGCAACCTCTCTAGAGAAGTGTTACACACAGCTTTGAATCCAGATGTTGGAATAATGTCAGATGGAAGGGAGAGAATAAAATGTGGGATATTCACCAGTGAACAGTTGAAATATGACCAAAGGAAAGCTATTATCCAAAACAATCATCGCTGGAATTACTGTGAGCGAGTAATGTTGTAAGATTTTAAAAACTGGAACTACTTCGTGCTAGGGATATCTATTTCCCCACTCAAGTGTCTTGAATTAAGGGATTAGCCATAAAATTGCTTCATTGTACTACAAATCCTTGATTCTCCGCTCAGTTGTTATCTGTATCCAAGACAGCAATGGTGGATTTTTGGAAACTAAGGGTATCTAGGGATATGGGTGACAAAGTGAAGTTGAGATGTATCAGTCATAATCTTATAAATTGGCAGAGCAGCCCCAGGAACCAAGTGACCCACTGCTCCTCCTCTAGTGTTCTTAAGCATGCTGGTGTAACCTGCTGTCCTTACTGACAAATAAATGATTTAGAACAATCTTAGCAAAACAAAACTTTGTTGTCTAACAGTTGAATTTGGGCAGCCTCACTCCAACACTTAGTCTGAGTCTTAAAAGCAAAGGAAGTTGGTAGAAGATGTCTTTTTAAAATCATAACCCTCCCTATCGTGAGGACTTAAATCAACTGATCATTATTCTATTGATGTTTATGGACAATGTTGCCTATTGATTACTGTGTTGCATATGCAACAGATGGCTAAACTTCCGAACTCACGTTTTTGGCTGAAAAATGTTTTAGAGGTCCTGAAGTGGTTACAAATGCTTATTTCTCTTGTGTATGTGACCACACTAGAAGTTCAAACCACAAATACTTAGATAAATTGCCTTCTTTGCTTTGCTGCAAAGTTGGTTGCACGCAGAGTTTTACTTTGCACTCCTCTCTCCACAGTGGGGACAAAATCAGAAGTCACTTGGCAAGAGTGAGGTGCAGGAATTTTTTTTATCTGAAATGATTGAACTTTTGTTGGATGTCACCTTGCAGGCACGAATTATGTTTCACAGCTCGGAATCGACTCCATGTGCCCGACCACTAAAGAAGACTTTACAGAATTTGGGAAGCTTTTGAAGGAAAAGATTACGCAATTTGAAAAGTCTGTGCATTATGTAGACTTTTTAGAGACCTTACTTCGAGATATTAGCATTTCATGTAAGTTGATCTGTTGCGTGTGTGGGAATTATTTTGCTTGGCTTGTATGTCTTGGCCTCAAGCATGACCCAGTCAGCACACTTCAAGAACCTCCTAACTGAATTACTCATCATCCTGGAGGAATAGGGGTTTTGTTTCCCCACTGTGGAATTGCACAGTCTCTGCTTCCAGAATCCAAAAAGATTGAACGTAAATTTGATAAGTTGCAGCTTGTAGACAGCACAGCAATCTGTCATTCAGCCTTGTCCGTGCCAGAGTGTGAGCTCCACACAGGCCTTACTGGTGACGCACCGTCCCATGAAACGTATGGAAAAGAAACATAAACTGTCTTCATCTCATCCTCCTACACACCTCCCATTCCTTTCAGTCCATTTGTTTACCCCTTAAATGCATCACTGTTGTTTACTTCAACTGGATAAAGAGGTTTTCCCTGAATTCCTTATTAAATTCATTAGTGATTATCTTGTATTTGTGGACCTAGTTTTGGAGATCCCATATACATCTGTCAATTTTTTTTTTCATAATCTTGAAGACTTATTAGATCATCCTGTTGGTTGTCCTTTCTAAATGTTTGCTGATATTGTGGGAGTTTAGCTAATCGGCACCAATTTACTATCACTTTGCTGGTGAGCTTTCTGTTGCCTTTCCAGCATTTTGCAAGTTTGCAAGATTATCTGGAACCAAAAAAAATCTGCAGTTGCTGTTGTGTACCACTCTCTGGCTCCCATTAGTAAGTTAGTGCATTTGAAAATTGTTTTGATTGTATTGAAAGCTCCTGTTTTCGTTTTGTGATTATCCACTGAATTATTTAAAAACCCATTGTCACGCAGCCGAGATGTCAAAAAGTGGAGCCCTATCTGGGGCATCCTTGGACTTGAGAAATTGAACATGACTTTGCAAAGATCAGCAGCAGAGATTTGAGTGTTTAAGGTTGTTGGTGTTGAGTAGGAATATTTCTCATTTGAAGCTTGGATCAGCATATGACTACTCTCAGGTCTGTGCAGAACAAGCTTAACCTGGAGAATTTCTTCCTGTCTAGGGCTAGATGCAAAATCAAATCCCAATCATAAACCGTTGAAGTGACATGTTCAAGTGTATTTCTCTCATTGAGGCTTGGGGTGCAGTTCTGGCTGTGTGCGTTCTGATTGATGGGTTTCGTCAGGCTATTATTTTTGAATGTGGTGTTGAAATGCTCTTGTTCATTGCTATAGATTTTCAACCATTTATTTTTGCCTACGGTAGCTGTAGGAACTCAGCTCTGTGACCTCTCTTGCAGTGGATGTTGACGATTTGAAAAAGCTGAACAACTCTTTGACATCGTTGTGTAGTGAAAAGCAGAAACAAGAGAAGGTAAGGAGACACCAAGGAGGTCCTCCTCTCTCCCTTCCCCGCATAGGAAACTGACCACGATCATAAAATGTTGTATTTGTTAAAAATAAATGTAAAGAAAGTATAGAAACTGAAAACAGAAGCAGACCATTCATGCCATCAAGCCTGCTTTGCTCTTTGAGATGATCATAGCTGACCTCCCACACTCTGCTGTCCCCATATCTCTTGACTCTCTTAGCCTGTAGAAATCTGTTGTTTCTTTCTGAAATGTTTCACTTGCTTGGCCTTCACAGCCTTCTGTGAGTGTGTTCCACAGGTTTACCCTGTCTTTAAGTGAAGAGATTTTCCTCGTCCCACTCATTAATGGCCTATTGTGTATCATGAAACCTTAACTCCTTTTTCTGCCATTGCCCCACCCTGACAGGGGAAATGTCATCGCCGCATACCATCTGTCCAGCCCATGTCCGAATTTCATGTTTTAATGAGATCCTCCCCTCATTCTTTTATACTCCTCTAAATACAGGCCCAATGTTAAGTCTATACAAAACATAATTTGGGCAGTAACTAAAGTTACATGTTGCACAATGGGTAGCTCCCTCAATGTAAAGGAGGTGGTCGTGAGTTCTAGTCCAATTGCAGGGACTTAGAGTCATAGAAATGTACAGCACGGAAACAGATTCTTTGGTCCAACTCGTCCATGCCAACCAAATATCCTAAATAAATATAGTCCTCTTTACCAGCATTTGGCCCATATCCCTCTAAACCTTTCCAATTCATATACCCATCCAGATCCCTTTTAAATGTTGTAACTGTACTAGACTCCAGTACTTCCTCTGGCAGCTCATGCCACTTACACACCGTCCTCTGCGTGAAAAAGTTGCCCCTTAGGTCCCTTTTGAAGCTTATCCATCTGACTGTAAAAATGTGTCCTCTAGTTTTGGACTTCCTTTCCTGGGAAAAAGTCATTGTCTATTTACCCTATCTATGCCCCGCATCATTTTATAAACTTCTGTAAGGTCACTCCTCAGCCTCCAACGCTCCAGGGAAAACAGCCCCAGCATAATCAGCCTCTCCCTGCAGCTCAAGCCCTCCAACCCTGACAACATTCTTGTAAATCTTTTCTGTACCCTTTCTAGTTTCACAACACCCTTCCGAGAGCAGGGAGACCAGAATTGCACGCAATACTCCAAAGTGGCTGAACCAATGTCCTGTACAGCCACAACATGACCTCCCAACTCCTATACACAATGCACTGACCAATAAAGGCAAGCTTATCAATGCCTTCTTCACTGTCCTATCTACCTGTGACTCCACTTTGAAGGAACTATGAACCTGCACTCCAAGGTCTCTTTGTTCAGCAACACTCCTCACTTGACAACGGGATATGAACTGACTCTTGTAATGCAGTTCTTCAGAATTTCTGTGTAGCTGAAAGTGCTATCTTGAGTAAGATTTAAACCAGTATCTTGTCCCCGCTTCTTCTGTCTATTGCATGGCCTTTTAGAAGAGGAGCAATGCAATTTTTTCCCCTGAAATCCTGGCCAATGTTTATACTTCGATCAACATCACTGAGCAGATTATTTGGTCATTATCACATTGTTTTGTGGAGGCACTTGTATGCAAATTACCTGCCGTATTTTCTAAATTACAACAGTGAGCCACATTTACATTTCCAGTGTGAAGTCTGTAAATTGCTTTGGGGTGTCATAGTATCTGTTTGGCAGCAAGTCTTCTCATTAATCTTTTTAAATACAGTCTAGATTTTCCAGGGTAACTCTAGGAATGGGGAACCGAGAGATTATGCATATTTAAATTGCTGTGCAAGAATATTCCATGCTACACTGACACTTGCAGCATTAACCTTGTCCCTTGTGCAAGAACCCACTTCTATAACCCATGTGAGACAGACAGCTGTCTTTTTGTCCTGTAATTCTGTATTCCTGCCTACCCCTGATAACCTTCCACCCTCTTGCTTAACAAGGATTTCCCCATCTTTGTCTTAAAAAATATTCTGCTTCCACCACCTTATCAGGAAGAGAATTCAAAAGACCCATGACCCTCAGAAAAATTCCACCATGTCTATTTTAAATGATGTGGAGGTGCTGGCGTTGGACTGGGGTGGCCAAAGTCAGAAGTCACAGAACACAAAGTTATAGTCCAACAGATTTATTTAAAATCACAAGTTTTCGTAATGCTGCTCCTTTGTCAGGTGGAGTGAAGAGAAGCCCACAGACACAGAATTTATAAGCAGAGAGATCAAGAGATTGTCTAAATGATGTGAGTTGAGTGTCGACAGGCTGACTAATAAGTCTTTGCAGGTGATCAAGAGTGTTAGATGATGGGAGCAAAGTGTCAAGCTGAAGAGCAAGTGAAAGGATGACCTATGATCCGATTAATTGAAGCAATGAGATAATTACAAAACCAATGGCTGGAATAACATGATAGGCATAAGAGTCGCATGCTGAGGGTCTAACCAAAGGAATAAGTAATCCAAAACTGTACAAACTAATTCAGATAGAGAGACCATAAATCATCAAGATAATGGTGGCAAAACAGGACAGTAAGGAAAATTTTACAGTTACAGAACAGTATGGTGGGGTTACATATAGTATGCGACATGAACCCAAGATCACGGTTGAGGCTGCCTTCGTGGGTATGGAATTTAGCTATCAGTTTCTGCTTGGCAATTCTACGTTTGTTGTGTATCTCGAAGGCCACCTTTAGAGGATGCTTTCCCGAAGTTCAAAGCCTGACCGCTGAAGTGTTCTCCAACTGGGAGGGAGCATTCCTGTCTGGCGATTGTTGCACAGTGTCCATTCATCTGTTGTCATCTGCATGGTCTCGCCAATGTACCATGCCCTAGGGCATCCTTGCCTGCATCGAATGAAGTAGACAGCATTGGCTGGGTCACACGAGTACCTGCCGTGTATGTGGTGGATGCTGTTCCCACGTGTGATGGTACTATCCGTGTCGATGATCTGGCATGTCTTGCAGCGGTTGCTGTGGAATGGTTATGTGGTGTTGTGCTCAATGTTGTCCTCAAGGCTGGGTAGTTTGTTACAACATTGGTCTGTTTTAAAGTTTGGCGGTTCTTTGAAGGCGAGAAGTGGAGGCGTAGGGGTGATCTTGGCAAGATGCTTGTCGTCATCAATGACGTTGAAATCTGGCAAGAACATGGTGTAGTTTCTCTGCTCTGGGGAAGCCCTGGGCGACGAAGGGTACTGTCTTCTGAGGACGTTGATGCGGTTTTTCGTTGTGGCACATCTGAACTGGTGATCGATGAGTTGAGCATTATATCCCATTTTAATTTTTTGTAATTATCTCTCTGCCTCAATAAATCAGATTATAGGTCATCCCTTCACTTGTTTTCAGCTATTGATACTTCGCTCACACCATCTGACACTTTTGATCACAGGCAGAGACTTATTGTTCAGCCTGTTGACACTCTTAAGCCATTTGTATGATCCTTTGAGCTCTGTGCCTGTGGACTTGGCTTCATTCCACCTGACAAAGGAGCAGCGCTCCAAAAACTTTGTGATTTCAAATAAAGCTGTTGGGCTATAACCTGGTGTATTGTGACTTCTCACCTGTTTTCAATGGGCAGCCCTGATTTTAAAACAGTCACCCTAGTTCTAGACATTTATGTGAGAAAACATCTTTTCCTCAGCTACCCTTGTCATAACTCCTCAGAATTGTCTGTTTAAATCAAGTCACTTCTAACTCTTCTAAACTTCAGTTGATACAAACCGAGTTCTCCAACCTTTGCTAATAAGACAGCCCACTAATTGGTCTGGTAAACCTCTGAACTGCTTCCAACATATTTACATCCTTACTTTAAATAGGGTGACCAATGATGTGAAAAATATTCCAGATGTAGTCTCACCAGTGCTGTGAATATCTGATGCGTAACACTCTCCTTTTGTATTCAGTTCTCTTCACAATAAATTATAACATTCTATTGGCTTTCCTAATTTCTTTCTGTCCCTGCATCCTAATATTTTGTGATTCATGTGTTAGAACACCCAGATCCCTCCACATCTAATTTCTGTATGCACTCACTATTTAAATGACTTTTATTCGTTCTGCCAAAATGAACAATCTCGCTTTTCCACAATAAACTTTGTTTGCCACATCTTTTCAACTCATTTAATGTATGTTCCTCTGCAACGTCCTCATGCCATCTTCAAAGCTTATTTTCATGCCCATCTTTGGTTGCCTAATTTGTTGACGACATACCTTCACTATGCTTCTAAGTCAATTATATAAATTGTGAACTGTTGAGGTTCCCAGCACCAATCCTTGTGGCACTTGTTACAGCTTGCCAACCTGCAAACAACCCATTTATGTCTGCGGTGTTCTTCCAGATAGCCAGCCAATCTTCTATCCTTGCCAGTATGATACCTTCTACATCATGAGCTTTTATTTTTTGTAATAATCAGAAGGGATCTGTTAAAATGCCACATGATAGTACAATACATCTGCTGGTTCCCCTTTATCTGCGGCCAATGTTACCTCCTCAAAGAACTCCACGAGATCAAACAATTAGGAGGTCAAACATGATGTCTCTTTCACAAAACTGTTAACCTCTAATTACCTTAATCTTATCCTAGTGCCCTGCTATAACTTCTTTCATCCTGGCTGCTAACATTTTCCCTGTGATAGACGTTAAGCTGTTTAGCCTGTAGTTTCCTGCTTTTTTGTCTCCCAGTTTGAATAAAGACGATACATTTGCTATTCGATCTAATGGGACCTTCACTGAATCAAAGGAGTTTGGGAAAATTGAAACTAATGTGTCAACTATCTCACTGGCCACTTTTTTAAAGACCCTTGAATACGTCCACCAGTACCTGGGCACTTGTCAGAATGTAGCTGCAATAGTTTACTCAGTGCCATTCTCTGTAATCTTCCTGAGTTCCTCCCCCCCCCCCCCCCACCTTCAGTTTCCTGATTTGTTTATTTTGTGTTATTGTTCTGTGCTTCTCAATTATAAATGGCCTGTTAACCAACTGTGCCATGAGTACTCGAATAATTGGCTGTTTGGGACGCTACAGTTTATGGTTTTGAATTTGCTTATCAGAATACCTCCTTCAACCATGTTGCAGGCATTCTTCCATTGGAATTGTCTTTAGAGAGGGACATCATAAAGTGTATTAATTCAAATTAATCTGTTGAATCTTTAACACCAAGTCCTGTTCACCCAGAGACAGAATTGATGTACTCACTCACTGACATTGGCTCCTGGTCGAACAGAACTTCACTTAAAAGTTCTCATTTTTCTGTTGAAATAACTGTTCTGGTGTGCCCCCTGCCCACTCCCCAAAACCAAAAAAAAATATACTCAATAACCTAGGACAGCCCTGCAAGTCTTTGGGAACAGTTTCTAAACTTCCAACACTCCAGTGTTTAATTGCCTAATCATTCTCAGCCTTGCCTTCAGCTGGAATTCACTCCCTTTAATCCTTTCCTCTTGCTACACTTGCCTCCTCCTCTGTAGACGCTCTTTAAAATTTCTCTCTGACCAAGTACTTGGCCACCTTTTATTTGACACTGTCTCGATTTTTGTCCTATTGTGAAGTATCTTGGGTCAGTTTAGTAGTTTTAGCGAAAGTTGTTCTGAACGTTTTGCTTGTGAACAGACTTTTGACTTTTAATTTTTTTGACTTTTCAGCAAAGCAAAGGCAAAAAGAAGAAAAAGGCCCCAGTGCTTGCAGGTGGATTTAAAGCAAATCTGAAAGATGATCTTGATGACTATGGTTACACGCAGGATTATGATGACTTCATGTGATTATGTTCTGTGACCCAGGCTTCTTCCAGCATGTTTTTTGCAGACAACCACCTGGTTTCTTCATGAGCTGCACAGAGCCTTCTATTGTTATGGAAACAGCTAGGACTCCAGATGCCAATGATAACAACAAATTTTGTTACTGGTACCATAATTATATATTGTTATGTGTCAGTGACAATACTTTAGCACTATGTGGACAAAGCACCTGCATGGATTTGGGAGGGGGTTGGGGAGGTGTGTTGCAGGCTGAGTTCAGGAAGCGAGCAATATATATTTGAAAAAATATGAAGTCTTGCAGTGTCCATGCCTCAGCATCTAGATTCTGACCTGAGCTGATGTAATATCACGTTTATTGTGATACTGTAGAATTGCAAAGTAAGATTACTATTTTTAAAATTTCTTGAATATTGCCTGCTTTTTCCTTTCTTTGGAAACTAAAATGGACTAATTAGAGATCCTGATTTTGTGCTGATGTTGTGCTTTTGGTTGCTGGGTCAGTCTGCCTTAAAAAAACACATTATCAATATTCACATGGCCCCAGAATTGGGACAACAGAGCACCGGGCATGTGACTTTCCTGTGTCATTTGTTCATGTTTGTGATCACACCAGGGGAGGAGCCTGAATGCTCTTTCACTTTATTCTCTTCCTTGCCCCACCTTAAAATCAAACTCCAAATGTAGTTAACCGATTTAAACATAGTTCATTAAAAGTGCCATGGTTTAAACCTAGTGAGGGAAAGGAGAGGCAGTCTAGGAGGTCCCTGCGTCTCACTGTTTTGAATGGTGAACTGCTTCCTTAAGTTTGAGCTTAAGGATTTCATGATCAGTAGCTGTTGTATTGGTTTGATCAAGACTCCCGTGAAGACAGCATTGATATGGCTCAGTTCTGGGTAGATCCTTGAATCTGTACACAAGTAATCTTTTTGCTGAGATCCTGATCAAAGTCCCCACCTACTCTTGGGTGGTTATAACAATAAGGACATGTCATTCAAACGGCACAAACGTTCTCCTCCACATTCAACCAACATCACAAACACACCTATGTGTGTGGAATCTTGCTGTGCAGAGATCGGCAGCTGTGTTTCCTCCTCAGTATGTCAGGAATGCTTTGATTAGTAAGGCACTTTGGCATAATTTGAGGCTGCGAGAAACTCTTCATAATTCAAGTCCTTTTAAGGGTGAATAATCTCTAACTGGTCAAAGTAGGACTCTTGAGACGATCCCACTGTTGGCTTTCTTGCTTACATTCATGCACGTGGATGGTTGGTGCAGGTAGAATTCAGTGGAGTTAGCTGCCCCCCAAACACCCACTGCCTTGGCTGAAGAAGGGTGACTACCTGAGGGACAGCTGTTGCTGCTTATTAACAGAATCGCATATCAAAGAGGGGAAAACGTACTGAACCTGCTTGAAATTTTCATAATGGACGAATACACCCCATTTAATGGTCACATCAGCAATTTAAAGTTAAACTGAATGATTTTTTTTGTTGAAAGTATTGGATGGGAAAGTTAGATGCTCTTTGAAGCGTTTTTGAATCAATGTTGCTAATGGAGGGGGAGAACAACTAATTATTTTCTCCCATCTGAGGGCAGTGACTTGCACTAATGGAACTTAAGTGCAGAATGTTTTTAAAAATCTGCTGGAGTTGAGAAGGGAATTTGTGGCCTTTTTCTTTTCACTTACCACTTTTTTGGTTGGGTTGGTAGGTCAGGAGTTTAGTTCAAAAACGTTTCCTGAACACAGTTAAAGATGTGCTTTTTACTTCAGGACAATCCTTTGTAAATGGTTAAGTGCACATAAATAGGGATCAGTTCAGTAAATGCTGCACTTTACACAGATTCTACATTGATCATGAGGTGTGGTTGCAACCCAATGAAATTCCTTGGACATGTGCATTATTTTTGCCATCCTGTTGCATTGTGTAGTGGCACTCCGCAGTCTTGTGAGCACAAAAGGTAATGGGAATAGTTCTTGTATTAAATATATATATCTCCTCCCCTTTCCCAGTAAATTCCTATTTATTATACAAAACAATTTCTTGTGTCTGCAAAAAAAGGACAATTTATACAATAGATGGGTAACTTATTTTTACATCTCATCTATTAGTTGGGAAAGCTTATTAATGGAAACATAATTGGACACTTGTCATGTTTTAGGATAATAAATGAATATAACGTCATTGTTTTCTGCATTGTCTTTCCTCCAGTACATAAGTGTTTGTGTGCAGACCCACTTGTGTGGTTTTTTCCCCCAAATTAAGCCTGATTTGAAAATTGCCACTATTCACAGGTGGTTCAAACGTAAATAATATGGCCCATGTTTATTATCCATAGTGTTGTGGTTTTGAACAAGCATCATCCTGAATGCTGCAGACCATTTGGTACTACCCACAGGTCAAAGGTTGTATAGAACAATTCATTAATTAATCCTGGCAAGAGAAGATGTTTTCTTAAACCCCCAGGAATCTCATCAGTCTTTGTCATCCGTTCAGTACATAGTTGTCTCAGCAGTGAGTGTTCTGCCGGAGTTTCAGAATCATTCATGGAAGCCAATTTAAAACAACTTTTAGTCTAAATTTACACTTGCGGAAATCTGAAATAGGAGCAGAAATGGGCCATTGTCAGCTCCACCATTTGATCATGGCTGTGTTTCTCAACCCCATTCTCTTACCTGCTCCCTGTAACCCTTGTTCTCCTTACTAATCAAGAACCTATCAACGACTTAGCCTCCACACCATTCCGTGGCAATGCATTCCATAGATTCACCACCCTCATCTCAGTTCTAAAGGGGTCATCCCTTCACTCAGCTGTGCTTTGGGTACTGGTTTCTCCTACTTGTGGAAGCACCTTTATCATGTCCACTGTATCCTGGTTGTTCAGTATTCTGTAAGTGTCCATTAGATTCCACCCCCCCCCCCCCCCAATCCTCTCCTTTGAGAGCAGACCCAGAGTCTTCAACTGCTCCTCTCAATAATAAGCCGTTCATCATCAGGATCATTCTTGTAAACTTCCTCTGGAAACCGTAAGAGAACCCTGAACTAGGACTCCCAAGTCCTTTTGTGCTTCAGATTGACAGAAGTAACAGCCTATGGATGTGATGGAAAATGTTTGTTGTACCCCATCCTACAGCAAGTACATTCTATAGGCATGGTTGACATCCTTCCATCAACAAGAGGCTGGGAATTATTTTTAGCATGCGTTGTTTATTGCTTTTCAGGAACATAAAAAAAAATTAGATTACACAAACTATTTACACTTTTTTTTAAACAATTATATAACATTTGTTTAGATAGCATTTTAAAAAGTTTACCACTACTAGAAACAGTGAGTACCAACACCTAACTGGCAATCATGTCATTCAGATAGCAACTTGTCTGAGGTTCTTTAAGGAGCTTATTTGCTATATCAGTGAAGTTATGTTCATAAGCCAGTTTGTAAACCAGATAAATATTCTCACAGTACTGCAGTAACCTCTTCAAGTTCTGACTTGCTGCAGTATCTCCCTTGTGTTGTTTAAACCTGGAAATGTTTTTGAGAGAGAGAAAAAAATAAGCATGATAACTTTCATTTCTGCAATTCACTCCATCTTTCAACTTATTTCCCCATATCCCTGAAGCACTGTCACATATTACGTGTTTTTAGACTTTGATTAATCAGGCATTCTACGTGACCTTGACATTGAAATTGAAATATTCTGTTTATGGCTTCTAAGACACCGATTCTTAAACTCGTCATTAAAAGGAATCAAAGACACCCTTGATCACTGAAGTCCAAAGACTCAGCAGGTTATAGAGATGCCACAGACCAAGTTAACTAACACATTTATTTCAACATATACTGGAAATGAAGTTTCTTTTGGCAGTGGCCACATGTTTAACTGTGCTATGTCAGTACTGGGTGCAAGATAACACCTGTATTTGTTTCATTGACCACCTCTTCTGAGAGAAAATTAGTAGTTTTTTTCTTATTCCTTGCCAACCCCCAGTTTGAGCTTTTTCTTATTCTCTTATGGAACATGAGCATCACTGGCTAGCTGATCATTTATTGCCTGTTCCTCGTTGCCCTTGAGAAGGTGGTGGTGGTGTGGTGGAGGTATACCCACAATGCTGTTGGGGAGGGACTCCCAGGATTTTGACCCAGTGACAATAAAGGAACAACAATATTTTTTTAAGTCCAGATGGCGAGTGGTTTGGAGGGTAACTTGGAGGTTGGATGTTCCCACATTTATGTATATCCTTCTAGATGGAAGTGGCCATGGTTTGGAAAGTTCTGCCTAAGGATCTTTGGTAAATTTCTTCATTGCGTCGTGTTGATGGTGGATGGAGTGGATGTGATGCCAGTTAAGTGGCTACCTTGTCCTGAATGGCATCAAGCTTCTTTAGTGTTGGAGGCGCACCCATCCAAGCAAGTGGGGAATATTCCATCACACTCTGGACTTGTGCCTTGTAGATAGTGGACAGGCTTTGGGGAGACACCAGGTGGGTTATTTACTGGAGGTTTGAAGCAACTGTATTTATATGGCAAGTCTGGTTAAATTTCTAGTCAATGGTAATTCCAAGGATGTTGATCGTGGGAGAATTCTATGATGGTAATGCCATTTGCTGTCAAGGCAAGATTGTCTCTTATTGGAGATGGTCACTACCTGGTATTTATGGCGTGAATGTTACTTGCCATATCTCAACCCCAGGTTTTGTCTCTCACCCATCCTACCTAATTGTTAGGAGATGAACGCTCAAATGACAGTTCCGTTTTATTCTCAAAGGTTGCATAAAATTACCGGTGAGAGGTTCGCCTATTCAATTTACTTTACTGAATACGGAGATTCAAAAACAACACTAAGCACTTCCAAGGCAATAAAGATGTTTCATACAGTGAAGTCTGAGTAGGAGCTGCAAGGCTGTACTCACTTGTTCGAAATCTCTTCAAACAGACTGTGTTGCAGGTGGTGCTGTTGCTTAAACTCCTCAAGGTAGGAAAACTCGCCACGAACTATAACATGTTCGTATAGCACCTCAGCCCAATCAGGTACAAAGTCATATGCCTCTGCAACTATAGCAGCCTACAACAAAGGAAGAGAAGAGACTGACAATTTCACAGTCACAAGTTGAATGAAAACATTTATCAATAAATCTGCTGTATCTAACTAACTTATTAAAAATGGCTTCAGACTTGCACATTGACAATGATAGGAGCAGTATGAGGCAGAACACTTGAGGTTGTCCAGTGTAATTTTCAAATAAAATTAAATAATTTCACCTGTTGTGAAGAGTGGCTAATCTGTCTTTTCAATTGGAATGAGATTGCTCACCTGGAAAGCAGGAAAAGGAATCTGCTCTGGGGATTCTATCCCAGGCTACACATTTTTGCTTTACTTATAATCAAGATAAACTGCAATAAAACAGAACTACAATCAAATGGTAAAGTCTTAATTTTGCTGGAAGATAATTCATTGCTTGTTACAGGAAGCACAAAAGGTAACATATTTAATAAACTGAAGAGATTATTCTCTTTAGTGAATCACATAAAACAGGAAGCAGTACCTTTAAACCTACAACTATACTTCACTCCTACAGGATATCTCTTGTTACTGGAAAATTAGACCACACCTGGAGTTGTGGATGCAGTTTTGGTCTTCTCAGGAAAGGTATTGTGTCATAGAAGGCAGTTCACCAGACTTGATCCTGAGATGGTGAGACTGTCCTGTGAAGAATGATTGGGCAAACTGGGCCTGCATTCTCAAGAGTATTGCAGAATGATTGATTGCATCAAAACTTGGAAAATAAAAATAATGGACTTACCACTAAGGTCTTAGATGAGGGCAGGACTTACTCATGGTGGCTCAGTGCTTAGCCCTGCTGCCTCTCAGTGCCAGGGACCTGGGTTCACTTCTAGCCTCAGGTGACTGTGGAGTTTGCACATTATCACCGTGTCTGTACGGATTTCTTCCAGATGCTTCAGTTTCCTCCCACAGTCCAAAGATTTGCATATTGGGATGGATTGGCCATATTGCCCATAGTGTCCAGGGATGTGTAGTCTAGGAAATTAGCCATGGGAAATGCAGGATTATAGGGACGGGGTAGGGGTCTAGGCGGGATGCTCTTTGGAAGGTCAGTGCAGACCCAATAGGCTGTATGGCCTCTTTCTACACCAGGGAATCTCCAGCTTGTATCGAAGTCTACTGGACTACTGCAGCAGAACAAGGTACTGCATGGTAAACTGGTTGGTAAGATTAGATCAAGTGGATAAAAATTGGCTTGACAGTAGGAGACAGAGTGTGGTGGTAGAGGGTTGTTTTTCAGACTGGAGGCCTGTGATCAGCGGTGTGCGACAAGGATCGGTGCTGGGTCCTCGGTTCTTTGTCATTTATATAAGTGATTTGGATGAGAACATGGGAGGCATGGTAAGTAAGTTTGTGCATGACAACAAAATTGGTGGTGTAGTGGACAATGAGGAATGTTATCTAAGATTACAACCGGATCTTGATCATCTGGGCCAGTGGGCTGAGGAATGACAGATGGCATTTAATTCAGATAATTGCAAGGTGTTACATTTTGGTAAAACAAACTAGGGCAGGACTTACAGTTGATGTTAGAGCTCTGGAGACTGTTGTCAAACAGAGTCCTAGGGCTACAGGAATTAGTTCCTTGAAGTGATGTCACTGGTAGATAATGTGGGCATTTGGCAAGCTTGCCTTCATCGGTCAGTGCATTTAGAGTGCAGAGCTGAGATGTCATGTTGTGGCTGTACAAGACATTAAGGCCACATCTGGAAAACTGCATACAATATTGGAAAGAACACAAAGGATGTCACCAAGACTGGAGGGTGACTTTATATAGATGTCTATAAAATTATGAGGGGCATAGATAAGGTGAATAGCCAAGGCTTTTTTTCTCTCAGGTTAGGGGAGTCCAAAACCAGAGGATTTTTTAGGTTAGAGGGAAAAGATTTAAAAAAGGACCTGAGGGGAAACTTTGTGTGTATGAAATGAGCTGCCAGAGGAAGTGGTTGAGGTGGGTACAATTACGACATTTGGACATGTACATGAATAGGAAAGGTTCAGAGGGATATGAGCCAAACACAGGCAAATGGGACTAGTTCAGTTTAGGAAGCCTGGTTGCCTGGGTGGAAGGGTCTATGAGTTGTTATATAAGAGTCATACAGCCTGTGTTGTACGACTCTATAATAAGAACAGAAATATATGCACGAGAGCGAGGTGGGGAGTTAAAACTGCAACCAAAATCTGGGTTCATGCTTGTGCACACGGTGAGAACCAAGGTGGTGAAACATTTTGCACAAAAAGGGTACAAAGTAAAAGGGAGGAGAGTGTCAGGGTGACTGAGAAGTGGACCAGCATATTGTGGAGGTATGGTCCTTTCAAATGATTACTGGATTGTCTGTTTGGTGGTGGCATTAAGCTTAAGGCAGAAATGACAAGAGGATGATTCTGAATGGAGGATAATGAGGTGGGAAGTGAGACAAAAACAAAAATTGCTGGGAAAACTCAGCAGGCCTGGCAGTCCTGTTCAGAACTCAGTTCTGAATAAGAGTTAACTCTGCTTTCTCTGCACAGACGCTTCCAGATCTACTAAGTTTTTCCAGCAATTTATGTTTGTGGTTCTGATTTCCAACATCTGCAGTTCTTTGGGTTTCTTTTGCTGAGGGCAATGGGAGGCCTCATGTGGATGCATGAGGTAATGGAAGCACAGAACAGAACTGCTGCAAGAAATAGACCAGACAGGATTTAGGGTCTGCCAATGATGCTGGTGGGGAATCCTCAACTGAGGAGGGACAATAACATCTTATAAGCATAGCGGCCTCTTGTTCAGACTCTATTCCATTCCATTAGTTCCTGCACCTCTGTCACACTGTCCCATTGATGCAAGCATGTTTTTTTATTTTGGTTCTTTGTTGCCTTTTGTCATTGTCTGCTACCAAACCCACTGTGGCATTAGCGGAGTGTCTGTTAGTTCTGTGGCAGAATGTCAGGAAGTTGGGAGGTGGGAGGGAAGGGGAGAGGTTAGCATCTCTGCTAGAACCACTGAACGGAATCAGCTGAAAATTCTGCCTCATCTGGCCTAATGTTTGCTATTTATTTTTGCTTATGGAAAAATTTTGCAAGTTTCTTTTGGGGGGGAAAAGAGGGAAGTGCTTGCAAAATAAGGTCCAAGTGATATTTTCTCACAATGCATCCAATGTGCCATGAACCCAGGGACCCAGTAGGGACTTGCATGTTCCTTTGTATCTGTACACCATTTTGACTTCCCACTTCCAACAAAGCTTGTGGTTTTGAGAAAGACACAAATCTAGCATAGTTTGAGGTTTTGAATTTACTAGAGAAATGAGATTACAATTCATTAGTCGACAGTGAGCTTGAAGTGTTTCAATAGCTGATATGTTAGCCTATTGCTTTACTCAGGTTCTAGAACCAACAAGCTCACAGTATGAATTATCTGAAGATCTGAAATTCAAAACATCAGGCGAGTCAAATATCCAATCTGGGCCCTAATTTTAAACGAAATCTAATGCTAGCATGAAGGGAAGGGTATGATAAAAAAAATCATCAAAACTCTCCCATGGATAAGCTCAGAGAACAGCTTTACCAGATTTGCAAATGAAGCGAGACACCTTGATTTAGATTATTTTTAAATGTCCAATGGAATAATTCTTTCAAAGTACCTGATAGAACCTCGGCAAGGAGAGGATACATGGCATCAGATCATTTCTCTGGAGATTGATTAATTGCACGTCCTGACTGTTGTTTAGGAGATGGAGCTGCAGAGTGACCAGTTTGGCCAGTTTCACACACTGAGAGGCACGTCGGATACACGAGTCCTGGGAAGAGGAAGAAGGCGTCTGAGAGCTGTTTAAAATTCTCAAATTCAGTACTTTAAATCCGTAAACTAGGTATTACTCAGCTTCAGAAATCCTGCCTTAGACACCATCATCCTCAATAATTTAATCTTGTCCTGCCAAGCTACAGGCCATTGTATTTTTTAAACAGAATTGGTAGCAGCCAATTATGGTTTGTTTTGAATACTTTAGTGCAAATGATCACTTCAGTAGCTGGACCCACAGTTCCAATGATCTACAAGCTGGCTTCATGCATGGAGTAAGCTGGAGCAGGGTGATTGGGAGAACACTAAGCCAATCCCACTGGTGTTTACTTGACAGTGCCATATACCACACTCCAGATTGCTGATAGACTCAACAAGATCCTCAAATTTCTTTTTAAAGTTACTAACTTGTCTGTTTCCATCAATCTTGCCTGTAGCACATTCAAATCATCACTACAAGAACGCAAAAAGGAACTTACCTAAACATAAAACAGACAGAAAAAAAAAGGCAGACATCTAAACAGCAATTTAAAAAGGAGGACGTTGGGTTTAATGAAGGAAAACCCACTGTAAAGCCTAAAGGACAATATACAAAGGTTGTGTCAGGGACCAAAGGATCACATAAGGCACTGGTTTCATGACACTTGTCATTTTCAGGAAAAGCAGACCTGAAGCTTGCAGTGGTTGATTCGATGAAACAGGTCACCCCTTTTAAGGCTGATGCAATAGTAAACAAAATAAATTATAAATCTGGATAATCACAGCCAATGATCTATGAATTGCTGCTTTAATCCATATGAACCTGGAGTACAATACTGTTGGTTTGTCTCCTAATGAGCCATCTGCTTTTGAAATGTACAAGATGTGGTTTTATTCATAGACAAGCTGTTTCCAGCCAGCAAGGGGACATGAGGTTTCAATGGAGAGCATTTAAAACTTTAGCAGGGGAATTTCCACAGAGATATCCTAATCTCCCACCATAACTCTAGAGAAAGAGAGCACGTATGACCATCTGTAGTTAGAAATTCCATGTAATGAACAATATTGCTGAGCATCACAGCTTAACATAAACAAAAATATCCAATCTGATGGCTGGCATCAAAGGTATTTTAGAACAATGTTTTCAAGAGATGGGAACAAAGACAATATCATGAAAATGGAAGCAGCTGAAACAGTTTCATTTCTATCAACTACCCAAATAATCTGCAATTCCACCATGCAGACAGAAAACAAGACTGTTAAACCAACTAGCATTTTTATGCACCTCCATTGCAGGTTATCTATTAAACAAGATCTCTGATGGAACAATGTCACTCACTGTGGAGTTTGGAACTTCGATCAAAGTGCCCATTGGAAAATTAGTGTGAGGGTTTAAGCATTTAATGCCTAATTTCTGCACTCTGAACAAAACCAAAGTATTTGCGATGAGCAACCTCCAAGCCCAGGTTGACATTTGAGTTTGTGTATTTTCACTGAAATGTTAAATCAATGTTCTATCTAGCTTCTCTGCAGACAGCAAAACATTCCAGTGTTAACTGAAAGAGGAGCAGAGGAGTCCCTCCCCATTTTTTGGCCAGTATTTTATCCTTTGACCAACACCTACAACACAACAGTGCTCCAGTACTTAAGATGGCTTTGTGCAGCACTCTGAAATGCCCTGAGATCACAAACAGTGCTCCAAGTCTTGTAACTCACTCAGAGATGCTGGAGTCAGAGAGAACACAGTGTGGAGCTGGAGGAACACAGCAGGCCAGACAGTATCAGAGGAGCAGGAAAGTTGACATTTCAGGTCGGGACCCGAAACGGGTTCTGACCCGAAAGGTCAACTTTCCTGCTCCTCTGATGCTGCCTAGCCCGCTGTGCTCCTCCGCCTCCACACTTATCTCCAGGGTCTCGTTACTTCTTTCCAGTATTTCTAGCTTGTAGCTTCTACTGACTTTAACAAAGTGAAGAACCAGAGGCTTGTCTTTAATTCAGGAAGCTGAAAGATACCGATCAGAAGGATAATTTAACAAATCTGTTTCTTAGTGATAAGTGATTCAAGAAGTATACAGGATTCAAGACTGAAGTGCATTTTAAACAATCGCTCCAAATGCCAGTCTTAATGTCACTTGCCTCTTCAGAGAGTTCAAACAGAAACAAGTCTGAAGATTATCAAATATTACAATTACACGTATTGCTTGCTTTCAAAATATCTAAATTAAATCTCATTGTATAATTTCCTATGATAGTTACAGGCTTACACCAAGTTAGGTGACAATTTCTGGAGAAACAGGATGAGGCAGTTAGAGAGAGGTTAAATTGGCAAGTTTGAATCTACCAAGTACAGTAAGAATTAATGTTTTTCTTTCTGATGCATGGATCTGTATATCAAGATTGTTATGGTCATAGGTGAAGGTAATTCTGTACAAGTCTGATCCCAAGGTAAAATCTGGCTTAAATCAACCCCAAGTCCCATTTTTGTACTTTGTTTACCACTGCAGTCAGTCACTGAATATATTCACAAGAGGCTGCCAAAGTTTATCACACACCAAAGGAGAAAACAGAAACAGGTGATGTCACACTTAGAGTCATAGATATGTACAGCACGGAAACAAACCCTTCTATCCAACTCGTCCATGCCGATCAGATAGCCTAAATTAATCTGGTCACATTTTGCCCTCTAAACCCTTCCTATTCATGTACCCATCCAGGTGCCTTTTACATGTTGTAATTGTACCAGCCTCCACCACCTCCTCTGGCAGCTCATTCCATACATGCACCACCCTCTGCGTGAAAAAGTTGCCTCTTAGGTCCCTTTTAAATCTTTCCCTTCTCATCTTATACCTATGCCCTCTAGTTTTGGACTCTGCTACCCTAGGGAAAGACCTTGACTATTCACCCTATCTATGCCCCTCATGATTTTACAAACTTCTATAAGATCACCCCTCAGCCTCCCACGGTCTGAGGAAAATAGCCCCAGCTTATTCGGCCTCTCCCTATAGCTCAAATCCTCCAACCCCAGCAATATCCTTGTAAATCTTTTCTGAAATCTTTCAAGTTGTACAACATCCTTCCTACAGCAGGGAGACCAGAATTGAATGCAGATTTCCAAAAGTGGTCTAACCAATCTCCTGTACAGCTGCAACATGGCCTCCCAACTCCTATACTCAATGCATTGACCAATAAAGGCAAGCTTACCAAAGGCCTTCTTCACTATCCTATCAACCTGCAACTCCACTTTCAAGGAACAATGTACCTGTACTCCAAGGTCTCTTTGTTCAGCAACACTCCCCAGGACCTTCCCATTAATTGTTAAGTCCTGCCCTGACTTGCCTTTCCAAAACGCAACACCTCACATTTATCTAACTTAAACTCCATCTGCCACTCCTCAGCCTATTGGCCCATCTGATCAAGATTCCGTTGTACTCGGAGGTAACCTTCTTCGCTGTCCACTTCACCTCCAATTTTGTTGTCATCTACAAACTTACTAACCATACCTCCGTCCAAATCATTTATATAAATGACAAAAAGCAGTGAACTCAGCACCAATCCTTGTGGCACACTGCTGGTCACAAGCCTCCAGTCTGAAAAACAACCTTCCAACACCATCCTGTCTCCTACCTTTGAGCCAGGTCTATATCCAAGTGGCTAGCTCTCCCTATATTCCATGTGATCTAACCTTGCTAATTAGTCTACCATGAGGAACCTTGTTGAACTCCCCCTCCCATTCCTCAGACGACATGTCCATCCTGGGCCTCCTGCAGCCACAACGATGCCACCTGAAGGTTGCAGGAACAGCACCTCAGATTCTGCTTGGGAACCTTGCAGCCCAATGGTATCAATGTGGACTTCACAAGCTTCAAAATCTCCCCTCCCCCAACCGCATCCCAAAACCAGCCCAGCTTGTCCCCGCCTCCCTAACCTGTCCTTCCTCCCATCTATCCCCTCCTCCCACCTCAAGCCCCACCCCCATCTCCTACCTACTAACCTCATCCCGCTCCCTTGACCTGTCCATCCTCCCTGGACTGACCTATCTCCTCCCTAACTCCCCACCTACACTCACCTTTACTGGCTCCATCCCCACCTCTTTGACCTGTCTGTTTCCTCTCCGCCTATCTTCTCCCCGCCTCCCCCTCTCTCCCTATTTATTTCAGAACCACCTTTCTTCAGAAATGGGGGAAGAGAAGGGTCTAGGCCCAAAATGTCAGCTTTCCTGCTCTTCTGATGCTGCTTGGCCTGCTGTATTCATTTCATGGGGTCTTTTTCTTAAAATCTAATTTACATGCATGTAAATAAATTTTCAGACAACCAAAACCACTTTCGGAACTCAAAAATAAAGTTAAAACTATTTATGCCCTTCCTGATATGCATATAATACAGAAATACAAATCAAACTGAAAGCTATATTTTGTTCTATCAAAATCAGAACCCAAATTCCCAAATGTCATGAACTCTCAACACTATATAAAAGTAACACACACTAATATGGAATTTCCTGATCTCAGATGTTCCAAAGTACCTTTCAGCTAATTAAGTCCTTCTGAAGGGCAATGTACTAAATGCTTTCATGTCTGTATATCTGTCTATTGTGAGCTTGTGAACTGTGGGGGACGTCACAACTAGAGTGGGGTGAAGAGAGCAATTGCTATGATAAAACGCACTTTACACTCTAACAATTGTCCAACTTCAACCCAAAGCTTCCTTGTGATGTAAATTTTGGATTATTTGTTTAAAATATGATCCACACAGATGTGGGAATGCTGCAAATGGCGTGTTACATGACTCCAGTTCCGCTAACCCTGCCTGAGAGCAGGTGGGACTTTTGACAAGGTGGGCTCCCAATGCAGCTGGGAAGCCAGTCTATGGACAAAGTGTCCAAGAAGATGAGAACACTTCCTGCCACATCTCCACACCACCTCCACTGGCTTTCTCTGGTGGTGTGCCCTATGATGGAGGGGCCTTCAACTACTCATGAAATGCCTGACAATGGGAGAGAGATTGCCACCATTATACTGGGATATTACTTGGTGGTGGGAGAGTGCTGGGTGTACTGCCCCTTGCTATCCAAGTATCATTCCATCCTCCTGCCTTCCAGCTTATCCCTAAACGGATGGGCATAACTCAGCAATGACCGCTCCCCCCTCCACCCCAACAGACCCCAGCACCATTTTCATCACACTGCCATTAGTACCCCATAGCTACCTGGTGCCCAAGCTCTACAATCCTTCTCCAAATATCTCCATCTCATTATCCTCTGTATAAACTGTCCTTTAAAAGTGTCTCAAGCTTTTGGTCACTTGTCCTAAAGTTGCCTTCCGTGGCTCGTATCACATCTTGTTTGATGATACTCCTGTGAAGTGTCTTGTCATGAAATACAAATTGTAGTTGTTACAAAATCTGAAATTTTTGCATGTGTAACAACATCCTGATTCTGAGAAAAACAAAATGACCAAAGTGAGGATTTCAACAATGTTGAAGTATTTCAGGATGGTGGGAATTGGAGCCCTTGCTGGAAGATGAAGGTCACTTTGTACACACATTTTATTCAAAGAAAATGATTCCCAGGTATCAAGAGGAACCTTACAGTGATACAGGAAATGTTTGCCCAAATAAATCCAATCTTGAACAGTGGTGTTATAGACACTTCCAGTACCAAACAGCTAGCAATATCTAATGACTGCTACTAGGATCCAATGGCATACAAGGTACGCAATCTCTTGTCTCCCTAAATCGGCAAGTTGGACTGAAAGGTCTGTTTCCGTGCTGTACATCTCTAAGACCCAATTTGAAAATCCGCCTGTAGCATGTTTCGCTACACAATGCAATGTCGCTATAACATTCCATTCTAAATATCTATTGCTTGGATGAACCTAATGGAAACCCCAGCATTATCTGAAGAGGAGGATGCTTTCCCTTTGTCCTACTCAGCATTGAACACTCAATAAATACCACAAATTGATTATTCTGCTTGTTGGTGCTTGTTACACTGTCATTGCATTTTCCTACAGAGTTTCTGCACTTCAAAAGCCATTCATAATGTAATCCAGGGCACTGTGTGAAAGTATTCATCTATTTGCAACAGTAGACAGTAAATTAAATACACTTCACAGTTTGAGCTCTAAATATCCAGACCTTCGAATAGCTCTCAGCAGCATCTTTCAAAAAATTCAAGACTTTCACCAGAGATTTCTTCAATTCAGGAGTCACTTCTGAAACACAGAAAGGAAAGTGTAACAGAATGCAAGGAGCAAGCCTCAGGAGAATCTCAAAATCATGCAAAATTGAGATTGAGATTTTTTCTACATTATACATAAGTGGAGGGGTTCTGAAACTTCATCAGTTTATTTTCAACAGTCCAGTTGACAATAGAACTACAATTATCTAATTAAATATAATTACTATAGAAAATAAATGTCAAAAAATACTTCAGTTGCTCTACTGATAAAACTGTAAAGCAGAACTGAAAGCAAGGTCTTTTCCTGCAACATTTTAATCCTTCTCCATTCCATCAAAGCATTTCCAATTTAAAAGCCAAAAGGAAATTCCTAAGGTTTGGAATTAAATTGTACCTTCACAGAGAAAGAGCACAAAAGCCTCAGCAGTTAGTGATTGAGTTTCTGGGGCTAGGACAATGCAAATCTGCCAGCACAGATGATGGTGGAAATCTCAAAACACTTGGGCTCAGTGTTTTCCAGGAACATAACGGGAGGTAAAAAAGTGATTCTCTGGATTAAGCCTCACCTATAAAACTGTCCCCTTGTTGAGTTTTGTTTTAGCACATGGACTGCAGTAGCTTAAGGTGACAGCTCACCACCCCCCCCATCTCAAGATCAGCTAAGGACGGGCAATAAATGCTGGCCCAGCCAGTGATGCCCATATCCCACGAGTGAATAAATTAGAAGATCATCCCAGGTCTTCAGGGAGAATTCCACTGTTTGTGCTGGTTAAGGAAGCTCAATTTGCATTCCATTTGCCCAGGCACACATCCAATCAGAATGGTTCAGTAACCCCTTTTAAATATGTGAAGGAATGTTTGTTACAGTACACAAACAGAAAATAAAGCAAGTGACTGCTCTGCAATGCCGCCTAACTGCACTGGTAAGGACCACAGCCTGCACTCACATATGTCCCAAAATGGGACACTTTTCCCAGCTGGAAATCTTTCAAATGGGAACACAATCCCACTTGTACTCCACCCTCCGACATGGAACACTCTACACTAGTGCCCTTCCAAATCTGGGACACTTCCCGCTGTGGGGAATCATTTAAATACAGTCATCCTGTTACAGGAAGGATATTATTACAGTGGAGAGGGTTCAGAAGAGAGTCATCAGGATATTGCCGAGTATGAAAGGTTTAAGTTAGAAGGAGAAACTAGATAGGCTGGGACTTCTCTCGCTGCAGCATAGGAGGTTGAGAGGTGACCTTAAAGAGGTTTATAAAAACATGAGAGGTATAGATAGGGTTAATGCCAGCTGTCTTTTCCCTAGGGTGGGGAATTTCAAGACTGGGGAGGAGGAGACGTGAGAGGAGAGAGATTTAAAAAAAAGGATGAGGGACTTTTTTTTTGTACACAGAAGGTGGTTTGCCTGTGGAATGAACTTCCTGGGGAAGTGGTGGATCAGAGCACAGTTACAACGTTTAAAGGACACTTAGCTAAGTTCATGAATAGGATAGATTTGGAGGGAAATGGGCCAGGAGCAGGCAGGTGGAACTGGTTTAGCTTGGAATTATGTTCAGCATGGACTGGTTGGACCGAAGGGTCTGTTTCCTTGCTTATGATTCTAAGGTTTGAAGCTTTTACATCTGTAGTGGCTCAGGTGTGTTTTAGTAAGAAGTGCTTTGCCATCTAATCAACACAATTTTGAGCTCATTCATGCAGGTAATTTCCTATTTGTATCCAAAGTGCAAACATTAATGTTTGATGCATCATTATAAAACTTTAGAAACAGGAAACAAAGCAGTTTCCCCACTGGATACTCACCCCAGGATTGCGACTCTATGATTTTAAGTTGTACACGGGCTGCACCCTCGTGATTTTCCCCAATCTCACGACACATGCTGAAGCAAAAAGCCACCATGTTGTGTTTTTCACTATCCCCGGGGAGACAGCGCTTGATGTAATCTAGCAAAGCTGTCTTCAGGTCTCCATTCTGCATTTCATCAAAACAGTGTCTCAAAAATCAGCAACATAGCAAGATGAAAACACAAAGGTAGACTGTTGGTAAGCATACAATGGTGAGCCAAAGTGGCAGGACCAAAGCTAAGAGTGGACAATCCCTACAAATCAAAATCTGTTTGATATTTGTTCAGTCATTATGCCACTAATCTCATAATTCAGGCGGTGGAGTTGAAATTCCACCATCCTCACATGGACTGTAGTTGTTTACCACTTCTTAAGGGCAGTTAGGAATGGGCAAAAGACAACACTTAACCCAAGGATTAATTGTTTTAAAAAGCTCCAGTCCTAGACTAGATGGTGATTCATTTAGGGGAGGCACAGTGATTAGCACTGCTGCCTCACAGTGCCAGGGACCCGGGTTTGATTCCAGCCTTGGGCGACTGTGTGTGGGGTTTGCACAGTCTCCCCATGTCTGCATGGGTTTCCTCCGGGTGCTCCAGTTTCCTCCCACAGTCCAAAGATGTGCAGGTTGGGTGGACTGGCCATGCTAAATTGCCTGTAGTGTTCAGGGATGTGTAGATTAGGTGGGTTATAGGGGGATGGGACTGGGTGGGATGCTCTGAGGGTCAGTGTGAACTTGTTGGGCTGAAGGGTCTGTAGGAATTCTATGATTCTATGATTTCACCAGGATAATCAGGGATGGGCAATGAACACAGCTGTGCCAATGTTGCAAACACCCACAAAACAAAATTACGACAAAGTCTGATTTATTCCCAAATATTAATCTCATTATCTTTCTATTTCAATTGAACAGGCTATCAGAATTCTGGCCCAACAGGTCATCTGGAAGATAACAACTCCAAGGTCCCGCAATCCTGAACGACATTAATCAACCTTGTAAATGTGCTCTTATGTAGGTGAAATGTTTAAACCCGTGTGCCTTGAAGCAAATAAAGCAAAATGGCAATAAACACAAATTATAAAAAGGAAAAGGAAAATTCTTGATGAATTATTGTGGCAGAGCAGGAGGGGAATCATAGATGAAGCAACTTTAACTACTTTCCCAGTCTACTTCCCAGATAGCCCTCACTTACTGATTCAACATTTTTCCTCAGTAGCATTTCAAACCTATGATTTTCATGTAGTAGGTCAAATATGTACGTCATGTCATTGTATCGGCCAATGCCAGTCACCAACCGGACCTGGGGGAGAGACAAGGATATTCACAGTGCTGTTCGTTCTCTTAATAATGCATTTTTAAACCTTTCTCTCAATTAAAGCACAACTCAGTTATGGCCTGAAAACTCTACATGATCACTTACATGCTCATCAGAAAACAAAATCCTCTCATCAGGGGAATATTTCATTATCTACAGGAATTCACATAGTATCAAACCATTTGGAAACATTACAGTGGATTGGAGTCTTAGGTTTGTTATATAGTCAAATTTAGTAGCTAAAAGGACTGATTAATTTAACTGGTTGATGTTTTTGGTATCACTGAGGGAGGATTGTTAGACTAGGCACTGTTCCTTGGATAGACTAACATAATCTTTAATCTATGAAATTCACTCCACCAGATTGTAGTGGAGGTCAAGACATTGAGTAAATTTAAGGAGGACAAATAACAGATTTTTACTTAGTAATGGGTTAAAGGGTTATGCTGAGTGGGCAGGAATGAGATCAGACATGATTGTATCAAATGGTGGAGCAGGTGTGAGGGGCTGAATGGCCTACTCCTGCTCTGAGTCCTTATGTTCTTAACATTGACTTGAACAAACCAATGGAACTGTGACAAAAGTTTAGTCTTGCATCAAATAAGGAATAAGTAGTTGTGTCAGAAACTCTCATTACATTTAAGCAGTTCTTAGAAATTCACTTGCGTTGCCATAGCCTCCAGGTTTATAGGAGCTGGAAACTAGGATTTGTCAGATCTTTGTTGACCAACATGAACACAATGGGCCAAATGCACCCCCCTTCTGTGCTGCAGAAGTCTACAAGTTTACTAAAAACTTAAGTAGACAGGGGAATTGGCAAGGTGCAACATTAAGTAAACAGTCCTGAAGAAGCGTTCAGACCCGAAACGTTGACTTCCCTGCTTCTCGGACGCTGTCCGACTTGCTGTGTTTTTCCAGCTCCATATTTTTTGACTCTAGCTTCCAGCATCTGCAGTCCTTTCTGTCTCCAAGTTATTAAGTAAACACTGTCTGTCAGTGAAATGGATGATAAACAGAACCGTTTAGACCATAAGAAATAAGTGCAGAATTAGGCTATTTGGCCCATCAAGTCTGTTCCAACATTTGATCATGGTTGGTATGATTCTCAACTCCATTCTCCTGCCTTCTCTGCATAACCCTTGATCCCCTTACTAATCAAGGACCTTTCCAGGTCTTAAATATACTCAATGCCTTGGCCTTCACAGCCTTCTGCAGCAATAAGTTCCAAAGATTTACCCCCAATGGCTGAAGAAATTCCATATCTCAGTTGTAAAGGTTTGGGCCTATCACTGTGACACAGTGCCCTCAGGTTCTACACTCTCCTACTGGTAGAAAAATCTTCTCCACATTCACTCTATCCAGGCCCCTCAGTATTCTGTAAAATTTAAATCGGATTCCTGACACCATGAGCTCTTATTTAGCAGTCTCCTGTACAGTACCTTAACAAAGACCTTCTGGAAATCCAAATAGATCACATCCACTGGCCCTCCTTTGTCTAACTTGCCCGTACCTCTTCAAAGAATTCCAACAGATTTGTCAAGCGTGACCTCGTCAGGTATTTACATTTTCAATGAGTCGATCAACCTCATTAAATGTCATGGCTGACACTGAGAAATTAATTAGATCATGAGATTACCTGGTGACTGAACAGTCAATTCTTGAAATGTTGGTATACGCAACTCCACAGATTTGATAATGAGACTAATTCTTTATCTAGAATGGTTAACGTATTGGGAAATGCTTGGCATTAACATGCTTAACAGTTCGAAATTAACATCTGTGATATAAAGGCCTCTCCTGACAAACACACTGACCTCATACCTGACCTTTAATTTAGATCATTTGCATTGCTAGGCTCAGTGTGACAGGCAGCATTTCCTCTTCATTCGCATACAAGGTTATCAAATACATATTTATAAGGGGAATTCCAATCTCTTGTGGATTGATTCTGTATTTGGTGCTTTCTAAACATTACCACTTCCAAGTTATCTTGCTTGGAAACAAATCGAACTGTGAACTGTTTACAGCCTTTCAAAAGAGCCCAGAAACATGGCCTAACATAATGTGGGATATCCAACATAGTCTTGCGTATTTAAGAGATAAATATTGGTGCTGCTGCACACAAAGTCCAGGTTATAGGAGACTAATTGTGAGTACAGACCTTCTGTATGAATGTACATGAAATTTCTCAAGTGAAACTCATCAGAATTTGAGATTCAGTTTTAACATCAGCATCTCCCTCAGTGCTGCATTAGGTAGTCAGTCTACAGTCTGTGCTGAAATTCTGGGGTAGGGCTCCACTCACGAACTTCATGGGGCAGAGTTACCAACTGAGCCTAGCGACATCTGTTTCGGTGAAAATATACATGAACAGAGGTTTAGGAAGGAAGTAAAAGAAAGCTGATCCAGTTCAGGATATTACTTTTCAAGGAAATGCAACAGTACTTTCTGTTGTCTCAGCAATGGGACTGTGGTGATGTTAGAATTTGGATTAAATAAAGGTGCATGGCACAAGAACAGAGACAGCATTGTATCTAGGGAGATATGCAAGCATCAACCTGATGCATATGAAATCCAAAAGAAGAACTAATATATCCTCAAACACAAAGCAACAGTTATGTTACTGATATGGCAGAATATAAAGTTTTTACTTTTCAAAGTTCTAAAAGAAACTCGGTGCATGGAGACCAAGACCATTCAGGGATAAGGGATGTGTATGTACTACAAGCATCCAAGAGTACATTAGTTTCTTTGATGAACACAGAGAATTACACAATCTTGGATTGTTCAACAGTTAGTAAATTTCCATATTCCAGTAGTCAGTACCTTCTTCAGCAGCAGGACACAATCCTGAAGTATTCATGATCAGTTATACTTAAAGATAAAAAAAAATTCCGAGAGACAGGGAAAGAGCAGAGGAATGAGACCAATTGGATAATTTTTTTCACAAACCCAACACTGGTACAGTATAAATGGGTCAAACAATCTCACGTCATTCTCCATTAACTTGGCAACTGTATGGATCCGAAGCGGACTCATTGTGGCGACGGGAAGTTTGCCTTGGTGCTGTACCGGCACCGTCTGTGGCATCTGCATTGGCAAGGTCCAGTGAGGACTCGTAGTGGCAAAGGTGTTGGTGGAGCCAAAATAGCGCCAAAGAGTGGCAACTTTGGTTCCAGCATTGGCAGCACGGTGAAGGGGACCCCTGGCTGGTCACCAGGCCATGGCAGACCACTTAACAAGAAGGACTGTAAAGCTGAACACATTTTCTTCATTTTTCTACCTTTATATTCTACATTCTGGTTTATTTTGTGTGTTTTAAGATGGCAGCAGAATGTAGCAACACTATACACCCCCTTTCACTGTATTTTGTTTCAAAATACACATGATAATAAATAAATCAAATCAAAATTAATTCATGTCTTTACTCAAGTGTGACAAATCTTTCTTATAGAAAGAATAAAGAGAGACTTGAACTAAACCAATTTTAAGATTTTCCTCTTGTTTATACAGTAGTGTTTACTGGGTCCATACCATAAGGCTGTACTCTTCTTTGGGTGCGAGGTGTTTATGACTGAGATGGCGTGCAGCTTGCAACACTCGACTGATCCCCTCCATGTGACAGGTCAGGCTAAAACAGTCATGTGCCAGAATCAGGAGCTCAACAGCTTTGGGATCCATGAAAAGGGAAGGGAGACAAAGAGAAAGATCATTATTAGAAAGAATGAGTGAGTTTACCTTTGTACAGCCCTATCATGACCCATTATTTCCTAAAACACTTTAGGGTCAATGTAATTTGAAAGTGTAGCTACTGATGTACAAATCACAGAAGTTAATTGTTATTCAAGCAGCTCCCAAAAATAGCAAAAAATAAACAGCAAAACTATCTTCATTGCTTGAAGGGTTGTGATCCTGACAACACCAATTTAATGTGACTGCAGAAGAACTAAAGGTGGCAACGGGGAACACATTGTTACATCACGTGGTTAGGGTCTGGAATGGGCTGCTCGAGACAATGGTGGATTTAATTGTGACAATTAAAAAGAGAGATGAATAATTATCTGAAGATAAAACAAGTGTTCCAGGATGGATGCAGAATAACAAATTTGCAAAGAAATAACAGCAAGATGTACAACCTATGGAGTAGTTACAATGGGGGACTTGAATCACCCAAATATAGACAGCGTAAAGGTCAGAGATGGGGAATGAGTCCTTGAAGTGTATTCCGGAACAGTTTGGACAGCAGTATCTTTCCATCAGGAAAGGGGAACTGGTTCTTGGGAATAAGGGTGAGTCAAGGAGATGCAGTGTCAATGGTGGAACACTTAGGGGTTAATGCTCAGTAAATCATAATGTTTAGGCCAACTCTGAAAGAGGACAAATTATTATTAAATGCTGGGGGCGGGGAGGTGGGGAAGAGACAATATCCATGGGATAAGAATGTATTTGGGCCAAATAATTTGGAGTTAAAAGTTGGTAAAAAAGAAGAGATCGTCAAGGTTTGTACACTGAAAGGGAAGGATAGACAAACAAATCCCAAGCTCCTGGATAACAGGAGATAAAAATCATGATAAAGAGAAGAAAAAGCATGCTTCTGACAGAAGTTAGGTCCACAACACAATTGAGACTGAGACCAAATACAGAATGTTCAGAGGGTGGTGAAAAAGTAAATAAGAAAAGAAAGAGTCGGAAAAGAGACAGCTAACTTAAAAGGGAATTTCAAGGTCTTCTATAGACTTTTAAATAGAAAATGGTGGCAAAAAGGAAAGGGAGGGCTGATTAGGGACCAGAATGGGGATCTACACGTGGAGGTAAATGGCATGGACGAGATACTAAACATGCTACTTAGGCCATGGAGAAAAAAAGTAGGTAGTTCAGAGACTGGAAGGATTTAAAATAAAAGGAGGTATTAGATATGCTATCTGCTCTTAAAATTGAAAGGACCAGATATACCTCAGGGATCCTGAGGGAAGAGAGAATGGAAATTGTAAAGGAACTGGTCATCGTGTTTCAGCCTTCTTCGATTCTTAGATGGTGCAAGAGGACTGGAGAATTACAAACACTGGATATCCTTGCTTTAAAAGAAAAGGTTGCAAAACCAAGCCCAGCAATCGTACATCTATCAGTTCAACCTTGGTATAGGCCAAGTTCCAGAAACAATCGTTCATGACAAAATTAACCGACATTTGTTCAAGTAACTCTTAAATAAATAAGTTAATGACGGCAACGTAACAGATGCAGTTTACATGGACTTCCAAAAGGCATCTGATTCAGTGTCACACAGCAGACTTTTGGCCAAAAGTATAGTTCATGGAATTAAAGGAACTGTAAAAACACGTGAGAAGAGTTAGGTCACCACAGTCCCCAAGAACCGAAGGGCTGCTCTCTCATTAGAAAGAGACGACTGGTGGACAGTTTAACTGGAGGGTTACCATACCTTACCTTCACAGGAACCTCAGCCAGTGTGGGAACTGAACCCATGCTGTTGGTGCCATTCTGCATCACAAATCAGCCATCCAGCCAACTGAGCTATCTGACCCCCAGCAACACAGATACAGAATTATAGAGTCATAGAGATGTACAGCATGGAAACAGACCCTTCAGTCCAACTCATCCATGCTAACTAGATATCCCAAAATAATCTAGTCCCATTTGCCAGCATTTGGCCCATATCCCACTAAACCCTTCCTATTCATATAACCATCCAGATGCCTTTTAAATGTTGTAATTGTACCACCCTCCACTTCTTCAGGCAGCTCATTACATACATGTGAAAAAGTTGCCCCTTAGGTCCCTTTTAAATCTTTCCCATCTCATCCTGAACTTATGCCCTCTAGTTTGGGTGTCCCTTGCCCTGAGGAAAAGACCTTAACTATTCACCCTATCCATGCCCTTACATGTTATAAATCTCTTTAAGGTCACCCTCAGCCTCTGATGCTTCAGGGAAAATAGCCCCAGCCTTCGTATTGAGATGGAGGCAGATTCACCTGAAGGGTTCCAAAGAGAATTGGATGATTCTCTCAAAACAAACAGCGTAGGAGTTACACGGAGAAGGTGGGAGAATGGCACTAAGTAAATTGCTCATTTGGAGACCATGAGCAGACTTCATGGGCCAAATGGTCTCTTTCTGTGAAATTCCAACTCAGAGGCATGTGGCTCAGTCCTTACCTAAAAGGCAACTAAAACAGCACTTAATTTATGGTTTGTGTCTAATTCAAAAACATTGTTCTCATGGACAGAAAGGTTTTGGAAAGGAGAAATGGGAATTGATCTCTGGATAGTGAAAGCATTATTACAGAAAAGGCTGGCATTTCCCTTTAAACACAAACAGTTAATATTTCCATCAAGACATTTCACAGCTTAAGATAATGGCCATCATATAAAAATTCCAGTTGCTTACTGCATTCCAGTTCCCCATTTGGAATTGACGAAATTTTATCCAACAGCTTGGTGCCAACGAGGATCGGGTCTTGACATAGTTTAGCGAGCTGCAGGAAAGCCTCCTTCCCATCAAGGAGCTTATAAATTGGTCTCACTCCTGTGGTCAAAGACAATGAATGGAACAGTAACCATCACTAATGTGAACTGCAGCTCACTGAAAACTATACTGTAAACTAAGGTTACATTTCCAGGAACACTTTTGAACTCCTAGAAAATCCCTTTTTTGAAGTAGAGAAGGTTAGGATGCTGCCTCTCAATTGGTCAGACTTGAATCTAAGCAGGAATCTGGCTGAAAAGCTTTTTCCACTTGTGGGCTGAAATGATCAGATTCAACAAGTTTGGACAGTCTCAATGCAACCCAAATGCCGCAGGTCACACCCTCCAACCCAAAACACCCTGTATAATGTTATGCATCTTTTAAATCCAGGAACTCTTCATTAGGTGTGAAAGGAACAGTCTAAGTAAACTGCTTTTGTGTACAGAATATTTTTGTTGTAATTAAGCAGCGATACAGTTTACAAAATATGTAGCTACTGTACTCAAAACCTTTGAAAAGGGCTTGTGGTCAACTGCTGTCTGTTGTTCTAAATAAATTGGTTGGGAACAATAGAATATTCCTTTATTTCTAGCTGGAGTCAGCTTGATTCAGTTGGCAGCAGTCACCTCAGACAAAATTTGCGGGTCTAAGCCACAATCCATGACTTGAACAAGTTACACAGATTGAAATACCAAAGCAGTAGTGTGGGAGTGTGGAGTCGTTGAATGTGTCCTTTTTCCAGTGAGACATGAAACCAAGGTCCTGTCTGCCTACTTGGCTGCATGCCAAACATTCCATGGCACTAATCAGAGACACATGCAGTTCCACCAGCATCAACAGCAAAAAAAAAGTTAAATGGACAATAGTTTTAGATATTGTGATGGGACATCTGTTGTGTGGTGCGATGACAGTGTTTTAAAAACTCACTGGTTGTGAAAAACGTTTAAATTCCTTAAGTACTGAGATATTATAAAAACTTTCTTCCTAATGAAGATCAATGCATTCAATACTAAATATTTCTAATTTTGTTTGCTTCCCTCCTGAAGGTGGTGTGTCATACTATTTCCACTAACAATCACAGCCTGCACCACTTGAGTGACTCACTCTTGCGGGCCTAAACAGCAAATACAGGAGCATTTCACAACTTTCAGGAAACTTGCATTGTGTATGGATCTGAAAGGTTTGAAAGGGTTAATACCCTATGAGAACCTATTGGGAGGAAAATTAGAATCTTGTGGGAAACAGACCAGAAGCTAGGCCCTCCCAAAAATCTCTGTAGAAACGTAAAGCCTACCCTACTAATCTTCGAATAGTTGCAGGGAAGTAATAAGCAACATCTTGTTTACTCTGCTAGGCATTTCCTGTTAGCCCAGAGGTGGCTACTTAATAGGTGATGTAAGATGCTATGGAACCCACACACTTAGGTGTGAATGATGGCACACTCATGGCAATCAGCATGGGATCTGAAGATTTAAATTTAGCAGCATTGCTTCCAAAAAGGCCAATATGTTGGTAAACCTGAAGACTCCAAAGAAAACACAATGGTGCTATAGCTGAGGACAGTGAGCCCTAAATGACCTCATGACAGCATTCAATACTGAAGAATACCTAAAAAGAAGACACCAGAAAATATTTCAGAACCAATAGAAGACACTATTTAAGAATAGAGGTTGCATCTCAAGGTGGTGGTCTTGGATCACTCCTGAATCAGAGTTCAAAGAACTCACAACATAGACAAGACTCAAAAGCAAATATCCCTGGTACACTGGGGAATTTAAATAATGCAGCAATTCAGGCTCAAAGAGGATAAATTAATGAAAAAGTTGCAGCTTAACTCAGGGTTCCCATTTGGTGCACTGATACCACATGACATGGCTAAGGGACAAAAATTGGAATTAACAGGGCCTGGAGAGAAAATTATATAATCCTGGAATACAGAACTGAGGAGAGTCACAATGGCAGTCATTTAAAGTAAATTACCGAGAGCAACGTAAAAGTAGTGAGCAATTCTGGTCTAACATGAGACTTTTTCCTTGAGACTCCTTATAGCCACAAAGAGTGGGAGAATTCTCAGGACAGCAAAGCTGTGAAGCAGCGAAGGGAGAACCATCATTACTGCAAAATAAGACGTTTCAAAGATAAAATAACTAGTCACCATTAGAAAGCCAAAGAACCAGAAATAGTATTACCAGAGAGATTTAATTTCAAAAATGTTCCAGATAGAACACAAAATTGGATATCCTAGAGAAAACAATTTTTGAGATACAGAATAACCTCCAAATTGGATAGTAAATCAGGTACACTTTTGTATGCAATTGGGAATACAGCAGATGTTATTGTTCACTAAAGGGGCAAAAAAAAAAGCAACAGACGCACTTGAAGAGCCACTGAAAACTTTTGAAATTACTTCATTCTTCAAACTGATATAATACTAGAAAAAGCACGATTTATCATAACAATACAGCACTCAGGAATCCACAGATAATTTTGTTAATGATCTCTAAAGAATAGAAGGGAAATGCAACTATTGTGACTTAAAGTCGAAAGAAACCAAATTACTGTAGGCATTAACGATGAGTCTTTGTTAGATTTATTACAGTCCAAAAAACACCTGACACTGGAGAAAGTCAGTCAGTCATTCAGTTGATGACTGAAGCAGAGGTTCAGAAACAACACACAGCAATCCCAAGGGGAGATGATCAAATTTAGCATAGGAAATCTTTAGAATCCATTAAATTCTAAAGATACCATACTATAAAAGACATTACATTAGCCAATGCAGTAGATTGAACAGATGCCAAGCAATAAAAATCCTTACCAAAGCTGTGGAGCAAACATACCTCACAGGTCGAGCAGTTGCCAGTTAACACAATCACAGGCCTGTTTTCTTGAATTGCTTCATTATAAAGCAGTAGGTCACTTTCAGAAAACGTGTTGAAACAGGACACAGTCACTGAAAAGTAAAAGACCAAAGAGCTACCCAGACAAATAAGGAAATGCAAAAGTCGTCTTCAGCAGAAGACAAACTCAAAGTTGCTCTATGGGAAAACTATAGCCAAACAGAACACTTTGACAAGTTGATATTTATGTTTATGGGCACCTTATGAGTTTCAAGTCATACATAAAAGCAAGTGATGTAATATTACAAGACAATGAGCCTTGCTGATGAAACACTTTTCAGCTGACAGAAGTTCAACTACATGGTCCAAAGAGCACTGCACTTAAGTATGTCACAAGCACGAGCAACTCTCCAATAAAGAGCAATACCAAACAGTAGAAAACTTACATACCTCACACACAGGAATTTTCATTCCCGAGAAGAAAAGGTAGAATGGAAACTAATCTCACTCAAAGTGAAAAAGATTAAAACAATAAAATGTCAAGGAATAGCTGGTAGATGATTTTTCAGGACTCCATAAACTTTAGGAAGAATGTATGTTAAAAACCCTGTGACTAAACTGTTTTGGCAGAAATGTTTTCCATACCTATCAAAATTGAAGCAAGTTCAGACTCGAAGTGCCCACAAACTTCAAGAAGAAATGCAAACAAAGAGGCAGCAATTTAAGACAAAGGACAGATCTGCAACTGAATTGAATCAAATTGCAACACAGCACAGTGAACAGCTAGTTTTGTCAAATCCAAGTCCCACATTAGTTACTAAGATGACTAGGAAGGGACAAATTTGAGTAGAATATCTGACATCTCAACCTTGCAAAGAAGAATCCTCAACATCAATAACGGATATCACATCAAACAAAAAGGAATCTTAGGTAACATAATTGAGGAAGTAAACAAGTTGGTATCATCAATAATTAAACCATAAATGACAAATTCCAAAATAATCAACAAGTAAAAGTAAAAACCTACCAGCTATAGCACACTGACACAAATTGAAGATGCAGCACATACAATTCCATGAAAGACACCTCAAAGATGAATCAGCAATATCCGAAGATTCACGATACTGCAAAGAATCAAGTGCCTGCTAGGCTAGAGTAGAAAAAGCAATGGAGATGCATCTGAACTGTTCTGCTGAGAGCAGGCATAAACATGATGGGCCAAATTGACTCCTATTGTGCCAGAAATTATCGAACTATCAAGAAACTAAAATCAAAAAATTGCATCTTCCCTAGGAGTGTATCTGTAAGCGCGGAAGACCATACAGTTTTGCCCAATTCAGACTTCACATGTACACAAACCAGTTTATTTTTCTGGTTTAAAATAAAAAGCACCTTTAAGTGCAGTGTCACATAATAAGTGATCCTGTTATAAGAAAGGTTCAGGCAGCAAAGCTGAGAGAACACGTTACCAAAAATGATACCCTCAGCCGAATGAAGATGATTTATAGACAGTACATTTGAAATTGGATCCCACCGAGGCCACCAGAGTCATGTCAGCAAAAGAATGCAATTTCTGGAAACTCATGTTTCTTGTCCCTGGAGTGTGAAGCATTCTGATGTGTGGACTTCTAAGTTCCCCATCAGTTTAATTTTGGTTATCATTAATATTCTCCCTATCTCTCCTAAAGATAGTGCCTCTTGCTAGGACACAGTTCCAGGAGTGCTAATGACCTTCCAGGACATCACTCAAGCGTGTCTTTCATATGTGGTCCCACTCATTGACTGCTCTAACAGTGGAAGCTAAATAACTGTGCCAGCATGTTTCTACACCAGTGTGTTTTCCAGCTGGAATCTCCATATCATATCCTGGAACACTGGCCAAACCCTCCCTCCCAATGTAAGGACACCAAGGTCAATCTAACAGGCTAACGGATAAAGGATTTTATATATGCACCAAAGCTGCCTGCATTAAAAGATTATGTTTCAAGGGAGGTAATTCACGTTCAAAGAAGGGCCTCAATCAGAAATGTTAAGTTGACCTCTCCCTCAGATGTTGCCAGTCTTGTACTTTGTTTTGCTTTTAGATTTCAGCGTTTTAATGTTTCTTTTTATCGCAAGTGTTATTCTAAGATTAATGATATATAAATAGGAAACAGTTTGATGTTTTAGAATACTGTAATAATAAGCAGATGTGGCCGCTTGGGGAACAGGCATGCCTCATGTTCAGGGATCTCATACCCTAATGCATAAATATCTATTACAGTATTCTTAAGCAAGGGTTCTGTTACTTCTAGAGTTCCTTCAACATTTAAAAAAATTATGCATTTGAAACCAGCTGCTTTTGAAGTCATGAGTCAGATTTCTTTTAAACAAAGAAATTCCTTGCCGACTTCCATACATCAAACTGTCATAAATGTTTTTCTCAAAAACCATTGTAGCAAAGTCTCATATGTCCATTAGTTTAGAAAGGTTTCTGAATCCCAGATGACCTTTGCATTGATGTAATACCACTGTGAGCATTTCTGATAAAACCTCACCTTTAAAGACCAGAATCAAACAGATAATCAACATTAATCTTCCTTTGGAAATGTCAGGCATCCTTTTGAGAGATAAAAGGACAGAAGAGCCATAGAAGAGCTGCTTTGTGGGTTCAACATTGTAAGATAATAATGGGATTACAGAGGTTGAAAATGGAATATATCCAAGGTGGCATATTTCTCTAAACCAGCTAAACTAATAAATGACTACATTGCTCAACAACTTGATTAATTTAAGGGCAATTCGAAATAGAACGTACAACATAGAATCAAGTAATTTTGTCCAACATATCCATGTTGGTATTTGTATTCCACACAAATATTTCAGCCTCTAGTTGATCAACTGATGGAATGTGCCGGTGAAGTCTCATTTAGATCTGACAGGCAAAGGACCGAAATAACTTGCTGGATCATGGCCTCTAGATCAGAAATACCTGGAAGCTGGGGGGTCCAGCTGAATTTGCAGCCAGACCTCATTCAAATTCAAGTTTTAATTATCTTTTGGAAAATGTTTCTACTGTGCAGCCAGTTAGATTTTCATTAACATCCAGAAACACACCGGCATCCAAACTGGAATCAGCCACAATTTTGTGACAGACCAGGGGGCAGCTTTCACAATGTTTTGTCTACAAATTCAAACTCAGGTGCAACTCCTCTCCTCAGACAGTGGGCTGGGGAGAACAGGATAAGTCAAGTGGATGGAATGAGAAAGCAAGATAAAATTTGAAATGTCCCATATAACAGACAGAATATTTTAACGAGAAAGAGTTGAATCAAACTCTTAAAAACATTTTCACATGCCATTTTGTAGTTTTCATGAGGGATTTTGCATCGGATTCCCCAAACGGAAATATAACGTTTACCTTTGGCTTCTATTGAAGAGAGTGAAGCCTGAACAACTTCATCAGCTATAAGTGCTGCCACTGCTTCTGGCTTCAATTCTTGGGTTGAGATAAATGCCTGGGCTTTTTTATATCGGTCAGGCTGTTGAGACGACAATACTTCTCGCAGAACAGTATCAGAATCTTGGGTTGATATGTCATTGAAAGAACAGCCAAGCTCCTTTTGGGTAATAAGTAAAACATATGACTAATGCTTATTATGCACTTATTTATAAAAAGTGAAACTATCCATTCATAAAACAAATTAGGAAACCAAAATAAAGCTATGAAACAAAATACAGGCAATACTCAAGAGAAAATGATACACTAATACTGTAGATTACTGCTGTGATACCCAATGCACTTTAATAAAGGGGATGATCGAGCAAAACCTCAAAATACAACGATAAGATTCATAAAGTAATTGACAATTGACTAACTTGCCTCTCTGTACTGCAAAAACCAACGATTATCTATCTGATGCCACCCATGTAGTTTGTTAAGTCTTGAATGTCACCTCTGGAATTTATACCATTCCTTTCTCTTCTCCACACAATTACCCAATGATCCAAACCCCTCTAGCTTTGCAATGATTAGTAACTTCTTTTCTGGTTTTGTTTCTATCCCATTTGTCTTCTGCTCTACTCCCACTAGGTTCTTTTTATTTAATGAATCATCCATGACACTCTTCCTTCTCCAGTGCTCAATATCCCCTTTCAGTGAAGTATAATGTTGTCTCATGTAATTGCACAGACTATTGTAAGCCCTGGCAGTAATTTGTCATCTAAACATCAACCCATTGTACAAATATAAGTATTTTTAAAATGTAAATACAAAAACAATCGAAACTTACAAACAGAATAAATATCAAAATAGCACTGAATTACAGAAATTGGAAGGCCACACTTGTATCTGACAATATAGCTGAAAGAATTTCCATTTACTGTAAATATCCAGAGATTCAGACACATTCAGCACAGAAGGAGGCCATTCATCCCTTCATGTTGCATGGAACAAAGATCTCACTACAATAATCCCATCTTCCAGCTTTTGGTTCATAGTTCCAGATACTATAGTAGCCTAAATTAATATTATAATATTTAAACAATATTTAGAGAGTTTCTAACTCAACCACACTTTCAGGCAGTGAGTTCCTGACTCCCACCACCCTCTGGGTGAAATAGTTCTTCGCAATTCTTCCCGATTATTGACTCCTCTACTAATGGAAAAAGTGCCTTCCCATTCAATATATTTATGACCCCTGCCTCCACTCCACCCCACTCCCCAACCACCATAATCTTATACAACTCTATCAGGTCCTTTCTCAAAACTTATCACGCAGTCAGAAGTAGGTGTTGGAATGCACTCCCTGCAGTGCAATGAATGCAAGTTCAATTAAGGCATTCAAGAGGACATTCAATGACTTATTTTATGCAAAAATAATATGCAAGGGTACAGGAAAGAGCAGGATTTGGCAGTGGATAATGATGCTCATATGAAGAGTTAGTGCAGACACAATGGGCTGAATTGCCTCCTTCAGTGTTGTAACACTTCCGTAAATCTGTGAACTGAGAGGCATGGTCAGTAGACAGCGACAAGGATTTAAAATGTGAACAATCTGTTACAGAATATAAAATTTAACATCATCTCACTCATTCTAGGCATCTTATTTGCACTGATAGGCAGTCAATTTCTCTACTATGTACTTGTTCTAAATTTAGATACAATCCATGGCTTGCTTTTAGTTGCATTTGATTTAAGAACAATGCTGATCATTATTAACTGGTCTCTATCACAAATTATATTGAGAAAAGGTCAACGCCAGTACCTTTGAGAGTTGATACAAGCTAAGAACCTGACGACAATAACCTTTGCCGTGATGGCACTCATTTGTGAGAATTTGAAGATCCTTAACGACCTGGTCTTTAACACTGTCTTCTTCAGAATACTGGCCAAATGATGAAGCTATACTGCTCACTGAGGAAGGCAAAAAGAATTGATTGCAAGTGTACAAGCGGCATGGGAACATATTGCAAATTTGCATTGAATTCTGTCAAGTCAAATGTTTACACAGTCTCATTCAGTCACTTAACAGTTTAGAATTAGAGATGCAAATTTGTCAAACTAAAAACCGAAAATGGAGGTACAGAAAACAACACGCACATGCATGCCAGTGCAATAGTTTAAATGAATAACAATCTTCTGAAGAGAGAGATTGTTGGAAGGAATGCTCCGTCTATCATTCCCACAAATGTCTCAACCCAAATCTTGATAACAAGTCTCACTCATCCCATCTTGGTATGTGACATTTTATACAACAGCCACATTCCAAGATAGAAAAGTTTTCTTCTCTGGCAAAGTAGGTTGTAAATCTAGATTAGTCCTTTGTTCTCTGCAATTCCAACTCACAATAACGAAGCACTGGTCCTACACTTTCGGAGAGGTCCCGGAACGCATCATTTTTCCAAAGTGCAACCAGAACTCTTCAGGGCTACAATTCCCAACTCCCGTTTAGCTATCCATAAAACTATAAAGCTCAGTGATAATCATTAGTAGCCAGCTGACAACTAATGGAAAATTACATCATGGAGAGATTTTGAGTTTCTTTATTCATTCACAAGATGACCAGGCAGCATTTATGGCCCACCGGCAATTCAGAGTCCACCACATTGCTGTGGACTCACATGTAGGCCAGACCAGGTAAGGAAGGCAGTTTCCTCCCTAAAGGGCATTGGTGAGCCAGATGGGTTTTTCTGACATTCGATAATGGATTCACGGTCATCATTAGATTCTTAATTCCAGATATTTTATTGAATTCAAATTGCACTACCTGCCGTGGTGGGATTCAACCCAGGTCCCCAGAACATTACCTGGGCCTCTGGATTAACAGCCCAGCGATGATAGCACTAGGCCATCGCCTCCCCGTATACTGAGTAGTAATACTCAATCAATCACTGAATTGCCTGCTGATTTTAATGTCTATATTGTATCTGGACTAAACTAGCAAAGGATTTATCACCTCTCAACCCAAGTTAATATTTCCTTTTCTACTTTAGTTTATTATCTACATAAAAAGTTACAATTTTATGAGGCCTCTTAGGGTGACAGTAAACACACTTGTACATCTGCATCCACTAACAATAAACAAACTTCATTAAGTCAAAGACAAAAGCCTTTGGTTACTGAATGTTGTATGAAATAGACAAACCTATAAATGAAATACAGTGTATTTAAGATAGCATGCATATAAATAGGAGTACTCTTACTTTGTTTTGCCTTTCATTTTCACTTATTTGTGCCTTTGTTAGTCCAACATCTGGCTATTCCAACATCTTCAGCCAAAACTGATACTCAGGTCTTAACTCTTACCACCTCCTATTTTCCACTGGCAATTCAAATTCCTGTATGACGTCACTCCCTCCTTACCTCTATAATCTGCGCGAGCCCCACAACCCTGAACTATGTATTTACCTCCAATTCTGTTCTCTTGGGCATCCCGAGTTTTAACCGCTGTAATGTTGGTGGCAGTGCTGTCGTCAATTGTTTAGGCCACAACCTCTGGAATACCCTCCATATCCCTTAAAGTGTATCCACTTCATTTCCACCTTTAATACCCTCCTTAAAAATTTATAAAATACCTCTCTGACCAAACATCCAGTCAGCTAATCAAAAATTTCCTTTTTTCTGTTTCAATGACAGCTTTTGTTTTATAATACTTCTGTGAAGTGTCTTGGGAACTTTTACACCAAAGGTACTCCATAAATTACACAATTTGCTGTTACCTCACCCAAACCAAGATAACTAACCAAAATCCCAGTGCTTTGTGGTACAGCAGTTCGACCTGTTGCATCATTGGGTTACCACTGCATACTCAGTCCCTTTTTTCCTTTATTAATGAGATGACAATTTATTTGTCAGGACATAAACTGCTCCACTGGAAAAGGTGGTAGAAGCTGATCCCATAAACCATTTTAAAAAGAAAGGTATTGGAGAGTGAGGATCTCCAAAAGGCAGGGGTGCGGGACAAAGCACAAGTAATTTTCCAGGGAGCCAGTGCTGACAGAATGAGATAAAAGACATCATTTGTGCTGCAAGTTTCTATGTTCTATTTCAGAAAAGTACAAATAAGCTAACTTACAACTTGGAATCCTTTTTCGATGGAATCCTATCTCTCCGTTAAATATGATCTGCATTGAGGGGTGAAAATCTACTGTTTGTAGTTCTCCTGAAGCCAAGGCTCTGCAGTGGAGAACGAGAGATGTGTCTTGGTTGTAAAATTCAAAATATCTACAGACTCTACTGGCTTCATGAACGCAGCCTCCATCTAACAACTCGCCGATCAAAATATTAAGAGCCTCTCTTTCTGCAGTGTCCAGTGCACAGCTGGAAGCCATGTCCTTGTCGGGAAACCCTTCAAGCTGGAGATACTTTGGCGAGTTCAGAGCAGGCAGTTTTGAGAATACGAACTCTTTGATGGCTTCATCAAAAGTTATTTCACCACAGACTGAAACCTGCCAGGAAAATCTTGAAGTTGTGGACATTAGCAAGGTCTGCTGACTGATACGACACAACCAAATCCTCTTCTCCAGCTCTTCCAACTGGTCCAGGATTGGGGGATTGCTTTGTGACATCCAATGGCCGGCCATGGTCAACAGCAGACATCTTTCCTGAATGTTCACAGACTGTTCTTTGAAAGCTGGAGGCAGTTGTGTTTTAATTATTGGTATCTCGTTGACCTGGGCCAGAAAGAATTCAGAGGCAACTACATTGGATATCAAGTAATTTTTGAAACAATCATGGCATTTCTTCCAAAAATTTATCCTGGTCTCCTTCCTTTGCCATTGACCACATTGCTTCAAATTTTGTAGCTCCTGAGTGACCTTTGAGAGAAAAAGAAATTAAATACTAGAGATGTGTGTAAAATATTGCAATTACTGGTATGAGTTAGGGTACAAATTCCCATTTTTGGTTTTCCCATCTCCGTTCCTATGTTTTACCATGCCGCGGGTCAATCACAGGCAATTCATGCATAGTCTTCTGCCAAAATGTGCGTGAAATCGATCAGGCTATTATTGTTTTGTTTTCCTACAGGAAAGTTTCTGGATTTCATGTTGCATTTTCCTTTAAGCAATGGATTGCAGAATGGCAAATTCACTAACGTAAGCAATCAAGAGCCAACAATTCCATAGATTCTCCAACGTCAAGCAAACATTATGCCACGCTCCATTTGGTGACAAATATGGAGTGCATCTCTTCTCGAACTAAAAACTTGTATTGAATTAATGTACATAACATAAAGAACATAAGAACTAGGAGCAGGAGTAGGCCTTATGGCCCTTCGAGCCTGCTCCGCCATTCAATAACATCATGGCTGATCCTTTCGTGGACTCAGATCCACTTACCCGCATTCTCACCGTATCCCTTAATTCCTTTATTGTTCAAAAAAAATTTACCTTTTTTTTTAAAAAACATTTACTGAAGTAGCGTCAACTACTTCACTGGGCAAGGAATTCCACAGATTAACAACCCTCTGCGTGAAGAAATTCCTTCTCAGTTCAGTCCTAAATCTGCTCCCTCTAATCTTGAGGCTATGCCCTCTTGTCCTGGCTTCACCTGCCAGTGGAAACATCCTCTCTACTTCTACCTTATCTATTCCCTTCATAATTTTATATGTTTCTATAAGATCCCCACTCAATCTTCTGAATTCCAATGAATATAATCCCAATTTACTCAGTCTCTACTCAGTAGGAACTTTCAACTTGAATTTAATCTGAAAAAAGCTTTTCAACCCTTCAACTCCCAATTCTCCATGACTTTGCCAAAAAAAAAATGTGCAGTAGTAGTACCATTTTTAAGTTTGAGTTTTAAAAGTTAAATATTTGGGAAATATAAAATATTACCTCATAGACCACTAAGTGGTCTACCGGAAGCTGGCCTAGGTCAGCCACTTGTCTAGCTAAAGCAAGAAGTCCTTTCTTCTGCAGTTGGTCCAGAATTTGTCCACATACATTCTGCAAAGTGCCTGTGCTGTAGTCAACAAGGAGGGAAGGATCAATAGAGATCGAGGTGTCTTGCAGGAGCTGACTGAGTCTGCTCAGTTTTCGGAAATCCAGACCTAATTATAAAGAGACAAACAACTATTGATTGTCTCTAGAAAGTGTAAAAATTACAATACAACATATACTTTTGTGCAATATTTATTTTATTTTGGAAACATAAAACAAAGAAAATAGTATGAAAGCAATATGTTAATTTGAGAAATTCATGATCATTAGTGAGTCCTGGGTTGAGGACTACCTATCCTATGCAAGCAAGTGGAAACCTCTTTGCCACATATCATTACCTAGTAAGCAGGCAACTAGCTTCCAAAATCACTGACTAACTGGTTTCCCAGAAAGTAGATAAACCAGAGCGATTCTTTAAAATGAACTTTGGAGAGTGTCTCATTTTCTAAAACTAAAAAGTAAGTTTTCACAGGAAAACATTTTCAAAATCACATCCTTCTCAACAAAAAACTGGTAATTTCTGTACTTGTTTTGGACAATCAATTACAATTGGCTTTATTTCATTTTATTTTCTCCCCATCCACTTCCTCTTTGTTATTGATTTCATCATGAGGAAGGTGATAGTGGTACAGATTTTGGTAACCTGTGGCACCACCATTGATTGACAGACCTGATTTGGCAGCAACTCCACCTCACTAGCTGATGAATCACATGCACTCCAAATCATGGCCACCAGCCTTGAGAGTAGCCACACTAAGGTTGGTCCAAGCATCAGCTACAACAAGTCCAAAACAATGGAGACTGTCAGCTACAATGCTTCCACATCGGGCAACAGAGCAGTGAGGACATCAACACTTCCCCTCTCTAAAGAGAGACATTGAGGAGGGGGATGTAGAAATTGACAACTACACGTGAATCAGTAAAGCAGCAGTGGTCTTTCAGTGGCTCCACAAGGCATGGGCATTCAACACTATCAACAAGGCTGTAAGGATATGATCCTGCTTGCGCATTGTCATACCATGATCTGAAACTTAGATCATTGACACATGGAAGAGAACAGAAAAGCTGTTACACCAATTGGGTATTTCTCCCCAGTAAAGCCTATACAAGATCCTGGGTATCCCTTGGAAAGACAATATCATCAACGAGGCAACACTGCAGAGGACTCAGAGGCATCGGTGGTGCACTGTAATAAAGAACCACTGATATCAGTTTTCACTCTGTGTCTCCTGGACATTGGCCGAGCTACAGTGGTAGTAAAAAGACACCACCAGGTGGAAAAAGATGACAGTACCAGCCAAAGACAAGGTGGACCTACAAGAGCCAGAAATTGTTTCAGCTGGAGCAAAAGAAATCTCAAAGAGCTGGGGCTGGTGGCAGAGTCTTGCTGCTCATTGTCCACGAGAAACTAAGTCAAAGACAGAAACAGTAATAAAATGCAATGTAGCACCATAAAATGACATTAATGAGGAATTGTTTAGCAGATGCAGGGATTGAATAGGACTTAAGTCGTAACATAAAGCAGATTGAAGCCTCAAAGCAAAGCAATGAGCCCAAGAAGCATGCTAGTTCTAAATTCAAGTCAGGGAGCTCCCAACAGCTGTGGAAACAGTGTTTACGGGAGTATAGGAAATGAAGGTACAAAAAGAGAGAGAGAAACTAGATGAAAAACAAAAGTCATCTGTGTGTCACCCAGCAAGTTTTATAGTAATACATGATGCTTCATTACATCCTGATACATTAATTAAGCAAAGGCCAAGGACAGAAACAAAGTGAGGCAGCAGAAATAAAATCATTGAATGTTGTTTCAGTGCTCTTTTGTTCCAACTAGTTGCAAGAAGGTTAATCTGAAAATCTTGTACAACCATAATCGGTCAGATAGAAGCTACCGCCATATATTGAACATAGTTATGCTACATCAGAATTAGGCCTGAAAAATGGACAAAACGCATTCTCATTTCTATCTTGCTAGACTGAGTAACTAAAGTTAGAAGTACAACGAAACATCTTTCCTAGCTGCAGCACAATTTAATGACAAGAGCACACAATCTCAGCCAAGTTTTCATTTGTTTTTGTAGTAGCCCAAGCAGCAGCCCTTCAAAGAGACCACTGGGTAGGCTGTGAAAGGATCAGAGGGAAGTTTGTAAATCCTACTGGACTGTCCAATCAGATGTGGACTTCCTAGATTAACATTAAAACTGCAGGTAGCTGGCACCACTAGTCACCACAGGCCCATACAGACTGTCAGCACTTGGTTTATACCAGAAAATGGGTGCAAATTAATTTCTGGACCACTGACAAGTAACTCAACGAGATGATCCATTTCCCTTATTCAAGCAGAAACATACCGTTGGCAATTCATCAGGATCTCCTGCAGGCAAAAATACTTAATTGATAATGGGTCTCCAGAAACTAATTAGTCATTTACATTGATTAGTTGATTTGAACATGCAAGAGCAATTACGCAACACACCACTAACAGCAAAATCAATCAATCCTGGGGTCTTAGTAAATAATTTCTGTAGAGTTTTGTTTTTTAGTTAGCTTGTCAAAGAGTACAGCACTTGACATCTTCAGAAAGTTCCACATGAAAGCACCTTTCCCTCAAATTCACCCTGTGAAGGGCTTGTCTGGATGACATGTTTATCATTCAACATAAACCTAGCTTGCAGATTATGTTCCTCTGTAAATAAGCATTTTAATGTTATGCAGTTCCCCAGATCTATTTAGTGATACTCCAATTGTCAAAGAGAGACAAGTTACAGTAAGCTATTACTTTTCTGTATGATTCATGGCATATGGAAAATTGTTTCCATACTGTTGAATTTTTGGCTTATCCTGCGTGAACTTCATTTCCCTACCAAAGAATGAAAGCTTTTCACAATTAATACAAACCACATGGCAATCCCTACCCCCCAACACTTTAGAAATAAACTTCATCTAGCAGCAGTGGGTAGATTTCATGAGCCTGCATTTTTTAAAACTGATACCAGATTCTATTCTCCAGCAATAATGAAGTCATCCAGAAATTATTCATTCACTTTGACCTTAATCCTTGTACCTTGTTATTAGTAAAGAGAAAAGATCAGTCAGCAACAAGATAGCTACAGACCCAGAATAAAATAATTTTAAAAATTAATATAACAAAGGCAATAGCTAATACACCTGAAGATTCCACTTCATTTGGAGGCTTGAATAGATCACAAATTGAAACAGCAAACTACCTAGAAACTCCACAATATCCTAAAATTTGGTTAAACATGGATAGGAAACATTCAGGAATTTTTTTGTTCTTCACAAGCGTGCAGTGAACCCACAATCTTCTGACAGGTTCCCCCTTCCCTCCCAACCCAGTCACAATTCATGAGTTGAAGAGTTTCACGTGAAAAGGAAAGTTGGAAATTTTATACTAAGATTAGTTCCCACCTGTCGGTTCCCCAGAAGTACCCTGTCTGTGAACAAGAATTGCTTCCAAACTGTCAGAAAGCACAAAGAACCATACACACATCTAGGGTTCATACGTGGGCAGTGTTCAATCAGCAACAGGCTGTGGATGTCACTTCTGCTTTCATTGTAGGATCTGGTTCCCACAAGATTCAAACTAAAACCTTGAGTTCCAGTGGCGTATGTAGGGGTGGTGTATCTGACCATTGGTCAACAAGCAACAAGTATGAGCAGGTTATAAGTAACAGTCTCTCAGACAAATAGGGAACTTCCACAAAATGTCCATTATGTTCTTGTCCACTTTCATTCCACTAAATTCTTGCTGCAAGTCTTTATCATCCTCATCGTTCAATGATTAAAAAATCAACCAACAGCACTTAAGCAGATTATCTGGTCATCACCTCATCACTGTTTGATGCACAGCACTTGATGGTCGTGTTACCTACATTGCAACATACGAACAAGAAACGAGAGAAGGCCTTTTGGCCCTTCCAGCCGATAATGCTCGTGGCTGATCGGATTTAAATGTCAACTCTATATTCCTGAATACCCCTGATAATCTTTCAATCCCTTGGTAATCAAGAATCTCTCTACCTCTGCCTTCAAAATACTTAAAGATTCTGCATCAACTGCATTTTGAGGAAGGCAACAGTGACTACACTTCAAAACCACTGTGGCTCTCAATGCCCTGAGGTTGCACAAAGTGCAAAAGAAAATGTAAAATTTTTATTAACTTTACCAAAGTCTTCAGTTATTTTCAGGGCACAGTCCACATCTGCCAGTATCTGCAGCAGCTTTCCAAGTTCATACTGTGTTGGACTCTGTTGTATCATCAGCTTCAGAAGCATACCAGCTTGTGATTCCATCCACTGGAATGGGATGTCAGTACCTGCTGAATCTGCTGCCTTCAACTGTGACAAAAGGAAGAAATATTTGGTAAGCATTATATGTTTACACAAAACAAGCATTTTTAAGACATGCAGAATAACTTCAATTCTGCATAAAAGGTAACACTTTTTGAAAGAGAGTTACAGAATTGTTAGTATAGAAGGCCATTCAGCCCATTGTGTCTGCAATGACTCTCCCAATAAGCATCTCACTTAATTCTAGCCTCCTGTCTTCTCTCAGCAATCCTGCATATTGCTGCTTTTCAGATAATCATCTAATTCCCTCTTGAATGCCTTAATATATGTAAAGTACTTCAAATGGATCTTTGTCTGATTGGTAAAATGTCATGAGTAGAGTCCCACAGAACAGAGTTCTGTGGCCTCAAATTTTTACAATTTACCTCAATTATTTAAACGAGGGGAGCAAAGTGAGGTTAGCTAAATTTGCAGAAGACATCAAAATAGTCAGGAAAGTATGTTGTGAAGAAGACATAAGAAGGTTACAGAGAGATATAGATAAATTATTATAGCATGGAAAAGGGCCCTTTAGCCCATGGTATGCAAAATAGATGGAGTGTGGGCTAAAATAGCCACTACACATACTTTTACATTTAGTTTGGAACGCAAAGTTTTCATGCTATAAAGATATGAAAGCTGCAACTTGTACTGATGGAAGGGTTTCAGCAATGTAAACACTGGAAGCACAAAGCATTGTGGCAGAGGCAGGTAGACATTTCCATGCCAAGGGTGTTGATCATGTGGACTAATGCAGCCTAGATAATGGTGAACACCTCGAAAGGTTGTTACTGCTGCATCCACTCAGCCAAGTAGCGAGTATTCTAGCATATTCCCAACTTAAAATGATGAAATAACTTTGATTCCTCAAAGTGCCCTGTTTATATTCTTCCACCTACGTTATTAATTTAGTTTAGTTGAAGATCCTGGTTGATAGTCACCTTTCGGTCATTGATGTTGGAGGACAAGGGGAATTGACAAGGGGATCAACCTCATTGCAAGGGGTTGATTATTTAGGACTGAGAAAAGGAGAAATTTCTTTATTTAGAGGGTTATGAATCTTTGGACTACACTAGCCCAGGGGCTCCCATTGCTCCATTACTGATGTTTTCAAAATCACGGACAGGCAGATTGCTGATCTCATGATTCAAGGAAAATGGGGAAAACATACGGGACAGTTCAGTTGAGGTAGGAAATCTGCCAAACAGGATTTAGCACAGCAGGCTCAAGATTCTGCATGGCCTACAATTCAATTTCTTATGTTTGCCTTTTTAACGATGGCTTTGCAGATGGAAGTTGAGGGAGGCAGCAGGGTTATTATGAGTTGTGATATCTATTAACTCACTCCCTGTACCATTGGTGCTCTTGGGAAGTCTGGGATGCACTCAGAATTTTGCAGTGACAAGAGCTCAAAGGAAGACAGGAAGCTGTAGGCCAGCATATTGCAGATACCTGCATATTTTAAACAGAAATTGCTCATTAAATAATCTGAATCTCTGAAATGAGAATGCAGGGTCCACAAGGATATTGCTCTTGTAACAGGGTTTCACTGAATATAGCAATAAAAACTAGTCCCCTCAGCCATCTCCACCATTCTGTCACACACACACACCACTTACAGAACTTTATCCTGGGAAGCAGCCAGAGGTGAGCACCACATCACAGATGGCATTCGGCTTGAGGATTTTATGATCAGCACAAGGAGAGATCAGCCGAATCAAGAATCTAGTCATATTTTAATAAGTGCCACAGAATCTATTCTGAAGCTCACATTTTAAAAATAATGCCATTTGGATCTTAAAGGGAGTACCATCATTTCAACTCCCACTTTAAGATCAATTCTGATCAAGCATTCAGCTAGTGGGACTGGGCATAATTGATGGCCATGTGAAGTTTGATGGTGTAAATAATTTGCCCCGTACAAAATTTGCCAAAGAATTCTTAGCTGGCAAATTGTTTTCATGACCTATAGTGTGCTGAATTTAATCATACAACTGTTTTTTTTTTTGGTAAGACTGAAGGCCTTTTTATGGCAAAAATACGGTCAATAAATTCTTCACACGTCTTGTACAGCAAAAAGGTCACAGCTATGTGAAAGCAAGAAGAACCTATTTTAAATCAATTGTCAAACACAGAATTGCATGGCATGGGAATTCTGCATTGTGTTTACTGCGAAATAGGCACAAAGCCACCTGTGACATTGATTCCTGAAATTCATTCTTTTGCCTGTTTGGACTGCATTGCAATCCCCGACCATGTTCCAACTCACTGTTTTCCAAAAAATACACAATAGCAACAATTATTACCCTGAATTCCTTCACAGGTTTTGAAACAAACATCTCATTTCTGGCAACTTCAATATTAAACATTCTAAGAAAAGAAACTGCATATACCGCAAGGTGGTTTACAAAAGCAAAATTTTTGACTGAAAAAATATTTTAAAATGTTTACAATCCCTCCCAAAAGGTTTGGCAGTTATTTTTAAGACATTTCACAGCTCAAGTTATTAGGTACCATATCTTTCAGTTCAGACCAGTCAGTTTTATTGCCCGATCAGTTCCAGAAATGAGCTCTTGGGTCAGGGATTGCGAGAGCGAAGAGATATGAAGGGGTTTATTTTCTTATGAATCTCCGAGGAGGATTAAGACGCAGGATGTGACATTTGGAGATGAAATGTTCATAATGTACAACTGCTTCCTGTCATCAGGCAATGTACACATACAGCTAGGCTTAGGTGATATTTGGCTGTTACAATCAGTAAGTTAAGTGACAGTACACTGATGTATCAATAAGGTTCAAACGGTAGAACATATAGTCTTGTGCCTACTATCCCCCCATAATTAGAATTATTTTACTAATCTGCAGTCTGCCAATAAAGTCTGTGTTTAACTAAACGTCAGAATTATGACAGAGTAAAGCACATATACCCAGAGTTTCTATCCATTGCCTATCCAAATTTACAAGAAATTTCCTTTCAATTTGAAGGGACAGCATGTCCAAGGGTGACAAGAGGAGGCATATCCAGACATTTACATCACCACTAATTTGCTACAAAGTTATTGAAAAAAGTTTTCAGTTTTAAACAAACATATACAAGGGTGGCTGTAGAATAAAAGATGTTCATGCCTCAAATATTGAAGGGACTTAATCTGCAAGTGCCAAGCTGTTGTTTGGCAACACAAACTTCAGCATTGCTGAAAAATAACATTTTGACAATGCTTTTCATCTTGTCACATCAGGATAATTTGCATGAAATGCCGAACTAAAGCAAAAACAACATTGATACAATATGATAGAGTGCCAATTGGTTGGCTCGTGGATCTATGTATTAATACACATAGCTTCCAGCATGTGCAAGTGCCCTACACTAAGCCAGACTGATATTCCCAAACTGGTGATCAGTATAATTCTTCATATACTCAGTACTATCTAGAGAATGTCAAGTCAATCGCTGAGCAACATCTAATGTTGGTAGCTATGTTATGAATTTTGCTGGTTGCATTTAGTATTATTAGATAGGCCTTGCTCTTTGCAGACAGAAAAAAATGCATACACACATACAGGCATGCAGCACCTATTTTAGTTGAACAAAATAAGTGACAGTCATTCTCTGGTTTAGTTCTCGGGGCAATGCTTGAACTAATTTGAGCCAACCTACTTGGTCAAATATTTAAACAAAGCTTGGCAGTTGACTGTCAATCATCATTGTGCAGTTGTCATGACAATGCCTCTAACTGAGTTCACCTGTCAACCAATCAGCACTTGCCTCTAATACATGGTATATGCTGTTTTCCTTTTCAGTTTATTTCTTCTGAATTATCCTAATGAGTCCTAGACAAAAATGGTGTCTTTTTTTCAGCCATACTCCAGTGTCAAGTCAGATATGCAAAATAATGGGTGGCCCAGATGTTCTATTTTGGAATTTTAGCAATACAGCTTCCTATCTTAGGAGTTGGTTACAATGTCTTTAGCTCACTAATTGCCTCATGACTGAAAATTGAAACTGCTATATTAAGTTGAGCAATTGCAAAGATGACTTGAACAAAAGATTCCAAAAGGAAAACAATTATTCGGAAAATTACTTGTAGTACCAACATTATTGATTTTTATCTTGGTCACTCGGGAAATGAATATATGTTAGGCAGCCCATTGGACCCCTGCAACAAATAACAAAGCTACAAGAGGTAAACTGTTCATAACCTGAATGAGGCAGCATGCCCTGTAATGAACTACAAGTTTCAGTTCACTAAGCCAGTTTATTCTGCTGTGGGTAGGAGATAGCTTGAATTGTAACAGTGCCATATCACGCTGCAGAGATGTTTAACCTGCAATCGTTTTAGTTTTCCATTAATAAAAAAATTCTTCTCGCTAATTTGAGAGATTTTAATTGTGCAGCAGCAATTCTGGGCAGCATACTTTAGGAAGATATGAAAGGATGTAGGAAAGATTCACAAAAATGGTTCCAAGGTGGAGGAATTTCAAATCATGTGGATAGATTAGAGAAGCTGGGGCTATTCTCCTTAAGAAAGTGATGAATAAGGAAAAACTGTTCCTGTTGGCAGAAGGGTTGCACCAACTTAAGATGATGGGTGAAAGCAGTTAGAGGGGAAAATTTTCTTTCAAGAGAAACACAGCATGTGGTTAGGATCTGCAAAAAGCTACCTCAGTGCGATGAAGGTAGATGCAAATTGAGGCTTTCAAAAGAAAACTGCCTAATTATCCAAGGGAAAGGAATTGCTGGTCAACAAGGAAAAGGCAAGGGAATGGCACCACATGAGAAGCTGTTACAGAACCAAAACAGGCAGAATGGACTAAATAGGCCACTTATGTGCAAAGCTCATTCTATGATTCTATACTTATAAAAACTTCTGATTCATCACATAGACAGGCAATGTTCAAGAAAGTTCAATCTCAGAATCACTGTAGCATATACTACTGTTCCCAACTCCACGCAGATCAGCTAGCTCAGAAATACGACAAATTACAGACTCACATTCAGTAAGCATTTCTGGAATTCCTGAAGTTTCAACTTTGATTCTTGATAATTCTTATGTTCTGTGCACAGTTCATACATCTCCAACATGTAGACCCACGGACAGTCCTTTCAAAAATGAAAAAAAAAAATCAAGATCACTTGATATAGGAAAGAGCAGGCCATTGATTTTGTTTTTGAGAATAACCACAGAAGTGACCATTAGGTTCAGTTACAACAAAAAAATCTTATTTTGGCAAAAAGGTACAGATTCCTTCAACAGTAACACTAATGTTCTGGAGTGACCATTCTGTAAAAAGCAGCCTGCAAAATCACACAGTCAGCATTAAGGGGAACAGCCAGTTAATTCTTTACCATAGGGAGGAATGTTGTCCATGGAACTCTGCCTTTCAAATTTTGACCTTGGACTTTCAACATTCTCTCCTATTTGCATGATGGATTGCTGGCTCAGTAAGGATGCAGCCTTCAACAAAGTTGTATCAACTACAACTGTTAGCCTTAATATTGGAGCTCTGCTTTGGCGTGGGGCTTGGACCCAGACTTGAATGAGTCACTGACTGAGATAAGCAGATACAAACCTTTAGGTTAACTCAAACCTAAGTCGCCCAGCAGGAAACCTACATCAAAGTACACCTCAAACTACTGGAAGAGCAGTACACCTGAATCCAGACTTTTCTGCCAGAATCACCAACAGTTAACATTGCAAATGCTGGCTCAGTTTTACCCTCCCTACGTCTGGGAAAGTGAAATCTATAGCAACTAAACTGCTATCCTGACTGAAATTCGTTAGTTTTGGTGACGGACCAAAACAGTGGATCTCTGGCAGTGAGATGGCTTACAAGGGAGCCTAGTTTTGCTCTCTAATGGTTTATTCATTTGTGCCAAACTGTTCTATCGCTAGCTAAAAATTCAAAATGCAATATTAAATATAAAAAACCATGCAATACCTTCTGAAAAAGCTGAAATCCTCGAACAAGTGGTTTAGTTTTTCTTCTTTCCAATAACACTTTCCACATCAGCGAAAGATCATGGAGATTCCATTCATGATATTCTATTGAATCATTAATATGTTTTGTAACTTCAGAGACAATTGCATCATCTGATGTCATAACAACCCAAACACAAAGACACTGAAGAACATCAGTTTCCTATGAATGAAAAAGGTGAACAATTACCACAACATCACTGTAATGACCTCACCAACAGGGGCATAGGCTAAAGCCATTATATCTGAATTGCTTGTCTCCAAAAAGTCCTTCTTCTTGTTACCTCTAGGTTTTTATTTCAGGTCCATGCTTGCTTCATGTAATCTTTACGTCTGAACTCTTACAGTTTCACCTTTGGTGGTCTGCAACTTGGCCTTTTACTACCTTAAACTATTTTCATTTTTAAACTAAATTCAGAAAATAATATGCTTAGTGGTAGACATTAACAATTCAGGAGTGTTATTTTTGGTCTTGAGAATATTCCACATATATTCTCTGTATAACACAACTCTAGTCTCAATTCTGGAGTCAATACTAAAACCACAACTGTATCTTATCCATTTATTGAGCCTGTCACAATGGAAACCTAGCTATATATAATGATGAATCATAGACTTCATTATATGATGAGTGTTCTGTTAAAATCAGTCCTGAGCAATTGTTACCATTTTAAATAGTTTTGTGCATAGATTTGACTCGAGACCAAAGTCAGTGAATTTACTGCATACCATATGCAGTTACGTTCATTCAGACAATAAATCTACAGTCAAGAAGCTTTCAGATATATTCAACTTTAAATTATATCCTGTCACTATTAAGAAATTTCAGATCATTTATATTGTAATATTTCTATTAGCGATTGAGTTCTCCAGGGTTTAAATCCAGGAATGCAAAATTAGACTCAGTTGAAACTTCTGCCACGATGGTATTCTCACACCACACCAGTTTCGAGACAATGAGGCTTGGTAATGCATTAATGAAAGGAAAGTGGATGTGATGTTCAAATGACTTCATCTCATTGCAGTAAAGTTGTAAGGGAAAAACAAACTCGGAAAGCAGTAGCTGGATTTAATTACAATACTGAGGACAACTCCTGTACGTGGGAGACAATGACAGGTCAATCTTCTCGACTTCATGATTGTAGCTCAAAGTTTGGCAGTAACTTACACTGCAAGTCAGACAGAATTCAAAAACATTCTTTCACAGTTTAACATAAATTAGTTTCAGAAGATTTACTAATTAAGAGTAGCCTAACAGGGATAATGTAGTTCACTTTGTTTTTTTTTATATTACAAGAATGAGTAAGCAACAGATTGAAATTTACTGTAAACGACATTCTGTGCATGTGTAAAATCAACAAATCTGTTTATTATTATCAGCAATAAATTCAACAGTTCATCAATGTGTCTTTTGAAGAAAGGAGAATTGCCATGGGATGCAGTTATGAGATTACGGTGAGCAGCTCACACATTAAAAGGAGTTGCAACACCTGGTTCATGTTAGTATATAACTATATGCTGAACAATAGAGCCGAAGCTGATCAAAAGTGATATGGGGCTTACTTTAAAAGACCCACAGAGAATATCTAGTGCAGACAAAATCTATAACATATGGTTTAAATAATTGAATTAGACATCTGGTATTGTCCCTTGTTTTACATTCAATTCATTGCAATGTACAATTCTGTGGGATAATGCAACCTCGAAAAATGAATGATCGATTTTCAAGTTGCAACAGTAAAATTTAAGATCAACTGATCAAATTTGGGGGAAATCACAACATAAATCTCTGAATCAAGGAACTTTTGGCCCTACACAACTGCAGCTACATGGTTCAAAGGGTAAGGATATAATAGAAAGACAGTCTGATTTTGTCAAGTACTTTGACAGAGGAGATATGCTTCCTAGATAAACCTAAGAAATAAATACTTTTTAAAAACACCCTTTCGGCCCATTTTATTTATTGATTTCTCCCACACATCAGTGGAAGGTGGCAACTATTGAATATTACCCTTCTGCCATTAATGCACCAGATATAAAACAAAAGGAGTGCTAGACTTCATTCACTGATATTTCTACATTATAACATGGATTTCAATTTTAAAAAACACTTTGGAATGCTCCATTGCCATGAAGGTGATACACAAGTACAACTCTTTACTTCTAATGCTGTATAGAAAAGAAACAAAGTGAATTAAAAAGAAAGTGGAACCAGCCTTTTGTCAATCATTTCATTAAGTAGAATGGTTTTGAATCTCCAATCAGATGACATGAAGCCAATTGTAGCATACAACAGAAACTTGGCCAAGCCACTGAAGTGGATGGTGCATTGAACTCTATCTAAGTCTGTAGGAACAGCTTTCTCACCCGTCTCAATTGTGGCCCTCAAGTGGGCAATTCATCCTTACCGAATGGCCTCATTCCACTGCTATAGCATCCAATCAGCAACGAGCATGAGTATCACCACAGGGAAGACCCAAAAGATTTGCGGGGTTGCTGCCAAGTGCCATCCATTAGCCCTTGCTGCCCACTCCATTAGGGCACCTACCCCATTAAATCCCTATTCCATCACTTATCTGTGGCCTGGGATCCTTGGTAATCCTGGGTCTCCTATAGATGCAGTACTAATGGCAGCCACTACCTGTCTGGTAGCACTACTGAATATCGAGCAACTGCTCGCTTGTGATTCACTCAGTTCCTGGGGGAGATTTCTACCCCAGGACACTTAATCCCAGGAAAGGCCTGGCCTTGTGCAGTCAGCACATAATGGAGCAGACCTTCCTGAAAAGATATGACACAGGGCTTTTGCCCGTTCTCCACTGTCTTCATTACATTCTAGCCAGATTTCCCAGCACAGGTTTAAATTTATGGGTGACTCTCAACAGCCCTCTCCTTCCTGATGCCACATCCTTCAATCAGGCACTGAGTGTCTCTGAACTAGTGGCCCCCTAGCAGCCCCAGGCAGCACGCAAGCAATGCCCACAGGCTTTCTGGGCCTCCTGTATGGCAATGTTTGTGCCTGTTGCTGGATAAATACTAGCATGATGAGGCCATTATGAAGGGATCAATTGTTAACTTTAGAGCCACAATTGATGGTGGGTTGGGATCGCCATTGAAACAGCACAGGCTCTAACTCCATTATGCTGCCCCTGCTAATTCACTGTGTGATGATACTATGGCTTTAAGAGGTTTGTTTTTTTTTAAAAGAGAGGTTTTGAGCCATAAGTGCGGAGCTGTCAGACAAAGTCACCTGACAAAAACAGCAGTGCTCCGAAAGCTTGTGATTTCAAATAAACCTGTTGGACTATAACCTGGTGTTGTGTGATTTCTGACATTGTCCACCCCAGTCCAATACTGGCACCTCCACACCTTGCTTTTAAGTAAGATAAAAGTTAGGGTCTAGACCCTTTCTCCTTGATATATCAGCACAGGTTTAGTCTGGTCCATAACAACTCAATTTGTAGACTTTGAAGAAAACACTGGAGAGGCAGAAAAAAGAGACATTTCCAAAGCTCACTTAGAATCCTAAATAAAGAAGCCATCGATTCCATTGTACTGGTGCTAGTTCTGCAATACCTTTTAGACCATGGTACTAGCACTCTTCCACAGTGGGCTTTTCTTTGCCCAACTTCTGTTCATCCGATATCTCATTTGCTGGTTGTATCCTGATTTTGCAGTACACAGAAATATATGGACAGCTAAACTGTGCTCTATAATTATTGTCAAGTCAGTCCTCTCTCTGCAGGACTGAATCAATAATATCTGATCAGAATAACAAAATTGCAATCACATAATTTCTAGCAAATATTTCAGATGATATGATGGAATAGAAAACTGCATGGAACTTAGCAATAAAGTATCTGCTGTTTGGCTTTAAAAAATAGAAACCTAGATGTAGTTTGAGGTTTACAGTGCAGAACAGCACAAATAAGTGAGGGGAAGACTGATACAAATCAGCAAGAAATGGTTATGGCAAACTGGTCAATTTCTCCAATTCATGTCAACGAGCAAAATTTAGTTTTCTTGATGCTGTAACTTGTTGTTGCTTTGATCGTTCTAACACTTCATAATAAAAAGCCAAAGTTTTGGCAAGAAAAAAAAATCTACGCGATCAGTAAGCAAGACTTCAGGTAAACAAAAACTTGGCAAAACAAAGTCCAAAGTGGAAAGAGTACAGTTATTATTCTTCTTTTAAAAAAAGACTGAATGCATATCACTGAATTTACTTGACAGTTCTAGTTTCAGGGCTAGCACCAGTACAATGGAATTGATGGAAGCTTTGAGCTTTTAATTCTAGTTAAAGAAATTCATTGATGTTCATTTCTAGCCTAATCAAGGTTTACAATTAAATTTCTTAGTAGTTTGAAACATGTTTTGAGTAGTCAAACCCATCTACACACTTTACACCTAACACATTTCACATCTGCAATAAGGCTATACATCACCTGTACTGAATCGGAGAACATTATATTCAAGTACTTTGCTGTCATCTATGATATTCACCACAGTGGGACAGACCATTCACTCTGACTGGTATATAATCAGTATTTATGCCTCACATGAGCCCATCCCAGTGTATTCCATCTCACCCGAGCAGCATACCATTTTGTTCCTCCCCACAACCACACCTCAAATGTTTATTCAGCTTCCCCTTAAATACACATATGGTCTTCACCTCAACTACTGCAGACAGAGGACAGTTCCAAATTCTCACCATTCCTTGGGTGAAGGTGTTTTTGCTGAATTCCTGACAGGATTTATTGGCAACACTTTTAGAACTATGACCCTTTTTCCTGTTAATTCAGCCTACACACGGAGTCCTCACCTGAAAACATGCAGCCAAAACACTCAACACGGGGGCACCGCGTCGCACCGCTTCACTCAACAGATAACGCCAAGGCTTTGGTTTCTCCTGGCACCAATACAGAACTTGAAAAAGATCCACTGGAGATTCATCTTTCTTGTCGGTTTCTCGCTTGGTTACAGAACAACTTACAGGATTTACTTGTGCAACAAACTGCAAGTTCTGAAAAGCTAGTGTCAGGTGATCTTGAAGAACAGGACTGAAGTCTTTTAATAGTGCCTTCACCTATTGAAAAGTATCAGATGGCAACATAAAGGCAAACGGTTATTAAAAACCTAAAACAGAGATAGCTGGACTGCTCACTAACAATTCAAGGTGCTTAATGCCTATAATAAAAATTAAGTGAGGACCTATGTATAATGAAACAAACAGACCCCCATTGCCTTCTGACAAAAATAAGACCAGAAGTTATATTTTTGAAATGCAGGTGAGATTAATCTGGTGTCACATGGCTTATGGAAAATAATGCAGCGTTTTGTGTTATACTGAGTCTATACCAGGACGAACTGTAAAATTTGCTAAAAGTCAAGGGAGCTGTAGGAAACATCCCCATCATAAGAAATTGTGCTGAGAATTTCTGAACACCAAGCACACTTCTATTTCTAACCAGCTGCTCACACATTTGAAAAACAGTCCTGTGGAAAATACTAACTTTTATTGGGGAACAATTCCATAGGTGTCGGGTGACCTTCAAGATTTCATCCAGATGTCCAGCTTTCACACTTTTAAGCTTAGCAAGTGCAATAGTAATTACTTATATTGCCACCAAATCTGTTAGCTCACGGTCACCACTCCTGATTTCAGCTTTTGATTCCAGTTTTATTGAACTGAAAGAATGTAAATTCCCCAGCCTGCTGTTGTACGATTTAAGGTGACATTTCTGGATTATTGGTCCAAGTCTCCGGGGAAAAAAATATCCAGGAAAACAACTGCTCTGTTATCATACTAGTAACTTGTGTTGTTCTGAAGAGTCCTGGACACTCTAGAATAATGAAGAATTGTTGGCAATCTTACTACCTAGACAAAAAATGAATCTATCATAATCTTATTTTTGATAATAATAACATGAAGATGCATGTAGATGTTTGAAGCAGTATCGTATGGGAACAGAATTACCTGCATGTATTTCAGAAATTTCAATGGTTGCGTGTTAACTTAGAGACTTCACAATTCCATCAAGACAGTTACCCTCCAAGTTTCTGGAAAATTTCATTGCCAACTAATTCCTGGCTTGTGAACCTCAAAATGTCAGTGGAGATATGATTAATTTCAAATCAGCTTTTACTGAAAGGCCTACTAGAGCACAGTTAAGCTTCCAAAAAAACAAACTTGGTAGGGTTTTGGATTTCAAGCTTATCTGGACTAGCAACTGGGGACAAAATGAAACGAATTCTAAGCCTCTGCTAGTACCACATTTTGAGTTTCCATTAGTGGTGGCTACTTTTTCCAGAAGGAAGAAAGGGAACGAGAGGTACTAACAAAGAAAAAAATAAAAACACTCAAATCTATTTCAGGGGAAAACAAGGTGCAGAGCTGGATGAACACAGCAGGCCAAGCAGCATCATAGGAGCAGAAAGGCTGACATTTCAGGCCTAGACCCTTCATCAGAAATGGGGGACGGGAAGGGGGTTCTGAAATAAATAGGGAGAGAAGGGGAGGCGGATAGAAGATGGATAGAGGAGAAGATAGGTGGAGAGGAAACAGACAGGTCAAAGAGGCGGGGATGGAGCCAGTAAAGGTGAGTGTAGGTGGGGAGTTAGGGAGGGGATAGGTTAGTCCAGGGAGGATGGACAGGTCAAGGGGGCAGGATGAGGTTAGTAGGTAGGAGATGGAGGTGCGGCTTGAGGTGGGAGGGGGGGGATAGGTGGGAGGAAGGACAGGTTAGGGAGGCGGGGACGAGCTGGGCTGGTTTTGGGATGCGGTAGCGGGAGGGGAGATTTTGAAACTTGTGAAATCCACATTGATACCATTGGGCTGCAGGGTTCCCAAGTGGAATAGGAGTTGCTGTTCCTGCAACCTTCGGGTGGCATCGTTGTGGCACTGCAGGAGGCCCAGGATGGACATGTTGTCTGAGGAATGGGAGGGGGGAGTTGAAATGGTTTGCGACTGGGAGGTACAGTTGTTTATTGCGAACCGAGCGTAGGTGTTCTGCAAAGCGGTCCCCGAGTCTCCGCTTGGTTTCCCCGATGTAGAGGAGGCCACAACGGGTACAGCGGATGCAGTATACCACATTAGCAGATGTGCAGATGAACATCTGCTTGATGTGGAAAGTCTTCTTGGGGCCTGGGATGGGGGTGAGGGAGGAGGTATGGGGACAGGTATAGCACTTCCTGCGGTTGCAGGGAAAAGTGCCGGTGTGGTGGGGCTGGAGGGGAGTGTGGAGCGGACAAGGGAGTCACGGAGAGAGAGTGGTCCCTCCGAAACGCAGATAAGGGTGGGGAGGGAAAGATGTCTTTGGTGGTGGGGTCGGATTGCAGATGGCGGAAGTGTCGGAGGATGATGCGTTGGATCCGGAGGTTGGTGGGGTGGTATGTGAGGACGAGGGGGGATTCTTTTTTGATTCTTATTGCAGGGACGGGGTGTGAGGGATGAGTTGCGGGAAATGTGGGAGACACGGTCGAGGGCATTCTCAACCACTGAGGGGTGGGGGGGCATGTTGCGGTCCTTGAAAAACGAGGACAACTGAGATGTACGGGAGTGGAATGCCTCATCCTGGGAGCAGATGCGGCGGAGGCGAAGGAATTGGCAATAGGGGATGGCATTTTTGCAGGAAGGTGGGTGGGAGGAGGTGTATTTTATGTAGCTGTGGGAGTCGGTGGGCTTGAAATGGATATCGGTTTCTAGGTGGTTGCCCAAGATGGAGACAGAGAGGTCCAGGAAGGAGAGAGAGGTGTTACAGATAGTCCAGGTGAACTTAAGGTTGGGGTGGAAGGTGTTGGTGAAGTGGATGAACTGTTCGAGCTCCTCATGGGAGCACGAGGCGGCGCCGATACAGTCATCAATGTAACGGAGGAAGAGGTGGGGTTTAGGGCCGGTGTAGGTACGAAAGAGGGATTGTCCCACGTAACCTACAAAGAGGCAGGCGTAGCTTGGGCCCATGCGGGTACCCATGGCCACCCCCTTTGTCTGTCGGAAGTGGGAGGAATTGAAAGAGAAGTTATTGAGGGCGAGGACGAGTTCGGCTAAGCGGATGAGGGTGTCAGTGGAGGGGGACTGGTCGGGCCTGCGGGACAGGAAGAAGCGGAGGGCCTCCAGCATCTGCAGTTCCTACCATCTCTATTTCAGGGGAAGTTTGCTGTAACAGAAGAACAAAAAAGAAAGAAGTAAACTGTGATTAATTGTTATGAACTTGTTACCTTATCTGGCTGGTAGTTGTGAAGCTGAGCAAAGATCACAAACTGCAGCCATTCATCCTCTCGGGCACATTCCTGGAGGTAGGCCAAGCTGAGGGAAATGCCATGAAGCTTACAGAATTGCGGCACCAGTGACCACTCCTGACCAGCTTCAAAAGATGCCCTATGAATAAATTCAATGTGATAACTAAATCATGTGAAGCTGCACCCCCAAAAAAATACAAATCCTCGTAAATGTTGTATTTTTTCTTAGATAACACACAGTGTGGAGCTGGAGGAACACAGCCGGCCAGGCAGCATCAGAGGAGCAGGAAAGTTGATATTTCGGGTCAGGCTACCCGTTGTATATTTTCTTACCTGTTTATATTCCTGTTTAAGTTCTCCCAAGTGGCATTTTCTAAATGGGTCAGCAACTCCTCTGCTGACGATCCATTAAATTCAATCAAGTTCTGAAGTTTCTCAGCTGAGGAAGACACAAAGAAGCAGAGACCTCATTTTAAATGTGACACCATACTGACTAATGGGACATGAACTTTGTTTCAATAACAAATAGTGAAGTTTGAAAACAAAAAGAAATCACATGATATGATAAAGTTCTAACAAGCAGGACATTATGAAAGCAACAAAGTATTCATGAAATATCCATAAGACCATAAAAATTAGGAGCATAATTAGGTCATTCAACCCATTTGAGTCTGCTCCCTCTTTCAATCATGGCTGATGGATTTCCCAACTCCATTCTCTTGCCTTCTTTCCATAACTCTTGATCCCCTTACTAATCAATAGCCTAATGATCTGTCTTAATGGCTTGGCCTCCACAGCCTTCTGCAACAATGAGTTCCACAAATTAACCATCCTCTGCCTGAAGAAATTCCTCCTCATCTCAGTTCCAAAGGATTGTCCCTTCACTCTAAGGCTGTGCCCTTCGTCTCACTTACTAATGGAAGCACCTTCTCCATATCTACTCTATCCAGGCCTCTCAGTACCTTAAGTTTCAATGAGACTCCCCCACCCATCCTTCTAAACTCCAACGAGTACAGACCCAGTGTCCTCAACTGGTCCTTATGACAAGCCCTTCATCCCTGGGATCATTCGTCTAAACTTTGTCTCAAAACCCCCTCTAACATAAGCACATCCTTCCTTAGATATGGGGCTCAAAAACTGCTCACAATATTCCAAATATAGTCTGACTAGAGCTTTACCGACCTTCAGCAGTACATCTCTGCTCTTGTATTCTAACCCTCTTGAAATGAATGCGAATATTGCATTTGCTTTCCTAACTGCCAACTGAATCTGCACGTTAACCTTAACAGAATCCTAAACAAGGAATCCCAAGTCCCTTTGTGGTTCAGATTTCCGAAGCCTTTCTTGGTTTAGAAAATTGTCTACATCTCCACTATTACCAAAGTGCATAACCTCAAACTTTCCCACATTATATCTCAAATGCCTCTTTTTTGCTTCCCCGCTTCCTCAACACTACTTGTCCCTCCACCTATGTGTCATCTGCAAACTTTGCAACAATGCTCTCAGTTCCTTCATCCAGATTGTTAATGTAAAAAGGTGAATTGTTACAGTCCCAACACGGACCCCTACGGAACTCCTGAAAAAGATCCGTTTATTCCCCACACTCTGCTTTCTGCCAGGTCAGCCAATCCTCTATCGATGCCAGCAGCTTGCCTCTGACACTATGGGCTCTTATCTTATTTAGTGGCATCCTGTGTGCCACCTTGTCAAAGGACTTCTGGAAATCCAAACAGATCACATCCACTGGCTCTCCTTTGTCTAACTTAATCATTACCGCCTAAAGAACTCTAATAGATTTGTCAGGTATTACCTCCCCTTAACTAGGCCAAGCTGACCCAGTCCTGTTTTACCATACACTTCCAAGTACTCTGCAACTTCGTCCTAATTATGGACTCTAAAATCTTATCAACAACTGAGGTCAGACTAACCAGCCTCTAGTTTCCAGTCTTCTGCCTCCCGCCGTTCTTAAACAGGAGGGTTACATTAGCCATTTTCCAGTCCTCTGGGGCCCTCCCTAGATCCAGGTGATTCCTGAAAGATCACCACCAATGCTTCTACAGTCTCCTCATCTACCTCCTTCAGGACTCTGCGACGTAGTCCATCTGGTCCACGTGATTTATCCACCTTCAGACCTTTCACCTTACCCAGCAAGAACTTCTTGACAGTCAACACATTTATCTCTGCCCCTCGACTCAGTTCCGTTATGCTGCTGGTGTCTTCCATCATGAAAGCTGATGCAAAGTACCTAATCAGTTCGTCTACCATCTCTTTGCTCCCCATTACCACTTCACATCTCCAAGACGACAGCTGCCGGGGCTTGTCCACTCCCATCTTGCCCGGGGCTCATCCACTCCCATCTGCTTTCTTTCTTTTCATCCTTTTTACTTCTGTTCTTTTTATTTCATTCTTTTATTTCGTTTTTCTTTGCTTTGGCTGGCTGGTCAGCAGCACTGGCATGGCAGTGAGAGCAAACGCTGATGGCAGCCGAGGACATGGCACCTCCTGGTGGTTGGAGGCAGCGGCAGTAAGGATGTCTTTGTTCAGGGCTGGCAGCGTCAGAACTCCTCCAGTGGTCAGAGGCAACGGCAGCAAATTCTGCAAGGTGGTAGTGCCAGCCAGACAACATCTCAGAGGAGGACAGCTGGAGTGGGACTCTTGGCATAGCGGCAGCCTGTCCTGGCAGTGCAGCCAGGGGACTCCTGGCTGCAGTATGCCCAGAGCAGGATCTCCTGGTGTGATCAAGACAGGAGCAGAGCCGGGGGACTCCTGGTTGCGGGGCAAGTGTGGGTTCAGCTCGGGAGTCGGCAACGACAAGGTGTGACCAGTGACAAAGAGGTGGCACTTAATGAGTAGTGATTCGTACAATGGTGGGTCTGACGCAGACAGTGGCGAGGCAGTGGAGGAGGGGTGGAGGTGCAAGTGTTGTGTCGCTGGTGGGCTGGTTCACACCTCATGGCAGAGGCAGCAGAACAAAGACAGACTCTCTTTCAGTTATATCTTTTTACTCTTTTTATTCTTAAGCTGTGCAAAATGGTACTGGATTGTGGCGATAGTTGAAGCTTCTCACTGTATTTTACTGCATTATTCACTGTAAAATACAAGTGACAATAAATCATTCAATTCAATTCTCCAACCTCATTTTTCCAGTGGTCCAATGTCCACTTTTTCCTCTCTCTTACCCCTCTCGCAATTTTCTTTTGTAATACTGGCTAGCTTACTTTCATATTTTATCTTCTCCTTTCTTGTTGCTTTTTTTTTTGAAAAATGTTATCCTCTGTTGGTTTTTAAAGGTTTCCCAGTCCTCTGGCTTCCCACTAATCTTCATCACATTGTATGCTTTTTCTTTTCCTTTCATGCTGTTCTGCCTTCCCTGGTCAGCCATGTTTCTTTTTTCCTCAGGATGAATTTCTCTTGTTCAGCCTAAATTACACACAGGAACTCCGACCATTGCTGCTCCTCTGTCTTCACAGCACTTCGGGTCCCGGTTCGATTCCATCCTCGGGCAACATTCTCCCCGTGTCTGCGTGGATTTTCTCTAGGTGCTCTGGTTTCCTCCCACAGGTCAAAGACGGGTAGGTTAAGTGGATTGGCCATGCTAAATTGCCCCATAGTGTCCAGGGATTTGCAGGTTAGGTGGATTAACAATGGGGAATGCAGGGTTACAGCACTAGGGTGGGGGATGGATCTGGGTGGATGCTCTTCAAAGAGTCGATGTGGAACCGATGGGCCAAAATGGCCTGCTTCCACATTCTAGGGATTCTATGACTCCTTTTCTTGAGATCTGCTGTCAACCTGATTTTACCAGTCCACTTATACAATAATCATGGGGAGCCTCAATATAAAAAGGTGCTTTTCTTACATTCCTTTTCTATCTCCTGAAATATTTTCTTCCCCACATCCTTACTATTGTTAGGAGGCCTGTACATAACTCCCGTCAGGGTGCTTTCTCCTTTGGCGGTTCCTCAACTCTACCCACACAGATTTACATCTGACTCCATGTCACTTCTCGCTATCGATTTAATTTCATTTCTTCCTAACAAGGGAACCCTGCCTTCTCTGTCCATCTCCTTGTCCTTTTGATAGGATGCCTATCCTTGGGTATTTACTTCCCAGCCCTGATCCCCTAGCAGCCATGTCTGAGATGCCCACAATGTTGTGCCTTCCAATTTCAATCTGCGCAACAAGCTCATTTACCTTTTTTTGTATACAGCATGCACTTACATACAACACCCTCAGTCCTGCATTGACTGCCCCGGTCTCATAGCTGTCCCCTTGTCTGCTATGCCTGAAGTTAGATTGCTGAACATTTTCATACTCTGTCCTATTTCTTGTTCTGAAGACTTTAATAACCTCCTTCTGGCCCTCCCTCACTAACTCTTTCCACAATTTTCAGTGCAGCTGACCCTCCCCAAGCCCTATCCTTGATTAGATGGCTACAATAAAATAAACTAATGTAAAACTGAAAGTGTAAAAGTAGTGCCTCTGAACTAATATGAAGATAAGAGACTCTTTCTTGCAGCTGTTCTAACTACTGCTATTATTTTATTGTTGCAGTTCATCAGTTTGCTCTCCAAACTGCCTACTGCTTAAACTAATACCTCATTTCTGTTCCCAATCCAAGCACTGCCAGAGTTCTGTCTGGTGAGAGATAAATTGTCATACTCGATAAGTCTCCTTCAGCAGCACCTTGCAAACTCTCAACCTCTCCCACTCGGGAGAATGGGGGCAACGGGGGCATGGGAACACCACCATCTGCAAGTTCCATCCAAGTCACACATTATCCTGATTTAGAAATATATCAGATTCCCTTCACCATCAGAGTCACAATCCTGGAACTTCCTACTTAATGCCATCGTGGATGTACCTCCATCACATGGGCAGCAGTGGTTCAAGACAACAGGTAACAACCACCTTTTTGGGAATAATTAGGGATGGGCAACAAATACCGGCTGCTCCGACAATGGACAATCCATGAACAAGTGAAAAAGGAACGCAAATCAAGAGGTCACCACCAGAGGTATTTTTTTGTGGAGTGAGATGGGACACAGAGGGGTGCAAAGTACTTGGCTGGTGACAATCCTTCCCCTTCCAATAGGAAAGCCAGGGACAGCTGACACATCTGAACAAGTCAGCCCCACAGGCCTAAACCTGGACAGTGTGGAACTTTCGCCTTTTAGTGAAAAGGTAGTCACTGGTGAGACTATCAGTCCCAGCACAGCCTAAGCCTCAGAAGTGGGTACTACTGGGATTAGGAGGAGGAGGAGGAGGAGAAGGAGGAGGGAGCAGCAACAGCAATGGCTGCCTGAACTGAGGGAGGAGAGTGGGCAAATGACATCTTGGCAGCAATGCATAATGTACCTAGAGAATCCAATGAATTGAACCCCACTCTCCCATCTATGTTCAGTGTCCAAATCTTGCACTATTCACCTGCAAGGGTCTATAGCTTGGTAAAAAGTAACAAGTGTAGTTTAAAAATAAGAAGTGCTGAAGTGTAGTTTCATCCTGGGCATGACAACATCACAAGGACAAAAATCATCTTAATTCCAATAGCCCAAAGAACAACATGTCCAGTTGAAAGACACATGCCTTAAGGACATATCAAGAGATAAATCTAAATTCAAACAAGGTAAAACCTAAATGTCGGTCCATTATATTAATAAGTCAAATTTGTCTACAAACGTCACATCCATTTCAATTGTGACCATAATGTACTGCAATACTTACTTTAACCTGATGCCTAAAAGTGGAATTGTACATCACAAGAAAACACTAATTACCCAAGGTGTCTCGTAACAGACTGTGTTGAGTCTCCTCTGCATTTGTGCGCCAATGTTTCAAAATGGCATCTGCAACTTTAAGATCAATTCTCAGTTTAAAGCTGGAAACACCAAGTAATTCAAGAAAGGCAACACAGGCGGCAGCAACAGCGGGTACGGTGAAGTGAGCTAACCCCACAGCATATGCCTCAACGCTTGCTTGTTGTATCCTAAAACAGATGAGAGGAACATAAGAAATTTTCAAATGGAGAAAGAGTCTGTTCACAGAATATTAAACAATTACTACCTAGCTTGAATTACAAAAATAGCTAATTCCATGAATTGTGTTCAGCAGTGAAAACTGCAAATGTTCATAATTGTATTTAATAAATCTTTAAATGCACTAATATATAGAAAATTTAAAAAAATAGACATTTTACACCAAAAATATCTTACTTGCTAGAAAATTATTTTGCACAGCACAGATCAGCAGGGGAGCAATATTTTTTTTAAAATCCTAAATTGCATTTTTGGTTATCTGAAAGAAGAAACAGACTATAAGACCATAACACATGGGAGCAGAATTAGGTCATTCGGCCCATCAAGTCTGCTCCACCATTCAATCATGGCTGATGTTTCTCAATCCTGTTTCTCTGCCTTTTCCTGTAATCTCTGATCCCCTTACTGATCAAGAACCTATCTCTGTCTTAAATACACTCAATGGCTTTGCTTCCACAGCCCTCTGTGGCATTGAGTTCCAGTGGCATTGTTATAATGTCACAGGGCTATCTCATTAAAATCCTATTATGGGAGGAGGGCAGTAACTCTAATTGCCCTTGACTGAGTTGCTTGCTAGACCATTTCAGAACACAGTTAAGAGTTGCCCGCAGTGCTGGAGTCACAGTTAGACAAGACCAGGCAGGACAAAAGATTTCCTTCTGCACCAGATAGGTTTCAAAGCCCCATTACTAGGACTATCTTTTAAATTCTGTACTTCCTTTTAATCAATTGAATTTAAATTCCAACAGCTGTCCTATTGGGATTTGAACTCATCACCCCCAGGCATTAGTCTAGGATCCTGGATTACTGGTCCACTGCCCAAACGTCTCCCTCTGAAAGCCCATACCACTGCCCAGGGAAGAGGGTACAAATCCAATATGGCAGCTGGTGGAATTTAATTAAATCAGGAATCAAAGGCCGGTCTCAGTAATGGTGCCATGAAACTATCAATGGTCATAAAAACTCATCTAGTTCATTAATATCAGGGAAGGGTATCTGCCATCCTTACCTGGTCAGGCCTGCTTCTGACTCCTCAGCAACATGGTTAGCTCTTAACTGCCGTCTGAAATGGCCCAGCAAAACTTGCAGTTGTGCCAAACCAGTCTTACTTAGTAGGTACCTACACCAGATGGACTGCCATAGTTCATAGCAATTAGGGACGGATAAATGTTGAGCTTGCTGGTGACATTCACATCCCATGAAGGGATAATTCTTTTAAAACTTAAAATAAACCTAAGGAGATAGCCTTGATGAACAATAACACCCTCTGGTAAACAGAAGCAGCTGGATTGGGTACTGGAGAGTTTTGAGAATTAAAACCACAAATTGAAGATGGAACGTATATACCAACGTTAGCTGTTGTCACATTTGTATCTTTCCCCCTCTTCTCGTCATTTTATATTGAACCTTTCATGGCTTCAAGATGTCTAACCAATTAAATAATTTGTGTATTGAGGCAAGGTAGCAGCCAAGCTACACACAGCAAGAACAAAAGCCACAGCATCGTGATAGTGGTCAGATGGTAAGTTGCAGTGAAACACAAAGTGAGGGTGTGTAGGACAGAAGACCATTCGGTGCATCATGCCTATGCAGTACTTTGAAAGATCTTTCCAATTCATCCCACTCCCTTAACACTGCAACTTTCCTATCGTCCAGAAAATTTTCTCTGTTCGAGTACTCACCAGATTCCCTTTTGCAAGCTATGGCTGAATCTCCTTTCACCACCATTTCAGACAGACAATATATTTAGAAAATGAGCAAAAGACTTGCATTTCTTTAGTGTCTTTCATGACCTGAGAATGACCGAAAGCCACTTTACACCTCCTCGCAAGTTTAAACTCAGAAGCAGCAGCAAAAAGGGAACAGCATTGCATAAGATTTCAATTATTCTCTTTGCTACCATACTCACAACTGCTTGAGCGAATTGCTCTTTGCGAGCTGTTGCACCAGAAAGGTTGCAAATGCATACGATGGCCGCCCATGACGCAAGTAGTACGAAAAATCTAGACGTTCAGTTATGGCATACTTATTCACCAGGTCAGGGCAAGAGAAATGAGGTAAATCATTTGATAGGTCTGTGGGAAGAATGCAGAAATGTTTCTTAGAAAATCCTGAATTTTTCTTATCTTGTGCAGAACACGATATTATTGGTGGACAAAGGAAAAACTAGATTTCATCACCCCTATCATTTCTTTCATGGAACTCACAAACTGCTCATCACAAAAGACCCATGCATGTTTGGCCAAGCATTTCAACTATGATTTCCACATTATATGTAAACTTTATAAAACGTTTTAATAAAGAAAAATGTCACAAGTGCCAGCATCTCCTTCATGGGGTCAAGATTACAATGTAGCATTAGAGGGGGTGCACCAAAAGGGCTGACTGGACTACTGTATAAGGAGGGATCGTGCAGGGTGGGCCTATATTCTTTGACACGGAGTCTTATCAAAACCTATCCACATCTTCAATGGCCTGGAGGGTAGATGCTGACATGCTGTTTCCTCTGCCCGAAGCGTGTGGGTCATAGATGCAGAATTAGGGACCAGCCATTTACGACAACTGAGATCAGGAGCAATTGTGAATCTTTGAAATTCCCTACTCCAGAAGGTAACTGAGTAAAATATTAGGCATGCAGGAATTTAAGGCTTACTGGGACAGGATATGAAATTTGAGCTGATGGCAAAGATCTGTCATAATCTTATTTAATAACATAGTAAGCTCAAGGGGCCAAATAGCCTACTTCCTCTGCTAGTTCTTATCTTGCCAAGCTTTCAGAAGCCAAAATTGGTTAATTCTCAAATTTGAGATTGAGCTTCTGGAACTGATAAAGCAACAGCAAGAAACTTTTGCAATTTCTGCTTTTCTAAAATCTAAGTCAAAAGCATATTTAGTAGCATGTTTCAGATACATTTTTCTCATTAATCTACAGCAGTTTAAATGTTCCTTCTTTTAAAAGGAAAGGGATAAAAATGATTTTATCTACATTTTTGCAGCCCTCAGTTATAAAGCAAACAGCAAAAACAGTGGAAAGCAGGAGCTACAGTTCAAATCTGTTCTTCATTAGATAAAAGAGCTAAGATTTATGACATTTTTATTAAATGGAGAGGGGCAGGAAGTCCTGGAGCTTGAAACCACACTAATTTCATGTAGCTTTCTCAATGCACAAGCGGGCTTGGCTTTTGCACAATTGCAGAGCGCAAAATAAGACATATAGACTCAACGCATCCAGTTTACTTAGGGACATTAACCTTGAAAATTTTATTCATTTTTTTAAACCACCCTTTTTTTTCATTTTATAAACTTTTATTCAACGATTGATCTATAATTTTCTTTACTTTTTAATCTTCATTTTCAAATCGTTCCGTTGCCTCATCTCTTCCACCTCAATTGTCAGAGATATCAGCGTTCCTCTAGTTCTGGCATCACGTACTCCTGAACCTGAATTGCTCCAGGTTGTGCCTTCAGTTACCTCAGCCCCAAGATCATGTTTCTCCACCTCTCTACTTTATTCTTTTAATAGTCTTCTTAAAACCTACCTCTTTGATCAAGTTTTCAGCCATCTGACCTAATGTTTCCTTATACAACCCAATGTGTGGCTTGGAAATGATACTTTGTTCAAAACACTCCTGTAAAGTGCCTTGGGATGTTTCATTTTGTGAAAAAGTACTATAAAATTAGTTGCTGTTGCCTCAGCTTTTGCCACTGTTTTCTATGTCAAATCAGCTAAGGTACCACAAACCATCAATATTTTTTTTAAAAAAGGCTGCTGTTAGTAAGAGCTAAAGTAAACTAATTATGTTATTTTGCCTGTAAATTTAGATGAAAGTACACTACAAATTTGACCTTTGATACAACTGAGGAAAACTAATAAAGAGACGACAGACATTCTCTAGAAGCTTTTTGTCTAGTATTCATCAGGACAAATGTAAGATATACCAAATTTCAGAAGAAACAACACTTTATAAACAAACACAGGAGAAGAGGATGCTGATGCATTGACAAGGAGTCTCTGCCAGAAGAGAAATTACTGAAGTGACTTGAATTATTGCAAAGTTGTGATGTGTAATGTGGAAAATATACTTGGTTTGAACTATTATTTAGAGTCAGAGTCATACAGCATGGTAACAGACCCCTTGGTCCAACTATTCCATGCCAACCATGCTCCCAAACTAGTCCCATCTGCCTGCGTCTGGTCCATATCCCTCCAAACCTTTCCTATTCATGTACTTATCCAAATATCTTTTAAAAGTTCTAACTGTGCTTGCATCCACCACTTCCTCTGGCAGTTCATTCCAAACACAAACCACTGTAAAAAATGTTGTCCCTCATTTCCTTTTTAAAACTTTCTCCTCTCACCTGAAATAAGTCCTCTAGTTTTGAACTCCTCTGCCCTAAGGAAAAGACCCTCGCTACTCACCTTGTCTACACCTCTTATGATTTTATAAACCTTTATAAAAAGGTCAGTCCTCAACCTCCTACGCGCCACTAGAAAAAAATCCCAGCCTAAACAGCCTATTTTTATAACTCAAACCTTCCATACCTGACAATATCCTGGGAAATCTTTCCTGAAGCCTCTCCAAGTTTAATATCCTTCCTATAACACAGCGACCAGAACTGCACACAGTACTCCAGAACAGGCCTCACCAACGTCCTGTACAACTCCTACACTCGAAGCTCTGAGCAACGAAGACAAGAGTGCTGAATGCTTTAACCACCCTGTTTTCCTGTGATGCAAATTTCAAAGGATTATGTAGCTGACCCTGTAGGTTTCTCTGTTCTACAACACTATCCAGGGCACCACCATTAACTGAATAAGTCCTGCCGTTGATTGGTGCAGCAAAACGCAATACCTCACATTTATCCCAATTAAACTCCATCTGCTACTCCTCAGCCCATTGACTAAGTTGATCAAGATCTCTTTGTAATCTTAGATAACATTCTTCACTGTCCACTATACCACCAACTTTGGGGTCATCCTCAAACTTACTGACCATGCCTCCTATATTCCCATCCAAATCATTTACATAAATGACAAACAAAAGTCATAGGCCTCTAGTCCGAAAAACAATCCTCCACCATCACCCTGCCTCCTAACAAAGCCAATTTTGCACCCAGTTGGCAAGCCATCCCTGAATCCCATGTGATCTAACTTAACTAGTTAGTCTACCACGCGGTACCTTGTGGAAGGCTTTACTAAAGTCTATGTAAACAACATCGAACACTCTGCCCTCAATCCTTTTGGTTACTTCCTCCAAAAAAACTCAATCAAGTTTGTGAAACATAATTTCCCATGCACAAAACCATATTGACTGTCCCTAATCATTCCTCGTTTCTCCAAATGCACGTAAATCCTACCTTTCAGAATCACCTACAACTTACCCACCACCGATGTCATGCTCACAGGTCTATAGTTCCCAGGCTTCTCCTTACAGCCTTTCTTAAATAAAGGCACCACATTAGCCACCCTCCAGTCTTCTGGCACCTCACCCGTATGGTTACAAATGATACAGATATTTCTGCTAGGGGCCCTGCAATTTCTTTCCTAACTTTCCACAGCATCCTGGGATACACCACATCAGATCCCAGAGATTTATCCACCTTTATGTTTTCTAAGGCCTCCAGCACTTCCTCCAGTGTAGTGTGAGCTGTTTTCAAATCATCAATATTTATTTCACCGGAGTTCTCGAGCCTCCATTTCTTTCTTCATAATACAAGCTGACGCAAAATATTTATCTACTATCTCTCCCATCGTCTCGAGGTTCAACACACAGACCTTGATCATTAAGGGGTCCTATTCTCTCTCTAGTTGTTCTTAAATGTACTTGCAGAATTCTTTGGATTATCCTTAACCTTACTTGCCAAAGCTATTTATTTGTGCCTTGAGTGTTCTCATTTTAGCACTTCTTTTCTAAAGACAGAGTAATCTGTATTAGGTGCATTTATACAGCCCTAGTGGCACCCAGCACTTAATCCAACTGCTATACTTCATGTGTGAATTTAAATTATAGTTTGTTCAAGGGCTTATTAGAATGATCAGGTGTCAATATATGTGTTTGATGAATGATAATCTAGAAAGGACCTCAGATGAATTCTCAACCACCCACTCACACCACCTATTGGCTGAAATCAGCTATGACTTGTGTACTATGGTCAAACAACTCAACGTGTCACAACCAACAGCATATATTAACGGAGGCAAGAGAATCAAATAAATGTTTCATGAATGTCAACATGGTTATGATCATATGGTTCTACAATTGCAGTTTTTCAACTTACAGTAATGAAATAAAATATATTTGCCATGGTTCATCTTTTTTTAAATACTAGAGCAAAAGAAATGTTCAAATTCATTCCAAAGGCCTTTCAAAATAACAAACAAACAACAGTCTACCCTTTAAGTGATTAATTTGTCTTGTGATACCAGTCTATGGGTACAGCACTGGGCAGCCTCTGTGACCTTATCTTAATAGCCAAACTTTCTTGGCAGTTAGTATTTGCAAGTTATTCAATTGTGAGGCATCATTGCCAGGCTTGATTCTGTCCCTGATGAATGTTAACACCCATGCATAACTCCCAAATGCTGCTGCTAGCCAGCACAAATGTTCTTTTTTCCCTTTAGTAGAGGCAGCCGAGCCCAATTTCTGGGTCACATTGCAGGCTGACATTAGTTAACTCTGCACATTTTGGGTATTGACCTTCCAGTTCTGACTGGCTCAGCTAAACACAGCCTTTGCTTGGAGCCTTTGTTGTTCATCTTTAATATTTACATTCATGATTTGCACTGTAATATACTTTTGCATTCTCTGTTTAAACAAAATCTATAGTGATTGGAGCAACTCCTGGCTTAAAGTCAGACAGGGAAGACTCATTATCATGGTATGTCAAAGAACATTAATTTCCACTCATCAATGTGTCTTGGATAAGTAATGAGCTCAGCAGTTTAAAATGAGCAAAAAGGCATCCTAATAGCCTTGAAAGCTTTGCCAAGCTCCCTCACTTCCTTCCCTCCTACCTCCATCCATTACTCTGGTAACATTGTATTAATCTGAAAGGAACTTACCACAAGTGGAGAGCACATTGGCAGACTGCCAGCCAAACAGGCGTGATGGATCAAAGGGGTGCAATGACTGAAAAAGAGAGGAAAAGAAAAATCATGGACAATGAACACTGAAAAAAAGTACCCATCTGTAATCACTGAAAAGTGGGCACTGATATTCAATGCAGGTCTTGACCACTAATTTACTCACACAAGGATATGCTTGTTCCATAGTTAACACGTATATATGTTGTATAAATCTAACCTATTTAGAAGTTATTCATTCATGTTCAACTGAAAATGAAAATTAGAGCCTTTATACCCTGTACAGTGTTTCTCATTTCTGGATTTCTGATTATTGTTAAGCAGTTACATGTGTCTTCAAACCAAATGAACATTTTCCTTTGCTCGTGGTTCAAGTTTAAAAATCCTCAGTCAACATTATTTTATACCTTAAATAAATCCATTATAATGGCAGTGGTTCAGAAAGCCCGAGTTGGGAAAGGAACAAATGAAAAGGAATGGGTAGCATTCTGCACGACAAGAATGAGGTCAGAGAGTCAGAGATGTAAAACATAGAAACAGATCCTTCGGTCCAACTTGTCCATGCTGACCAGATATCCTAAATTAATCTCGTCCCATTTGCGAGCATTTGGCCCATATCCGTCTTAACCCTTCCTATTCATGTACCCATCTAGATGCCTTTTAAATGTTGTGATTGTACCAGCCTCCACCACTTCCCCTGGCAGCTTGTTCCATATATGCACCACCTTCTGCGTGAAAAAGTTGCCCCTTAGGTTCCTTCTAAATCTTTCCCCTCTCACCTTGAACCTATGCCCTCCAGCTTTGAACTCCCCTAACCTGGGAAAAAGACTTGGCTATTCACCCTATCCATGCCTCTCAATTTTACAAACCTCTATAAGGTCACTCCAGCTTATTGAACCTCTCCCTACTGTTCGAACCCTTCAATCCCAGCAATATCGTTGTAAACCTTTTCTGAACGCTTTCAAGTTTAACATCTTCCCTATAGCAGGGAGACCAGAACTGAATGCAGTATTCTATAAGTGCCTAACCAGTATCCTGTACAGCTGCAATATCATCACTTCCCAACGCCTATACTCAATGCAATGGCCAGTAAAGGCAAGCACAAAAATGGAAAAATAAATTAAAGCACTGTTCACCATCATAAACCTCTGACCTATGCTCAGATCTTTTACAATTAAATTTATGCTGCGTACATGCAGCACAACCTTTTTTTTGGATACTTGTTTCCTCAGGGATCCGTGCACAAGACAGACAGAATTGATTTTTTTTGCCAAGAGCCTCCCTCAGAGTATAGTCTTGAAAATCATCTCATTCAAAACTCAGAATACAGGCCTCACTACATCTTATGAGGAAGGAGGATAAATGTCAAACTTTAAGGCTTGAGGAAGGAGCTGAAGAAGCAGTTTCTATGTGATAAGTAGTGTTCTTTTGTTCCATATAGTATGATCTTATGATTTTCCTCAAAGATCCAAATATTTTATCAAATTTTGTATGTTTTTCCCTACATTTTTCCTTACAAGACTAATGTGAAGGAGTTCAGTTATGTTGCTGTGCCACTTGCTTGATTCTCTGGCACTCTAAATGAAGTTGATTTTTAAAATGCTGTGTAACTTTCCTTGCCAAAGTCTATATTTGATGCACCAGTCCTGTGCCCAGCAGTGCGTCACAAGAATTGGTGCTGGGTCCACTGCTTTTTGTCATTTGGATGTGAATATAGGAGATATGGTTAGCAAGTTTGCAAATAACACCAAAATAGGTCGTGTAGTGGAAAGTGGAGAAGGTTATCTCAGATTACAACGGGACCTTGATCAGATGGGCCAATGGGCCGAGGAGTGGCAGATGGAGTTTAATTTAGATAAATGTGAGGTGTCGCGATTTGGTAAGGCAAACCAGGGCAGGACTTATACAATTCATGATAGGACCCTGGGGTGTGTTGCCAAACAGAGACCTGGGGTGCATTTGCATAGTTCCTTCCTTAAAAGTAGAGTCACAGGTAGACAGGGTGGTGAAGGTGGTGCTTGGCACGCTTGCCTTCACTGGTCAGAACATTGAGTACAAGAGTTGTGATGTCATGTGGCAGGTCAAGTTAGACTGAAGGGTCTGTTTCCATGCTGTATTACTCTATGACTGTGCTTAGTCGTGTCATAATCACAATTCAAATATAAAACAAATATGTTTCCTTAGGCCAGTCATTTACTTCACAAATTAACTCAAGACTCCTTCAACAGCACCTTTCAATTCTGACCTCTACTAACTATAAAGGAGAAGACAACAGATGCATAGGAACACCACAACCTGCAAGTTCCCCTGAGTGACCATCCTGATTTGAATCTACATCATTTCTTCACTGTATGGAGTCAAAGTCCAGGAAATACCTTCCTAACAGCATTGCAGGAGTACCTACACCATAAGGACCTTAGGATTTCCAGAAGGTGGTTCATTACTAAACCTCACAAGCACAATTAAGGATGGGTAATAAGTGCTGCATTAACTGGTGACACCCACATTCCATGAACAAATGAAGGCCCATCTGTTTGGGCAACAATATTGAAACAGCACCAATTACAGATGCAATCATCCTTGATAACTTGATACAAAAATCTGACAAACTTCATCTTCAAATTCAAATAAAACTACATATTAATACATCCATGTGTTAAGTTTTAGACTCCACATACCTTTTTGCTACTTAAACATTCCATTTATTTGATTATGGGATCAAAAAATGCTTCCTGTTTATCATAATGCATGTGTGCATAAATGTTTCTTCACTGCTCACTGATTGTTAAATAGTTTGCTTTCACCTGAAGTCTGCAGTTCTAACCCTAGCCAAGAATGACATTTCCAATACATTGCAACTGAGGATATAACATTATGAACCTCGAAAAATTATCCTGCCCATTATCATGCCCTGAACACACTGTGGAACAGCAATATTAGTCATCCAGTTGACTTCATGCCAGTCAACTTAAATTCTCATCAGTTTCTTACATTCTTGTTGCAAATGTTCCTTTTGAAAAAAAAAATCACCCTTACCGAGATGGCACCATTGCACTTTATCCTCAGAAATGAAAAAGTAATCTTTGAAAATGAGTGAGCTTTTGAAATATTTTCAGTACTGCACAGGAACTGAAAGCCTGGATCATGCACTCAAGTCTTTGACTGGGCCTTGAACCCTTGACTTTCTGACTCAGAGACAAGAGTTTTCAACCGCTGAGCCACAGCTGACCCATAAACACTTGTGAAACAAGACACTCAGTTGAAAGGTACCTAGGGACAGGTAATAAATGCTGACCAGTCAGCAATGCCCACATCCCACCTGTGAATAAAACAATATTCTGATTGATACTTAATACACACATCATACTGAATGAAATGGCCCTGGCAGCGATCCCAGCAACTGACTGGAAAGTTGATACAATTCCACTGTGGCCATTTCAAGAAGTTGTGACAGAACTAAATGTCATTCACTGGCAATTCATTGACTGCCATCAGTGTTCCCATGCCTTTAAAAGGGAGGTAGATCCATTGTAATGTCATTGGACCAATAATCAAATAAATAATAAATAAACCAATAAACCAATAACCAAACAAATGTGCTGGAGTCATAATTGCTAATTTAATGGCGACCACATAATCACAGTTGATCGTTAAAAAAAGTACCCTTCTGGTTCACTATTGCACTTTAGGGAAGAAAATCTGCCATCCTTACCTTGTCTGGCCCGCGTGTAACTTCAGACACACAGCGATGTGGTTGATTCTTTCCTGCCCTCTGTAGTGGCCAGGCAAGTCATTTAGTTCAAGGGCCATTATGGGTGAACAATGAATGCAAGCTCTACCAGCAATGCCCACATCCCACAAATGAAATATAAAAAGAAATTGAGAACAGCATGCCTGCGAGAGCTGCTTACCAAGTGGACAGTGTGATGGTTGCTCCTGCAGTTACAGTTGGCTCTGGAGCAAAAGCCAAGAACAAGGCCTCAGATGACAAATGAGTAAGTCAGGTGATGGAGCAGGCGAATAAGGCAGACCCTGGCCAAAGGCTGTTGCAGTAGGAAATGGATAGCCCTTGCTGCAAGGCAGGCATTTCCGTGGGCCGTACCCAAATCTCAACTCCATATTAATATTATACTGTACACCATTGTACATTTAAATAAAAATCACATATAATGAACTCTAGATTAATCTTTAGAAGAGAAATCCAGTGTCATTACTTTAAAACAATAATGGCAATTAATGTATCACATAGTTCCACAAAAATCAAAGCCCTCATATTGTCACTCCAGCATGCATTTCTTCATGTGCAAGGCAGAATGATTAATATTGGCAGATTATTGTGGGGTTCAGTAAGTAAGAAGAGGGCTATAATAAAATTTGTATTAATTTTGCCTTTGCTAGGCATTTATTAAAATATATTTGTTTATGGGGTGTGGATATCACAAGCAACATCAACATTGATTATCCTTCCCTAACTGCCCTTGAGAAAGTGGGAGTGAACTTCCTTCTTGAATTATTGGCAAGCTGTGTAGTGAATTTTCTCCCAGTCGGTGGGGAGTTCCAAGATTTTGACCCAGCAACATTGAAGGAACAGGGATACACTTTCAATGTCAGTTGACATGGAAATGATGCTCCTTTACACCTGTCTACTTTCCAATTAAATATCACTGAACAGAGATTAAGGGCAGAAACACTTGAGTTTTTACTTCCAACCTAAGCAGTATTGAAGTCAAATACTATGCCCAAATTCTGCCTAGTTATAAAGTTTCTGCTTTGAAAATGTGCAAACCCTGAAAATATCTTCCTTTGAAGCGTACAGTTCTGCTATTGCCACTTCCACTACTTAAGACTGATGTCTGAGTAAATACTTGGGGCCAGGGCAATTTTAACTCTAAGTGAATGGGTTTTGAATGGATGAAAATTAACCCATAATGTACTGATTTCTAATCAAATTAATAAATAATCAAGTACTAAAAAAATTAGATTAGATAAGTTTCCAAAGCAGTTTTGTTGAAAACTATACACTTATTAGGTCAGTTGTCTTGAATTTAAACAAGGAAATGAATGATGAATTACAGCCATTAATATGCTACCTGCACACATATCTGATTACACAAAATACCATGGGTTACAACGTTATTTCATTTTAATCTCAACAGAATCCACTAATTAAGAACAGCAAATTAGCTCCAAAAAAAGTTGTGAACTGATTCAAACAAACCATGCAGACACAGATCAATAGCTCCTGTTAGCTGCGATTCATAGATTACATTTCATGGTCTTTTAACTTTAGGTTATGGCAAACACAAGGATGGATCAAGTCAGTCTGTTTTATATCATCTCTAAGGAGTACACCACCTGGTACAAGCTCATTCATCAGGTGGATACAATCGTACACTCAAGAATCAAGCATGCACAAAGGAAAAATGGAGGGTCGAGACAAAAGACAAACATAGCACATGATCTTCATCATGGTTACACAACAAAACCCTCCCCTTCACCCCAAGAAAAACACACAAAATGCAACCGTGTTTCAAAACCTTCTTAGAAATCAGAAAAACCCAATCCATCAATAAACGATTCACCATGAATACCTGCAAGAGATGATACAGAGAGATGTCCAACGGTGGAATGCCAGAAGGAGTGAGCTGTGGAAAAAGAGCAGTGCGCAACTTGGGATAAGGAGACAGTGCCATCTTCAGCAACTGAGAGTCTACTTTCCAGAGAGAATCACTAACATCTTTTCCTTCCCGCATTACCTAAAGAAACCAGAGATAAAGATTTTTCTTTATAATAAAAACAAAATACTGCAGATATTGGAAATTTTCAGCATGACAGGTGGTACATGTGGAGGGTGAAAATGTTCTAACATTTCAGGAAGAAAGGTGATTTACAGTGGGCAGTGAATGGAGTAACTTTTGAGCATAACGATGGCAACTAGTGGATAACTTTCAAACACCTAAGTTTAATGGCCTCGTTCGGAATCATATAATTTGAAGATTCCAGCTGTTTCCTATATTGTGTGATTGAAAGATTGGTGATTTGTGATACATGGCAGAGTACTGCAAATATCAGAACATAATTTCAAACTCTAAAGTGAAATGAGATACAATAGGCCATGTTACCACAGATTCTGCAACATGAGTTCCAGGAAAGCAAATGTTCTTAAAATAATAACAATCATAAAATAGCAAAAAAAAAAAAAAAAAAGAGACCTTTGGCTACAAGAAACTCAAGTGCCTCCATTCTAACTTCAATACTAGAAGCAAAAAAAAAAAATACAGCAGCCAAGGGTAAAGGTTTGGTTCATTTCAACTCACCTGATCAATTCCTCCAGGAGCAAACATAATAGTGGCTAATGCCATCAGAGTGTGTCCCTCTAGCAGCATGCTGCTGACACTGGCTTGATTGCTGGGAATCAGCATTTGAGCATTGGCTAGACTCGCTTGGAATGTCACAGATGTGTCTACAAAAGGACAGAACGAAGATCGATGTGGCCAAGACTGAAATATGAAGCATCTCCTCAAGCGTGGATGAAGTACACAATGTCATGTAACATATAATATCAAACTAACTGGGTCAGGAAGTGAGATAATAAGACATAGAAGAAGTAGGCTATTTAGCCCATTGAGTCTGCTCCGCCATTCAAAAAGATCATGGCTGATCTGATAATCCTCAACTTCACTTTGCTTCCTTTTCCTTCGATTCTTTAATTGATTACAAATTTGTCTATTTCAGACTTGAAAATACTTATGATCAATCCTGCACAGCCCTTTACAATAAAAAAAGTCCCAGATTTTTGGCCCATTAAGAGAAAAAAAATTCCTTCTCATCTCGATCTTAAATGTGTGACCCCCTTTTCTGAGATGATGCCCTCTGGTCCTAGACTCTCCTATAAAAGGGAGAAAAGAAATCTTTCCACATCTATCTTGTCAAGTACTCCAAGAATCTTGTATGCTTCACTAAGGTCTCTCATTCTTCTAAATTCTAACATGTACAGGCCCAACCTCTCTTTATAAAATAGTCCTTCCAAGCCCAATATCAGCCTAATGAACCTTCTCTTGCTACCTTCAACGGCAGTACATCTTTCCTTAGATAAAGAAACCAAAACTGTTCACAGTTGTGGACAGACTAGTGCCTTGTATAACTTTAGCAAAACCTTCCTAATTTTACACTCCATTCTCTTTGAAATGAAGGCTAATGTTCCACTTAACTTCCCTAATACCTAGTGAACTTGGATGCTTGCAGTTTGAGATTCATGGACAAGGATTCCCAAGTCCCTGTGCTGTAGCTTTCTGCAGTCTTTCTCCATTTAAATGATATTCAACTCCTCTATTCTTCCTGCTAAAAGTGTATAACCTTACATTTCCCTTCATTAATTCCATCTGCCAAGATTTTACCCACTCACGTAACTGTCTGTATTCCTCTATAGACTCTGTCATGCTTACCACTTGCCTTTCCACCTATTTTTGTGTCATTTACATCTACTTTCCTCATCCATATCATTAATATATATTGTAAATAACTGTAGCCCCATTGCTGCTCTTGTGGGATTCCATTGGTTACAAGTTGCCCAGCTGAAAATGTCTCCTTTATCCCAACTTTGTCTTCTATTAATTAGCCAATTCACCAACAACAGTACTTCACTATCCTTCCCTTCAAAGTCACGTATCCCAGAATATTTAGTTGCCAGCTTTGATCCCGTTGTAACCATTACCTCTGTAATGCCTATAAGATCATACTGTTAATCTGTATTTGTGCCATTAATTCATTTATTTTGTTCCAAGTACTACATTCATTCAAGAGCCATTCATTTTGCATTTTTACAACTTCTTTTCTGCCTCCTCCTCCTCCTCCTCTTCCTCCCTGCCGCCCCACCCCATTTACTGCTGTTTTTCTGTGTTTGTATGCTTTCTTCCTTCCTGTCCCACTCTAGGTATTATTGACCAAATAGCTGCCCTACCATGCTGACATATCCTTTTGCTTTGTAAGTCTACATTTTCTCTCTACCCCTCTAATTAGTTTCAAGACCCCTCTATAGCTGTAGTTATTTGATTCGCCAGGACACTGGTCCCAGCACAGTTCAAGTGAAGCCTGTCCCACCAGATCAGCTCCCTCCTATTCTGGTATTGGTACCAGCGCCCCATTAACTGAGATCCATTCCGCCTACACTAATCTTTCAGCCACACATACAACTCATTGATTTTCTTTACACTATGCCAGTTTGCTGGTGGCTCAGGTAGTATACCGGAGATTACCACCTAGGAGGTTCTGCTTTTTGTCTCCTGACTATTCAAAATCTTTCAGCAGAACCTTCTTTCTAGTCCTACCAATGTCAACACGGATGACAACTACTGGATTCCTCTCTGCCCTCTCCAAATTCTTCTCCTAGCCTAAGGAAATGTCCTTAGCCCCGGCTCTAGAACAAGATGATTGTCTCCCTGATTCAGAAACTATGGGCTGCACACAGGATGTATACCACTTCTGCATTAACCACCATCTATGTGGCTGGATTGACAAGTGACAGCCCTTCCACAGCAGGCCAAGTTACAAAATAAGCATTGCAATGTGGTTACTAATGATATTTTTCACCAAAATTCCATTCCATCTGCACTGAACAGATGTGAAATTATTTAGTATTAGTAATCGGACGTAAACCATGAGGAATACCAAAATACGGAACCACTGACAGGTAATTCACTTCCCTCGGTTGGATATTGACGCCGTCAACATTGCTATAGCTCAATCAAATTACGTAGGCATTAAACAATTTAAAATTGGTTACTTAAATTAAACTGTTACAAAGAATACAAGGAATACCTAGCTTATCAGCAACCTCTCTCATTCTCACTAGAAACTCAAACCAGGGATGAGCCGCATGGAGTGCTCTATCATCTAGTAGAGGACAGTTGGAGGGTTTCAACCTGTTAAAAAAGGCAACAATAAAATCAGTCTTCAGGGGTCACGAAATATGAGAAACATATCTTTAAATCTATCAACTGCCAATATTTGCGAGTATGATAATTATACGTACAATTGGATAATCAAGTCAATTTACAAATCTTAAACATTCATCATTCACAACAAAACAGACTCAGTTAGTTTGAAATAAAGTGGTGAATGTTATTTTTAATCCCATGTAAATATGGGGAGTCCACTTTCAAAGAAATTTACCCAAGTACAGCTTGCAATTTTTTTTAATCCAGAAGCACAGTTAAGCTTGCTCCATTCTTGTGATTTTTCATTGGTGGGGTACAGAAAAGTGGGGGGGAGGCTTAGTGAACCAGAAAATCAAAGGAGCCAAACACACATTTGAAATGACATCCTCACCAAAATCAACTTGTGATAAATTAGATTAAAATCTGGACATGGTAATGTGCCACATGTAAGATAACAAAGGGTATAAACAGAAAGGAGGTACTCCTTGCTCCCATGTCTACAGTCTCAACAACGTTTGGGTAGGAAGAGGCAGGAAAAAGGAGAAAACTGTAAATTGGTGTATCTTATCTACCTAACATGGTGTAATTTAAAATGCATTACATAAATCATCCACATGGGGGAAGTATGTTACAATAAATATCTTTAAAGCAATAACTCAGCAGCGCAACTCCAAGTATTGTAGATACAGGAGAGAAATAGATTTTAAAAAAATGTCTCAACTATTCATTCAAACAAACACAATTTGAAGAAATAAAAACTATAGCCGTCAATGCTGTGAATGGAAAAGAAAGCCAAAACATAATGGAAACAAACCACAGGGAGATCAATATCCAAAAGAGAGATGGGTTAACACACTAGCAACACTTGATCATAATTATTATTGTGTTAGGTTCTTACAGACTTTACATCCAAATTTTTAACACCTTTTCTCACTTCAGTTGCTGATTAACTCACCGCCATCAATTTCTTGTATAGTATTTCATGACTATTTCCACACAGGGTGGGAATTTCATTTTATGGTGTTTTGCCCACAAAGATAAGAACTATTGAATGAAGAAGCATCGACACAGAAGCAGGCCATTCAGCCCATCATACTGAGCCATTTTTGATTCTATTCCCCTATTTATTATCCATAACCAAGGATCCCTCTCAATCTCTTTCACACGCACTGAAATTTTAAACTTCCCAGTTGTGCCACATGTTAACAAAGGAACAACCTTTGATACATATGTGGTACTGTTCTCCCTGCAGTGTACATTTGCGACTGACAGAGAACATTCCCAAATCCCTGTAAATCTTTTCTCAAGCACTTAGTTCATTCAAGTAATAACTGAAGATATATTGTTTGCTTCCTCCAAATATTCAAAAGATCAAAAATACTCGCTTACCAAGAAAATAATTCATTGTGATGATCATCACAATGTCATATGCCCTGCTGTTGTGACCAAACTGAAAACGCACATACCACTTTTTCATTTAGCTAAATATAAATTTAACAAATTTAGTTTTTGAAAACCATTGTGATGGGAACTGGTGTGATTTACAAACTACATTCCTAGAGGGAGTCTCTGGATCCTGCCATCTCTGAGAAGCAAGCAAATTTTGAAAGAGGGGGGCACAGAACATGGGGAAACCATTGATTGCCAATTAACAGCTCTTTAAGCTAATCAAGGAACTTGTTACTAGATAGGAGAGGACAAGAATTTGACTTTCAAAAAAGTGAATTCTGCAAATACAAAAACAATCTTACACAAGTGCACAGTTGTCCTGTTCAAAGGAGGTAGTAGATTTTTTTTTTTTTTTAAAAAAAGAGGCAGCAAAAACATTTAGGGGACATAGGAGACCTTGTGCCAGATCTCTCACATTATCTTGCTGAAGAGACCAGGCAGCAACGTGAACACTTGTATGCAAGGTAAAGGCATGCTCCATATGGCTTCTGACTGCCTTTTCCACTCACTGTCTACAGGCAGTTCACCACTGGCCTAATTAGAACGTTTTCAATTCAAAACAGCATGGAATTTTGCTATGGGAGGTCTGTGCATCAGACTCCTGATGCCACCGTGAAAATCCAGTTTCAGATTTCTGGAATGACATGAAGGACGGGCAACCTAATTGACAATTACACAAGAGAAACGCACAGTCTCTTTCTGACTGCTGACTTACTGAAAACAGGCTTCCAGAGAAAAACTAGTCTCTCATCAAATCGGTCATACAGTTGAAGTTCTCTGTTTGAAAGGCTTTAAGAGTTAATTAAAATAAAAAAAGCTTCTCCGAGATCATGCTGGATGTTTGCCAAGCTGTCACTAAATAAATTACAAAGGACATTTAAAAAAATCTTCCAAAAGTAGCCAGCTTTTCAACATTGTGATTAACTATAATGACCATGAAGTGAAGTAGAACAAGAGTCTGGATTATTGGCACAACCACTTTGAGGTACTACACTGGTGTATAAAAGCATGCTGTATTAGAGGGGGAGAATTCTTTATCAAAGTCTTCAAATCTCTCAAGACATTTTAACAGGGACAATAGTCAAGACCCAGACGTAGGTGACATGTCAGCTACTGTTGGTGAGCTACTGACAAGACTAACATTATTAGTAAAATGTCAGCACTCTACCTTTATTTTTCATCAGTAATTATTCATGTTTTATTCTTAGAACATGGATGAAATGAAGAATGCTGCATTTTAACTCAGCCTTAGCTGCTCCGATGGTTCAACCATTTTGTATAAATTGCACTGGCCTTTCTTGAGGGCTATTAGCAAACCAGTTAGACCTTAGCGACAACTTAGCAGCTACTTTAATACAATAAGTCTGCCAAAATGACCAATCTCAAAATTTGCCATGGTGCAATTTGAATTCCTGACATCAGAATTCTGATCCAGCACCACCATAGCCATTATAGTAGCTTATAGGGTTAGAGGAAAGGAAATAAGAAATAGCAAACTAAACGCACAACAGACAAACTAATTATGCAATATTAGAAGTACCAAGCTCTACAAAACTACATATTTTTTGGATCATCTGGGGTCTACACTTGGATTATTATTGTTGGCATTCAATGGTGTTTTACTGAAGCAAATTGGTTGTCAATAAGTACAGAGGAGTTACTTTTATATTGTTACCATCCAAGTGTTTTACGATGGCATCATTTTGCCTGCACAGAGGAAGCGAAAGAGGAATCAACCATCAGAATGAGACATTGCAATTTTAAAATCACAGCTTGGTGGTAAGCAAAAGCCATTGCAGGCCACTTTTGCAAACTGTACACAATGCAAAGCTGATGATAAAGGCATTTATCCAAAGCTAACAAAAAAAAACAAAAATGACACTGGTCTGAAAATAGGTTTATTGTAAAGATCAGTAAAGCATCAGCCACATCGTGATCTTTAGGTCATTTGTATAACTCTGAAGGAAGGGAGTTACAGTAACATGAGAAAAATCTCACAATCACTGAAAAAACACACGAGTCAAGCAAATTAAAAGAAAATGTGCTTTTTAAAAAGACAACAAAATATGCTCAGTTCTCTAGTAATTAATCATTCTCCTTTTTTAACACGTGAAAAGAAAGCTCATAATGTGGGTTGGGATATTTCATATTTCAAGATATTCTTGAATCCCCATCCTCTGAAGGATTGCGAGGGAGGACAGAATGCAGAAGCAGCAACCGCAAGAGATAGCTTTGTTATAAATTCAACACATGAACAAACCCTGTCTCAGTCCTATTCATGATCTTCTTTAAGTCACACCAATCTATCCAGTGAAAAATCCCAACTGAAACACCCATTAACTGTAACAACATATAGCTATTGTGACATCTGGTAGTTACAAGGATTCATTTTAAATTAAATTCTAAGCTGGTTTGGGGATTTAAGTAATGTTCAGCTCAAAAGAGTTATCTGAAAGAATAGGTACAGCATGAGAATCATTATCCCATTTATAGCTGTATCTAAAAGTCTACATATGGAAGCTGCCTTTAAACTGGTGCTGTTTTAATTTGGATCTGGATGGACTGGCAGTTTATGAGCCAGCTGTCAGGATTCACAAACCTGGCTCCTGATTCCAGCTGCTGAGACAACTATTTGTGGGTCTTAATCTAGGGATAAGGAGCTGGATTTTGCATTGCAAATGCTGGCAACCAGCTTATGAGTTAAGTTTTCCCAGAATCTGAATTTAAAGAAAATCTTGCATTTATTAAAAAAAAATACAAAGCGCCAAATTTGACAAAGCACTGTACGTCCAATGGAATATTTTGGTTGTTATCACAGTTGTAACTCAGGCAAAGATGGCAGTTAAATTTGCTTACAACAATGCTGCACCTGCAGGAAAAATAAAGCTCAATTTGAAGCAAATACTGCACTGGATTCCCAAGGAAACTGGGTTAGGGATTCCTGGCAGATTTGGATATACCCCGAAGAACACATAGACAAGTTAACCCCTTGCTCAGGGTGTGTAGACACTTGTGAACGGGATCATACCAGCCTGACAAACAATTGGGCCTCTCAAGAGGAAGCCGTCAACTTCAGCAGCTTTTTTTAAACAACTTGTGTTTTTTGCAACTTGCCACCATGGGACATATACAGGAGGACTTTGCTGTTCTGCTTAATGTCCAGTCAGTATTTCTGATCACTGATCCTAGTGGATCCTGGGGAGTTTATTTACATTTTGAAGTTGGTTGCGCATGATACATTTACAAACGGATCTTCTTTTCCTTTCAAAATCTGCAGTTTTAAACTACAAACTTGGCATTCCACAACTTCAATATTTAACTTCTTTTCTCCTATGCATTCATCTTTAATGATGGACTCATCCAGTAACTGAAAAGAGCTGCTCCTGGATGGATACCCCAGAGAACTTGACCCTGAGGGTTGCTGACCTCAGAGTCCAAATGATTCATACTGCAGCTCCAATAGATTAAGAACATGCACTACTGGTGAGTACTGGCATATTCCAGGGAAGAGAATCAATCACATGAGTTTATGGGAAAGAACGTTTTTGGTTATATTCTGTAAAACATAGCCAGGACCCAAGTGTGAGCTGCAGTAAAGGCAGGCTTATAAAGTACATTGCTTGAATTTTTAGTCACCATTCTTCTCTGCATTTCTGTAAGTCACACTTCTGCCAGATTAAGGCAGTATAAAACATTTACATATTTATAAAAACTATGGTTATGATAAGTGGAAATAATTTAGTCTGATTATCTAGTTAATAAATTGTTCATTGCTGGATCCACTCACCGTGGCATAGAGACATGTTCACTCTAGAGAGATCCTGAAGAAAGAACTGCATTTTAAACAATATCCAGTTTCTTAATCTCCAATTATATTCCCTTCCTTTTCAGATGTTTAGTTTTGACGCAGCATGATTCCATTTCTCTTTGTTATCTCACCCAAGTGGTCACACTTCAGTGAGCCCAAATACAGCCAGCAGGTGCAACAACAACAACAAAACAGAAATTGCTGGAAAAGCTCAGCAGGTCTGCAACATCTGTGGAGAGAAATCAGAGTTAACGTTTTGGGTCGAGTGACCCTCCTTCAGAACAGCCAGTATCTGGCTATTTAATCATGGAGAGCATCACAGCTCAGCTTGACCCTATCCTCATCTTATAGTCTTCTCTTGATAAAGTTGGATGGTCTTTGGAACAGCTCCAACTTCTAGCTCAGTCATGGGCCTGGATCCCAGCTCCTCTGCTCTGATGCCTCGAGTCCGCTGCTAAACCGATAACACTGCTCCAACCGCACTTGGCTGTGCCACTGCCACTGCTGAAATAAATCATTACCCCAAACCAATCTCCAGAAATCCACTCACCCATAATAATCCAGGTAAGCATACAAAAGATAGCGCAGCTCATGCTCAAGGCAGAAGAGGATGAAACAGCTGTAGAAGTCAAGCCCATCAGGAGACTGGTAAACTGGAACTGGGTGAGGTTTCTGCATCACTCCCCCCGAGCCGCTTAGTCTGACCAGGAGCTGTCTAAAGTCTGCTAGCTCTGAACGGATGAATACTCCTTTTCTGTTGAGGCAAATATAAAAAAAAACAAATTACCAAGAGGTTGCAGTAATAAATTCACAAATCATCCCTACTTCTGGTCCACAGATAACAAAAAAAATTTGCACTCTTGGGCAACTCAATCTTCAAATTTTGAGAGTTATAACTAAGTTTTCTTAAAAAATAAATTAAACTTGAACAACTTTTGTGAAAAATGGATCCGTGGACTATTGGGAGGTTGATTGTACGACTTGCCAGTGCTTATTTTGAAAAGATTGAGAAGAGGAATGATTTATTTTAAAATTAACAATGGCCGTTGGGCATAATAGAATAATGGTAGAAAGAAAGGCTTAGTCTCTACATTCCTAATATCAAAGACCTTTGTGGTTCATTCAATCACTGTACTACCAGTTTTGTTTATTTACAAATGCAGGTACTCAAAGAGAAAACTAGGCTTTTGATGCTAGGGTGGCACATATATTCATAAAATTGGAGATATTTACCTTGCCAACATGTCCAATATCTGATTTCTCATGTAGTTACTGCAATGTGTGCCCTGATTCACAATATCAGGCGTCAGAGGTGGCCAATTTGCAGAATTCTCATTAGTTTGGAAGATTTCAATCCAGTCACAAACTTTTGCCCAACAATGTCTGGATGTGAGGCAGGTCCACAATACCTCAGGGCTACAAGATTGAATTGCTGTGAGGACGTAGATCAACAATTAATAAAAAGGAACAAACAATCGGTAATTTTAAAAGCAACACAGAAAAAGAATGGCTCCCAGAACACAATAAATATATCATAACTTCGAACCAAACACATGAATAATTAGAGTCCTATGTGACAATTAAGCCTTGGACAGAGAGAGAGTTCAGAAGAGAGACACAAGCTGATGCCCACTATCAGAAAATTAAACCGTTTTGGAGAAATAGTAATTTAATTCTTTTTCCTTAAAAAGGGATTTTATTGAGTCACAATTTTGAAACCTTAGCAAAGGAGAAGGAAACATGGGATTAAAAGACACAAGGGAAAAGTTACAACTGCTCAAATCTCTCCACACAAGAAGCTAGACCTCATTACAAAATTTCTCCAAAAGAACTACGCTTTTAATTTGCACAAAACATACTGTCAGAAATCCACTACCATCCTAAACGTAATATATATTCTATACTTACTCATATCCAATTCTCTACATAACTTTATTCGCTCTTTTGCAACCTCATCCCAACATTTGGCCCAATCCAAAATGACCATACAAGAGTTTGAACCTCCTTCTGGGTGCTCAGCATTTCCAACTTCAGAGTTCATAATAGGCTCCAGGACAGCTGCAAAACTGGGATCAATATTTTCAGCCTGAAAAATGCTGGAAAGGCCCACAAAATTAATATTTTTTTCACAAAATTCCTGCTCATTATTGATCACAGATATGTTGCTGTAAAGACATTTACTGTGTTATTGCTAACATAGCTGGTCAGAAGTCAGAAAGAGAGCTAAAAATTTCAAAGCCCAACCACCTCAGTTCCTTTCCTGCTCCAAAATTCTAACAGTTCAAAATGCTGCTTTCTTTAAATAACCAGAGTTGCAATACTTCTGGTGGAATTCCCAATATTGCGAACTTTCTCATCTTCTCATCTCTCCTAACAATTAGCTTAAGTTTTGGTCCTGTGCAGTAATCCATTTTTCAATTACCGTCAAGTTTGACCATGCATCAGTTGGCTTATTTGAACACAGTAGGCATCTCTGCCTAGTTCAATTTTGTATTCATCCAACAGAGGTAGACACAGCCGTTCAGATTAATAAATAATAACTCCATCAAATTCAGGAGTACACCAATTCTAACACTTCAATGTCTTTGCTGAGACGAGTCAATTCACCATAGAAAGGGATGAATATTGGTTACTTCCCCGAAAAGAACTGCTTCACTATCCACATTCACTGCATTATTGGTGAAATAAAGTGGAGCTTATAGACTTTAAATAAAACAACATATATTTTTTATTAACCTATTTTTCTAACCAATCTGTTAAAACATGTTATGGCACACCTTCTGAGCATATGGGGCATGACCATTGCACCACTAAAGGGCCCTAAACATGTTGGTGAATCAGATGGGACTTTATGGCAATTTTTTCATGACCATCATTGGATCAGCCATGGTGGGATTTGAACCCAGATTCCCTAACTATTTCTTGGGTCTTATAATTATTAATCTAGCAGCAATGTCACAATGCTATTGCCTCCTGCAAACATTTCTCATGCACCTCTACTAAAACAATTAAACTTAAAAACTATGACAGTACACAAATTATACAAATGTGAATGTATCCAGCTACATAAAAGTCACAACTGACTACAAAGGACAATTTGCAAAACCCCAAAAAGAATCACTGAAAGCAAATGCACTAATATGAAGGTGTGAGACGTTATGGCTCACAGGGACAAGGGAACGAAAAGCTGACCTGGGAAGTGGAATATCATCAGGAGGAGAGATTTCCACAAAGTCTAGAGCAGGCAATCTTAAAGCAGCTTTTAAATTATTAAAAATAAATAAATCAGCACTACTTGAACAGCCTGAAATGACAGACATACACAAGGTAAAATATACCCTCAGAAGCCAATGAACTTGCTGAAATGAAAATCCAATCTGTAAATCTCAACCCGTTTCTATTAATAGAACCGTTCTTTTGAAATGCTGGAGCAAACACAATGAGTTGAAAGCTGACTTCTGTGACACTGCAATCAAGGAGTCAAGGCCAAAAACAAATCTTCAGTTAAGCAGGGAGGGTGGGAGAATAATTGAACTGGTTTCATAATTTATAAAATGATGCATCTGTCCTTATAAATTCCTAATGACAGTGGAACCTGCCTATATAAACTTAGTGTAGGATTGGCAGTGCTAGGAAGGAGGAGGATGTAATTAGAGCAGGGCTGGTTTCTAAGAAGTAAGCCAAGTAGCACTTACAGGTGCAAGGTTTTTAATATATCAATAATAGACATTGACACAATTATCCCAGCTGATGGCAATATGGAGTCAGATTCAAGAATAAAATCTGGTTTGATAGATCGTTTTTTGTTTAGTTGGTTAATATGGTAGTCAGTAACTGAGACATATTCTCATAAGGCTGCAGATTTCTTTAACAACAGAATGTATTACACAAAAGAAGAAATAAACAAAAACAGCTAAATTCAGAAGGTAGTTAGCAAGACCTAAAACACACAGCAAATGAACATGTCAACTGATTTCCTGAATCTGTATGTCACAGAGACTCAGACTTATACCCTATCTTAACTCTTTAGTTTTCTACTTACTGACTCCTGATAGTTTCTTTATCATGGACTGTGGAGACAATTTGATGAGTCCTTCAAAAATCTACCACGAGCTTTTCCACAAACCCAAGAACCTCAACTTCTCTGTTGCAATAACCTGCTGACTGCTAACCTCTTATGAGTTATAAGTTCCACAAACCAAAATTTTTGAAGTAACTGGTCCCTGAACTGTCCTAATCTCGTCCTAGGAGAGAAACTAAAGTTGATTCGGAGCTGAAATTTTTAAAAAAAAAAAAAAAAAACACTTGCTCAGCCCAGATTCTTTCAAACTGAAAACAAAGCTAATGGCTTTCAAATGTTTATCCTACTTGTCATAGACCCAGTAATATAAAAATCTTCCCACCAAAACAGAGCTCTGTCGTCACCTGCTTTAATAAATGGTGTATCTGATCACCATGCTACTAGGATCCTCTGGCCTTTTGTTTGAAAACTAAACCATTCATAGAAGTAACTAACATCTATCATCTTCTATCTTGAACTCTAAGTTCCACAATTTATGTAATAGAAGTGATACATTTTCATCATACACCAAACAAACAGTCACAGGTAATTGATTTTCCATGAATAGAAAATATTTGGAGGGTTATGGTCGACATGGATTGGTTGGACCAAAGGGTGTGTGTCTGTGTTGTATGATTATGACATGTCCACATGTCTGTGCGTTTGGAGTGAGGAAATAGTATTGGGAAAACTAGTGGAGATAAAACACTACTCCTGTGTATCCCATGCAGAAACACTTCAAGTAACCAGATTGAGCAATTTCATGGCATCTTGAAAACCTCTCTTTCTACCTAATCAGTCATTGTTAGAACTTTACACTCACCCTATAAATAGAGCTTCCCTTTGTAAAAATCATAAAGTAACCAATGTTCAATGATAGTTACTTTTTTCAGATATTATACTTAATATTGGAAAATTTTATTTATTTCTGTACTCCTACATAATGAGCTTTTTAAGGTTGCTCTAATTCTTTTCAGTAGCTACATGCCATATACACGATACAAATCTCCTAATGGAAAAAAACTTCATTTAGAACGTTAAACATCTCACAAAAGCTTACACATTTTGTAAGTTACCAGAACTTCAGAAATAACAGG